>NC_134077.1:83281392-83881392 GCF_965140245.1 Athene noctua
ACCTGTGGTCCCAAAATAATATCACAGCGGTCACACACTCTGCTCTGCTAACACCCACACGATAAACTTTTAGCATAGGAATGATAACAGGCTGTATGCTGAAACACGCTTCTGTTAAAACGGGCATAACAGAATAGACATGTCATCTCCAAAAAGGTCTGTGAATACTCTACAGTTTACATGGCTTATAAATTAACGCAACAGACCATTACCAGACAAAACATCGTCTGAGAGTAAGTGGCATTAGCGATTGGGAAAGATGATTTGTCTCTGTACGGTTTAGTTCTAACGTTATTCTGACAATAGCTATTTTTAGTTGAATTTGCATATTTAACAGCAAGCCTGACACGACCGTAGTGAGAGGGTTTCCTTTTTACACACTGCGCCAGTAAGAAAAGAAATGTCTTACACATATTAAAAAAAAAAAAAAACAAAAACAAAAACAAAACACAAACAAACAAAAGAAAAACAAAAAACAAACAAACAAACAAAACCCAAAACCAAACCCAAACCGCACTGAAGAGAAACTGCCAACAAGACCAAGGAATAATTGTCGGGCCAGAAAATACCGCTAATCGCTAATCAGAGTTGCCGGACTCCTCGGAAACTGCAGAAACCTTCCTCAGGGCAGACTTTCGGCTGCAGCTCGCCCCGGCAGGCGGAGCAGCCCCCGAGCCCCCTCTCCCCCCCCGCTCCGCGGCCTACCTCCGGCGGCGCCGCCTGCCTTCCCGAGGAGCTTCCGGACATCCTCAGCCCGGGCAGGTCCGCTGCGACCGTCGGGCTTGAGGGAAGAACCCCGATCCCGGAGCGGCCGGTGACGAGGCAGCACCCGGAGGGGCTGAGACGGCCGCAGGACCGCGTGGGCCGAGCCCCGCCGGGCCGAGCCCCCTCACACCGCACTGCCCAGATCCCAGAGGCCCTTCTCCTGCTGCGGCTCTTAGCTGCCCGCGGTGCGCCTGATTGCCTGCCTGCCCTCCCGCCGGCCCAGCGGGAAAGGTGAGTGACGCCATCGGCGTGCGACGGCGGAAGTGGAGGCCCCCGCGCACGTGTCTCCTAGGCGACCAGCGGCCGCCGCCGGCGGCGCGGAGCGGCAGCATGAAGCGGCCCAACATCTTGCTCACTGGTGCGGGGCGGTGGTAGCGGCGGGCTGGGCCCAGGGCTGGCTCGGAGTGGGAGGACGCCGGCGGTGTCTGGGCCGTTCGGCTGCGGCGGGGCTGCCGGGGGTGCGGGCGGGGAGCGCGGCGGTGCCCGGGGCTGGGGCTTCTCCCCGCAGGCCCAGTTCGCAGCCTGAGGTGACTTGGGGTGTGAGGCCCTTGTGGAGGCAGTGCCAGGCTGCTCTGCGTGAAAACTTGAGGCCTTTCCATATTAGTTAGGGATGTTAATTGAAGCAAGGTTTACGTTTGCATCATCCCGATTAGAAAGAACGTTCACAAAATGAACGTTTTTTAAGTAGGTTGGGGGTTTTTTTAATACCTAGACATGGCTTTTTTTTTTTTTTTTTCCTCATCGTAGAGCTTTTTACTCCCTTTTTCTTACACAAACTTGCTAACGTTGACTGGCAAAACCCTTTTCGACTGCTTAGAAAGTTATTTGAAGAGGACTTGCATGCTTTTCTCTTCCCATTTCATATGGGGTTTTGTCTGTAGGTACTCCAGGTGTTGGGAAAACCACGCTCGGAAAAGAACTTGCGTCAAGAACAGAGATGACCTATATTAATGTGGGTGACATGGCAAAGGAAGGTAGGCCATAATAACAAAGTAGGCCATCATTATTTCTGTTTTGTATAACTGTATGCTTGTAGTGCATATATTATATATTAAAAGGCAGCTTATTTGCTTTGATAGAAGTACTTTTGGTACCATGAATCTAAAAAGCATTTATGTAACAGTAGTATACTTTGTATTAAGTAATAAATAACAAACTTATATGGATTTGTAAACAAAGTGTTTCTTGTGCTGAACACTGTCTTTGGTTTGCATCCTCCTGAAATAAACAGAACTATAAATAATTTTAAATAACTGCTGTTACTTCACAAGCTTCCACAAATTATTCTTGTTGCAGGAGAATTATATGAAGGTTTTGATGAGGAATATGATTGTCCAATTCTGGATGAAGACAGGGTAAGTCCAGCTTCAAAACCTGCCAGTTTTGTATTTTGACTTTATGTAATCTCAAATAACTTGCTTGTTTCTGTTTTGGTTTTTTGTTTGGGTTTTTTTTTTTCTGTAGGTAATTGATGAACTAGAAGATAAAATGAGTGAGGGTGGAGTTATTGTCGATTATCATGGCTGTGATTTTTTCCCTGAACGGTGGTTTCATATAGTATTTGTACTTCGTACAGAAAATTCATTTCTGTATGACAGACTTGAAAGCAGGTATGTCAATGGAGTAAATAAGGAGTAAAGTACTGTTGTGTGACTTTATTGGAGATTTTTCTAGGGTATAAATTGCCGATTTTCTATAGAATACTTCATAGTTGTCTGCATATTAAAACTATCAGTATTGTTCTTGTTTTCTAGGGGCTACAAAGGGAAAAAGCTGCAAGACAACATTCAGTGTGAAATTTTTCAGACACTTTATGAGGAAGCTATGTTGTCATATAGAGAGGAAATTGTACACCAGTTGCCCAGCAACACTCCAGAAGACCTAGAGAGAAATTTGGATCAGATTATGCAATGGATTGAGCAATGGATGAAGGACAACAATTGACATTTAGTGAAAAAGTAACTCTGTTGGATCTCTTCCTGGGAGGGTTTAGTAAATTACATTTTAAATTCTTGTCTGATAAATTAAAATTAAATTTATTGTCATTTGATGTGGTTGAGGACTGAAGGTTCAGAATAGCCAAGTTGTAAGGCTTTGGAACAGCCTCTGAAGTGCTCTGGGAAAGGCACACAGGAGAACTGACACACGTGAAAATTCAACAGTGAATGAAAGCATGAAAATGGCACTGATGCCCTTAGCAGCAGGGACTATGTTCAATAATTCAGGATTTTTTTGAGCTTACCATTATAACCAAACCTTTGCCCCCTCCCCAAGAAACCTGTAAAATCCTGATGGCAGTTAAGGAGCTTAGGTTTCTAAAGGGTAAGACAGCATTCTGAGGAGTTAGTCTGTTCCTGAATTGTTAAGCTAAAACCTGCTATATTCGACTGTATTCGTGAGTGTGTGGAGGCTGATGTTGAGTGAGGGGTGTATGATATAGTTTAAGCAGGGTGCTTTATTTTGGAGGGAAGAGACTTTGTAAGATATTTTAAAATTATTATGCAGAACAAGAATTACGGTGTAAGGTAACACTGACTCTATCTGCACTGGTGTGAAATATTAGTAAGTTTTCTCTCTCCTTTTTCTCTGTATTCTCCATCACCCATCCCAAACATGGAAGATATTTACCACTGTAAGTTTCTCAAGGAAATATATAATTTGGCAGGATAACAAACTGGCAACAATTCAGAACATGGTTACACTTAAAATACTGGCAGCCATCTGTTCTAATTTCTGGTTAAGACTGGGTCCCAGCAGGGCAGGGAAATGCAAAGTAGGAATAACCTTTCTTCACTGAAAAGGTGGCTTGTAAAGCCTTGTGAATGATTCTGTAGAAAGTGCTTGCTAATAAACTTTTCATATACACAAGTTTGAATAGTGAAACTATGAAAATTTCTACTGTACAGAGTACAATGGTCACATATTTAAGATGCTATTTTTTATTCCAAATTTGGTACCGATTTTTTTGTGAGACTCACAGAGGAATTCTGCATCAGCAATCTGCCCCTTGTATAAACTGAAATGGTGAAAAATCTGGAGTTCCCTTGCAGGATCGGGACCAAACGCTGTGGAAACACACACGTGTGTGTATTGAACAGCCGCTGTGAGGGTTATTGCTTGAATAAATGGATTGAATAAACCTGGAAACCAGGTGGAGCGCCATCTCGCGGGGTTGGAAGCATCTGGCCAACACCAGTTCTGGAGAACGCTTTGAATGTTTCCATGTTTCTAAAAATTGTTCGGGAATTCTGTAAATGCTGTTGCGGTTGGGGGGCGGGGGCTGTAAGCAGAACTCAGACCTCTAGTAAAATCTAAAAAATAAAATAAAAAATACATAAACCCACAGGCCGCTGTTGCTGTCCCGCGCTCCGAGCTCGGTTTCCGGGTGCCGGAGCGGGACGTGGTGCTGCCGAGGCTCCGACCCGCCCCGGGGCGGGACCGGCAGCGCCCGGACGGGCGGGCAGGTGGGCCTGGGTCTGCGGGAGGGGGGACGGCGCCGGGACGGGACCGGGAGGCAGCGGGTCCGCGGGCGGTGGGACGCGGGGGGGTCACCGAGGCGCTTCCACCCGCGCCCGGCCCCCGCCGGAGGTTTCACCGGTTTGACGTTTTGCCGTGCGGCGGGAGCGATGTTTTCTGGCAGCCCGAACCTGTACTGGGAGCGGCCACGCACCGACAGCTTCGGCTTTTTCGCTTTAATGTTGTTCGGCTGCTTTAACGGTGGAGTTTTTCTGTTTTTCTAGATAAAATACTTGTTTTGCGGAAGGCAGAGTTCGCGTTGCCAGTGAGCGAAGTACCCTCATCAGGAGGAAAAAAAAAAAAAAAAAAAAAAGATGGAGGAAGCAGAAGAGGATGACATGACATGTGGAGACCTGGGAAACGGCCTTGGGAGGAGACCTGGAGGTCTTTATGAAGGGGAAAATGTACAAAATTACTGTTCATTTAGATTTAGGAAGGGATCTGGGAAAGTTGTCAGTTCTCTCTTGTCAGCAAAGAAAGTGGAAGAAAACGATGCTGCAGCTTTTCCCCATACAAAACGAAACAGTTCGCACAATGGATCATCCAAAAAGCCAGTTACTAGTCTCACACAACAAAATAGCTCTGGTAAGAGTAATTTAGAAGTTAATTACTCACTATGAGAGAAATCTCTGTTAGCAAAACTGAGCAGTTGAGCTGCTTCACCAAGTATTGTCAAGTTTAATTCAGGCCATTTTCCAAACACTGGAATCTCTGAAGGCGACCCAGAATCGCGCGCTCGGCGACCCCTGCTGGCACCCAGCGCACCCGCGCAGGGCAGCCGGTGCAGCCTGTCAGCCTGATGCCGTCTGGCAAAAGGGGGTGCGCAGCGCCACCCGGGCAGCAGAGCTTCCTCCCAAAACGTGAACAGCCGAATTGATTTTCAGTGAACGAGGCTGTGGCCCTTCTTAGCGTTAAATGGCAGGTTTTAGTTTAGTTTTGCAATTTGAAAGTGACATTTAGCGAAGAGCATGCAGGGAGAGGGGGGGAGGACAGCACTGTTTTTCTCTGAATACATACATGAAATTGGATGGAATTGCTTGGATTCATGGTTTTAAGTGTGTCCTCCTAGGGATTATATCTAAAGATGACGGCTGAATACTCAAAATCCTGTTTGCTATTTAGTTGAAACTTGTGAATTGACATACTTGTTGAGGTCGTTTTTAGAACCTGCACACCTCTGTTCTCCCAGTGTTGGCATTATTTTTTTTTTTGTGAAAACAACACTGCTGTAAGTAAAACCAAATATAAGCTGTACTGTTCACTACACTTTGGCTGCTTTCCCTCATATTTTTAGCCATTTTTATATTTTTTATGTATTTCCATATAACTCGCCTTTTCTTTCTTTTAGAACAAGCTCCCACCATCCTCTCCACACCCCTCAGTAAGCTAAGCCTTGTAATTATTGGTTTCAGCATCTTACAAGAGCAGCGTAATTCCCATTGGTTTCACAGTCCTTCTGCTGGTCTCTGTGTGATTGGTTGTCTTAGATTTACATCTTTCTGGCAGCAATATTCATGAAAGCGTGACTGAAGGCCACGTGAAGCTGACTTTGATTTAGTAGGAGGCTGCATCTTAACATGTCTCTGCCTTAAGAAAAACGGTACCAGCAGTAACCGTTTGTTTAGGGGAATATTGGATCTTGTGGGATAACTCCTGCCACTGTCCTTCATGTCTTGAAAACTGTCCCCCTTTCTCAATAGTGCTAGCTACTGTCATGTTGAGTTTGGTTGTTGAAAAGTTGCAATGTGAAAATAATCTAAAAAATGAAATTATTTTTTGATCAAGATGGCAGTTTTGTTGTGGGGTTTTTTTAAAGGCAATTCTAAAGTAATTGCCCTTAATTTTAGGTCTCTTTCCAACTGACCTTTTTTTCCTCATTTCACTTATTTAACTGTGAAGCAATGTGTATGATCTTAGTATTTATGTATTTCTTAAATCTATTATGTCGAGAAGAAAAAAAACAAAAAGGTGAAAATTCACCTATGTTACCTGTTTTGAGGGTAAAGAAAATTCTCACGTTTTCTTTTGTAAATATTACAGCATCTCATTGTTTACTATCTCCTATCAATCCTACAGAATCTAATACTGAAGCATCTAATGAAGAACTAAAGCAACAACTTTGGGAAGCTCTAGAGGTTAGTAGCTGCCACCTGTGCTGTTCTTGAAATCTGCATTTCCTTTTAACGTAGCAAAGTAAAGCACAGTGTTAGTTTAGCTGAAGATCTGGGCATGCCCAGTCTTGGATGGATCCAGGTTCTTGAAATTAGAGTCATAGTTGGAAGCCTCATTAAATTTTATGGCAGGAAATCAGCGTGAGGTGCAGTTTATACTCTGCATTATTTTGGGGGTGGGGGGCACTGGGGCCAGAGAAGAAGTATTTTTAAAGATGTACAGAATGTTGAAAGGACTGTTCTCATTTTCTAGCAGGTTTTCTTCTATTGAGCTTTGGAGCTGGAAAATTAATGGAAATGGAACAGTCTTTGGATTTTTAATTTGCATTTTTGTTGAAATGTAGTTAACTTCTACTTTTTAATTTTACTGTGGTTAAATATCTTGATATGTTGTCATCAGTCACAGCAGAAGGAGCAGGGTGATCTCGGCTGTAAAAATAGACAATTTGCACTGTGTTCTTTAACCTTGCATGCAGAACATTCAGTGCACAGCAAGTTAAAATGTCAAGGAACCTTACTCATTTTCAGTTAGACATAACTGATAAATTGCTGCTGCTCCCAGGTACAATTTCAGTATCAATTGCTGAAGTAATAGAACTGGAAGAACAATGGGAAAAAAGTTTTGTATGATCGTAAGTGAACGACTGAGTGACCTACATAGAGGTTAAGGAAAATTAAATATACAAACCAGTAAATTTTCTTTTAATCTTGGAAATTGAAAAATTTCTTTCTTCTGAAGCGGGGGAAATGTTGCATAAAGATATGATCGGTAGGCACCTGGAGGAGGAATCTGTTGTTTTGTTGTTTTGCTCTGGACAAGTAGTGGTTTTGATCTAACAGTCCTAGCATGATATTTGTGCTATAGAGTACAAATATTTTGCATATTTATACTATGGCATATTAATGTAACATTTTTATTTTTATTTTTGTGTATACGTGTAATGTTTACCACTGCTTATATAAGAAAACTGTATTCTATTCTGCTTATTTATTTTAAAGCTTCAGACCTACACTGACATATACGTCTTTAGCAAGGCAGAACTGCAATGGTTTATTTTCCAAATACACTGGAAAAGAACAGAAAGAATAATAATTGCAAGTATTCTTCTTTAAGGATTTTGTGCCAGCATGCACTGCTAACGTTTCTTCATCACAAGTAAGCTGTTAGTCAGAAAAGAATCATAGAGGGTAAAACCAAGAGAAGATTGTTTTCTGAAGAGGGCAAATTTACACTGCTGTTACAGTTAAGTTTTAACAGGATTACCTTGGCTTTTACTCAGTGTACCTATTCTATTTTGCTTCAGGAAGTTGAAAATTTGAAAGTTGAGCTGGAAGCGTCTCAAAGACAGCTTGAAGGAAAAGATGAAGCCCTAAGAATTCTGCAGAGCATGGTACGAGTTGTCTAGAAATCATTTAGGTACTTGACAGTAAAGGAAGGAAGACAGAAAAAATCTTCCTGCCACTCCTCATCAAAACCTCCCAAACCTTAAGTTCTTCCCAGGGCTATAATTTAAAGCATTGAGTCTGCAAGTGTCTACAGACTTGGCTTCTATGATTCACTGTTTTTTCTGCAGGGAACTATTGTGGTTATTTAAGCAGAATTTACTGCTGTAGCAAGTTCTCATAATTTTATCTTTGAGTATTCTTAAGGATTTATCTATTTAACTTAAAGAATATGGCCTTCTTTCCACTCCTTTAAATTATAGATTTTGCCAGTCCTTGAAATTGTGCTGCAAAGCACAGATATTTTCCGTTGACTAAGCCATCTGTCCTCTTAGAGGACAGTATGCATTAAATGTTAGGTCAGTCCTTTGGTCACAGTTGGTAATATTTTTATTTGCTAACACAGTGAATTATGTTGAAATCAGTTTCTGTTTTTTAGCCTACTTGCATAATCATAGTTCTGCAGTTTCTACCCTCAGACATTCATAGTAAGTTACACCTGGATCAAAGTTTAAGTATGTTGTAACCAGTTTTTTTAAGAGCTCATTTTGTGGACAAGCCCTAAAGAAAACATGATCTCATTTTAAATGATGCTACCTTTTTCAAGAGAAAAGATTATGGGATTGAAACAAAAGTTTCTTTTGCAACACAGCTATTTAGTGACTAGACATTAGAATCCACTGGAATTTACAAGCAAGTTGCTAGTGTTTGTAATTCTGCACACCCCTGTTTTAAGACTGTGAACTTCTCTTAATGTAAAAGTGAAAATTTGGCTAAAGCAAAAGTAAGTAATGTTAATTACAGTATTTGACAGAGTTGTCCTTTTTTTTTTTTTTTTTTCAGGCAGTATTTAATAAAGCCACTAGTCATACAAAAGCAATGCTTCAAAAAACTGAGGAAGAAAAGAGAACTTTAGAAAAGGTAAGTGCATGTTTCCTTCACACTTGTGCAAAAACTCAGGGAAGTCCATTGCTATTAATAAGGGGTTATCAGGCTGTTTATTTAAATCAGTACAAATCTGCCACTAGTTCCAGGTTTTTTGGAAAGTATTCTTATTCCTTTTTAGTAGAAAGGGAAAATGTTAATGTATCACTCTTTTGATCTAGGTGTTTTGCAAGTTACTGGAGTTCTTTCTGTACTTTCACTTGGTCTTTGTTGTGAGTTTCAGAGTCATTCATAGCAAGTTGCACTTTCTTAGTTATTAAGATGGAACTTCCAACAAATCTAAGAAATGGGTGCCCAATTTTCATAGGGAAGATGGAGAGAAGGAGGAAGGTGGCACTGAGCTACCTTGTTAGTACTGAGTTTTATGCCTTCTCTTCCTATGTGACCTTTCCACAGAACAATAAGGGGACAGGGAAATGTGACAGTGTGGGTTTGTTTTTGTCATAAGCCCCTACAAGAATTAGTTCGTGCAACACAGCCTGGAATCTGTAGATTGGTGATACAGAAACCTTTTGATGTCTGGCACCAAATGTATTTTTAATAGTATCATAGATTGTTGTTATTGTTGGTCACCTAGATCTCTGCCACTGCCAAGCTCAGCACCAGCAGTTCCGCTTCTTCCTTTCCATGGGAGGCTTGTAATTAGATGCTGCAGGTTTGTTTTGTTTCCACAGGAAATAAACATCTTGCAATGGGAAATCGAATTTGATCAGGATAGATTTAAAAATATAGAGGACACATGGACAGAAAAATATGACAGGTATTTGACTTACGCTGTGTATCTTTGGGGGTTTTTTTCATTGCATCGGATGCTATATGTCATCTTTCTTGTGTTCCAAGTTTGCTTCAGCCAGTTTTCTGGGGGTTTCGTGTCTTCCTAATTTCCTTCCAGATTTGTGAAGATTTATTTAATTTTCATGCTAGTCACATTTGTATTTTTCAATTAAAACTACTAAAATTATTAAGTCACAATTATTTAGTGTGTATATAGGCTAAATTTGCTAGGCTGAGTTTTCCTTATTATGTTAGCCAACTGGAGCCAGACTGTCCTTATTTATTTTAAATGTAAATGAGGCATAGAAAATAATGGTATGTGCACACATGTGGAAATATCATTTGCTGGTTAATCATTGCTTTATTTCCTTGCATTGTAGGTATAAGCATACATACAGGTAAAATGGAATGCTTTGGAAAGAAGCTCATCAGCTGGTTCTTTGTTTAAATAAGAGTTACTCTGGATGGACAGTAGATGTGGTTAGGCGAGCAGAAGATTCCAGAGGCACTAAACTAATAATGCAGTAACAGATCATGAAAAATGCGACCAATAGACTCATTTATTTAAATATAGGAATGATATCTCTGAAGTTTGTCCATCAGAGTTATACAGTTATTTCCGCAGAGATTTTTTATTTAAAATTTTCAAACTTTAAATCAAAGAATAACCCAAAAGTTTACCAACTATTTATTTGTAAGAAGAGGTTTGTTAAGATATTGTGTCTTGTTCACCTGTTAACTTAGTTGCTCTTGTCAAGGGATACCTCTTGACAACCCCTTTGGCTTTCCTGACTTAGATTGGAAAAGTAGCCAGGTAGTTTGGAGCAACAAAACTATTGTTAACTGTTGAAAGCTAGAAATGTGGCTTCAGAAAACTGCAAGCCAGGAGCTCAGTCTGCTGTGCAAAAAGGTTTTCTGATATCTGTGACAGCAGGATGAGAAAAATGTGTTTATTCAAGTGAAATAATTCAGGGTACTATTTAGTTTTAAACAAACCCATGAATTTATAGTATGCTGCATTTACTGACAGCTGAAGAGATGCACCAACTAAATAGTACTACTTTAACATTCAGGACTTCAGATTGCCACTTATCTGTTCAAGAAGGAAATACTTAAATACTTCAAGGACAAATGCATTATAAATGCGTATTGTATGGTCTCAGGTCACAGTGCTTGGAAGTACAGCTGTTCTTGAGAACTGTATTGAGACTACAGGAAGTTTACGTTCTACAATTCAGACCAGAGTCATGTTGTCACATGTCCAATAACAATTTTGTTCTTTCAAGGAAGTAAGAGATTTCTAGCAAGTGTTTCAGAGGTTCATAATTACAACTTTGAGTTTCTAATGGTAATGTAGTACTTAAACTCACCTCTTGTTGAACTTTGTAATTGTTTGTACTGTCTACTTAGATGTGAATGATTTTTTTTAATTGTATTTTTTTAACATTCACTTGAACATACTTGGACGTGTTAAAATTGGTTGTGTGAGGGTGTGGTTTAATGGACAAGGTGAGCCTGTTTGAACAGTGCATGCTATCTGGGTTGCAGAGAAACCTCTGTACAAGTGCAGAGATTCCTGGGTTTGCTCCGTGCAGAGCCACCTGCCGCCTGGATAACGAGGAGTGACTCCACAGAAGCCAACCTCGTGTAGCCTGCTTTCTTAGCCTTGGTTCAGTGCCAGTCAGACCAAGTCTACACATAAAACTTTCTTCAGAGAGTTAATTAGGAGCACTTTCAGGTTGCTTATTGGCCCCTGGCTAGCAGATTCGGATCTAACAATATACTACATATTATTGGCACAGGTATTGTTATGGAAGAATTTAACAATCCTTTCCATAAAAAATTTTACAAGTGAGGAAACTGCTTGTATAATGCTGCATGGATAATATCTTGTCAAACAATACAATCAGTTTTGATTCTTCCCTTCAATCCTTTCAGTAATCCTAATTTTAATTTGCAGAAATATTACATACAATGTTTTAACAGGCTAATCTTTTTTTTTAAATTTGACTGCCCGTTTTAAAATATTTTTTTAAAAGATAACACAGCCTTTTTCAAACTTCTGCAGGATATATTGTGAAAATGCAGCTCTTAAGGAAGCACTGAAACTGAGAACAGAAGAAGTTAAAACTCTTAAGGCTGAAAATGCAAGTAAGTCATCAGCAGCTATTCCTTTTCATGTAGTGTTTCTTGGGAATAATTCAGCATTTAGCTAAGAGGGAAGCTTTCTGTTGGCATACTTGTTACTGGCAGCTGATATTAGTGGATATGCAGAAACCCTCTTTAACGAGACAAGTGTTTGTTTTCCTTCTCACATTGTGTCTTGAACTGAAAAAAAACCATGAAATGATACGATGAGTCAGGTATGCATAGCTTACCTGGTATGCAAAGACTAGATTAGGTGTGAAAGAAGTACACCTGTCTTATCTCTGTGGTGTGGTGACACCCTTGGTGTGGAGGGACACAACTGGTCCAGGTTCCTGGTCATGTCCTGGAAAGAGGCAACAGCAACCAGGGGAGCCAGCATGTAGTCCTGCTACTGTGACGATCTGCACCAGAGACATTCACTTATACCCACATAAAGATTCCTGTAGCACAAACTTTGAAATATTCAGCTTGATGGCTTTATAGTGGAGCTTTTCAAACTGCAGGTTGTGCAGGCGTCTGGCTGTGTCAGATGTCTCAAGCCTCTTTCCCTTGTTTTTGGCTTCCAAAAAGCTTTAAAATAGCTGACGTACATCATTGTTTTCCCAATACTGTGCTATTCTAAAACTGCAGCTGCCTTAGTTTTCAGTGTACAATGAGATGAGCCCTTAGTACTGAGGCAGAGCAATATATGAGATGGCATCTCTGTAAGTGGGTCATTACTTCTAGAAAAACAAAGACAACTGGGATCTGAGTTTCTAGGTCTACATAGTCTCATTACATTCCCAAACTCGTGCTTAAATTACAGAACCAATTAATCTGTAGTTAAACACAGAAATTAAGAAATCAGAGCACCAGACCTTTTAAACACTTCCCTTGTTTTATTTCATAGTCCTGAATCAGCAGTGCTTGGAATTTCTTGCAATGCTAGATGTGAAACAACAGAAGGTTGTTCAGGAAAACATGTCCTTGAATAAAAGTAACATTACAGATTTTACTGGTCTTGAAGTAAGTATGATTTAACATGTTTTTCAAAATGGCTGTTTCAAAGCTGTATTTATATTCAAAATATACAGATAAATTTTGCTTACTGATTATTTAACAGTTTCTTTGTACCCATTTTTAGCTAATGATGATATGTCCTTGCATGCCTGTTTTCTAATCTGTGGTGCATCATGATTCCTATCTTGCAAAGAAAGAGTAAACAGAAGGAACATCAAGCTATTTTTCACAAGGCAGCATGCTTATTTTTGTCTTCCTAATATCTTAATTCTTAGGTCCTATGCCTACTGCTTTACTTTATTGAGTGAAAAAAAATTCTAATGAGTCTGCAGAGAGTAGCATACACAGGCCGACAAATTTTGCCTTAGGTTATCTGGCAGAAAAACACATTTCACTTGTGTGGTTGTGAGTCAAAACGAAACCATGCCCAAATGTCTTGTAGCTTGCTTCCCCTGACCTTTACACTCCTTTGTAATTTCAGGATATTTTGCTAGTCATGTGGCATCTCTTGGATTGTGTTGTGTATGCAGATAGGTATTTATCTGGTGGGGTTTTTTTGATTTTAAGCTGGCAGTTCTTGGAGCCTGCACCTGCAATACTTCTGGAGGGCAACCTTGTCCCTGTGCTAAAATGGCAGCTATGACTCGAAAGCAACTTCTTCATCTCAAGCAAGAGGTAACACTGCTTGTTTTAGATGTGAATAAGCAGAGGGGGGCTTGTGCTCAAAATCGAATAAAGCCAGAAACATTCTACTGCAGTTTACACAAACTAATGTGTCTTTAAAACAAGAATGCTTCTCAGAAATAATGTAATGTTTGTTTGTAATGCTTGTAATGGCCTAACATTTGCTGATAGAAAACTGCAATTATGATATCAGTAAGCTTTACTAATAAAAAAAAGCCCTCATTCTTTTTCCTTCCATATTTTTTAATCTAAAAAAGGGAAAAACACTCAAGTGTATGCACTCTAAAAATGTATACATGGTGTGAGTGTGGCCTACCACTGACCCTTTCCCCTCCTTCCTGGCAGTGTATTCCACCTCTACCTTGTGCTGACATCAGTACTCACAAGCCTGATCACCCAGCTAGGTCAGGAAGCTGATCTTGCTGAAAACTGTATTTACATCAGACTTAAATCGATAACGTGATCTTCAAGCTCTTAAGGTTTTTAATGTAATGAAGTTCTGTAGTTTTAGAATTTTTATTCTAACTTGTATTTGACTCTGCAAATGGGGTAACCATACTTCCTCATAATCCCATTGCAAAATTCCACTTGACTTACTGATTTTGAAAATAAGTATAGTCATGTCCTTTTTGGAACAAAGTTACTATCCCTGACATAGATACCATTCTTTGGTTCCTTTTGTTTCTGGCCCAACCAGCATTATGTCCTCCTCAAGCTCTTCTGCATGTGCAGAGACAAACAGGCAGTGCTGGCAGCTCGTCTGTGGTGTAGGTGGGTGTTGGTATGTGCATGCATAGAAGAGGAAGGTTAAGGACTTAAATACACATTTCAAAATGTATTCCTTAACATAGCAAGACAGCACTTCGTTTGGTTTCTACTACTTCCCTGATAATACTTATTTAAAAGTTCTCTGTGTTAACAGCTTCTGTCTGCCTCTCAATATACATTTTAAATCCACTGCAGCTTCCAAATGGCTTAATATACTCTAAATTTTGTCTCAAAACCAGATGGAAAATCTGAAAAAGAGTAAAGATGAAGCTTATATAATGGCAGATGCCTTCAGAATTGCATTTGAGCAGCAGCTAATGCAGAGGAAGGACCAAGCCCTGAGGCTTGCAGAAGTGATAAAGATTAAGAAGGAAACAAAATTTATAAACTGGAGACGTCTGAAGAATGATGGTAACTGGACATGCTATACATCTGTAATGGTTGAATAGAAAGTTAGCTGACAAGTGTCACAGGCAGACTTTCTTGTTGTATTCAATGTATGGTTGTGGTTTAATTGCTGACTGAGACTTCTGAAGAGTCAAGAAAAAAGGAACAAAGTTATGTCAAAACTGTAAGTACGTTAAATGGTGTGTCATGTAGTTGAAGAATTTCTACTGTTTCACATGTGTAGGGCAGGGTGTCTGTGTATAAGTGGAATATATAAATACTACTGTAGGATGTTGGAGCTACCAGTCTAGGCTTTTAATGTAGCCCTTTTTTATTACACATTCATGAACTGTGTTATCTGAGTAAAAACATGCTCAACTAAATAAACTGTTACCCAGGGTGACAATAACATTCTGGCTACTAAGGATATTTATTATGAAACCAGCACAAAAAAGCTAACATCTGGCAAGGTTAGCCTAGCCATTATCAGCAATTTAATGTACAGGGTTTTTTTTCAAATGATCTCTATATAAATAGAGTTAGGGAAGGAGAAGAAATGTAAAAATATATATACCGAGCTTTCACTGAAATACTGAATACAACAGGGTTTTTATTATGTATGTATATCTATATCGGTATTTATTACTCTTCTTCACATGATCATCTGCGAGTTAAGTATTTTTATTATACTTTTAAAGAAAAATAATAATCAGAGGTATTTAAATGCTTATGTCATAGTCAAAACCATAGCAGAATTTAAGAATGGCACTTCAAGATATAATTGTGTTAGCCATTGACCTGGAAGTGCCAGGCTTAGAAGTTTGGTGCGTCTGCCAGATTCCTTGAGTCCACTCAGGAAAACAGCATACATCCTGAATATCTTTCCCCTATACTGACATAATGGTTTCCAAGCTCTGTATACTCATACGTAAGTTTCATAATTGTGTTTAGAAGTCTTAGAAACTGTTTCATCTTAGAAATCTGTTTAGATTTCTAAGATTTCTAAACTATGTCTGTTTAGAAATCTTAGAAACTTTTAAGCCACTTATGTCGAAGTATCTCTTTTTTCATGCTACATACTGTTTAAAAACCAAATACCCCAAATTATGGTTTCACTGGAGTGTCAAAGTGCATTTTCCATACAGAAAAAAGAACTTTATTTTGGATTTGCCCATATATATGATGAAAGATATATTTAGGCTTTAAGTGAGAGTAAGGGTGGAGCTGCATGCAAGTCATCTGCTGTGTTATGTACAATAGGAGAAGCTGTAGCTTGCCTTGCCTTTTTAGAGGAGATGGCTCAGGATCCAGTATTATTCCAAAGTAGTTTTTCTTCTCCTAAGCAATTCCAGTTCTTGCACTTCTGTTTTCCTTAGGACATGTCAAGTTACAAGGGAATAAGAACAGTCTGGGGCAAAAACTGTCTGGCCTGCTGTCATCAGATGTGGATTGCAGGAAGGTTGAAGAACTAGACAATCCTCATGAAATCCTGAAGATGTTAATAGATTTGGTTAGTATTTTGTTAAGCTATTTATTGTGACTCCTTAGAGGAACAAATCTAAATGTCGATTTACATACACTGCCTTGTTCTTAGTTTATAAACTTTCTCTTTTAAACACTCAGGTAAATGACAAAGAGGAGGCTCTGGCTCATCAAAGAAAGGTTAGTTACATGCTAGCTCGAGCCATGGAGATGAAAGAGGATGTTTTAGAACAGGAGAGAAGAAATGGCACTCTGGGGTGTCGTCAGTATGAAACCCAGGGGTCATCGAGCCCTGTAGATGCCTGCTGCCAAAAGCTCCGTTCTCAGAACAGTATTTCTTCAGTTCCAAGTGCAAAAACATTTGAAAATCCTGTAAAAATGCTTCGAAAATCACACTCCTGGCCATCTGAGACTACATGCTATGAAGAAACGAATCCACATGGAAAGGCAGACGAAACTGTAGTGATCTCTATATAACCGTGCGCTGAAATACATTTATTAAAAAAAAAAAAAAAAAAAAAGAAAGATCTTGTGGAAATGCCTAAAAGCGTCCTGTGATTACATCACTGGGGTCCAAATTAGGGGAAGTGCCTTAGCTGATACCGTCCGTGACGGGAGAATCCTCGTGCGGTCGGTATCGATTCCTCTGGCGAAAGGAAAGCCAGATTTCATTGATTTAACAGCAATCTCCACCCAGGATGAGACAGCTGCCAGTCGCCTGAGCCCTCGCTGTCGCCGGCCCCTTCTCTGACTCCACACGACCCGGGTGACGGGGCTGGCGGGTCAGAGTCACGTCACCGCGCGGGGTCACAGGGTCCAGAGAAGAAGCGGCGGCGGCGAGGCGCCGCGGGCGGGGCGGGGCTGCGTTGCGTCAGACGCGCCGCCGGCTCCGCCCCGGCCGGCGGGGCTGGGCGGGGCCGAGCATGCGCCGCGCGGCGGCCGGGCGCGCAAACAAGGGGGGGCCGTCCGCGTCCCGGAGCGCCGCGGGGGAGGGGCGGCCTCCGAGGCGAGCGACCGGCGGCCGCAGGGGTGCGGCTGCCCGCCCCGCAGCAGCAGCGCGGCCCCCCTCGCCCGGCGGCCCGCAGCCGGGGGGTGAGGAGGTGGGTACGGGCCTGGCGGGAGCCGCGGTGGGGCCGGGGCGCCGAGGGAGGTGCGGAGTGGGGACGCGGGGCCCGGCGGCGGTCGCGGGTGTCCTGCCGCCGGACCGCCTCCTCCCGCCGGCAGCCGCGACCTCCCGGGCCGCCCTCCCTGGCGGGGAGCCCGGAGCTGCCCGCCGAGCGGCGGGGCGTGTGCCGGCGCTTCCCGGGGTTTCCGGCCGGGCCTGCGCGGCGGGGTCGGCGGGGAGACGAGAGCCGCTGTGGGCCCGGGGCGCTCGGCGCGGCTCCGAGCCGCCTGTGTGCCCCCCGGCCCCAGCGTCACGGCCTCGCCTTAGCGCCGCCCTTGCCGCGGTCAGCTGTTGTGTTGGTGCCAGCTGCCTTTGTCTTACCTGCCCTGGCACAGATGCCTGTCCCGATTGGGGAAAGGGTCCTAAGCAGGCGTTCAGCTCTGGAGCTTATTCCAGGCCTGGAGAAGGTCTTGTGTGCTTCAGGACTGATAAGACGGTCATTAGTCAGAGAAACTTAGTGCGGTAAGGGTTTTACACTCTCATCAGCGAATGCGCTCTTTGAAAATTTAAGATGGTTAATGAAACAAAACCAAACCCTTGACATTTTTTAGCCTACAGTTTGCTATTGGCAGACCGTGTAGAACTTTACAGCAGTTCATGCTGCATACTGCATGTTAGACTGCTTTGGTAGATTAATTGCCCCTGGAAGTTTAGAGATACTAATAATGTTTTTGCTTCTGTTCTATTCACTAATAGTAGAGTACAGAGTATAATGGACATGCTTACACCATACACTTACAGGCATTAAATGTTTGAAGACATGCTTTAGGATAAACTGGGAAACGTTCTCAGTCTGTATTTAAATATAAACTATTGTGACAGAGAACTGATTATTAGTGCATTCTGAAAAAATGAGTAGAGCACAGAAAAGGAGCCAGTACACTGCCAGTGCTGGATGCTGTTAGCATGAGGTTATCTAATATGAATACCTGGTTATTAATAATGCAAATCAGAGAAGATGAGGGTATTGAGGGAACACAGGTTTCCACTGAGGAATGGTTTTTCAGCCCTAATGTAATAATCATATTCTCATTACTCATTTTCTAATGCTGAGTAATAAATGCTGATACAACTAATGATGATGGCACTGAGGGTAGTGTGAGAGGGATGTGTTTGTTCAGCTGAGCAAGTGAATTCTTCAGCTGTGGGCCTGGCTGCTGCTGATACCACTGATGTGTTGGAGCACTGCTGAAAATCAGTAATTGTTGTCAGATGATTTTTTTTCTGTGTGATGTGAATGATAGTATTTTCTGTTCAGAAGAGCAGTAACAAATTACTGCGAATGAATGAAAGATGAAGTTAGGGTAGAGTTGCTTGGCTAGTGTTGGTGATAATACCATAACATAACACTGTTGATACTCCTGTTCTTCTGAAGAATTTGTGTTGAACTAACAAAATGTAGCTCTTTAAGCAAGGCAGTTTATTTTTTTGCAGTGTACCATGTAAACTTCTCTTTACGTGTCTGAAAACTTCTGTAACTTGTATCTTCAACCCCTGATTCACCTCATAAATTTGCAGTGGCAGCAGTCACTGCAGTTTTGGGGTTAGATAATATGTTGTCGTGCTGAGCAAAAATAATTTTAGTTTTTATTTGACAACATTTAAGTTTTTTCACAAAGCATTTGCTCAGTTTTTGTGAACTTCCCCATTAAGTTGGTTGCTGGTGAACTCCATGTGCAGTTGTACCCTTTAATTTTTTTGTCAGTAGGGCCTCAAACCTGAGGAAAGTAAAGAAAAGGAAAGAGCTGGTAATTAAATAATTAAATACCTTTATGATGGAAGAAGAGGTATATTGCGCTTGATGCAGCACTTCTGTGGCACTGTGAACTTTGTTCTTAATGACTGTGTTTCTATCAGTACTTTTGTTCTATTTATGGTAGCTGCTGGATGCTAAGCTGGAAAAAAACTACTTAAATCCTGTTGTGATGATAAAAGCTTCAATACTGCTTTCTGCTCAGACTAAATATAACAATTAAACACAATGGTGGAGTTGAAATAATGTAACACTACAGTGAGCAAAGATACTTTGCTCATAACCTAAAATTAAGCTGCTGCTGTGGTTGGCTTTCTGGAGTAAAGACTTGTGTGTGTTTCTTTATCTCTGAACCTGATCTTGTTTTATCATGTTCCATATAGAAGCAGGCCTGGATTTTGCGGGCTGTGATAACTAGCTGTGACTAGATGGGGATCTGGTCATGCCTGCATGTATTAATGCTCTGAGAGTGTTTTTCAGGGGTTCTTAAACATGAAAAGGCAGCTTGTCATCAATCATTAAATTAGTTAGCTGGCAATAATTAACTTATCCATTTTATTTTACAAGTTATCACCACTGAAAACTACTACCTCCATTGAGAGAGACTGTATTTGAAACAAAAATTGACAATCTATCCTGTAACTTGGCCATTCTCTATCCTAGTGGACTTGTGTTGTTTCTCCTTTAAATAAGAGTGTGTTGAGAAGTCCTTTAGTGGAAAGTTGGCTTTGAACTCTGGAATATGTGCCTGGTTTTAGAAGTGATTTATAAAGTATGTAAAAGTGGCTCATAAAGTGTTTTTAAATGCACTGACATAGTTGCAGTCATTGCACAGTCATCCCGATCACTTCTGATTTGCTTCCCTTGGGTGAAGTTTTTATGTAGTAGAATTACTGCCTCTGTTTCTTAAGATACTGTCTTTATGCAGTTTAAAGTGCAGTATCAGGAGTTTGCTGGAGACCAAGCCTTGTCTGATTAGACACATAACGTAAACAAACCTGTGCTATTTGCTTTCATTCCATTTAAGCTTGCCTCTTGGAGGCCTCAGAATGTAAAGAAGAGCATTTGACTAGGTGTCAATGTGACCTGAATATTAACTGTTCAGAATCCTTCCTGAGATTGATACAGAAGAGCTCACTTCAGTGCTGTTCACCTCCACTGTTCCAGGTACAGGCTTCCTGGCTTCACCATGGTGACTGCTGCCTGGCATAGCAACTGATTGTTAGTTTTCTACAAAATAAACTTGGGTAAGATAATAAAGAATGCTAGTCTTGAAATCAGGGCACAAGTGTTAAAAAAAAAAAAAAGCTTGAAAAGTAACAGACTTAAGGTGAGCTTGTTTAAAAATGTACCAAATGTACTTGCCACTTCTCTAGATAGACTCTTCGTGTGCTTTTTTTATAATACATCAGCAAAAAGTATTATTCTGGTTTGAAGCTGAAGAACACTCAACAAAATGAAGAGCTGACTGTTAACGGAGGAAAAAGTAATGGATCTTTGCCAGTGCATGTACTCGGAAGCTCTTGTGATCAGTGTGTTCTGTTCTTCAAGTGGGATTAGCTGCTGTTTAAGGAAAGAGATGTACATAGGAAGAATGGTGTTATGAGACTTTGACCTGTAACAGTGTAATATGTTCAGTGTGACCTGTGTCTATCCGTGTAATCTTTGGTGTATTTCTGTCTGAAAAATCAAGTGAGCACCCCAGCACTTCTCTAGATGTCAGGCCTTGTAGTTTACTTGTACAGTTGACAGATGTCTTAAGGAAATGACAGACCTGACTAGCTCAATTCAGCACAGTAATTGCTGAACAGTGAAAAAAATTTTTATAACAGCTTCTGGTGTCATTGGGATACCTGAACAAAATTGATTTCAGAGAACATCTTTAAGACTAATTTATTGGTGATAGACGTTTGTTTCCTTGATTATGAATTAAATTTTTTAAAAAAAGTTTATGGTGGTTTAAAAAATACAGTTCTGATTGTGGTAAATTGGGATCTTAACATGTAGGACTGTAACTCTGCAAACAGTGTTTTCGGTAGATAATTAAGAGTGAAGCAACCAGATTTATAAATCTGTGCCAGGACCTTGTGCTCGGTTAGTGTTTGTTTCACTTTGGAGACCTTTTTTGGTGAAGAAACAAACAAACAAAAAAAGACTTTGTTTTCCCTTTAAAGTAATGACTCACTGTAGCTCTTCGGTCTGGCTTCCTGTGAGATGAGATTGAGAGTGGGTGCTGTTTTGCTGATTAAGGATAACAGTTAAGCTCAGACACCAGAGTGAAGAGTAGGTGTATTTTACTGGGGATAACTAAATAATAGAGCAATATGGAAAACATCAGTAAGAAAAGACAGAATAGTGTACTTAAAATAAACAAATAGGAAAATACAGGGTAATGCATCAAATCATTTCTCCATGAGAGAGAGAATAGTGCTTAAGAAAGATCCATCACCACCTGCATACTGTGCCATCATCCAACCCACAGTCAGTTACAGCGAGGGTTTGGAGAGCCTGTCCTGGCAAGTGGGAAATCCTACGCGGTGCGTCCACCCGTAGGTGAGGCTGCCAAAGTTGCTGTGAGTGGGTCCAGCCTTATATACCCAAAAATCAGTAAGTCAGAATAGCCGGCACCTTTGTTTTAAGCAGAGACACGTGGTTTCAATCTCACATTAGATTCCCACAGACCCTGGGCCAGGGCTGAAGGGAGACGCTAAGGGGGTTTCCTTGCTTATCTAATTGATCTATGAGCAAGGTCATACATCATGTCACAAGGCCAGATAACTGTCTCCGTGGCCCTGTTGTCTTGCCCCCACACAAAGAAAGATAAAGATGTGTTCAGATAGACATGTTCTATGGTGTTTAAGCTACATCTTCCATTAATGAGCATACATATTTCACTAATGACTACATACTGAGTTAGCAGCTTTGGCTCAGGGCCTGTTGCTCAGGCTTCAGTACTTCCACTTCTTACAGCAGAATAGGTGGTTTGTTATAACTTAGTATAATACCTATTAGCACAAGGGTTATCGGTTAGAAAATATACAGGATTCATCTATAGGTCAACTCTGGCTTCGGCTGGTTGTCCAAGTCTTAGCACTTCAGGTGCCAGTACAAACAAAGTGTTGAGGAAACTGGCTGGAGAGTGGTGAGGGGTCTGTGACCACAGCTCCTTTTGGTCACAGCTGTTGTAACTTGAAGTTGTTCCCGAGTGGTAAGGTTGTATAATATATCCCTACAGAGAGTAAAAAACAGCATTTTGTATTTCTTGATCCTGTTTTCTCATCATCTGTCAATATTTCTAGTTTATATCATCTGATAGACTGATTTTTGACAGTTTTGTTGCTGCCCATAAATACACTTTAAGGGTGAGATCTATACTTTTAATGTCTCTTAGTGAATTGCCAAAAGTTGTTAACCATGTAAGACTCTTAACTGAAATAACTTCCATTTGAAGTTGTAATCTCCACTTGCCAGGAGGTTGGGAAGTGAGCTTATTGTTACAAGAAAGAACTATATTCAAATGAGCATAGGAGAAATGGTGTTAAGTATGTACTTGCTGTTGTTTGCTCATGAGATGGCTGTGTGAGACTTGACTTACAGCACAGCATGCCAAAGACCATTGGAGTGACCAGTTCATGGCCGTGGATATCAATACAGTGGTATATTCAGATGGTTTAGTTTTGCTTATATATGGGCACAACATGCTGCATTAAGTTATGATGCATACCATTTGTTTCACCTTTTTTATGCTTTGCATGTCCCTATTTGAACTATATATATTAAAGTATTCTTGTCACATGCGGTGGTAATGTGGTAGTAAGTGAATGCATCTGATCTGAGCAATTCAGTGAGAGGAAACTTTAGTAGGCTAAATAAGGCATAGAATCCAGATCTGTAGCTGCAGTGTGGCGTAAGTGATACGAGAGGATTTAAGTATTTCTTTGGGCTCTAATCTTTGAGAAGAGACAGTAAGTACTAGGTGATCAGAGTACATCGAATTGGGTAGAGTGTGAAGTCAGCCAGTGCAGAGACTAAATGAACTGATAATAGTAGAAGAAAAACTAGATGGGCCTCCACAGGTGTAGTTTCTAGGCATTAGACTAAAGGGATCCAAGTCCCCTCAGTTTACTTAAGGGAAGTGTAAATAACATCTTGGTTATATGTTTCAGGTAATTGCACAACATGGGTGTTCAGACATGAAAAAGATGTGGAATTAGAAAGCACTTCAGAGTAACCAAGAAGGCATAACACTGAGTGGCTGGAAATCATCATTAAACAAATGAAATGGGATGTTTTGCAGTAGGGATTAATAAATAGCTCCCTGAGTTGGTAAGTCTCCAAAAAGATTTTTTAAAAAAATTTGTTTTGTTTGGGCCTTAGAGAAAGTTAATGAGTTAATGTTTTTTTGTGTTCGAGTAGAACAGAGATTGTCCTGTTTTTGGCTGGGATAAAGTTAATTTTCTTCCTAGTAGCTGGTATAGTGCTTTGCTTTGGATTTGGTGTGAGAATTGTGTTGATAAGACAGATATTTTAGTTGTTGCTAAATAGTGCTCCTAGGTTAAGGGTTTCTCATAGTTTCCTGTGCTCTGCCAGTGAGGAGGTACACAAGAAAACTGGCAGGGAGCATGGCCAGGACAGCTGGCCCGAACTAGCCAAACGGATATTCCATACCATAGGATGTCATGACCAGCATAGAAACTGGGGGGAGTTTCCTAGTGGGGGGGAGTGTATCCCTGCTCAGGCATTGGTCAGCAGGTAGTCAGCAGTTGTATTGTGCATCGCTTGACTTTTCTTGGATTTTATTTCTCTTCTTTTTGTTATCTTCCTTTCATTACTGCTATTACTGTATTTTATTACTGTTGTTATTATTTTATTTTAGTTATTAAACTGTTCTTGTCTCAACCTGTGAGTTTTACTTTTTTTTTCCATCTCTCCTTCCCATTCCACTGGGAGGGGGGGGAGTTAGCGAGTGGCTGCATGGTGCTTAGCTGCTGGCTGTGGTTAAACCACAACAGATGTTGAGCTGAATTACCATGCTCTTTTTTCTCTTGGCCTTCGAGGAAGGTCTAAGAGGAGGATTTAAAGGCAACTCATTGGTCATTGTGAGGGAGGAGTACTGACCTCAACCTGCTTAAACACATTGCAGATCTGTGTTAAGATGACTGTGTTGTACTTCAGTGCTTCAGCTGGCTATCTGCTTTACAGTCCTGATGTATTTTAGATTTTAGCCCATATTTAGTCTTATCTGAAACATTTGGACATGGCTGAAATTAAATTGAGGTTAACTGGTTGGATAGCTTGGGAACTAAGAGAATCTGTTTCTTTTAACCGTTGTTCACATGCTCAGTGTTGAACTGATTGTGGAGTTTGAACTCCTAAAGGAGGCTTTTTTTCTTGCTGGTACTTTCTCCAACAGAAGGGTACTTCTTGTGCTTCCTACTGCAGTTTAAAGCATGAAACGTCTGGGATTATGTAGGCATCATTTATTTAAACAGTTCACTTGTGTTGCAAGGGTAATGACAGCCCATTTTATTTTTTTGTCTGTGAACTCCATGGTGTAAAATGTATAGGGGGTCAGGCTAGAAGGTGTTGGTATCCCTTCTGGTTTTAATAAATATATCTATGTGCCATAGTATATGCTTTCTGATGCATTTGGCTTCAATAAGGCAACTTCAATTTCCTGATTTAAGGTGAGTTTTTGAGCATACATAGTACATAGTATACTGAGTATTCTGCAAAGTGTATTCAGAGCATGTAGTGGTTGGCAGTCTGCAGTCCTCTTTGTACTTAAATTTTATTTACATGGAGAGAGAAGAAAGGTTTTTTTAAAAGAAAAAATACTTCACAGCAGTTGTCTTATAACAGTTTGACTTTATAAATAGCAAAATGATGTTAATGAAACACTATTTTTCTTTTTAGGTTTAAGGAGGCTGAAGTTTCACTAGAACTAACTATAATGGACAGTTACTTTAAAGCAGCAGTCTGTGACTTGGACAAGCTACTTGATGAATTTGAACAGAATACAGGTTAGTTCCAGCACTGCCTTGTCCTGCAGCATAATAATATTGGTCAAATGACTGCTACAGTGGGATTTGAAAATAACATGCTAAATAAAAGCTTGTATTGATGAATAGATAGAATTTAGATGGAGTGCACTGTGGGAAGTGAGGAGTTTTACAAACTTAGCTTTTGATCTCTTTCTGCTTAAAACAGATGAATGTGACTGCTACAGAACACCTCAAAATCCATATGACTCAAAACACCATTCACTTTCTTCAGTTCTGGATTGCTTACAACATGTTTACCCAACACCAAAACTGCAAGAGGGTGCTAACAGTTGTACTTCATCAGAAGAGATCTCTGTAGCCAGCCACATTGGAACAAGTGAAGTGCTTCCAAGTTATTCACCACAAAATGAGAAGAGCATTGCTGGACCTGATCTTTTGTCCACTGTGGATAGTGGTTCCTTAAATGAAATTCAGGCTTCAAACCCAGGAAGGTGTAGTATACCTGTGTGTGATCTTGTTAATGACACAGGTAACTTAATCCATTCAGTGGCTGCTCATGAAGATACCCAAAAGTTGCAGCCAGATGATTTCCAGTACAGTGAAGGTTTGACGGGCTATGGCATATCTTGTGTACCTGTTCCTACTTGTATGTCATCAGCTGGTTGTAGTGATGTTTCAAGTACAGAGCAGAGTGATGGGAAATTGATGCTACAAGATTCAGGACATCTTAAAACAGAGGAGATTAATTATTTAGCTTTAAAATCAGACAGTTATGCTACAGCAAAGATCTCACATTCATGTGATGATCAACACAGGACAGAATCTGTAAAGTGCAATGAAGTATTTGGTCAGCTTGAACAAACTGCTTGCCTTAATACTGCACATGTCCCTGTAACGTCACAGAATTTGAATGCGTACAGTCCCAAAGATGAGAAAGCATACGAAAAATTGCCTTGTGTACCACAAGATGCAAGTGCACACTCTGCAGTAAGCGAAGAGATGTATGGAAGAAATGCCACAGAAAAGGCAGACTTAGAAGATGAGTGTGAAGTTGAATCCATGCCTTCAGAACTGCCACAGAAGCCTCAGTTGCACAAAAGCCATGCAACATTATCTGAAAATGGTGTTTACCCAGACTCCTCATCTCAAACAGGAGCTAAAGTGGAATTGGAAAAGAAAATCATGGAAGAGAATGTAGTTAGTGTAGAACTTACTAGCAATGAAATACTAAAGAGTGTTTCAACTTCATGTATTTCTGTTGGGGATGTCCAGACTTCACTGTCATGTCTTTCACTTCCTGTATCTATATGTGGTTCATTAGTTGTAATGGAAGAAAAAGTTAATCCTCTACCTCAGAATGAAATGGCAGAGGTTATTAGTGATACATTAACTGTTCATGCTGGAAAGTCTGAATCTGATCTCTCTGATAGGGAGTCCTGGGAAAACACTGACTTGCATGAACAGGAAGAATATATAGCTAAAATCAGTGGAAGTATTGTGGAAAAAAGTACAGATGGAGAGAAGTATGATATTGAGAATATAACTAATGACAGTGATTCTCAGCAAGTCAAAGCTTTTGCTTCTGCTTTTTTAGAATATGAAGCTGAGCCATATGGTGTTGGTATAGATTCTTATTACAATGAAAGTATGAGCCCAGTTATGGCTGACTTTACTGTCGAGGAGAATGTTTTTAAAAGTGATACTCTAATAACTGATGCTGAGCTTGATGATTTCTTGTATGGACAAAGTCTTCAGTCCAATGTGTTGAAGTCTTCAGACAGTGATAATAACTTAATGGAAGCTGATACAGATGAAGGGAATTTAACAAATGTGAACAACCTAGATTTCACAGGGGTTACTGAAGAACATATGCAAGCAAAACTGGAGGAGATAATGAGCATTAATAGTAATCTTAAAGCATCTGTTACTGCCAATGAATCAGAATCTTCAACAGAAGAGAGTATGTCTCGTATTGGGGACATGACTGGGAGTGGTAGTGAAGCACTAGTTCTTAATGTTTGTACTGAAGGTGCAAGACCAAAGCAGTTGCTTGGCCTTTCCCAAGGAGCTGTTGGTCAGAGACAACTGAATAGAACAGACGAACTTGAGAAAGAAATTCAGAAGGCCAGTTCAGTTACCCCAGAAACTCCCCCCTCAGGCACCAGCATAAATGTTGGTAAAAATTTTGACCCTGCACACTCTGAGGAAAGCAGCTCTGAAGCTGGAAGAAATGAGACATCTGAAAACATAGAACCACCCAAAATACCTGCAACTCTGTCATGGAAACAACCGTTGTGGGTTCCTGATTCAGAGGCACCCAACTGCATGAACTGCCAAGTCAAGTTCACGTTTACAAAAAGACGACACCACTGTCGTGCATGTGGAAAGGTAAGTTATTGGAGAAGAGTCCTGTCATATTAAAAGTGAATGAATTCTGATTCAAGGATAACCAAAATACAGAAGGGAAAGACTATTGACAGAGTTTTTTCTAGGCTCAAAGTATTTTATTTTTTAAAAAATTAATTTTATTTTTCCTTCATAGAAGAGACTGTTGGAAAAGACTGATATTAATTAAGAAATGTATGGCCTTTTTTTGTGAAAGTAATTGAAGGGAAGTACAGAGAATGTTCGTACTTTATTTTCCATTACTGTCTAGTCTACTGTATTTTGCATAGACCTAGAAAGATGAGACAGTGGATTACTTCGTAGTAGTCATAGTGAATAATCTCTTTACTCAGCTTTTAAGTTAAGCTTAGGTATTTAAACAAAAAAAAAAAAAAAAATGAGGTGATGGTGATGGTTGGAGTTCAGGTAAGTGGTTATACTAGCTGTAAAACACTGTCCATGAATCTGTAAGGACTGCATTCTTTCAGGAGCTGTAAGAGCAGAACCAATGCAAAGAATTTATAGCCTAAATCTGTCCTTCTGTGTATTTAGATGTATAATTTTCTAGGGGATTCATCTCAGGGGAAAACTATGCTACTTTTGTGGGGCAAAAGGTACTCACCAGCTGAGCAAGTAATCTGTAGAATTTTTTTCAGCATGTGGTCTTCTACAGTGAGTAAATAGTCAAAGTTTATTCTTAATCCAGAATTCCCTTATGAGCTGCTGTGGCTTACACTTGTACTAGTGTGTAAATGGAAATACTGACAGTGCTAATGAACGTACAGTGAAGACTACTTACTAACTTTTTGCATCCCCAATATAGAGAGGCACCTGGAGAGGCTTGGTGATCTTCTCCCAGGTTGCTCTTCTGGTACTGTGTATTCAAAGCATAGTACTTTTTTACTTCAACTGCACTAATCGTGAACTAAAATGTGGTCTGAATTTGGATGCCAAGAAAGTGAAGAACTCACTGTGACAACCTAGAACTCATCGAACTTAGTTATTTGGTAGAATATTCTGTTGAAGTTTGTACACAGTTCTGATTGGGTTTCATTTTAGTTGTTAAGCCTGACTGACTTCAAGTTCCTGTTTACATTCACTGAAATTTCTTGCACCTTGTCTAGAACTGAGGATGAAAGCACCCTTCACTACACAGTTCTGTTTACAGCCATCAGCTGTTGCTGTTGCTAATCTTGTGTGTTAACAGAGGGTTTTTTGGCAGAAAGGTGTAATTAGAGTGAGCATCACAAAGCATCTTCACTGGAGAACGAGTGAAGGCAATATAAGTTATCTAAACTTAGAGGTACTGGAGTGCTCTACAGTTGTAAGTGTCATAACTTTTCTGAATATGCAATAGCTTAACTTTCTGCCCTGTAAAACTTTGTCTTAAAAACAAATTAAACAGTCCTTGTGGACCTGTTGTGGGTTGTTGTTTTCAACCACATGGCCATAAGGATGAACTGGTAGGAATTCACAGTTGTCCTCTGTGGACTATACTGAAAGACAATTGTATAGTTTTCATGTAGTCCTACAGCTTTTTTTATTAATGAAAGTGGCAACACTTGTGAATTCTGGTTTTGTGCTGGAAGGAAGTGGGACGTTCGTGGTCACTGCTTTCCCTCCCATCTGCAGCACTTGTAAGGCCAAACAACTTTGCAGTTTCTTTGTTTGGGTATTTGTCTGTTGTTGCAGTAGCCTTCCTCTTCCTAGCTCAACCAGAATCAATTTATTTGCTCAGCAGCTTCATTTTCATCTCCCTTCCCCTGTTACATTACCTGTCCATTAGTTTGTGTTCACGTCTTGTCTCCTGTGCATTAAGATTAAGCTGCCTCCTCTGTTGTGGGCCCCAGTGGTACCGACTGTAAGAGGAGAATGCCAATTGGAAAGGATTCTACTGCTTAGCACTTGAAGCCCTAAGGTGGATTGTAACTGATTAGCAATTAATCTTCACCAGTTACATTCTTAACATCTTTACTGAGCATGTGCACTTTCAGTTGAGTAAATTACCTGTGACACTAATGCAGAGGCGATTGGAATAGTTTCTTTTTTTGAGCTTGTATTGCACCAATCAAGTATTACTGTTTTTACGGTGACTTTTCCTACTTAAAGGAGATCACTTCCAATGGCTTTTTTTTTTTTTTTTCTCTGTTGCTACTGTTTGGGGTTTTATTTCCCCTTAATCCACTTTATTTTCCTGGAGATAATTAGGAGTAGCAGAACACTTTGTGGGTTTTTTTGTTTATTTAACCCAGGTCAGTGGTAGAAGGTTTCTGTCAGACCAAGGTTTCAAAAGAAGCCTCTTTTAAAGGCCATATCCTGGTGTCGTCTGAGATAGAGATAATTTTCTTCTTAGTAGCTAGAATTAGTGCTGTGTTTAGATTCAGTGTGGGATTTACTATAAGAACAATGTTGATAAGACACTGATGTTTTTAGTTGTTGCTAAGAGCTGAAGGACTTTTCAACTTCCCATGTCCTGCCTGTGCGCAGGTGCGCAAGAAGATGGGTGGGAGCACAGCCAGAGCACCAGACCCAAATCAGCCAGTGGAATATTCCATATCATATAACGTCATGCTCAGTATATATGTGAGGGTTGGCTGAGAAGTTGAGGGGCTCTCTTCCAGAGCTGCAGTTTGAGAATCATCTCTCCTCCAGGATCACTAGCCAGGAATGGGCTGGGCATTGGTAGGTTGGTGGTGAGGAACTGCATTGTCCATTACTTGTTTGTATATTCTATTATTATTATTATTTTAATTTATTACAATTAGTAAATTGTTTTTATCTTAACCTACAAGTGTCCTTACCTTTACTCTTCCAATTTATTCCCCCTTTTCCTGGGGCAGGGAAGGATGAGTGAGCTGCTGGCTGGGTTTAAAACACAACAGACCTATACTGACTCCAGAGTCTGTATATAGCCAAGAGTGGTGGGCCTCTGAAAATTTGCAAGTCACCATTGAAAGAACATAAGGGAAAAGTGTGAAATGCACCAGATATTTATGGGAACTCTTGCAAAAAAACGTTTTACTAGAGACATAATTCTTTGAATGGAATTGTGCAGGCGTAGTTCAGGCTAGAGATGCGCTTTTTTCCCTATATGTGCCTAAAAAGAGACAAGATGCATATCCATGCTGAAGTAGAAGAGCATATTCTGTTCTTTCAAAGCAGCCTTCAGTGTAAAATACTTCGCTGAAGGGAACTAGTAACATGACAACAACTATGTTTATTCTTTCTGACAGAGTTGGGAAGCCTGCTTACCCAACATAGTTCCTGAGCCAGCATTAGTAAATAGCTTGGGAAGGAGTGAGCTCTGGCTTAGATGGTTGTCTGAGGTAGAAGAGGCAACTTGGAATTTTATGACAAACTGGTAACAGTTGTTATGGAGAAACTTGGTGCAGTGCACAATGCTGCAAGATCGGTGGATAAGGAATGACTTCTGGCAGGTGTGAGACTAGATCATTTTAACCATTATCGGAATCCTAATGGGAGATTGCAACAGTTATCTTCAGGGATAATACTAAAGCAGTAAAGCAAATGTGACCCAATTCTGGCATTCAGTCCTTGTTGCTATCACTGTTCCTTAATGTAAAATAGGTATGGGATTAACAGAACTAGGAATGAATTTGAGAATAGCTCGTGCAACCTGAAATTATTTTCATCACTCCAAATAATAATTCTAATATTACTTGTTGCTGCTCTTTGTGTATGTACTGTGGTTATTGGGTTTTTTCCATGCAGGTTTTGTTGTGAGAGATAAGATACAGGCTTGAATATGAGGCTGCAGGGGGTTTAGAATCAAACAAGTGTATTTCTTGGAAGAGTTCTAATTGCTGTGCAGTTATATACTAGCTGCTTCCAGCTATAATCCTTAAAAAAAAAAAAGGTAAAAAAATAAAATTTTAGCTCTTTTGTGGGCACCTGGCCTTTTGTGATTAGATCTGCTCACATAGGGAAATTTTAGGTGTTTATCTATTTCCTAGCTGAATCTGAGAGAGTATTGGCAAGAGCTGAGTGCCTGGCTGTGTAGTGTGGACACTCCTAGCCCTGTGTGGAAGGTTGGTTTGTAGGTATCTAAGGATTGGTCCAACAGAAATACCTGTCAAATTTCAAAAGCTTACGGTATGGGTAGGTTGTGATGCAGTTCTGGGGAGTGGGATAGAAAGAACCCCTGATCAGAAGCAGACTTTGCAGACTTCATAGTTTGGCTCAAATTGAGGAGCTTTTGAAATTCTTAATCATTAGCATCATAGAATGGTTTGGGTTGGAAGAGAACTTTAAAAATCACCTGCTCCAACCTTCCTGCTGCAGGCAGGGACATCTCCCATTATGTCAGTTTGCTCAGAGCCCTGTCAACCTGACCTTGAACACTTCCAGTGATGAGGTATCCACAGATTCTTTGGGCAACCTGTTCCTGTGTCTCACCACCTCCACTGTAAAAAGTTTCTTCTTTCTATGCAATTGAAATCTAGTCTTTCAGTTTACAACTGTTGCTCCTTGTCCTGTCACAACAGGCCCTGGTAGAATGTCTCTCTCTCTCTCTCTGTGTCTTAAAAGTGTGCTTTTTATATTGAAAAGCTGCAAAAAGGTTTACCTGGAGCCTTCTTCAGGCTGAACAATCTCGACTCTCAGCCTTACTTCATAGGAGGGGTGCTCCAGCCCTCCAACCATTTTCATACCCCTCCTCTGGACACGCTCCAGTAGGTCTGTGTCTTTCCTCTGCTTGGGACCCAAAGCTGAATGCAGTTAAAGCCTTTTTAATAAAAGCCTTTTTTAGTCTAATACTTCCACTTCTCCACAAACAAATGTATTGTAACATACATTTGCCAAAGCTCCTTTTCTCCTTCCCTTCTTCCAAATATGTGTATGCATACTTTATATAATGCAATCTATTTTAGTAAAAGGAGTAAATAATAATACAAATTTAATTCGGGGAAATACTGGGATTTTGTTTATAATATTTAATTAAATCTTTTTCTGGTTCAGGTTTTTTGTGGTGGCTGCTGCAAACGAAAATCCAAACTACAATACATGGAGAAGGAAGCAAGAGTCTGTAATAGCTGTTATGATGACATTAATAAAGGTAAAAAAGTGTTTTTTTAGTAATTGCAGTAATCATTAAAAACAATAGGGACACCTAGCATCTCTTTAATCTTTGTTCTTTCTGGGGAGCTTCACTACTGTAATTGGTGTATGTTTTTCTATTTCTGAGATGGAGGGAGGAAGAGAATAATTGTACCTCTTAGCTGGATTTCAGTTCTTGTTTTAAACTTTTGAGTAAAAAACTGATTATTTTTTTATATAAAAAATAAAATTAGGCTTGAACTCCATAGGACTAAATATAAAGTTATGCTTATATTTAAAGTTAGGTCGTCCATAGCAGGAGTTTAGCAAGAGTGATCCTTCCTCCACAGTTAGCCTTCTATGTGTTTAAAGGCCATACTCCTGCTTGCTCTCACATGTTAATTGCCTGGTTTATGTAGCTTTCTGTTCTGGTGTTTTTACAAGTTGCTTAATGATACTACAGTAATTGAATAATAAGATAACCTTTTCTTAAGTGAAAGCTAAGCATGGATGCTTATGGAAACATCAGGAGAAAAAAGACATCCTAATTATTAATATTCAAGTAAGAGTTGAAGTGAAAACTTAACAGATTTTTAATATGCCACCTGAATGGCATATGATTTGATAAATGTGATACGTGTATTTGCACCAAGGTAGAGGGATCATATGGTTCAGTGTAGACACTGTAATGGTAGCAAGATGTACAAGGAGGTCTGTTTCTATGTTGGGAACATATTAGGCAAATATACAGGTAAAAAGTTAATAAATCTGAATTTTCTTCTGTACAACAGCTTGTGTTCATTTTTCACAAGTAGCTCACAAATGGTGCACTGCTTCTGAAAAAAAAAAAAAGAAACAACATAATACTGCACTGCAAGTGAAATTTAGCCATTTGTGAAATCTTAAAAAGTAACTGTATCTTTTTAGCACAGGCATTTGTAAGGATGATGAATCCAACTGGTCCTGTCCCAAATTCCAGTATATCCTCTGAGGGTTCTTCTGGTGTTCCACCTTTGGAAGAAGCCCAGATATCTGGTAGAGCTCGCTCTCCTTCACCTTCTGCACTGTTACCTATCTCAGTACTTAAACAACCTAGTATTGAAGGTATGCAAAATATAGTATAATATGTAATATAGATATAATGTATACACTTTCAGGATTTCTTTGGAGTATTGTAAATCTTTTTTTGTGTAGAAATTACTTTAATCATTTTTATATACCTTAGGAGATCTCTGGCTTGCATTGTGTCTGCCAGTCTTAGAGTAAAAACAAAAAGTAGTTGTTTAGGGAAGAGTTGCTAGGGAGCAGTAGGGGTCCGTTCTCTGTGTAAATACGAATTAGTGGCTAAGTAGTGTCTTTGTTCCACTTTCATTAAACATCTGACCTTCAGTGAAAACAAACCTTTAAACAGTGTTATAAGCTAACTTTTTTAGAGTGTATTTCATGTTTTAGCTGTGATATGCACTTCATTTTTACCTTACTACAGAGGGATGATTGAAAAAGTACCCTTCCTTATATAGGAATTGATATATTTAACTATAGCATGGCAGCTTCCTCTGCAAGTATGAGATTTTTTTTTTGCATGTATTTGCTAGTCTGGTGAGTGGTTGATGTCACACTGTCTGTTTGTGCTTGGTTCCAGTAAACAGATTATATATATATTTAGGGGGAGAAAGGGCTTAATTTTGTTCCCTTTCAGTTATTAGAAGAGTACAGTAATATGAAGTCAGTGTTGTTTTCTTAATCTGTCCTAGGGCCGTGCCCCAAAGAACAAAGGAGAGTTTGGTTTGCAGATGGTATTTTGCCAAATGGTGAAGTGGCAGATACAACAAAACTTTCATCTGGAGCAAAGAAGTCACCACAGGACTTAAGTCCAGTAAACCTTGACTCGCCGGAGATGTGTATGGTATGAATTAAGAAGTGTGGGGGGGGGGTGTGAATTACCTCTTGAAATACCTTTGCTTGTTGTTGATGAGGCCACCTTACATACCATAATATGACTTTTGCTTCACAGCTTTTGGAATCTGAGCCAGTATTTGATTATTTTTTGGGAGGTGGCTGTGAAGTCCTTGGATTGAAGTATTTGGTAGGCCATACTTAAAAGGAAGCCATGCTTCTTTTGGGGGGTGTTTGTGAGCTTTAAAAATTGTAGGGCAGAAAGCCTTCTAAAAGAAGGGTTTTTTTCTATGCAGCCTTTGATAAACTACTTTTATGAAGGTAACCTCAGCCATAGTTCTGAAACCTGTCATTAAACAACATGCTTATAGTAGAAGTGTGTGGGCTTGTTTCCAGTGGCTTGCTGTAGTTTGTCTGTTGGATTAGACTAACCAGAAGTTGCTTAATGCCCTAGAATACTACATTATAGGGTGTAGCAAAATGCATGTATAGCTTCTAATGTAAACTAATACTGAACTGAGAAGGGGATTGGCTTTTTTATGATAGATCACATTCATGGGTGTTGAACTAGCTGTACTTGACAAGAAAAGTCCAAAGTGTGATTGGTATATGTTTGTTGTGGAAAGATTTGGAGAGATTCCTTAGCTTTTCAAAATAAAACATAGCTGTGAAGTGCTGTCTCATGTGGTAACATAAATTCTATGATTCTAACAGCATTCAAGAGTTTTTAAAACAAATTTAGTAAAGTTAACAACCAGACCAGATCATTATTATTTGTATATGGAGGATCTGAACAGTTACCAGGTGTATAGCCTGTAAATCGGCCTTAATTTAACATGAATGGATAATAGTACATGTGACCTTATTTGCATAAGGAAGGACTCCAATAAGCTTCAGTTGTCAAAAGGTATAGTCTGTCTTCCATTTTGGCAAAAAAATAGGATATTTGCACTTGCAAAAGATGAGCAATGTCTAAAACTAAAAGCAACATGGACAAAGCAAGCAGGAAACAATTAGTTGATCAGTTCTTGTATGTAACTTCAGAAGATCAAAAAGCCACCATACTGCAGCTCTAATGCAAAGGATATACTTCACTAAGTAACACATAACCCTGAACGTGCTGCCACAGGATGCTATGAAGGTCAAAAGTGAAAAGTGATATGAAAGACCAGACAGCAAATTCATAGAGAAGTCAATAAGAGAACAGTTGAGTCCTCTTTTTGTCTGTAGGATGTTACTTTGGGGGTTGGTGTATTGGGTTTTTTTTATTCATCAGTTTTTTAAATTTTTCTGACACGTGCATTCTCTAAACAGGGGATTTGGTGGAAGCTGATGGCATACCACGGCAAGAATAGAGTTGTTACGTTTTTTTCTTGTTGCAATGCAGAGTTCCCTACTGAGACAGGATGCAAACCTAACATACTTGAAAGATAACACACCTCTTTTTTTCTTATGACGGCCCATATCCTAATGTGCCTATGCTCATAGTTTGTCATATCCATTTTGCTGGGGGAGCAGCATAGGTTTGACTCCAAACTAGAAATTAATCGGACTGTAAAATGCTAGATTTGGCTATTAGTACATACCATAGAAATGGAAATAACACTTGCAGTACTGAACTGCTGATCCCAGTGATGGCAAATTACAGTGATGATAATGTTCAGTAGCTATGAATGAGGAAACAGTAATACTAAACAGATTCCTGGAGGGGTACTTGGTTTATTGTGATTTTGTTACATCTGATTGTTATATGCTAAAATGACTGATCTGCAGCACTCTGATACGAATTTTGTGTTACCAAACAAATAAGTTAATGATGCATCTTCACCTAATGTAACTCCTAAAGATGAAAAAAAAAAAAAAAAAGAAAGATCTAGGAGAGATTTGGTGTCTTTTTTTTTTTTGTTTAGAAGAAATGCATTCTCAGTATTTCTGATAGATTTCTTTCTCTTTTTGCTTCTAGAATGCTAGTAATGAAAGTTTAGCTTGTTGCGAGACATGACCATAGACTTTTTTTCCTTTGTCTTCATAGGATGCAAATGCAGAGAAAGATGACTTAACTGCTGTAAATCCAAAACCAAAGGAGGAAACTGATACTGCTGCAGCAGTGGAAGAATTACATCCTTCTGTTTCTTCAGACGATGCACAGCAGGCTGTTTCAGGCCAGAGTGAGGTGGTACATAGTTATACATCTGTAACTCTAGAAACTAAAGACTGTTCTCCTCCTGCAGAAGCTGAGAAGACTAGTTCCAGTTCAGTTGATCAAACTAAAAGTGATATGCCTGTTAGTCCTTCAAGTTACAGAGCACTATGTGGTGTTGAAAACTGTGTTCATAAAGAAATCAGCCTTGTTCCTGATGGTGATAAACTGCCACCGCTTTTGCTTGCAGTGGGTGGAAAAGGAAAAGGTAAAACTTGAGAAGATTTTAATATTTAATTCCCTGATCCAAAATTTCTGAATACAAACTTGTGTGTATGTAACTTGTATTTTAATACAATTCTAATCTCATTTATTTGCTGCACAATAGATCGTTAGATAGTTGAACAAGCATTACTGACAAGATCAATATGTTATGAAAAGAATACTTCATCACTTAAATGCATTGTAGAAGTGACTGTGCTTATTGCTGGTAACTAAGAGTACCAGTATATGGATGAGGAGACAGCATACACAATTAGTCAGTAATTACCAAATGAATGGTAGCCCTAGTTTGAACCTTTGTTACAAGTTACTGCTTTATTTTTATACGTTTCTTGAATCTTAGGGTAAACTATTCATTGACTGATCAGTAGCTATTCTAAGCTTGAGAATAATTACCACTCTCTTAGGAGGATGGGACAGTCTTTCATATGCTATGATCTATAATATTTGTTTTAGATAGTTGGCTGACATGTTGAACTAAATTGAATGCTAATTTGTTTAGATCCTCAAGTGGCAGAACATCCATCACACCAACAGGTCACCTTGCTTCTTGTGGAAGGAGGTCAAAATCCATTAACTTTTATCCTGAATGCAAACTTGCTTGTAAATGTCAAGCTAATTACTTGTAAGTAGTGCACATTTTCTTTTCCATTAAATCCAGCTCTTTTTCTGACTGTAAAACAACATTACTGTGGTATCTCTCTTTTTAATGAAAGATTCTTCAGAAAAGTGCTGGTACTTCTCAACAAATGGACTACATGGTTTGGGTCAAGCAGAAATTATCATTCTATTGCAGTGTTTGCCTGGTGAAGAGATTTTTCCTAATGAAATATTCAGATTATTTATTGACATCTATAAGGATGCAACAAAAGGTATGTAATTTTAATGTCTAACTTCTTCATAATATCTTCTTGCTGATCTTTAAAGCTGGAAATTAATAAATAAAATTTTTTGAAGTATTTGTAGGTACCTAATGATTCTGTTGAAAAACCTTGCAATGTTAGCCTTGGATTCTAAATAAACAACAGGAAGAAAAAAAATTGGTTTCACATACTTCTGTAAACATCCTATTTGTAGGTTTTTTTGTTGTTCTTCAGTTAGTTGTGTTAGAGATTCTGTGTGTAAGTCGTTGAGTCTGTGGTTTAGGACATCTGGAACTTCATTTGAGAAGTACAGTACCCACATTTATAAATATTTGATGCCTGTTAGTCAAACTTCATCAATTGGTGTGTGCCAGAACATTGTGCCACTCCAGGGTTTTTGGTATTTGTTTGGAAGAACCTTGTTCCGTGTTCGAGTTCATTTAGTTAATAGATATAGAGTGCTTAGTCTGTTGGTTTAGATGTCTGTTAGACTTTCAGGAAGATGTGAAATACACCATTTTGCTTACAAATCTGTAGGAGACCACTAGATAGTTTTCTTGACACTAATGTATTACTTCTCCAGATGTATAAAGCCTCTGTCACTCTTTTCTACAGGAAGGTTAATAAGAAACATGGAAAACATTACTTTTACTGAAAACTTTCTCAGTAACAAAGAGCATGGAGGATTCCTGTTTGTTTCACCAACTCTTCAGAAACTTGATGATCAGATTCTACCAGAAAACCCCTTTCTTTGTGGCATTCTCATCCATAAGCTGGAAATACCCTGGGCGAAAGTTTTTCCAATCCGTTTAATGTTGAGATTGGGAGCAGAATATGGGGGTGAGTTTTTTTAGACAAGCAAAATATTTTAAATAATCTTTAAGACTGAAGTTTCATACATGGGAAGCCACCTATTGAGACACTTAGGAATTTACATTGCGCTGCTAAGACTACCTTGATTATTTTTCTTTTTTCTGACTTCTTTTGTCACAGGAGAAAGGTTTGAAGGGAAGTTCACAAGCTCAATTTGCAACTCTGACAAATCGGGCTTTATAACTACATTACTGAAATTGACTGTATTGGTAAAAATTACTGCTTCATAAAATGGATAAAGGTATTCATTACTTCTAAGGATAACTTACTAAAACATTTGAAATCTCTAAGCCTGTAAAAATGCAGGTGGCATTATTTCAAAGCGAGGTGGATGGAGAGCCTGTAAATGTGCACCACCACAGGTTGTGCAGTGACACAACCTCCATGTCTGAATTACTCATATCAGCCTGCAACAGACTGTGGAAAGTATTTTCTGCTCTCCTAATGAGATTTGCATTGGCTCTGCTCCTGGCTCACCAAAAGGTCTTTACACAGATTCCCATTGCCTTGAAGAACAGATAAGCTTGCTTGAGCAAGAACTGGAAGGAGTAATTGTCCTAAATGCCTTCTAGAGTGGGTTGTGTACTTGCTTGAATAACACAGAAACTTCATGTAGCAATATAGGTACCGTTTTGTTTCCTGTTGCACTGCTGCTTAAGCCATCCAGAGGGACCTGGACACACTGGAGAGGTGGGCCTGTGCAAACCTCATGAAGTTCAAGGCCAAGTGCAAGGTCCTGCCCATGGGTCCGGGCAATCCCAATCACAGATACAGGCTGGGCAAAGAGTGGATTGAGAGCTGCCCTGAGGAGAAGGACTGTGGGGTACTAGTGGATGGAAAACTGACTGTGAGCCAGCAATGTGTGCTCACAGCCCAGAAAGCCAACTGTGTCCTGGACTGCATCAAGAGCAGTGTGGGCAGCAGGGCGGGGGGGGGGGGATTCTCCCCCTGTATTCTGCTCTTGTGAGACCCCCCTGCAGTGCTGGGTCCAGCTCTGGGGGCACCAACAGCAGAAGGACACATATCTGCTTGAGCAGGGCCAGACGAGGCCACAAAGATGCTCAGGGGGCTGGAGCACCCCCTGTGAGGACAGGCTGGGAGAGTTGGGGGATTCAGCTGGAGGAGAGAAGGCTCCAGAGAGACCTTAGAGCGGCCTCCCAGGATTTAAAAGGGCTACAGGAAAGCAGGGGAGGGACTCTTGATCGGGGGGTGTAGGGATAGAACAAGGGGTAACAGTGTTCAGATGAAAGAGAGCAGATTTACTTTAGATGAAAGGAAGAAATTCTTCCCTGTGAGGCCCTGGCACAGGTTTCCTGGAGAAGCTGTGGCTGCCCTCCCTGGAAGGGTTCAAGGCCAGGTTGGACGGGGCTTTGGGCAACCTGGGCTAGTGAAAGGTGTCCCTGCCTGTGGTGGGGGGTTGGAACTAGATGATCGTTAAGGTGCCTTCCAACACGAACTGTTGTATGATTCTGTCATCTAGAGAGGAGGCATTTAGATAACGTGCAGCATGCAGCCGTTACTCGAGTAGCATGGATTTCAAAAATGTGTCATACGCAACTTTGTTGACCTGAATGTGTGTTTGATAAATAAGCCCACCATTCTAGAAGCTTCAGGTCTATACATAGGTATCACTTGCTTGTTTATGGAATTTGTGAGTCAATAGCAAATTTCTACTGTCCAGGCTTCTGTCTGAATGTTGACAAGGGTGGTAGCTTTTGTCATTCTTCTTTGTCTTACAAACTACTTGTCTGGTTCTGGGGGTTTTTTTAACCAATTTTGCATCTTCGACCTCACAATCCAGAGTTTTCTCTGCTACTTGTTTTGTTTTCAAATGGATTCTTACTATCATCTCCTGCATCTCATTGCCTTCCCTAGTTCCCATCTGCATGTGTTTCCCATTGCAGCCATGGGACATGAAAGCACGTTACTTTCAGTGAATGTCCTCACTCACTCTATTCTCGCTTATCAATACTAAGTGGTACTTTACTTTGTATTTTAACATTAACATAGAAGCAGATGTTAACCTGTGTGGTATTCTTATTCAAGCAACCCCTCGCACAGTTGGTGACCCAGGGACTGAACCCAGGATGTTTCCGTTCAGATCGCATTTTGCAAGAAACATATCTGACAAAGGGTACAAAAGCAGCAACAAGTCTCTACCACAAAATTACTGCCACTAGGAGAGTAGCTCCATGCAGTGACATTGCACTAGGATTTAACCGTGGGTGGCAAAACCATACAGTGGGCTAAAGGACAGTCTGTGACAGAGAATCGGTTTCTTTGGCTGATCAGATACTGAAAATAACACTTGGATTAGCAAGTTTTATAGTTGTTGATAGGCAAACATGACCTTTTCTTTCTTCTTCCTTGACCCTAGCATATCCAACTCCTATAGTAAGTTTCAGGCATCGGAAGCCACTCTTCGGAGAAATTGGGCACACAATTATGAATCTACTTGTTGTGAGTAAATGTTTCATTCTCTTCCTTTGCTGTATTTACATAATTTAGATTATGTAAAATATCCTCAGAACTCTCATTCTTGAGAGCAGAGTTATTTTTGTCAGAGGTAAAGGGCTAATATTTTTGGCTTTCATACCTGAACAAATTCAGATACTGACTTCCATGCTTTGCTTTTCTATCAGAGATGCAATTTTGTTATCTGATACACTGTAAGATCCTAATGTGCATAAAGTAGTCATATTCTATATAACCCACTGGTAAATAGAGCTACCTTGTCAGTGCTATAAATTTGTTGATATATTCACTGAAGTACCCTTTGCATAGATCAGTCAGAAAAAAGTGATCACCAAGTCTTTCACCACCCTTCATGTCATTACTCTTTAGAAATCTTAGAGATGTATGTAGAGTACTTTTAATTGTCTGCTAACATGAATGTTTTGTCTGTTATAGGACCTTAGAAATTATCAGTATACTTTGCATACCATAGACAACCTGTTTGTTCATGTGGAAATGGGTAGAAGTTGTATTAAAATACCCCTAAGGAAGTATAATGAGGTGAGTAACAAACTACGCTGTTTAGCTTCCTAATCCAAACTGCTTTAGTCTTTATTTGTCATATAATACCAGTCAAATCTTTTAACATGAGCTCTTTTTAAGAAAAAAAAAAAAAAGGGGGGGGGGGGGGGGGGGGGGGAAGGGTGGTTCTTAAAAGTTGTAATGTTTTTATTCCGTAGTCAGTTTTCAGGCAGTTCTGGAAGTGGAGTCCCCACTTGATAGCAGCTTTCTAGATTACTTGATATTTGCTGTACAGTAGACTCTCTGAACTTTAAACTAATGTAAGCATGTGATGGGGTCAGGGGGAGCACACAATTCCTTCTTCCTGAACGTGTTCAAGTGGATAATGATGAGTGAAAAGTTGAGCTTTAGGATAACTGTTAAATGCTGAAAAATCAGCAGTTTCTTCAGAATATTTTAGCACATATTTTTTTAAGATTATCTCTTACACATCTCCTAATGATGGTGTTTTGCTTTTTAAAATCTTTCTTGCCAGTGTAGTTTTTATTATAGTTTGCTTACTTCAGCTTTAAAAAAAACCAAACCCCAACCCTGAATAGTAAATTGCATGCAACTTAATGAATATTTTAGCCCTAAGGCCAACAAAATCCCTACAACTGATACATTCTGCATAACTCATCTGAGTGGTACTCAGACTTACTCATTCCTTTCGACTCAAGTAGTATTTTTCATCATGCTTAATGTTCCCCAGCTAGTCATGGCAAACTGTTGTTCAAAATCTCTGGAATTAACTAAGAGAATAATTCTTGGCATTATTTTTGAGAGCTGGATTTTTCTAATGTCTTCTATTTAAAATGAGTACTTCGAAGTGAGATTTGTCAGTGTAATGACAAATTTTGTATTGACAGGTAATGAAGGTGATAAACTCTTCTAATGAACATGTGATTAGTATTGGAGCAAGTTTTAATACTGAAGCAGATTCTCACTTAGTGTGTGTGCAGAATAATCATGGCCTCTATCACACGCAAGCAATCAGTGCTACTGGACATCCTAGGAAAGGTAAGCTGTGTAGTTTGGCTTGTGGAGAAAAATTACATTTCTAGAGGGGAAATCTAAATTCACTTTTAGGCTGAAAGGAAGATGTGTATTCCCAGTAAATTGTTTAGATAAAAAGTTAGCATTCAAACAACCAAGTAATTTAAATGCAAAATAAAATGTTGCTGGTTTTTATCAACACTTTGCTACCTTTTCCAAATGCTATATTAAATGAAGGCTAATACTTTTTCTCTTTGTTTCAAGAAGGGTACTAATACAGGTTACACTTTCAGACATAATCAGATTCTTTATGTATTTCAAAAGCTAAATTTAATATTAGCATGAATTGGGAAATATATTTACATATGTAACCAAATAGTCTAAATAACTGAGTGTATGAAAATATGGTAACAGTGAGTACCTCTGTACAACACCTAGCAAACTGCTACAGTGACCTGTACAGAGAAGAGTGCAGAGGTACCTCTTAAGGTCTGAAAGAAAGACATCTGTGCAGCATATCAGTGCATCTGGGCTGATGAGTCGTGCTTTTTAACAAGTCCCAGTAGTTGGAGGGGAACTCCAGGTTGATAGGACTGTACTCTTACCATCTCTGCTGCCAGCTTGAAAAGTTATGTGCTTTATTAAGCGAAGCACTGTGTGTAATTAACAAATCTATGAATAGAAATTCGTTTATATCATATTTTCTTTCAGTTGCTTTTAGCACCACTGAAAATGTTCTAAACTTTAGGAATATCTTCTGTAAATAAATTTAAATTTAAAAGTTTAATGGCATTACTGTTGTAAAGGACAAAAAAAAAATCAAAAAGAAAACCTCTCATCACTGTTTCTTCAGCTATGTCTCTTTTGTATATGGAACTTTTCTGGCTGGCCTGTGTTGGCTTTGCTGCCAGTATCTTAAAAGGATACTGTATGCACTCAAAAAGGAAGCTGTTAAAGCTGATGGGGGGTTTTTTTTGGCCAAGGAAAAATTATTCTCTCTTTAAAGAGCTATGCTCCATATCATCCTGTCAGTAAGAGATTTCTACTAGCGCTTTCAGTATAGTAGTACCTTTTTTGCCTGCATTTTTAAAAAGGAGTGCAAGTTAAATGTTAGCGGTGACAAACTCGAGTGGTATGAAGTGGTGTACTCACTTTGTTCCTGCTTTTTCTAGTTACTGGTGCAAGTTTTGTGGTGTTTAATGGAGCCTTAAAAACATCTTCAGGATTTTTAGCTAAATCCAGTATAGTTGAAGGTAAGAATTTTCCTATGCAATTTCTTCTTAAGACAACTTAAAAAAAAAAGGCAAGATCTTTATTTCTCATTAAGCTGAATTTTTCAGGTTTTTTTAACTTTGTAGAAAACCTATTGCAAACAAGTGATGTATAAAAAAAAAACCACATGCTAGTTCACCTACTTGTTTTAAAATATACTAAGTTTTTGCTTTATTCAATACAAGTCTGCCCTTTACAGCTGCCTGTATCAAACTATTTTAATTGCTGTATTAATGAATACATATATAGACACATAAATGGAAAAATAATTTAAGATTAGTCTAAGATTGATGTTTCAGTTCTATTGACAAGAAGGCTTTTCATTACTCCCTCTTCCATGTCACATTTAATGCTGTAGTTAGGGGACAGAGTCAGTTTGATGTGCATTTATTAACGAGCTGTAGGAGAGGGTTGGTCCCGCTAGACTTTAAGCCAAGATTCTACTAAAAAGCTGTGCTGCTCTTTCTGTAGATAAGTTGGAATTTTACCTGGTTTTCTTCTAGATGGACTAATGGTACAAATAACACCAGAAACGATGGAAAGCCTGCGACAGGCATTAAGAGACAAGAAGGACTTTAAAATAACTTGTGGCAAAACGGATTCAGGAGACGTAAAAGAATATGTAGATATTTGCTGGGTAGAAAATGAAGAAAAAACAAACAAAGGGTAAATGTATTACCAAAGCAAAGTATCTTAAGAGTTTTTGTTCACAATTTTCAAAGATCCATCTTTAATTTCTTGAAATTAATCTAAGGAATTTTTATTGAAAGCAAGTACTTGATACTAAAATTTGAAATGGGATAGAATGGTAAACTGCCTGCAGTCCTCTAGATGTCACTAACAGAACAATTTTGCTTGTAGTTCACCAAAATTTAATACTGTTTTTTCTGTTCGGGAAGTTGACAGGAAAAGTGTGTGAACCCTCAGTTTCATTTGAAAGTCCTCTATCAAATCAGTAATCAGCTTGTGGGAGGATGCAATTAACCACTTTAAGCTCCCTTGTTCGCGGGGGCTTGGAGGTGCATAGTACTGCCCTTGGCCGTTCCCTGCAGGAATGCCAGCATTCAGCAAAGCAGAATGAGATGCAAGACGTACTTACTGGATGTGATTTGAATTCTTGTTTATGTAGTTTCAAATTTTAATTATACATCACCAACTCAAAACTTGTCTCATCTTAAGTTGTTTCTCAGGCCATGGGTTTGACTTGTTATACCTTTTTCTGTGGCTTCTCTGACCAATTAGAACAAACAGTGCTTTACCTGAGATGGTTTATAGCTTCTTAAACCTGTAAGATCAGGTTTTTATTAAGTGTTGTCTGTTCCCTATTTAGGATATTTCTTTTTGTATCATCTGTATTTTCACAATGCAAGTCTTGTATTACATTTTGTTGTAAACCTGTTTAAATAGACTTTAAGGATGGCTAAACATTATTCCATACAAGTTTATTCAATCTAAATAATTAAATGTTGTTTTAATTATTAACCATACTATTATCATCCATAGAATTTTAAGCCCAGTTGATGGAAAATCAATGGAAGGAACTCAGAGTGAAAAAGTACTACAAGGCAGAGACTTAGAAAGAGACGCAAAAGTTATGAAGTGTACCGAAGTGAGTAAATTACATTGTTCTTGAGCCTTTTTGCTATGTTTTAGAATAGTTAAGTGATAAAGTGATTATACTGAATTATACTACTAAAGGAACTAACTTACTTGATGTGTAGCCCCGTTGATAGGCAGAATGTTCTCCATAGCTCTGTGGTAAGTTTACGTATGTTTCTGGTCTTGTTCTCTGAAAAAGTCTTTTGATAAATCTATAAATCAATAATCCAGATATTCCCAGTCACTAAAGTATTTTGATTGAATAGACAAAATATTAGAACACTTCACTGGCAAACAAGCATTATAGCTTGCTCTGTTCACATTTATATGTAACTGACCTACTCTTTTCCTTACTTTGTAATATAACCAGGCTGCTGACTACTTATCCTTTCTGTAATTTCAGGTATTCTATTTTCTGAAGGACCATGAACTATCCAGTCCTGTTCCTCACCAATTTGCTAAAGAGATTGCTATTGCCTGCAGTACTGCTCTTTGCCCACACCTTAAAACCTTGAAAAATAATGGGATGAATAAGATAGGCCTAAGAGTTTCTGTTGACTCAGATATGGTAATCTTTCAGTTTTTATTGCAGACACTCCATTTAAACTGAAACCTTGTTCTTTTAAAGACCCTGTATCTCTTTCTGAATGTTTTTAGTTTTTTGCCCTACCCCAGATCCAGTCTGAGGATGAAATTTCATGAGGAACCTGTCTTAATGACTAATTTTTCTTGAAAGGAATAGTCCTGTTCCTTTATTCTGTCCAGTTCCCTAATAGCTGCTTGCAGTAAGCTGTCAGTCCTTCCCTAGCTCTAACTCTCTCTGGCACTCATCTGCCTCCAGGGTGAGTCAGTTCAGAGAACTGTAGAGCTAATTTTCTGATGCTTTTCTTGAAGTACGTAGTTTTGCACTGGTTTTGCTCCCTAATGTAGTTCAGTAAGGGATATTTGCACTGAAGTCTGTATAGCAGACTGCCCGGCTGAGGATGGACGAGTGGAAAGGCAAGACTATCTAGCATGTGATGCCCTGCAAAAGATGACAAAACTGTCAGTTTAGTTCCTTGCCTCTGAAGGTGTTCTGTGTTATACTTCTTTACATTTCTGAGACAAGCTGAAAATGCAGTCCTGAAAATCCAGTTTCCAGTAGTATATTTTGAAATTAATCTAACAGTAACTGTGTTACTGTGATATATAGTCAGATCACTCTTGGACATGAGACTGAAGAGAATGGGTGGCCCTGTAAACCCAGGAGGACTGTTGCATGCTTCTCAATGGCAAGCCTTATTAGGTCATGATTGACTTCAAAACCCATCCAGTTGCCAGTGTTTGAATGCTGTCATTTCATGCTAGCTGAAATATTATTTTACCAAGATGCTACGCTTCTGTGTTGTCTTGTTAATACAAAAAGTGTTAATACAACATTAATATTTTTTTCTCCTAGGTTGAGTACTTAGCTGGATCTGGAGGTTGCCTTCTTTCACAGAATTATCTGAATGAACTGGACAGTGCTCTGATTCCTGTGATTGATGGTGGGATGTCAGATCCCACAAGTCTACCATTCAAAATGGAATTAATATTTTTTATTATAGAACATCTGTTTTGATGAGGCTGATGACAAGCAATATACTGATTTGCTAGATCCGAACACCAAAGTTATAATGCTACAGACACTAAAAATGTTAAAGTTTTTAAACCTATTATGTTTTAATAGATTTTTCAAACTGTTTTTTAAAACCCTCAAATCCTCTCTGGTTACTTTACTACGAAAGAATTGTAGTTTGTAATGTTTCCTAAAGTTCTGAAAATTTACACTTAATACAGATGCAGGAGAGGGCAGGTTTTGTTACCTCTCTACACAGTTGTAGCATTTACTATATGTAGTGTAACTTTAAGCCATATTATCTTGCCTCTTAACCTCTGATAAATGTGTTACTGAAAATTGCTATGGTTAGATCTGATCTCTCCAGCATGTGCTTTCTGTGTGCAATTAGCTAAACACTGAAGTAGAAGCTGGCACAAAGCTGTTCTCTTGCCATTTGAGATTCAAATACGCAATCTTCTGTAGCTGACTGCAAACTTCATGTGTGTCCAAAATACAAGTGCACATCTTCTGACACTTGGTTATGGTCAGCATGAGGAAGAATTCTGCACGTATGTTTATGAAGACTTTGTTGTTGAAGTCCTTAATATCAGGATGTTACACAGGTGCTTCAGGAACATAGGCTCTGAATTAGGTTTTTTTACAGAGTAACCAATTTCTTTGTTGTATTTGTAAGGATTTATCAAGCTCAAATGAATGCTATTTTTATAAATACTGCTGATTTTTTTCTTTGTGTTTGGGAGTCCTGACACAATTTGACCTTTCAAGGATGAATTAAAAAAAAACAGGTTACCCTTGATGTAATCTACACTTAGCAATAAGTCTGTCTGAATTCTGCAGTCTTTTTCTGCTCCTGTCTACTGCTTTTGCCACCTCTTAGTAGCCACCTGTACTTTCAGGGAGAATTGATGTATTAAGTGTGAATTTTCAGGAACAGGTTGACTTTTAGTATACCTGAGGTTCTTGTATAGTATGTATTTTTGATATTGGGTCATTAAGATCTATTTATGTATTTGTGATGCATGTGATTTGTACTGAGATTCAGCAAACCGTAATTGCAGTTTGGTTAACTGTCACACATAGAACCAAAACAAACTATATACATCTGTTTAGCTTTCATTAAAAATGCTGGTAGAATTTTATGAGACTATTAAAACTGATGCCTTCTTGATGCTAATAGGGGATATCTTATGTTTTTGTATCAAAAACAATTTGTAACAACATAATCTGCTTTGCTATCACCTGTGCTTCAAAATACTGGTTCTAGAAGGGTTCAGGCTTCAAGATCTTACCCTGGAGGAAACTGAGGCAGCATTTGAGCTAATTAATGTGCGAAACTGCTGTTCTGGAGAAGAGCTGAAGATCACACCACTTGCGGTATGAACCGGTTGTGTTCTTGCTTGGGGATAAGCTGCAACAGGACCCTCGAGGAAACGACCGCGGCAGGTTGAACAGCAGTGGGGGGCTGTGGCTGGGGTGGCACCACTCCTCCGACTGTGAGGGTGAACCAGCGCTGCCCGTCTCTGTGCGTGGGGGTAACCGGAGGAACGGCTGACGCTTGCCACTTGTCCTGTACTAACTAATGATCAGTAAAGAAAGTTAACTAAAATGCTTGATGGTTTATTTCCGTTTGTTTTGTTTTGTTTAAAAAAAAAAAAAAAAAGACGACTTCCCTTCGCAGATTTTCGGGGGTCCCGTTCCCGCCGCAGCCCCCGAGGGGGCGGTTGCCCCGGCTGCGCGCCGCCGGTTCCGCTTCCTGCGGGGACGGCACCACCACCGCCCGCCCGGCGCGGCCGAGCGAGGCCCGTCACCGCTCCGCCGCGGGGCCCAGCCCGGCAGCCGCCCGCCTCGGCAGGCGCGGGCGCGCACCCCCGCCCCTCCTGCCCCCCGCAGCGGCGGGGCGGGCCCCGGAGAGGCGATGGCGGACGAGGCGCAGGGTAAGAGCGGCGCGGCGGCGGGCCGGCCGTGCTCCCTCTACCCCCCCGCCCCGGTCCCGCGGGGAGCGCGGCCCGGCGGCGGGGCTGAGCGGGGGTCTCCCTTCGCGCCGCCGCAGGCGCCTGGAGCCAGGAGGCGGTGGATCACTTTCTGAGGGCGCAGCGCATCAGAGCGAGAGACGCGGCAGCCATCAGGTGGTTCCACGCCGCCAACAGCAAGGCCCGGGCCGGGGAGGCCGCCAGCAGTAAGTGTGAGCTGCCGCCGGCCCGGCCTTCGGGCGGCCGCCCCGGCGCTGACGTTGAGGGTCGGTGGAGAGAGGGGCCTGGTCGTGCCCGTCGGGCGGTCCCGGTTTGTCTTCCAGGCGAGGCTCCCGGCGTCTGCTCGTCCCAGGACGGCTGTCTGTCTGTCTGTCTGTCCCCGCGAACCACCGGTCCGGCATCGCAAGGCGCCGGCCTTGGAGGTGGTGCCCTAATATTAGACAAACTCGCTTGGTTGCGGAAAGACAGCCCGCTGCCAGGCGTGCAGGACCCGTCTCAGGTCAGACCTTCAGACTCATAAAGCCCTTCCTCCTCCCCCCCCCCAGCACACCGGTGCCAAGGTTAAGGAGCCGCCTGGTTTCACACACTCAAGCTTCTCTGCAGTGTTGTTCAGTTTGTATGTTTGCATAGGGGAACGCAAAAGCTGCTGCAGGTAAAACTGGTTTCTCTGGTGTGGTCGTACTGAGGTCAGACCACAGCTCACGGAGATCCCCCAGGCTGTGCAGCCGTTGTCCCTGTTCGTTCCTCTTCATTCTGATGGTGGGTCACCTTTTCCCCTGTGCTGACACTCCTGTTTGTGCAGCTGCTCAGGAAAACAGAATGGAAATTACCTGATTAGAAGTCCGTCCATCCCTCCATCCATGGAGTAACAGTGCTGTTAAAAAGGCAGCAGTCGGTGGAGCAAAACCTCATGGGGAAATTTTCAAGCTGTCTTTGCCCCGGGTGCCTGCTGAGCAGCAGCTGCAGTGCTGCCGGGATGGGTGCTCGGGAGGCTTTGTCGGGGCTGTACTGCAAATCTTGTCTCCTCTTCCTGAAACAGTTCAGGATTCCTGGGTAGTTTTGAACCTATGTGAATGGATCTTCTAGGTCTTCCTAGGATGGTTTGAAGTTGCATAATATTGTAACACACTGGGTGTTATTTCTTGGATTCTACAGGACAGTTTTATTACTTCTGTCCTCCCTTATTTTGTTCAAAATGATTAAAGTATTTCAGGTTATTTGTGAGCAGTTTATTACAGTGAATTTTAATTTCATTTATATGAATACTAGGAAAATATGTTAATTTATTTACGTAATTTTGTATATAATTTGCTTTCTATTGACTGTGTAATTATTATTGTATTTTTTATTATTTCAGTTTAAATATTGAATTCAATATTGTAAATATTGAATTCTCTGTAAAGCTGGTATCACTGCTCAGACTCTGAGATGCTTCGCATTATAGAAACCTGTTTTCAAGAGCTTGCAGCATTCCTAAGATTTCCACTCTCTTGTCTTGTGATTCAGCTACCATTTTCCTGGCAGATGTTTCTGGCTGGATGACATTTTTTTAAAGTATTGGCTGAGGTAGGTTGGTCAGTTTTGAGAATGAGACAAGGGGAGTACTCAGTTTCTGGCAGTGTTAAAATCTTCTGTTGACCTTTTTTCTAAAAGGCTCTGTCTGGAACCCTGTTTTAAGAGGAAAATACTTGAAATTTCTCAAGGGTGGATTCACATGTTGGATATTCATTTTGCTGTTCGTCTGAAAAAAATGTGGCCAAATGTATCAACAAAGGCCAATTTTCACATGCTTACAGATTTCTAAAGAGTTTAATGACTAAAGTACCCAAAGCATGCATCTCTTTTGGTCAAACTGGTTGATCTTTATGGTGTAAGTGTGGACAGACCAGTGGAAAGTAGAAGGACTTGCCTGTAATTGTTACTCTGAAGCAGACACTGTAACAATTGGATTGGCTTCTGTTCGAGTATTTGTTTTTTAAATCAACAGGTGATGTTCACATGATAGAAGCAGATGTTCTTCTTCGTGGTGGCAAGGGAGGAAATGGAGAGCCTATCATGGCTCATCCACCTGAAACAGACAGTGACAACACATTGCAGGAATGGCTAAAAGAGATTGTCAGCACAAATAAAGGCATCAAGCTGGATTTTAAGAGGTATCTCACGACAAATTTATATTGTTTGCGTTCTTACTAATTAATGATTATGCAGGTGGTGCTAGTTATCTTTTGGTGACATTAGATAAAACTTTTTCTTACTGTGCAATTTAGTGTATTCCTTCCTGAACAGAAAATGAGGAAATATAAACAGTATTGCTAAATGCATTACAAGAATAAAAGCTTTAAAAGTGTTTTGAACTGAAAATAATTACTTCATATTCAGTGAATTAGTTACTGAGTTGCTGTTGAAGTGATAGTGCCTGCCTGGAAAGCTCCTATCAGTTTTCTGCTTGTGCAAAGGAATTGGGAAAGAAAACCTTCCATTGAGGAAATCGGACAGTGGCTCCGAGGCTGCAAAAGGAGCTGAGCCCTTGGGTCTCTCTGCCTGGGAGCACACAGGTCTCTCCTGCTGTCACCTAGCTTTCTTGGTGTCATTCTCTACCATGGAAGGGGAATGAAACTGTCAAGATTTTTCAAGGATCTGCTGAAAAGCTAGCTGAAAAGCCAACTCCCAGGTCTGCTGAAGTTCATAATAATTTAGGAACATCATCCCATACCAGCATGATACCTCTGTTTTCCCAGAGCTTTTTATTTTTCCCCCCAAAGAAGAGGAATCCCGTTTCCTGATCAGCTCCAGTACTAGCAATCTATGGGGGATGTCTCAATTCAAGAATCAGGTATACGCCTTTGAATATCTAATCTCATACGACATATGAGGTGGTGGTAGATCTCTTCAGCATGGTTTGTAATACAAGAAAGTTGTCCTCCTTTTTATGTGGTGAGGTGCATGTATAGTGAAGTAAATTCAGTTTGGTCTAACATTAAATTTCAGGGGTTCATTTAGAATTTTAGCCATTAGCTCTTTCATTGTCTTTAATGAAAAATGTACCTGAAAACTGCATGAGATTGCCTTGAAAAGTTTGAAATGGGGTTTTAAATGAGCTGTGATTTTCAGACATACCTCTGCAACTCCTAACTTCAGCTTTGTCCGAATTTGCATGTACAACGTCTATTTTTGCAGCAGATGGAGAATTCACCTACACATTAAAAAGAGCTTCATTAATGTCTAAGTATGCTATAGAAATGAAAAAAACCCCAACTAGATAGTTCTAAAATGTGGTTCGTACCTGTTGTTCTGTGTAATGCGATCACAGTTTTCATGTGAAAGTTCATGAAAATACAAAAGATGTGAGCAGGCAAAATGCTTTTATTGTTACAGAATCTGTAAATGTCTGCCTAGACAGAGAAGGGAAAGGACGAGAGAAGTAGGTGTTTGTTTGGGTTTATTTGTAAGGTTTTGGTTTTTGTTTTTTCATTTTAATTACTGGTTAAATTAATTTAAAAACATCTACCTCTTATTTTTCCACAGGGAATTTTCAGCCAAGTGCAGTGATTTAGAAAAGCTTTTAAAATTACGTTGCATTGTAAAAGTCTAATTGTATAAAAGCATTTAAAAAATACAAGCACACAGTGCAGATACAGTCAAATGAGTGATAACAGAATTTGATGTTCTTCTGGATAATGTTTCTTTGGATACCATTGCTGAAGTTTTGAAGATTATTTCAACAGCATTTAAAAGAAATATTTTGTATATTTCTGTCAGTTTGATTGACCACATAAGCACATTTCCTGCTGGCTTTATCTACAGGAATGAATATATTCTGCAAAAGGACTTGAGAGTCCCAGTTCAAAAATGCCAGAGTCATTCCAAAGGGAGCCAGCAATACATTTGAATTTTCCAAATGCTGTGCAATAAAAACAGTGCTGTCTGGGGGCTTTTATTATTTATTTGAAGAGATTCTGCTTTGGGCTTTTTCCTTTTTACATTATGTTGTACTGTGTAGTAAGAAGGAAGTCATTCCACTGGCTTTGACATCCTCTGTATATGGAAAATGTGGCTTGCTCCAGCCTCGGACAAGGGGAGAAATACTTGAGCCAATAATGTTAACACAAGCCATTACTAGCTTTTCTCTAAGACTTTAGCTAATAAGGACTGAAAGCATTGAGTGGAATTCCTGCCGCTCTCTCAGCAATACAAAAGTTAAAATGTACAAAATGTCTTTTCACAGGAAACAACACAGGCAGTTGAGGGGACAATTTTTAGCTTTAGAGCTAGCCTCCTGTAACAGCTGGCTGCCATTCCCATTTTTGGCTGCAGGTCTTGACATGATTCATCTGACCTCGTCATGACCCAGGTTAAGGAATAAGTTGGTACAGAACCATCCCTGCAAAACAATGAGAATAGTTGTTTACCACTTTATGTCCCTGAACTCACTGCTGCTAAGGCAAGCATCAGCACTAGTGTAAGAGGCTGGAGATACAATGGCCTTGCAAGTGGGAAGACATGGTAGCAGATAGCCATCATCTCTGTTATTCAGACAAGCACCCCGAGCATGTAGCCTGTGGCTTATATCCAAGTAAGCTGGAGCAACTGTGATCTCTCCTTGCTCTTCATGGTGTCCTTCCTTTTCCTGGTGCTCCTATGGCACCCAGAGGGACCAGTTTAGGATGTTGAACTGGGAAACACCCTGCAGAACAACACTGTGGCATGTTGCTTCTTTCCCACACAACATGAAGAATTTTCTCTTAGCTCGATTCTGTATCAGGTCATGGCAAGATTTTGAGGAAAACCTCGAAGGTGGCTTATTCAGAGCTTTTTACAACTCACAGAAGAAAATACTGGTTCTTACTATTAGTAAGGAAACAACAAATCTGACCATAATGATTTTAAATTCCTGAATGTTACACAGAATGTTAATTAATTTGCTATGAGAGAAAAATTACATGTTTCCTTGGCATTCATTCCTTTTCCCCATTATTCCGTGTTTCCTTTCCTTCCACAATACTGCTAATTTGAAACTTTTGGTAGGATAGAGAAAGGTTATTGTTTGCTGTCTAGTTAACACTTTTTCTTTTGATTTGAGAGAACAGTGAGAGTATGTGACTTAAAATATTTTGTTAAATGCTTAGAAGTGGTGCTACACTGGTTGCTCAAGTGACTACATCTCATACTTAATAACTAGCGATAGGATGAACGTCTGATGGGCAGAATTCATGCTACCACTACTATGCCACACTTTTGAGCTGTGGGAACAACCACTGCGGAGGTGTTAGAGCCTGCAGTGGCTTACTTATTTAAAATCCTTCCTAAGAGTTCAAAAACATCCAAGTCTTAACAGGTGAGGAGTTGGAAGAGCCATGAGATAGGAGCCATGCAGAAGATCATATTGGGCAGTAGGGAGACCGGAGGCTTACGCTGCTTTACACCAACAGTAATAGTCATCTTACGGCAGAAAATGCCCTCAGCATTTGCTCTCTGGCTCACAGAGAGTTTCGTTAACGTACCCATCTAGATATGTACTACACATTTCCCATCTTCAGTCAGAGGTGTCTTGTCTCCCCCACATGTACAGCCTAGAAGCCGTAGGACCTTCCCTGCAGCTTCTTGAGCACGTGAAGCAGCGTTTGAGGCAACCTGTGTGGATCAATGCAGACATCCTACCGGGACCTAATGGAAGGAGTTCTGTAGTGGATGCAAAAGGGTTCCTCGACACTGTCACTTCATTCTTTCCAAAAGTAACCTTATCACTGGGATGGACAACTGGCTGGCACCCTGACAAACACAATAAAGGTAAAGATGGAAAATTTAATGCTTACACTGCATAGTCTGTTTTACCTGATCGGTTTGAAAGTAATAGTGAATGTAAGAAGAATTATTTTGTTTATTGGTATAGATTCCAGTGTTTTATAACAATTAATTCAGTGTTTGGGCTGCAGCAGAACTGTATAAAAAACTGGTATTTTTGTTGTTAAACAATATTTTGTTCTTTATTTACACATATTGAGGAATTTCTGGGGACAGATTGCTTACACCCTGTTCCCGATAGTCTGCTCCCTGAATCCTAGGAGGATTGGTTGGGTAACTGGAATTCTGGCATGTTTCCTTGTAGAAAAATAGATCAGCTGGAAATTTAAAACCCCATCATTGTGCTTTTGCAGTAGATAACTAAAATCAAATTGTAGGCCAACATTGTTTTTAACATATTTCTGTTGAATAATTGAATTTTTGCAGTAAATTTTCCAATTTATTGATGTTAGTAGCTTTTTTAAATCTCAGGTTTAAGAGTCTAATTGAAGTTTCTTATGGTTAATCCCTAACTTGAATTTAGATGATGAACGTGTAACCTTTATCCTAGGGTGCTTTTCACAGGCTTCCTCCCATAATTCTCATAGCTGCTTTCTTAGCGTGTTTTACTCCCATGCACATACATTTGTGTGCAGTAGTGTAGTCCCCACCAATATTCTCTGTGACTACAAGGGCAAAATTACACACCTTTCCAAATAGCTCATTGTTCATCAGCAAGATTTAATATTGTGTTATGAGGATTTTGATGTATGTTACACAGTAATTTTATTAAACTATATAGGACTTTGTCCAAAGTATTTTCAGTGCAGTAAGAAGTTGCTGGAAAGAATGTACTGGATGTACTGTACTGAGTAATCTTTTTTAATAAATGTAACTTTTATCTCCATTCTACATTTCAGTTTATGGTGATGCTAATTAAGCGTGTGTAAGACATGAGAAAAGCAGCTTATTTGTCTGATTTCAACTACAAGTTGCTGTTTGCCCAACAAAATCTGTTTTTTTAGGATTTGGTGCTTTTAAATCTTTTCAGTCACCACATTGCATATGAGTACTTGAGAAAAAAAATTAACTGTTATTGAAGTTAAGATTTTCATAGCCTGTAGAAATAAGAAAATATTAAATACCATTTGAACTAGCTCCAGTGCTTGTAAAAATCTCAACAGCAGGCACATGAAGCATTTTAGATTGCTTGAATTTAACATTTTTAAATTATAAAACATTTTACATACTTCATTTCTTTATAATTTAAAGTCTTCTCCTGCATTCATTCAGGTTTTTTCTAAATTTTTCAAAATGTTTCTGGTTTTTAAGGGTCACTGTCAAGTTAAAACTAGTCCATGTTGAAGTCAATGGCAATATTAGTTTTTAGAGAGAGAGCAAAGATACAATTTCCGGGACATTAGAAAATACCACATTCTATAGCTTTATGTAAAATAATACTGCAATTAATAGAAATAAATATTTTCAGTGTAAGTTTATTTTTCTGTATTGGTATTGCTTTTCTGGGACAATGACATTTTTTGTTTATAATTATTTCATTTTAGAGATATTTTCACAAAACCCATGTTTGCTCTTGTATTACCTTGCAACCTGGCCATTCTAGAATTTATTGTGTCTTTATAGAGGTTGTATTTGTGAAGAATTCTTTTTAATCAAATGGTGTTTATTGTAGGATATGATTGGATGATGGTGAAAGAAATGGCTCAGATATGCAGTGCACTTCCCCAGTGTGTAACCTTCCCTGTAAGAGCAGCATTAGTTCGACAGTCAATATCTGAGCTCTGCTGGTTAATGCAGCAGTCAGATAGGTAAGTTTGAGGGCCTGTATTTTTAGCTGTCTTTATTACAAAGACACATACCTGTTTATATTAAGTATAGCACAGTTATGTGTACATACTTATTCCTTACATTGAAAATATTTTTTCTTCTAGATTAATTCCTTCAGTTCTTACATTGTGTTGTCATACAGAAGTGTTCACTATTCATTTCTTTGAAATAATAAAATTCCAAAAGTCTCTTCTAAAATTGCTTAATATATCTAGTGAATCTTGTGTAGGTTTTTAATCCAGTTACATTATAAACATTTCAAGAAGAATGTAGTTAAATAAACCAAGTAGTTGGTTGTTGCAATTTGGAATTAAGTATTTACATTTTATAGATACTTTTTATTGGATTCAATATTTGTATTTTTTGTAATAATGTGCCATAAAAACATTAAAGGTGATTTTTAGATTGAAAACTAATGAATGTTCTACGAAGCTGATTTTGCTTAAGTACTTGAAATACATTCAGTGGTTTCCAAACACTGACTTAATATTTCCTTCTAAGTATAGTTCTTAGAAACCCGTAACAATCTCATAGAAAAAATTTATTTATATGTAATAGAGTGAGACTGAAACTTGCTTTGTACATACTGTCTTTTACTCATCTTTTTCACCTACTCTGTCTATTTACACTTCAATAAAGTTGTTCCTTAAGCACCAACCAAGGTCAAAACCCAAGACAGAAAAATTAAGACAGTGACTTGTATGGAAAATTTCTAAGTAATTAGAGACAACAGGGTGGAAAAAATAAAGGGTTTTTTTTCTCATTTATAGTGATGAATTGAGAGAGAAATTAGAATTAAATATTTGAAACTGGGAAAGTAATTTCAAAACATTCCTATGTTAAGACATTGTGAACTGTGCCATCCTCAAAAAAGTCCTCATTGGATGCAAGCATTATTCCCACTTAAATACTGGGATTTTCTCCTTTACCTTAGCATAAAAATCCTGATTTTCCTTAGTGGCTTGGTTAGAAGACAGAAATTCCTGAGCCAATTTTGCTGACATACGACTAAATTCTGATTTACCTGTATTTTAGATTAATATAGTTTCAATAAACAAAAGGTAAAAACTAGGTATTTGTCATGTGGAGATTGTGGAGGGTAATGTTTTTAACTTTAAATGATACTTCAGAGTTCTTCAGGTTTTTTTAAGAGTTATAATGAAGTTGTGCAATTAATGAGAAAAATGTTTGTGATAAAGTACAGAAAATACATTCAGTTAATCAGATGGCATTGCTGCACATCACATACGTGACAAAACAGAGAATATGAAAATTACCTATAACTGAGATTGCCTCGTTATTTTCTGTTGTAATACTCTGCTTGTAACTGTTTATTACTTTGTCAGACTTTAAATGCTCAGCCTGGTAAATGTCTTTGCTAGATGTCTACCTAAGATTTTTTTATTTTATTCCTTGCTAGCTTTGGCAGAACAGTTCATAGAATGGGCCAGGCTACAGATAAGTTGTTCTGGGTGGTGTAGGATTGTCCATGTTAAAAATTTTGCAGTCCTCCTTGGGAAGTGCTAGCAAGTTTAGCTCTAGTAGCAAAAACTTGAAGTTTGACTGGAGCCAAATTGTGTGACTTACCTCTGTAATGAGAATAAAAAAAAAAAGCATCAAGGGAATAGACCTCTGCAGATTTTAGTTTGTGTGTGTCAACTAGAGGTTTATTTAAAGACTATCAGTCATATTCTTCAGCTAGTCTGTCTGTACCAAGCATTATGTGTGCCCTGAGTGCAGCCCGGGATGTGTTTGATCATGTCTGTATCTGGGGGTAGTGTTCTGATCCAGCAAAGTGCTTTTCCTTGTAACTGGAAGTCACTGTGGCAACAAGAAGATTGGAGAGACTCTCAGTGCTGTTGGTTGTAGCACAAATGCAGGGTAGAGAGTGGTGACTTCTTACATGGGTGTAGAGGCGTGAGGAGGGCAGGGACATACAGAACTGTTAATTCTGAAAGTGCATAAATTGTGGTTGCTTAACTTCAAAATGTAAAGGAGATTAAGCTTTTGATATTTAACTACATTCCTAAAATTAAGATACCACAGTCCTAGATATTTTTAGGAGCTTATTAGTGCAGTGTCTTTCTGCCTTACATGCTTTCTTAAGATAATAACATACTCTTTTTTTTCTCTCTTTTTTTTTTTTTTTTTTTCTTTTTTGTGGATATAGATACAGCCTCACTGTTTGGACAGGAAAGGAAGATGTGTATTCTGTAGAAGATTTGCTTTACATCCGAGAAAACTTCGATAAAAGCAGGGTGTATTACGACATCTTGGAGCCACAAAATTCTGAATTCAAAAAAGCCATAGGAGTAGAATAGTAGATAGAAAGCAGGCAATCTCTAACCTTATAGTACTTAGTATCTTTAAACGTGAAGATTTCTTGTTCAGGGAAATGTATTTTCCTTTCCAAAAGAATTGTATAGAACACAGCTGTGGTTATTGGAGGAGTTTTTGCATAACACTTTACTGAAAGGCTTCTCAAATAGACATTTAATACCAACTTTAATAGGTCAGAGTTGTTACTTGCTCACCATATGTACATTCATTCACCCAGTGGCATGTAGTAAAGGCTACTCACGTTACCTAAATACACTAGTACTTCTTTCCTGCAAGTATGTAAAGAGGAGAATGACCCCAGCTGATAGTTGTGGACCACAGTAGTTTGCTCCTTACTGCTTTTGTGTAAGACAATGTCTATGGGACAGTCAGTGTCTACCAAAGCCTGGTTTTGCCTTTTATAGGGGAGGACGAGAGTCAAGACTGTATTAAGTACAGAACCTGCAGTTCCCAAAGGGGTTATTTTGTAGCATATCGTGATACACGACATTTTTAATGCCATTGCAACTGATAATGCTTTCACTCCTCGTCAACAGAAGATATTGTTTGCTGGATGTGGAGAGTGGGATCCATGATGCTAGACATTCCAGGGAGAAAGGTTATTTGTACTGAATTAAAACAAATCAGTTTCTCTGCAATGCAGTAATTGTGCATGCCACACCATGGCTTGCTTCCGTGCTTTCTTGAGCCATCAGCAGCATAGTCCTTGGATTGTGAGAAGGCTGAGCTGAAGTTGTAGCTGCGCTGCAGGAGCTCTTGGGGCAAACAGAACCTCCAAAATGAAGAACAGTCCAGTTCTGTACATGAGAGCACAAAGATGGATTACAGTGAGGTATGCATCAGAGAGCATCAAAAGAGATACAGTGTTTTGTAAGAGAGAAGTACTAGTGGTTCTTTCAGGAGTTTGAAACTAAATTTTAAGTATAGCAGGAGGAATGTAAAATGTTCTGCAGCCTTTCTGAAACCAGAGGCTCTAGGAATGAAGTAGCTGTACAGTGATTAGTGTTTACAGCAAAAATTGTACATTTGCATGATAGCACAGTTTTTTTCTACATTCTCCTGGTTTGTGCATCTTTTTAACACTCAGAATAAAAATTCACAAATTTTCAAAACTTGAACTTCTCTTTGAGAAAAACTAAAAATATTGCAACCATGCTTATCACCTGCAGGAAGAGTCCGACCTATTTAATTTTAAGCAGTTTTGCCTCTTTTGTTTCTGCATCTCTTAAAATTAATACAGATACTGAAATCTCTGCAGATTGAGATAACAAGGTGTGTGGTCTTGCCTTCTGCCAAACATTACAAAGGCTTTTTTCACAACATCAAGAGGAGATTTTGGTTCCTAAATGAAAGCTGATCCTGTGAAGAGACATTATTAACCTGTTATCTTCTTGTCCTCCTTTACCCATTCCTCTCACATGCTTCCCGCAGGTATTGTGTTAACTTTGATGTTTTACACAACACTGGACAGGCGATTAATACTGAAGAGTTAATTACAGCGATTTTTGATTCTTACATAGCATTAGTACAACTGTGATATAAAAGTTAGTTGTATTTATTAATCCTGAGTCTTGAAATAGGGTGATTTCATGCAGTCATTACAATTCAGGATTCCTGGTTGTTACCTATGCTTGTTCACCAGGTTTAGCTAATAATTGTTTTATTTTCTTGAGGAGTACAGCTTTCATCATTTTTGTCAACTACTAAGATAAAATATACTTGGAAAAATGAGGAAATATTTTCTAAAATAAGGGAGAAAACTATCTAGTTGTACTTGGAATAGTTACTTAATTTAATTTACAGAATCAGTCAGCATGAATGGCAGTAACCACCAAAAGGTCACGTTTCGCAGTGTGATTCTTTTTAATGAATTGGGACAAATTATTTATTTTTAGTTCATTGTGACAACATGATGTGATTTGAACAGATTTAACCTCTCCATTCTTTATAGTATCTCTTAGAGCTTTGCATGCACACTTTGCTAACCATGGGAGGAAGAGAGATTAAGTGTTCCCTAACTGATCATAACTATGGAAAAAATTTTAAATACTTAAAGGACCTTTTTCTAACCCAGATCATTTTCACTAAAACAGGTTCAGGAGCTATTGTGTGAACAAGTGTGCTAGCAGATCTGATCATGTGTCTTTTTAATGGATAATGACCCTTTCACATAATTCCCCATCAGGGAGAACAGGATCTATGAATAACCAAAGGTCCAGTTAAACCAAAGTTACAGACTTGCTTTGACTCTGTAGTACACACAATAAACTAATAGGAAGTAATACAGTTCAGAGATTTCTGTTTTCTGGGATATACCATTGAACAAAATCACTTAGGAGACATCAGCCAGCTTTTGGAATCAAGTGCAACGTAGCTGCATTAGCCAGAATGAGTCAGGCAGGTGTCTGAAAAACAGAATTTGCTTTTGTGGGACATAAAGAAAATAGCTCGAGGACACATTGCTGTAGCCACATTTATTTATTGAATGAAAGGTGCCATTAAAAAGTGCTGAGTTTTTTGTATTATTCTTCTTGAACACTTGACTAGTTCTAGGCTTAGTCTAGATTTCTTTTCAAAAGACTGCTGGTCCTTCAGAAGCAGCAACACTTTCTAGCCATACGTTTATTTCTAATAGATTTAAAGACAAGTATATATCGTTGTCTTTTTGTTCTACAATTTATATAAACGTGTCGGACTGGAATGGACTCCTAGATCTTGTTTTACCTCCTTGTTGCAGGCAGTTACATTTATTGACTTAAGGGATTTTGTCTTTCAGTTGGTTATGCCTTTTGTGTCCACACTGGCAAACTTTTGTGTTATCGAGAAACCTTTTTCCCACTTAGCAGTTCCCACCTGAAGAATTAGGATTTGTTAAAACTGGTTGAACTGCACAGTAAAAAACATTAGCAATTGCCAGAATTATTTTCAAGGGTGCAGGCGTTGTGGAAGAAATATCACTAAGTAATATATATGGATACGAATAAACAGGAATATTCAGATAAAATTAAAAGAAGACATGATCAGGATTACCAGAAAAATTAATTAAGGTAACAAGACATGTAAAACTAGATTAAACAGAATGCTAGAAATTAATCTGATGAAGCATTCTTGCAGTGACAGAAGGGTTTGAGTATGTGGTGAATTTAGTTATTCTGTATGGGTTATCCTATATATCTGAATTTCTGTATGTATTTTTCACCCATCTCTTGTTAGTTTCCCATGAAGTTGTTTATGTTGTTTAGGTTGGTCTGGTCTGACTTGCACATAAATAAATTTGTTTGAATTTATTTGTCTGTTTTCATGCCAGTCTTCATACAAATGCTCTCCTTCTAAAATGAGATGTGTTAACTGTGGGGCTGGCAATAAGGTAATAAAGGTAAGATGAAAGCCACTTATTTATTCTGTTGGAAACAGGGTTCTGTGGCAGCTCTATTTTACTTTAACTGTTGCTGTCTTTTATTTTTACCTTCTGTCAGGGATCTATTTCTTGTACTTAAAACTTTTTTTAGGAGCTGTAAATTCTGCCACCTCTTTGTGGAATCATTTTCTCTTATCAGTTGCTTCATGTCTGCTGATACCTTTCAGCCAGGTTTTTAGACTTGTCCTTGTTACATGAAAAATCTAGTTGACTTTCATGGAATTAGGTATTGTTCAGGATGTCCAGGTGAGTTAACTGATTAATAAAACATTTCTAATTTCCTGCAAGTTTAGCTCAAGCTTTGTACCTGTCAGCAAATGTGATAGAACTTACTAAACAGATAAAATAACATGTTGTAGAAGAGAATTGACATCATTAGTCCTGCACAACTAATCAATAATATCCTGCAGTAACATGTCAGTATACTGATGAAAGCAAAACAGAAGCTGATTTTCTGAGGTTTGTATTGTTTAAATGGGTTGTGGAATCGAGGAAAATGCCTTCAAAGACACATTTTTTCAAAAGCAGTTGTCCACATACTCATCTTCAGCATTCATTTGAAGAATTACTCAGGTTTGGCATACTCTGACTGAAAAAAACCCAGTCCTTTCTTAGTTAAAACCTTCAAATTAAAGCCTTTTATGTTTTATTTATCAGCCAGCTGGCTGTGATCAGGCTTTTTGCTATTGTTACTACAGACTTATTTCTGCACTATCCATTAAACTCTATTTAATGTTTGAGTCCAAGCACTGTAAAGCTTTCACTTGCGATTTTTATTGTGCTTTGTTTGGATACTGAAGAATGTGATTCCAGCACCTGCTGCAATGCTGTTTTGTGCAGCAGCCCCAGGAAGCTGTATTTGAACCTGCCAAGTCCCCTTGTGCAGAATCAAGTTTACATAAACCTCCGGCAGCCCACCATCAGGAACTCATTATTGGTGATTGAGAGAGCTAGGGACTTACAAGAAGTCTTTTAAACTCATTTAATAACTTGGTGATGAAATGGCCCTATCCTTCCTTTTCTTCAAGAAAAAAATAAACTGCAGTGTTGGAGTATTAAAAATGTTTGGGATGGGGGTTTTTTTAAGGGTTAGGGAGAGCCCATTAGAGTATTATTAATTGTATCCTGCATTATATCCTAGAGTCAGGGGAGTTTTACTGTAGGTTTCAATGTTCTAAAATTTATTTTAATTGATTTAAAATTTATTTCAATTTTCAGAGAGTATTTGTTTTAATAAGGATAAAACTACTAAGATAAGGAAAGATTAGGAAGTGTTTGGACAATTTTTTAAAGAAACATTTTTTCCATGAGCTTTATGTTAATTAGAAACCATTTTTACCACACTATTTCTTAAAATTTCAGTTGGAAATCAATTTTTTTGTAACTGCTGTGTTTTGATGCTCACAGGCGTTTATTCAGGAGTTTCTGTTTGCCTATGCCACATGATTTCCTGGTGCCTAGGCTTGTATTCTGTGTATTAGCTTGTTACATTTACTATTTTACCAAGAGGTTTTTTCTGTAAATCTTGTACCAACCTACATGCAAAAGTAAGGGCTGCTAGGTAACTTCCAAGCCAGGGTGTTGTGTTAGTCTTTAGTTCCTTGCTTCTTCTAGGGCTTTGCTGGATGAGATTTGGTGTATGACTCTCCAGTGGAGAAAGATGTTACTACCTTCTTCCAGCTACAATTACTTCTGATATGTCTTTGCTGCAAATTACTGTAATTATTGAATCATTACCCTTTTAGTAGCACGGCTGAAGAAGATACTCCACACTGCAGTTACTCCAAATTGCACAGGGGCATTAAGGTCTGTGTTCCCTTAGAGAGGAGCAGTAACTTCTGGCCAATGGATGCAATAAGGAGCTGGCAATAACATCTGAGGCTGCCACAACAGAGCTTATTCATTAAAACCTGTAATAAAGAAGCATTATGTTTTATTGTGCTTCTAGTAAAATTCAAAGTATTGTACTCTATCATCTTCTGAGTTCTGAACATCTAAATTTTGGGGGCAATTGTGTGTTTTTTAATATACTTTGGCTGGGTTCCCTTGGATTTTTCAGTGATTCTTCTGTCACTATAACTGTTGCTTTCACTGCCTAATTGTGATTCCTCTCATTGCTGTAGCAGAAAAAAAAAAATTGCGTATGCAAATTCATAATCTCAATGGGAATCTGTCCAAGCAGAATTAAAACATGTTTTGTCATTGTTATGTTTTTAAAAACGTATGTACGGGTCAAGTTTATATTTGAAAATGGACTAGCTTTTGAGAGAGAAGGCTGTAACTCATGCCATCTGTGGCAGCTCGTGAAAGTGTTAAAAATTGCTAGCTAATGCCTTCAGGGAAAAAAATACAGAAATTAATTACAGTTCATCGGCACACATCTGCATCTGGATTTCAGAAATTTGGGAATAAACTGGACTGTATACAATGCTAAAAAAAAGTCTTCACTGTTTGATTTAAGATCTTGGCATGTTTTTTAAATGGCTGAATATAAAATCACTTCTTTTTTCTTGCTTGGGACAAAACCTCTGAATCAACATTAGATCTACAATATCGTGCTAGTACAGGAGACGCCATCTTTATGGTTAAATCTAAAATAGTGGGTTTGACTTCACCGTGATAACTGAGCTCTCTGGTGCTTCCGTGAATGTTGAAGTGTTGATACCTTGGCTTCCTGAATCTCATTACAGATGAGCAGTGTGGCTGAGGCAAGTCCTGCATTGAGCTGGAGGCTGGATGAGACCTCGAGAGGTTCCTTTCAGCCTGGATTTCTTTATGATTTAATGACACGTTTCACCTGCTACATAGTGCATACTGCTGTAAAGTATTAGTATAGGTGCAGAAGGAGTTCTAAGTAATTCTGTATTTCCTATAGTTTTGTTATTACAAATTTACTTTCATCTTGGTTGAGCTTTAACAGATATCTTCGTTAAAGAACAGGAATTTTGTATATACTTTAAAATGAGATTAACTTGTGTAAAGGAGTGTAAGACCTATTGTCTTTTAAAAAGGATTAATAGCTGGTATTTTATTAGAGCAAATAGTCATCAAAATTGGAGTTTCCCTTTCACTCTGAAAAAAAATCAGAAAAAAAAAATCCCTTCCACTCTGAAAAAACCCACTACTTATTCTTAAGATGTATCCTTATCAGACTTGATCTCCTCGAAGGTATTACAATGCCAGTAATACTTTCAGGTGAAAATGTGTGGCTGGGAAATACTGGGAAATATCTTAAAACAGGCATTCCTCCCTCTAATTCTGGATTTCAACATTAATTTAATTTAAAAAAAAAAAAAAGTATGTCCCTTTTATGAATACAGTGTGAATGTTTTTAGTAGGATGGTTGTTTGTGACAAATGTTAGCCTTGCTGTAACAAGCCAAGCTCATTACATGAACAAAATAGCCAGCTAACAGAATAATGGTTTACTAATGTAAGAATCCATTTATTTATAAATACCTTATTTTAGTTGGAAAATTAATTAGTTGTACTGCATAACAGATGCAGAAAGATGAAGGTCTTATTAAGGATTGATAAGGAAAAAAAGGAATTTAATGACCGTTTTAGTTCACTATTTTTCTTGTGTAGCTGCACCAAATAATGTCAATACTCTTTTAGAAGTGCTGTGTAATTGTAAAAGACAAAAACCAAAACAAGGCAACTCCCAAACGCCTTTCTCCTTAAAGCAAAACCAAAAGTGCAAGAAAGGACATTTTGAAAACTGTACTTTGAACACCATGTCTTAAACACAACCTTGAAAACTGCTTTTTTACAGCATTCTTGTGTAGTGACTTGCTCTTCTTAAATTCCTTAAACCAAAATATGAAGTTTTTTAGCTGATCACTGTTTTTTATGAGGCCACCACTGTTTGTCTAGAAGTTACTTTCATTGTATGGTTTCACAGCATTTTGCAGAGAAAATGAAAACCAAAAGTATAAAAATTCATTTTCACCTTTCTAAAGTTACCACCTAGATTCAAAATCGATAATCTTATAGGTAGTGTGTTTTACTGTAAGCTGTAACTTGTGTTGACAGGAATGCTTGCTCACAAAAATGTCACCTCCATTTTATGTAGTTTAAATGTTTAAGGATTTTATGCCATCAACCTTTCTGTAAATTATAGTGGATGCGCTTTACTAATTTTTCACTGTGTGAAAACTAGTCCAGATGTTTTTTTCTGGATGGGGAGGCCACAGATCTTAAGAGAAAACTAGCAAGGAAGAAGTTTCAGCTTGTGGTGTTTACTATATCAAGATGCATAAAGAACACCTGAAAGGTATTTTGCTGTTTGTAAACTTTACTGTGTCAGGGTGTGGGGATTTAGCATTAGCAATTGCTAATTCTTTGCTTAGAAGACAGTATGGATGGCTGGAAAATGACGAGGATTAAGACTTCAAAGATGGCAGGAGTGTATCATCACTGAAGTGGAAGTTCAGTAAGCTACCAACAGATGCAAAGAGCCTCTCTCACACAATACTTTGTACAAATCTAGCTATGTTGGATTAAATCTAATTAACTGTTCCAATTTTCCTGTATAGAGATGGCCTGAGAAACACGAGCGAGTACCTTTGGTAGTGACTCAGCGTCTCCTAAGTGGTGAATAAAAGGACATGTCTATTTCCGTATTCCCTGCATGGGGGAAAAAATAACTTTTATTTATGCATCATAACAACATCAAGAGAACAACACTGAACAATTTTTTCTTTGAAGGTCACTTGTAACATCGATGCAACAATAAACATTAACCTTTCAAATAGACTTCTGCATCAAAAATTAAGCACAAAATACTGGCAACACTACAGAATAACTTCACTTCTCAAGATAACGTGCCATTTTTCTGACCATTTTGTAAAAAAATTACAGTTTCGGTTGAGGGGCCAGTAATGTCATATATTAATTAATTTTAAAATCAGTACAGCAGAAATCAGACTTCATACCTTCAGCAAAGAATACCAGTTAGAACTTATGTTATTTTTTTGTAAAAAAGAATTTGTGCCTTTTTAAAGATATATTTTTAGCTGCAAATATTTCATTATGAGATGAACAGACTATAAATTGCCATTTCCATTTATAATAAAAACATCTGAAGAGTATATAGTGTCTGTGTGTGGTGTTTGTAGGGACCAATTTGTACCCAGTTAATACTGACATAGGTTGTTCCACGTAATTTCTGTGCCATAAAAAGATTTCCATGAAATCCTTGTTTCTATCTGATATATGCAGATGCTGATGATCCAGCAACATCTTCTGAAGTAAGAGGTAGAACCTGAATGGAACATATTTGGCTCCATCACTTTCACCATGTTTCCACCAGTATTTAATAGCTCTTAAGCATATGTAATTCCACTTTTGGAATCTTCCCATTTTGGTGGTAGGGTTTTTTTAACATAGTGAACGCTTCTTTTTTGCATGTGTGCAGAGACTAGAGCCAATCCATAAATGATCAAGAGTCTTTCAGTGGATGAATAGTCTAATTAAAACAAAAAAACCCACGTTTTTGTGATGGAGACTGATGGCTTTTGAGGAGTGAGGAACTAAAGAAGTGTGACAGTCACATCCGAGTAAGTCGGATGCGATAGCATAGTGCAGGTCCCTGTGGGCCTTCCCCGCTGCTACCAAGATGCTACATGTCCCACATTAGTGGAGCTGTGACAGAGGATGCCACGGCTTCTGAGACCCAGACTTTGTGGGGAAGAACCAATTTTGACAATTGTGATGCAGATTTGCATCTCTGCTTGTTGTAGCTACTTCTGAGAGCTTGGTCAGAGAATCAATGGGAAGATTATCTGCCTTCTAATGATCTGCTGTCATTAGAGAGTGGAGAGATTTTATGGCAAAATTGATTTCAAGATTTAAATTCACAGTTTTCAGATCAGCACTTGACATATATAACTGTTGTTGTAGAGATGTGAACCATACTCGTTTAATTTCCAGATGTCAAATGTTCCCTTCTTCAAAACAGACATATTACAAACTTTTGGACATTTCTGTATTTTTACAGAGACTATGTTTATCATCTATGTTTATCATCCACTAGAAATTGTTTTACACTAAGGGAAAAGCTAAGTAGCATTACAATAATTTGTCAGGCAATGTCAGGTTGGGTGCATTTTGACTGAAGCTGCAAGAAGACAGATAGTAGCCACTGTGTTTTTAAAAAAAAAAAAAAGTATCTCATTTCAGTATGCACAAATTCACACTATACAGACACAATTTCAATACAATTAATTTCTGTAAGTTATGACAAAACAACACATTCAGTATTACTCAATCTTTAGATGAGTTGTAAAATGCTAAATGCAATACCAGAAATAAAGCGTCTATGGAATATGCACAAAGACAGGGTAGATGTTAGAATTGCAGAATGCTAAATGGGAAGGAAAAACAGATTTTAGATGGAGATACTTGAAAATGTGAAAGAGCTTGGATGCAAAGGAGTGTTTCTCATCCGTAAGAAATTCAGTCCTCTGCTTCAAATTGGGAAAAATGACAAATCCCATCTCCCAGGTGAGTATCGTAGCTGGATTTTTTTCAGGTGTGTCTGAGCAGGAGGACAGAGCTCCTCCTTGCTCCCAGGTGTGTGTGAAGTGTCCTTGCTCATCAAGACATCTGCTGTGTCTCACCATCTGTATCCGGTCTTCTGCAAAGAAACCCAGGCCTGTGACTGGGGAAGGAGAGCTCCTGCTTGATGCAAAGATCTCATTCTTTTTGAGAGGGGTCTGGAACTACAGAAAGTAACACCTTCCCCAACTCTTCCTCTTTTCAACAGATTCATTAATCCAATAGCTTGAGAAGCCCAAGTTGACTGACACGCCTAACTGACAGAACGAGCAGGGTTTGGCCATTTTACATGAAATTATCCAAGGTTTCTTGCTCGCTGTGCTGGCTTCCTGACTCAACTCCCAGGCATCATCGTGTGCTGAAGTTGAGCTCTCTGGGACTCTCTGTATCACAGTGACTTCCAGCAGCCAGCAAGGCATCTAACACAGGCTCCCAGTCTTCAGCTGGAATTCCCTGGGCGTAGCTATGCATGCAACACAGCTCTGCAACACAAATTTTACTGACTCTGTGCATCATCTGTCTACACACAGTAAAGCCACTGAAGCCATAAGCCACTGCCTATGTACACTTGCCACTGCCCAGCCCTTGTACACGCTGGTTGTGTTGGATTTCTGGATATTGCACAAATGCGACAGTGAGTCTGATGTCCAGCATCACAGTCAAATGTTTCAAGATCCCCAGTGCCACATGTACTGCCTTTCTGGGTACAGAAAGAGTATGTGTTTGGGAGGGATACATTTCCAACCTAAAATGAGAACTGCAGTGCCTAAAATCTGTTGTGGGTTCAGCCGGTCACCAGTAAGATTTCAGTGCTTAAGCTGAAAACATTTTGAGAACAGTGTAATAAATATTCCTCAGTTTGCAGAAATCATCATCATTACTTGAGTGTATCTTTAGATGTAGTCTCTAAACTCTTTAACCCATTCCAAGGCAGAGAGCTTTACATCACAGAGCTGCTATCTTTTGGGGTATGTATCATTACAATCAGGTAGCACAGTGAAGATGTACACATCATAAATATTTTGTAATGCTTTAATTCCCTGTTAAAAATTCACTAATTGCTTAATCTGCTCCATCTGTAATGACTGCCTCCTTTGTAGCATTTTTGTATTTTTGGTCTCCTTAGGGACAGCGGGTGCTGCTGGTACTAAGTGTTTCTGTCCACAAGAAACCATCCCAGAAACCCTGTTTATGAAAGTAATATCTGGAATTGGGGGGTGAGGATTCACATTCAGTGGTGGCAGAAAACCTGGTCTTATCTGAGCAGTATGATCCAACAATAAGGCTCCTGAACCCTGTCTTTCTAGAAAAGCTTGATTTCTTCTGCTCAAAGTAACAGGAGGCATGTTCTCTAGTACTTCTCTAGAACTTGGTAACAAAGCATGAGATGGAGAAAGAATCTTTTTCTTTCCTATCACTGACTTACTGTCTTCTGCAGCAGCAGGACTTGGAGTAGTAGTTAACTGAGAATCAGAGCTGTAGTGATGAGCTCCCAAATTTCTTTTCTGGATAATACTGCTAAGGTTTGAAACAAAGCTGTTTTGTCCCAAACTGGCATCTTTACCCACTGGAATCCCACTAGAGTTCCGTTTCTCTTCAACATAAGGAATCTGAGATTTTATCTCATCATGTGATAATTTCCCTGGTCCAGTTCGATCAAAGGTTTTAAATAAATGAGCAGTGTCTTTTATGTCAATACTTTGGTGCCTAGTGATGAATCTCTTTGAATAGGCAAGGCCATTGATTTCAAAACGCACTTCTTCTGGAGTAATACCCTGAAGTTCCTGTAAAGAAGCAATTTTATTCTGGTGAAACAGTGAGGGAGAGCTCTTTATCCAAGGCTCAGACCGTAGCCGCTGCACATGTGCCAGCCTGGACCCTACTTTTGTTGAGCTGCATTTTCTTGTCAGTGGAACTGTCTGAGATGAGTTGTCCACGCTTCGGGGATGATCCAGCTCTTTAAAGCTGAAGAGTGCTTTTTTAGATTCTTTCGAACTTGAAAGTGGGAGTGGAGATGTAGTCAGTTCTATTTCTGATGGTGAAGTGCAAGCAGTTGGGGAATGGCATTCCTCAAGGTCTGCAGGAGGCATGTTTAAGTACTGCTTTGTTTTCTGCCTTCCAGATGAGGACTTGTCCATCGTGATGATGATTACTTCTTTTCCCCGAGCCCTGCAGGCATTAAGAAGAACTTTCAGGGTCTCTTTGTCCTCAGCATTTATTGCATACACAAGTGCAGAGCAATCAGAGTGATCTTGCAGGCTTGGGTCAGCTCCACTTTTCAGTAGCAGAGATACCACTTCAGGGCCTGCTTTTTCCAGACAAGCATGCATCAGAGCTGTCTTTCCAGATTTGTCCTGTATGTTCGGATCAGCCTTGTTTTCCAGTAGGTATTTAACCATCCTTGCCTTGCTGACACTCTGGGCGTCCACATGTTTGGTCCTACAAGCAATCATTAAAGGGGTTTCCCCTCTGTCATTGCTCTCGTTGACATAGGCACCACCCTCTAGCAACAGCCTGGTGAGGCGGAGGCGGCTTTGATAGACAGCTCTTATGAGGGAAGTCCCCTCTGATGGCAACTCCACCATTTCGGTCATTTCACTTGTCTCACTTGCACCTTTCTACTGGCTGGAAAGAACACCTGCTGTTCAGAGAAAGCAAAGAGGCCCCTCAGAAAAAAAAAAAAAGAAAAAAAAAAAGGAAGGAGGATTTAACTGTACAAATTGCTCCTGTAAACACCCCCATACTTTGTGAAAAGGAGTATGAATGGCGGGGGGGTGGGGGGCAGGGGAGGTATTCCCATCTGCTAGACTTGCATTAAAAAGTTAATATTTACATACAATATTTATAGATGTTTAAAGAATGGCTGTCACATTTTTTTGTGACTGTTCTCCCTTTTGTCACATGATAGCAAATAAACCGCAAAAAAGTTTAATTCTGCACACTTTAATGGCTTTATACCGACCACACCCAAGTTGTACCACTCTTGATTTTCACCACTGCAAGAAGCAAGAACTGAATGAATCCTGCAGCATTTTTTTTTCATTGATGTGAAAAAGAATAAGTGACTGTGACACTTTGTGACAATGGTAAAGAAAGTTCATGGGTCTTAATAAGTAAGAAAAGCAAGCATAGTAAAGTATCTTTTATCTAAGAAGAAACTGTTAAATGGCTGGAAAATAAATATTAATGTATTTATAAAGGTAATTACATTTGTGGGAGTACACTACCTTCCTTACGCTCCTTTGACAACCTACCAGTCTGAGTGAAACAGAATAAATGAAGTGATGCACAGCTTGTCACACTCATCATGGCATGAGAGGAGTCCTGTACCTGGGCAGACAGTTATCAGCTCTACAACAAAAGAAACATGCATCAAAGAAAATCTGGGGGGTTCACACACAAAAACATTGAAGAGTTTAATGTGACATAAATAACAAAAGGTCTTGTGTGAACGTATACCTGCATACATGCAACTAATACAATTAAATTACTTTTATTTATGTCTTATGTGCTTGCTTACCCATGTGTAGGGAAAATCTTCAGAGGAAAAAAAAAAATCAATATTTAACAGATTGCAGAGCAATATAATTCCAAGACTAGATTAGACATGGATATGAAAATTACATTTGTTTATTTACAATGTATTTCCAGAGAAATAAAAATGTTTAATAAGTTTATCTGCAAAGGAAATTAACAGAGACTCATTTTTATTTACCATTGAGACCACTGTTCTAGTGAATAACTCAGGAGCAGTAATTTTGTCCTGTTTTTCTTTGATATTGGATTTATTTTGAATTTCAAAATCAAAGGGTATCAATGTAGTTTGTTCCAAAAGTCCAACAAACAACAACGAAAAGAAGTCAGTTGAAATACACATGACATTTTAATCACAGATTTCTACCACCCCCCATTTGTTCCACTCCATAGCATCATGCTCTGCAGCTACAGATCATTTTGCTAAGCAGCGACATTCAGTGGCTTATCAGTCTTACAATGAGAACCATTAGCTCGGGGGCTTCATACTTGCCATGTCTTAAGTATTTAACTATTATTCAGTGTAGTCATCGTTTGGTGACATGGTGTAATAATGGTCACACGTATCATGTGTTTGGATAAAATAACTCATAATATTTGCTGTGTCAGGAAGAAAAACAAGAGGAGACAAACATGTGAGATGAACCCGTTCACCTTTGGTAGCATTTATTTCTGGGCTTATGGCCCTCACAAAGACTGTTCATTGTGTAAGTATGACTGCAGTGTTGTTCTGAGCAATTAAGGAGGATGAAAGAGAGCCAGAACTTCTTTGTCCATCCTTACCAGAGTAAACACCCACTTCTGGTCACAGCTGAGAACAGGGGCACCACTGTGGTACTATCATCTTCTTTTCACTGGCTGTTGTTTTTTTTTCCCCCCTCTGTCTTGATAAAACATTTTTTAAAAGTAATTGCATTGAAATTAAGGATGCATTCCATTATACCAAAAGTACATGATTCAGCAGTGTCTATCTCAGCTTTCATTGATGTGCAAATCATTATTATGAAATGCACATATTTGACAAGTAATATATTCAAGATTATTATCAAGCCTTTTATAAAAGTATCCAATTAATTTGTGCATTTAGGTTTCCAGAAACAAACTAAAGAGAAGTTATCTTTTAGATAGTACACATACTGGAATCCTGATTGTGTTCTCCCCTGGTTTTGACCTACCTGGAAGTCCTCGGTGATTCTGTATTTCTTTCATATTTATCTAAAGGTCTTCTGATACTTAACTGCTTGCTTTACTGAAGTGATGTCATATAGCACTTCTTACACAAGTCATCTGTAGAAATACCTTTTATGGCCAAAAGAACATTAAATATTAAACAGACACATGAAGATAATAATACTACTTGAAGTCATGCAGCAGGTAATGCTAGAAATGAGACTCTTTCTGACCTCTGATCTAATGGCTCCAACTGCCTAAATTCACTGTCTCTGTAGACTTTTCCAGGACTGTTAACCCGAGTGAGGGCAGAGGAAGGCTAGTCTAAGTCAATAGTTAAAGTTTGAAAGTCTGGAGTGGATTGTGTTGCCAGGATGTCACATGAACCTAGTCTGGAGAAAACCCAAGATGTTTTTATGCAGGCAGGTCAGCAGTTCCACTGTGCTTGGGATCTCACCAGGGCTTGTAGCTACTACTAATAAATTTCACTTCAGAAACCCAGCTAATTATTATATACGCAGGCTGGGACTGTCAGGTCTGGAAAGCTGGCTGGCTAACCCCTGAAAAAAGGAGCACAGGCACCAGTGCTGCTAAGATCCAGCCATGTTATTTATAGGTTGATCTACACTTTGCACTGCAAAGGAAAAGGGGGCAGCGTGGGGGCAAAGTGGGGAAAGAAATATAAAATGGGGCATAAAAATCCACAAATACTTCAGAATCGGATACTATATGATTAAAAGAAAGCGTTACAGGTTTGCAGCTGAAGTACTATAACGCAGAATAGACTCCTGCATGCTGGATGAAGAGAACCATGATTTCATCTGGAGAATCTGTTAACTACAGAAGAATGTGCCTGCGGCTGCATTGTCCTAAAACTGCTACTGTGGGAACAAAGTGCAGCTGGACTTTTCTAAGACCCACACTCACAATGTCTCAGTGGAAATACACATGCCACACCTGGACCGGGTACAATCTGCTCCAAAAAAAACATAGCTAGCTATTTTGAAGTGAAAGACCACAGTTCAAGCAGATTCCCTAAAGGAATATTTATTTGATAAATCATCTCCAATTGATGCTGAACAGATTGGGATTATAAAACATTCCTAAATCTAATCAACTGTGATGTCAGAACCACTACATGTGTTACTGAGATGTCAGGACTGACACGGCTGCTTTTCAGCTGTGGAGATAAACTTGTGCTGAGGTAACAGTTTAAATGAGGAACTATGCAACCTAGTGTGTGACACTCAATCATGAACTGGTCTTTCAGATCATCCACAAATTTCTGGTGTTCTTCTACAAGTAATATTCCTGGAATACTCTTTCTGTCTAGGAACAGCTAAATTTTATTTTCAAAAAGCAATACTGTCCTGGAAAGCGCTCCTAGATAAGTAGCACAAAGCACCTCATTGTTTGACACTCAATTTTTGAAGCCAATGATGATTTGTTTCCAAGAAGTAGATAGCTGCTGTTGTGGATTTGTGCTGGGTCCTATCCTAAGGTCAGGCTGGCAAATGCAAAAGTGATAATGTAGAGGTCCTATTCTGATACAGGTCCTGCTGCCATCGTAGTGGAAAACACCACTTAAAAGTAGAAGTTTTAGCACTTCTTCCTCCAACCCTTGCTTCTTGATTTGTAAACAGCATTTAATTACTAGGAAAAACCCTCACAGTGTTTTGTAACAACTAACTGTGCAAATAATCACAAAATTTGGGGGCGAGGGGGGAATATTGATGTTATAATGTATAAACAAATATAAACATAACCAACATTTTCACTAAGTAAAGGAGTGCTATAAATAAATGTTCTTGCAAGGTATTCCTCACTTTTTCAATGTGAAAGCCGTATTTTCTGCCTTCTGTGCCTCAGCATGTTGAGTTACACAAACAGGCTTTCACAGTAGTGTTTAGAGTCTAGAATCATTCCAGTAAAATTAAGTCATCGATTCTCATCTCTGAAAAAAGATGTGCTTACACACTTACAGAACATAAGCCTTTAAATATTTTTGTGATTCTTCATATCCGTGTTAACCCTGTAAATTCTGTCAGTGTAACAAGAACTCTTGACTTCCTACACTGTCAGAAAGACATTGAAATCCACCACATGTAAGAGTAACTTTTGATTAAAAAATTACCATTCTAACACAGCCAAAACTACCACCACTACCCACTGCCAAAGTTGCCAGAATCAAGTCCAGTTTTGGAAACGTAGCCTGTAAAGTGCAACTTTTCATAAAAAAGCATTTATCTCTTCAGCCTTGCTGTTTTCCAAGGTTAATTGCAGGACGTTTCTCACCTGTCTTCTCACTTAGACTCTCCTGTGTTTGTACTTCAGAAGAAAGTTCGGAGAGGTCCAGCCAGCTCATTAAGCGCTTTTTTCCTGTGACAGCATTTATCATCTTTTCGAGCACTCCTTCCTTCTAATTTGGAGGTGTTTCCTAAGGTAATAATTGCTGCCAGAGAGCAGTTGGAGCAAGGTGGAGAGCACTTACAGAGGAAAGTTTTCACCGGGGCTCTACACTGTCAGTGTTGCTGCTAACTCCTGTTTCACAGCATCCCGAGTTGTAAGCTAACAGCTCTAAAGTTTTTCCTGAGAGAGATCTGGACAAAATAGGGACAAGCAACTTCTCTACAGAGAAGTGACAAAGAACACAGCTGGAAAACCCGAACGCAGGCTAGAAGACTAAGTATGTTAAAGGCTTTTCCCTTAAAAATTCACAAAGGAGGAAGGGACTCGTGTTTGAACTGAGAAGAGCCTGAGGGAACCGCTCTGCAAGACACACATCCCACGGGCAGTCCCCGATCTGAACCCCTCCTCAGCACTCTGTCCACCCCAACCTGCTATTAAAAAAAAGTTTGAACAACTCGCCAATCCTTTCGTCCGGGGAAGGGCGAAGGCCAGAAGTGTCAGGGGGAGGGCGAGGGGAGCGTTTTTACCTGTCGCCGTCGGCAGCGCCTCCTCCTCCTCCCGCATGACGGCCCGCCGGGCGGGCTGCGGCGCACCCGCAGCTCCCGGGACAGCTCCGGGACAGGGGAGCTCCGTCTTCCCGCGCCGAGACCGGCAGCGCGCAGAAGTTCCGCCGGTGCCGTCCCCTGACCCGCTCTCGGCAGCAGCCCCGGCGCGGCCGCGGGAGCGCGTGCCCGGAGGGAGACGGCCAGGAGCAGCGGGCTCCTCGGCCGCCTCCGTCCCGCCCCAAGCGGCGCTGAGGGGAGGCGAGGGGCGGCCGCGGCCCGGGGCTCACCTGCGGGGGGGGCCGGGGCCTCCTCCCCGCCGGGTCTGAGCGCAGGCGGCGGCGCCGGCCCCTCCCGGGCTCCGGCCGGCCCGCGGGGGCGGAGCGGGCAGCGCGGCGGCGCCCCCCAGCGCCTGCGGCCGGCGGGGCCCGGGGAGCGGGGCGGGGCGGGGCGGGGCGGGGCGGGGCGGGGCGGGGCGGGGCGGGGCGGGGCGGGGGCCACACCCGCTCCCACCCACCCCCACCGCGCTCGCCAACCGCTACACCCCCCTCACCCCCCCTCACACACACACCCCCCACACACCCCCCTCACCCCCCCTCACACACACACCCCCCACACACACCCCTCACACCCCCCTCACACACACACACACACCCCCCTCACACCCCCCTCACACACACACCCCCCTCACACACACACACACACACACCCTCAACACCCCCCCACACCCCCCCACACCCCCCCTCACACACACCCCCCAACCCCCTCACAACCACCCCACACACACCCCCAGCCGTTGCCTCGCAGCCCCTCAAGCCCGCTCCCGCACGCCCCCTGCCCTCACCCACTCCCCGCCCCCAAACCCACACTCACGCCCCCTGCGACCCACACCCCCTCTCCATACACCCCCCGCACTTACACACCCTTACACCCACCCACCCTCACTCTCTCCCACACCCTCACACCTCTTCGCCACCACACGCACCCTCACACTCACACCCACATTCACTCACACCCCCTCACCTCCTCCCACAGCCACACACCCCCTCGACCCCTACACCCTCACACATCCCCACACTCACACCCCCATACCCTCCCTGTATACACCCACAGCACCTCCAGCCTTTTCCCTCCCGGCGGCCATCACCCCTCCTGACAGAGACAACACCGAGATGTGTTAAGGGCTGCGCTTACTGGATTTCTTTATGTGTAGCGAGCGGTACGAGCAACCCACTGAAGACCCTTCTTCACCACCTCATTGCTTCCGACCACCCAGGGACATGAACTTAACCGCATTAATAGGAATTAGAGGAAGGTGAGCCCACAGAGCTGCTTCCTTCGGGTGTACTCAAGTTTTACTCTGAAATAACCCGCAGCTGCTTTGGACTGTCAAAGCTGTTAAAAGGGGAAGGAAAGAAAAAAAAAAAAAAAAAAAAAAAGGATTTGGTGTCCTACCTACTAGTAGGAGGACTAAGAGGTTCCAGTTCTCTCACAAGGCTTCTTCATTATTAAACAATCCTAAATCCATCCAGCTGGTTACATTTTTTATTATGAGGTTTTTTCTTCTGCAGGAATACTCCTGGACCCTGCTGGGGATAAAGGCCCCCGTGTCGATGTGAGATGACCTGATATCATGGGTTGTCTTTCTGCTGCTTGCTCCACATCAGAAGCAATCTGGTCAAAGCCTGCCAGGAAAAACATTTTCTTCTTTCTTGACACTTGACATTGCCCATTCACCACCAAACAAACCTGGGAGCAAATATGTCCCAGTTCTTGGGATTTTCTTGCATGGCAGGCACCTGAAAAGTGTGTCTGTAATACCTCTTTAATGTAACATCACTTCATATGGATTTGTTTCCTGAGATGATGTTTTCCAGAGTGGCTTGGAATCACCCTCAGCACCCAACAAGCTTTAATAAGAAAAATCTATTCCAACAAAAGCCAAAGTGTAGGCTCTTGACCGTGAAATCAGAAAGAATTTGCAAAATAAAAAATTCCTGTCAAATACTAGAATCAATCTCTTCTCACAGCTGCCACATAGTATTTCTCTGAGGTTCTCTCCTTGGGTTCCATTGTTCTAAGCTTTTTGTCTCATAGGACTGTTCCTCCTGGGGCCTTTCAGGTTACTACTAACTTCCTGTGAATTTTTGAAGCATGGTGAAAGAAGCTGATTTATATTCAGGCAAGCTTAGGACACCTTCACAGAATCACAGAATGACTGAGGTTGAAAGTGGCATCTGGAAGTCATCTGATCTAACCCTCCTTGATCAACCAAGGTCACCTAGAGCCACTTGCCCAGGACCATGTCCATTTTTTTAATGTCTCCAAGGATGGAGACTCCACCACCTCTCTGGCCAACCTGTACCAGCATTTGATCACCCTCACAGTGAAAAAGTGTTTCCTGATGTTCAGAGGGAATCTCTTCTTTCAGTCTGTGCCTATTGCCCCTTGTCCTGTCACTGAGCACTACCAGAAAGAGCCTGGCTCTGTCTTCTTTGCACCCTCCTCTCAGATATTTGTATAGATAACAAGATTCCCCTGAGCCTTCTTCAGGCTAGTCAGTGCCAGCTCTCTCAGCCTCTCTGTATCGGAGAGATGCTCCAGTGCCTTTGCTGGACTCTCTCCAGTCTGTCCATGTCTCTCTTGTGCTGGGTAGCCCAGCACTGAACACAGCACTCCAGATGTGGCCTCACCAGTGCTGAGCAGAGGCGAAGGATCACCTCCCTCAATCCGCTAGCAGTACTTTGCCTAATGTAGGCTAGGCTGTTGTTAGCCTTCTTCGTGGCAAGGGCACATTTCTGGAACAGGTTCATCTTGGTACCCACCAGGACATCCAGGTCCTTTTCCATAAAGCTACTTTACAGCTGGGTGGCCCCGACATGCCCTGGCACCTGGGATTGTTCTTTATCAAGTGCAGGACTTGGCTCTTCCCCTTGTTGAACTGTTGAGGTTTCTGTCAGCCAATTCTCCAGCCTGTCCATGTCCCTCTGGATGGCTGCAAAAACCCTCTTGGTCAGTCAGTCCTTCCAGTTTTGTGTCATCTGCTAACTTCCTGAGGGTACAATCTGTCCCATCATCCAAATCATTAATGAAGATATTAAGCAGGACTGGACCCAGTATCAGCTCCTGGGGTACACCACTCCTTACTGATCTCCAACTAGACTTTGTGTCACTGATCACCATGCTCTGGGCCCGGTTGTTCAGCCAGTTTTCAAGCCATCCAGCCCATACATCAGTATCTTCTCTGTGAGGATCTACTGTGAGACTGTGTCAAAGGCCTAAAGACACAGAAGTCCAGATAGACAGTATTCACTGCTCTTCCCTCATCTAACAGGCCAGTCATTTCATTGCAGAAGGTCATCAGGTTGCTCAAGCATGACTTCCCCTTGGTGAAGCCAAGCTGACTACTTCTGATCACGTTACAGAGCTGTAATCTTGTTTAGCTGCTTGGTTCCTCTGGTGATGCTTAGGAAGTATCATTAAGCACACCCGCTGATATCCCCAATATTCCAAGGGTGTTTCCTTGGAATGCTGATGCCCCCAAAATCACACTGTAACAGTTCTACACAACGTTTTGCAGACACTTTGACTGCCTTTTGTCATGCTAACTTTCTGCGGTTGCAACGCATGGACGATACAGTGGGACCTGTCTTGTCTCCCTCACAAACACTGTTAATTGTGGTAGCTGTAGTGCTGTTATTGTGCAAGGTCTGTACTCATCTATTTAAAAAGGCACCTGCTGCCTCAAAGATGTTGTCTTGGCATATAATAAAAGACAACAGGTGAATGCAGCAAACAAATAGGGGAGGAGAGGGCGAAGTGACAGCAAAACAATCCATCATGCTCAGTATAATAAGTAGCAGTCACAGAGTACCAGCATCCTTGATGCTGTGAAGGGCTTTTTTAGGCATCACAGGAGAGAAGTTTCCAGGAGGAATGTGAAGGAGATTTGAGCCGTTCTACTTTTAAAAAGTGCATGACAGGATCAGTTAGATACCGGCATGACTAAGAGCTGGATGAATCGTATGAATAAGCCACTAAGACAAACAACATCCCAAGGGCAGGTTCTTCAGTTACTCTTTAACCTTGTCTTTCAAAAACTAAGTTGGGAGAATGTCCGCAGAGGTTTTGGTTTTTTGTTTTTTGTTTTTTGGTTGTTTTTTTTTCTGCAGCGTGATTCTAATTATCTTTGTTTTCTTTTACTCTCTGCACCTCACCCACATTGTTAATACTCGGTCTTTGCCAAACAGCCTCGGAAAGGCATGTATATTGAACACCCACTCTTCAGGAAGGTTACTGCTCTTCTCAGACCTGTTGGTGTCTGAATTATATAAGATATGGAGGCGGTGTACACTTCTGTATGGTTCATCAATTCTGCTGCTTGGAGCATCTTCATTTCTGCGGTTTCTGCAGCTCTCATATACACTTTCTTATTCCGCCTTCTGTCCTTGCCTGCATTGTAATGTTGTACTTATGATAGCCAACATAAATCTTTTACCAAAAAAAAAGTGTATTGCACCAGTACTCAGAAGAGAGCTATTAGGAAGATAATTAGATTTTTTTTTAATAAATGTCACAATATCCTCCCTTTTGGCTACTTTTAATTGGATATAAAAACAACTGTTGGTATCAAGAAGTTAATTTTTATGTTAACAGTGAAGAAGCATGAAAAACCACAGTAGGGACTACATCAATGCAGTGTAAAGTTTATTCTAAAATACAGAAAATTTTTGCATATGCACATAGCATATTAGTTTATCATACTTCTTTGTATCCCTCTCAGGATCTCTATCTACCCAGCCCTCTCCTATATTTCACTGACAGTTGGGCTAGCCAGATATCAGGGGAAAGTTTTACAGTCACAGGATACTGATATTCATTTTAATTGACTAAAATGTTCCACTGCACTGCTTTGTGATAAACTTTTGTCCAAATATGGGCAGGCAGACAGTAAAAATAAAGAAACACAGTTTTCTGCAAGCCAGCTCAACAAACTGATGGAAGCCCAGAGCCTAAACCCCAGGCTTTTCAGCTGAGATCCTGGGCACACCTGACAGCCCTGCCTCTCGTGGCACTGCTGGGGTTTCCGAGTGCTATAGACCACAGCAGACGGCTTTCTGGGTCCTCGAGGACCCCGGGAATTGACTAAGTTAGCTGCTCTGTTTTGTTTATGGAAGAAAAGGAATGGAAATAATCTGATTTGACCTGAAGCAAAACTGGTTTTGGATTTTGCTTTCCATGGGAAATTGTAAACAATTTGGTTGTCACGTCTGTTTTGTGCTGAACAGTCTTAGCAAAAACTGATTCAAATAAAGAAGGAGCTGTGATTGCTTATAACTGTTTATATATTCATCCATTAGTGTGTAAACTGTTGAACATACTAGAACCATAGAACAGTTTGGGTTAGAAGGGACCTTAAATATCATCCAGTTCCAACACCCCCACCATGTGCAGGGACACCTTCCACCAGCCCAGGTTGCCCAAAGCCCCGTCCAACCTGGCCTTGAACCCTTCCAGGGAGGGGGCAGCCACGGCTTCTCTGGGCAACTTGTTCCTGTGCCTCACAACGCTCACAGGGAAGAATTTCTTCCTTAAATCTAATCTAAATCTACCCTCTTTCAGTTTAAAACCGTTACCCCTCATCCTATCCCTACACCATCTCCCCAGCTTTCCTGTAGGCCCTTTCAGTACTCGCTCTAAGGGGAGGCCGCTCTAAGGTCTCCCCGGAGCCTTCTCTCCTCCAGCTGAACCCCCCAACTCTCTCAGCCTGTCCTCACAGGGGGTGCTCCAGCTCCCTGATCACCTTTGGGGCCTCCCGTGGACCTGAGCAGGTCCGTGTCCTTCTGATGTTGGTGCCCCCAGAACTGGACACTGCAGGGGGGTCTCACAAGAGTGGAGTACAGGGGGAGAATCCCCTCCCTTGCCCTGCTGCCCACACTGCTCTGGGTGCAGCCCAGGACATGGTTGGCTTTCTGGGCTGTGGAAGCATGTTGCTGGCTCATAGTCATAATGTAATATAAGTCATTCTAGTAATTTTATTACTTTATTATGTATTGGTGCATTGATTTTTTTTCAAGACTGTGAATAAATGGAAAAACACAAAAGCATAATTAACTTGGGTTTGTTGTGGTGACTGAAAAAAGCCCAACCTTAAATTAATATTATATTATACTAATTTGGCACATTAAAAATACATTTTAAAACATTATGTAAAGAGGCAGATGTTTACTGTGCTAGAACTGTTTTCTGATAGGAATGTAATAACATATTGTAAACAACAGTGTTTCTTAAAAATTCTTTTATTAAATGTAACAGGTACAGCTGCTTGCTTGTTTAAAATAATGAAGTGAGATTATGCTAGTGATCTAGGGACATCACTGGAGAGGTCGAAAAGAGAAGAGAGGAGACAGATGCAGTAGGCAGAGTACAGAGAAGCACTATGTTTTGTTTAAAAAATAATAAGCAAAACCAAACAGAAGAAATTAGGACTCCATTAAGAGTCTCACTAAAAGCCACAACTCTGCATGCAGCACAAAATCTAGAATAACGCTTTTATTTCTTTCTTGGCTTGTTTACTTAGATAGTTTTTATTATGAGGTACACCTGACATTGTACTGTCTTTGCTAACACACTCTTTTGGGTCAATCCCATCAGGTAAGAGTGCTGAAACAGGTTCGTTTGACATTTAGTCTGGTATTACCCCTTTGGCTTCAGTGAGGTAATGTCAAAGCTGAGTTTTCTCCTGACTTCTGTCAGGCATGTTTTAATAAGCTAGTTATGACGTGGAGTCTTCTTTCTGGAACAATATGCTCTCTGAAGTATATGGTGTATTTTTGCTAATTACTTCAATTAAAAAATTGAGTGTGCGTGGGAATCGCTCTTGTGATACTTGCAGGAATAATTATGATTGGTGAGGGAACAGGAGTTCTTCGAATAATTTTAGAGAATATACTGCACTAAAATGTCTTGTTCCACGGACACAACCATTTGCAGTGCTGCAAAACACGAGTGTTAGTTTCCTAAGTGTGGTAAATCAGCAGGCTCATGGGATAACTGTATTTTGCCAGTGTTTTTATTTCCTCTGGTGTGAATCAGATATTACTAATACAGTATACGAACATCCATAGAGTCAATTCTTTCTCATAAAAGTGTTCAGAAAAATTGAAAATAGATTGTGAAAGAAGTTATTTCAAAATTATTTGACATTATAGTGTTAGGCATATTGGTAAAGTAAGAGGGTAGCAAAGCCTCCTCTCTGCCATATAACAAGGACTTCTGTCAATATAGTGATTCCTGATCACAGCGCTTTTTTTCTAATTAGGATGAAAAATCACATAATAGTTCAAGACATCAACTGCTACTCTCTCTTCTTACAGGCTTGTTTGAAATTCATGTACTAGTTATGGTCAATACCAGATAAATCTTTCATGCTACTGAGAAGAAAAACATACACTCACAGTTTAGTAACAAAGCTTTTTTTCCCCCTGACAGATTTTTTTTTATTTTTTGAGAAGGTCAAGCTGTTACTCTGCTGTAATGTGAAGGATATATGGACTTCCTTCATACAAGGATAAACAATATGCTGAAATAAAGCAATCATTATTTAGATTACAGCAGAAAGTTGTCTCTACCCTTTGTGCACTGTAGTGGTTTCTAAAGAAATCTGGATTACATACAAAAAAAAAAAAAAAAGTGAATTGTGCAGTAAACAATAGTGTAGATGCTGTGTGACAAAAGGAAGAGACTCTACATGATTCCATCTGAAAGAGAACTGTAATTTGATGAAGGACACTGAGACTCAATACTCTGAAGAAGTCAATTTTGGCTGACTGAAATAGCAATATGCACAAAAGTAGTTAGTGAGTAAAGAAGAACTCCAGAAGAATGAATTGCCTTCTATATGATTAATGACTGAACAAACATGAGAAAAGAAAATTAAAATTAATTAGGAAAATTAATTCTTTCTAAAGTTAGGTAAGTTAAATTGATGAGGTTTTCCACCTAGGACTCTTGATGGGAGCAGATCTAAATTTTGATCTTTCTGAACAAAACCTAACAACATGAGGTATAGCAATTAAATCTCCCTTCTTGCACTTGTGAAAATGAAGCTGTCTTTCAAGATGATTTCATAAGAATAGTTTTCAGGAGGTTTTTTTCTGTGTTTAATGACCTGCTGATACACCACTGAAAAGATGAAATGATTGTACTGTGCTCCTTAGTACAACTGCACCAGCTTCAGTGGAATTCAGTGGCCCAATCTATCTTATTTACTCTTACATGAGAGGTATATTTAATATTTCTCTTTTCTGTTTTTAATTACTGCAGGAATGGGAAGTAGTAACCCAGTGAGGTGTTCTGCTCAGGGTTTAGAGTAAGCATCCTCCAAGCACATGTTCTGGGGCCTGTGAGGTGTGCTCCCCCCATGGAGCATGTCCACAGGCAGCTCACATCAAATTATTCCAGGTTTTAAAGCTGCTCACCTAGATCTAGCTGAAGTGAGTGATGTTACTGCACCTGCTTGCTCATCACTGTCTGTCACTAGGAGTTACTACCCCCACAACTGTATCAGTGGGAAGGGTTGTTCGAGTTTTTCCTCTTTCTTTCAGGCAAACCCACCTTGTTCAGCTGAAATCAGTTTTCACTGGAGATTTAAACAAACTCATCTGGCTCTGCTGGAAGTGCATTAGGCATAATCCTTCCAGCCAGCTGAGAGGTGGAGCAGAATCTCCAGAAAAGGACTAGCACAGCTGTCTGAAATGAGCATGAGTGTTCCCAGCAGGGTTTTGTGTGGAAAACTGTGAGTTTGGAGGAAGGATGAACATTAAAAGCATGTTACTTCTAAGGAGCAAACACTGTTTTTGTGCAAGTGTCCTTCTCAATTAAATCCGTGACGCAATTTATAGCCAAAGTGATTTCTATATAACGGCTTGTTTACTGAAAAAGATTCTGCTTGGTATTAGGAGCTCATTAAACTGAACTGCTGAAGGAAAAGACACTGATTTAGGCTTCCATGAGTAATGGTGTACCATCCATTTCCTGTCCTCTCAAGTTCTGTATGTACTTTTTTTGGTCTGTTTTTTCATAGCAGACATCATTTAGCAAAATATTTAATTTCATACCTAAAGCTTTCCTTAATCAGGCAAATATATGGCCCGATTTCAGGAAAAACACTTAGTATCACTTAATCAGACATAAACACATACTTGAGTACTCTGTTTGACACACCTACTTTTCTTGATCTGAAAAATTCTCCAAATTTCTGTAAATTTCCAATCTAACAGGACAGTTGAAGAGATAAGGGACATAATTGAGAGGACCATAGTTTGAGAACTGAAGGTGATACACAAATACTGTAGGCAAGACCATTAAAAGATATGAGTACAAGATTTACATGACGAGATAATCTACTTTATTAAACGATCCAATTTAATTGCAGATAAACAATAAAGTTTTGGCATGTAAGTCCTTGTTCAAGTAATCTGAAAAAAGTCTTGAGAATGTAACCAGAATAGGACTCTGCCTGAAAGCTTGTCTGTTCTTTTCCAACCGTGTCAATTAATCTAATAAAAGACTTCTTGTGCAAATTTTGCTATGATGTTATGCAAAAGGAGATGGAATGACCTACAGACAGAAAACATGAGAGAATAACCCAGGATCACCCCAGAGCCAGCAGAAAACAGATCTTTATAATTGAAGACCAAGAAAAAGCGGCAGTTTTCCCTTATGCAGTCTCGGAAGCATACACTGTCTGCCAAGGGAAGGAGGAGATCGTCAGCCTAGGTGCAATGCTAATTCTTGGACCACTGGATGCTCTGGGATGGGACGTTTGCTTTCAGGTGTAGTGCAGGACAGGAATCGTAGCTGAGGATTTCTGTGTAGCTGACAAAGGCAGTCACACAGACATCCAAATCCTCAAAATCCTTCACTAATGAAATTCTTCATCACAGCATCTTACAAGTGCTAAACCTCGCAGCAGTTTGAAAGTGTTTCCTTAGTAATTACAGCCGCAGGGCAAACTAACACAAGAAACCATGTAATCCTTCTAGGAAACATCAATTTCCTCTTCTCACCTCTCTTCCCTCACCTTCACTCATTTGTTCCAGGACCTGCCTCTTCAGAAGATTTTTGTGATTTTCTGGTCAGCCTACCCTGACTTGGTAGGCTTCATTCCTACAATGCCCTCCTGGGCAAGCAGAGACAGTTAAGGCACTACTGAATAATGAGGGAAGTATCCCCTAGTTTCATACTTAACCAAGCTTTGTCACCTCATTTGTCAGCTCTAGTCACCTCATTTTCTGCACTGATTAACAAGCAACCATTCCCACAGCTTCTCCCCTCTCCAAATCAGCTGCTGCCTGCTTATATCTTCCTCTTCTGTCAGCATAGCTTTCAAACTACTCAGAATTAGTTTGGGTTTCGGTGTAAGCCTTTGGCAAATTAGTTGTAGTCTGATGAAGGCAACATGGTTGTCTGTTCCCAGTTAAGATCTCTTGTCAAACGCTCCTGATGGTCTCCTTAGATAACATGCATAAGCTAATCACTGTCATTTTCCCCTTCCTGTTTTCCCCCTGGTGTTCTGTATATATACTAATAATATCCTATTTGCTAAATTAGGAAACTTGTATTATTTAGAGTGTACCTTTCTTCTCCATAGATTACTCTCCATGGCAGAGATTTGTTGTTGTAACGTTCCCAGTTCTGTCCCTGAATACACCGCGGCCGTAATGCTACTGGTGAGCTACTGCAAACATCAGCTTTCCACCACCAAATGGATATTGCTGTCCACTGTCAGATAAGAGATAATGAGTAACAGACAAGCAACAGAGACATTAATGGTTTGTTTTTCACCCCTTATGCAGATCCTCTGGTTTTAGCTATCTTGTTAAAACTAGTATTATCCTTAAAAATTAAATTTTTAATCTGTTTAGAACACTTTGTTCCTGGGAAAGCATGAATGAGGGGGATTAAATTATATCTGTACTATACTTTTCTTGGTGATTGGTAATTATGTTGTCACTCATGATGCTATTCATTGCACTTAGCTGCATGGAACTGGGGAAAAACATGACATTTCCCCATGTACTAGACATAATGAGAATCTATGGCTTTTCACAGAATCATACATCAGTGAGGTACGGGAGTAAACAAAACGTGGGAAAGTTGTATTTGGAGCAAAGGGGTGGTTTTTTTCAAGCCATAGTATAAAATATTTATATTTCCCTTGGGAAATATAAATGGGGAGGTAAAAGGTGCAATGGCCAATTCAGGTGAACAGCAAATGCTTATTTTGTATCTGTTGCTTTTTCAATGAACCTGTAACCCACTGAAACACCGCTTTTGAGAAAGGCCCCGTATAAACTCCGGCTACTATCTCTGGCCTTTAGAAGAGAGCAACCATTTTATTTGTTGCAGTTTTTGGATGGACAGTGTGAGTCAGAGATGGAGACTTAAAAACTGTGCAAAGTAACCATCCTCTGGAAATAACACACCTGTCAGCAGAGTCTTCGTATGTGCTCCCTGAACACACAAACGTACATTCTTCTGCCTATCCATCCTGGAACAGTAAGCATCTAACCTTGTGGGGCTGGTAGGTCTGTCATTAGGATGAACACACTTCTTCCAGACCCAGCTTCACTGCGACCAAATGCATTTTCCTAGTTTTTTGATTGGAAAGTCTATGGCATATTGGAAAGATCTGATGCAAAAGATGCTGTCCAAACACAGTGCTTTTATTAAAGCAAAGCCCCAAACAAAAAAAAAATGCATCTTTTTGGCAGAGTGGCATACTGAAGAAACTGCATCATTAATATGTTCTGAGAAGTTTTAAGTAGGAAACTGCTGTTATTTCAGAAGTTCTTATTTCTACGAATCATAAATTAATTTGTTGTAAAATTTAACAAATGGAATATATAAGTCTGGAGAGGACCATGTCAGTCTGCAAAGAGTCAGAGTAACTATCTATGTTCCCAGTAGGCTTGCTTGCATCCAAGTCCTTTGCAACCAAAGTGGTTCTACAAAACATTTTGGCCTCAGTGACCAGTACCTCCTGCAACGTATGCTTAGGCAGAAATTTTCTAACCTACGTCTACATCACTATCACAGTGTAATCCAACATCACATGAAGTCTTCGTTTCTACTTTAATCAAAAGTCAGTTGCCATAAACCACAGTACTCTGCAGACTAGCTGTGAAGAGCTTTCAACAGTGACCTGTTTTTTGATACTACCTGGTACATACTAAACGCTTTTGGGAGCTTATTTTCTCTTGTCAGGGTCACTGTGACTTACATTTTGAAAAAAAAGTATCATCCCCCTGGTAACAGTCTTTTTCCTTCCCTTTCAAAGATGTTGGCAAATAAAAACTCAGGAGACTTATTGCTGTATTATGCAAGCATTTAACTTTGTTGTTTTAATCTTTATTGACTGATGTAAACTCAGCACACATGGGCCAAGAAGATCAACTGAGGAAAGTACTTACATTTTTAAGAATGCAAAAAGAGCACAGAGAAAACAGACAACCCAGAACAGATGCTGCAAATATTATCTTTTTAATAGTTATACATTGTAAATTGCCATGGAAAATTCAGTTATCCTTTTTATCAGCTAAATATTGTAAACTGTGATGGAAAATTCAAGAGGTGTTCATAGCAGATACTCCCAGTGTTTTCCTTTTGTCAAAGAGGTTTGCCTTTTCAAAAGCAAGCTAAATCAAGGTTTAATCTCCTCTTAGAAAACTGGGGGCTGTTATGCTCCTCTCTACAGTTATAACCTGTGTAAAGCCTGCTGATGGCCAGTGCTGCCCTCCCTGACGTTAGAACTGGGCCTCAGTGTAACATAAAAGGATGAGCATTATTACCTGAATCTCCCACAACACTACTGCTTCACAAGATGATGCTTTTAAAATGCTTTGCGTAAAGAGCCAGCAGAGTTTTGAGGGTAAACGTTTTTTTTTTTCTTCTTCTTTTTTTCACTTGTCTGGTCTCAGGCTGATCTGCAAAGAAAGGGAGGCAGAGCTCCCTCCCTGCAGGCCACCACTCTCAGGGTGGCAGCTGCAGCAGGAGGAAGCACTGATGGGTACGGTATGACCCAGCTCCTCTCTGTGACACTTCGTATATGGAGCCCTCTTCTGTCTGACCAACTGCCCACAGCCAGAACATACCAACTGACTGTATTACTGGTCATGTTGTGATCATACTGGCCATAACAACCTTTAGTCAACACGTGGCATTGTATTCCATTAGAATCAGTGTTACTATAGTATCAATATACTGCTCATTACATTTAGGGAATAGCAATGCAAAACATCATTATACTAGCTATGTTTAATGAAAGAGGAAACAGGACCCCACTATCTGCTTATAATCCATATTTGTATGTGACACAGAATATTCAAAATCACACCAACAAATTAACACTCTGCATCTGCACTGATAACATTTAGAAGGGACATAAGAACACAGATTCTGTTAAGAAAGCAATGCTTATGTTCTTATAATGCAAAGTGGCATGGTTAAACTGACACAGCAAATTTTTATAAGAGCAGCAAGCCCTTACACAGGAGTGAAGTTAATGGAAATGTTAAAACATCTTTATCATCAGATTAATTTATAAGTCAGTGTTTTCAGCCAAAAGGCTTGATGAAGGCTGTGTACCCAGGATGGTTAAGATGACAAGAAGACTTCCATGAAGGATCAATGTATCCCTCAACAGCTGCCTGAGGCTTCCAGTCTCCATTTCTCTTCTTATGCTTGCCTACCTTTTCCTCTGTATCAGTATGTTTTAAAGATTGTTACAAATGTATATACCATTCTTGTTAAACTCAGTGTTGGATGTTTTGAATCAGGAGACACTTGAAACCTTTGTTTAGGTAGAAAGGTTCTGACGTCTTTTGTTGCTTGTGGAATTGTTAGGGATGCTGCCATCGATTGTAAAGATCAACGCAAGGTCTCATGCAACCTTAGTTGCAATATTTCTTAGAGCTACCTCCTTCATGCTGCTGACCACCCTCACATTTCCACTTCAGGGTATATATTCAGAAGGTGGGGTGTGTTTTTTGGAATCATTTGCTACTGAGGTATTATTACTATCAAGCGGGATTTTCTCGCAATAATTTAATATATATTTGCACTCAGTAAGATTTCATGTTTTAAAATGCCTGCCCTTACACAGAAGTACAGAAAGCCTCATTTATTGTGCCAAGACAGCTTTTTCATACACTTCAAATTTGTACTGGATGCCATTCTCTTCTTGGATATCAGCAGGGACACCTGGGTACCTGGAGAGAGGGTAGAATAAATAGCAAAAGCCAGTAAGTAGATAAAAAATATCATTGTAAGCCACCTGTAATTTATCCAATCAATTAGAGAGCTGTTTGAAAAAAAAAGAGATGAAAATACCATCCTTTCAACAGGTGTACTAAATATAAACGATTTTTAAGAATCGTGTTAACGACTATCAGCAACCTGTACACACATCTTTTTAAATTAAGAAAGCATACTCTGATGCAAAAAAATCCCCACCTTTCTGGATTAATCAAAAAACCCCAACATTTTTATGAAAGGAACATGTTATTTAAAATGTCTGCAAAGGGGTTTTTTGCTTTGCTTTTCCTCAGATGATTTACAGGAAATGCTAAGGTGAAGGTTTCTTACAAGTCTGCAACAGCTTCTTAAAGTAGCTGATTGCCACCATGCAAAGTGTTGCTCTATATTCCAGATTTACTAAAACTGTTTTTGTTAATGGACACTTTCAAAAACCTATTCAGCTCCCTGTGACAGAATAAGGATTTTGTATGAGTAACACTGATTTTGAGGGAGAAATTTTAAATTTTATCTACTACATCTGACTCTATCAGGTTTCCTCTTTAGTGAGGGAATTATATGCTATTTTATAAACTCATGTTTTAAGGCCAATTTCTGATTTCAGTACACTGGCCAAAGCCAATGTGTACCTGAGAAACAGCCAAAGAGGGAGAGAGAGGAGCTTTGGGTCGGTCATCAGGATACTGAAGTGAGCTGATAACATGGCACAGCATGGTTCAGAACATGTTAGAGCTGACAAGGGTGATTCATTCTCCCCACTGACCTTGTTTGTCTCTCCTGCATACTTCTTTCCTGCCCCTACCTATCCTCCCCACTTCAGTGCTGATCCATTCCTGTGCCCCATGCAGAGAGCTTGACTTGCTGTAATTTCTATTGCCTCCACTGCTGGTCTGTAACCAGCTGGGAACCAAAACGAGAGTAGCAAGAAGAGGAAGGGGTCCTTTCCTTGCTGGTTCTTCAGGCAGACGTTTGAATTTTTGCCACCTCCCTACTGTCTGTTGGATGTAATCTCATTGGAGAGGTCATAAAAATATGACTGGGATATGACAAGGATAACATAGAAGATACCACAGTGAATGGCAGAAACTTACAGTTCAATACTTGTTCCTACTAAGTTTGTTAGGAAGAAGTAATTTTCTCAAAGAGAAAGGAATAACCTTAGAAATCTATAAAGGCTCAACCCTCCCAGCTCAAACCCATTTAATTTGTCTTTGGCAATTTATCAAAGACATTCAGAGGCTAAATACCATTGACTAACAACATACTGAGAGTTATAGAGCTTAGTAAATATTTGAGTAATTCTAAAATGAGAAACAGTAAGAAAGTTAATTTTCAAGCAAACCAACAAATGCAAATTTTTACTGTAAAGATTATGGGAAGGTTGAAGAACATAGCAAGTTCCAACAACCCCTCTGTGCTGAGTGCGGTGCAATTCCAGGTTCTAAGTAAAATATGACTCTGGGGAAAAATACAGTGAAAAGCACCTCTAACTCAAAACCAAACATGGCTTTGATCCTTACACATTCAAAGTAGATTATTAAATCTTCCATCTGAACATAAGACTAGAATGTATCTTAATACTTACTCCGTGAGAAGTTTGTAATCTTTGTTGTCAATTTCCGGAAAAAATGTGTCACTTTCAAATTCTTGCAGAATTCTTGTCACAAACAATCGGTGATTCATTGGCTTCTCCATCGCTGCCTTTAAAACAATAGAAACAATTAAAATTGAGTTGTTACCTGTAAAACAGCTCAATCATGCATGAATTAGTGTTGTTTATTAAAATTTTTAGAATTCTTATTTGACAACACTATTTGAAGTCAGCAAGATAATATCAAGTGTAAGTTCTTACTAGGACCACTAGCTTTCTCCACTAACTCTCCAAATTCTTGTTCTGCCTGCACCAGCCATCACTATGGCAGCATTCCAAAAGAACCAAGAGATAAGAGTCTTATTTCCTATTTGTACATTGCACACCAAATATGTTATCTAAAACTCAAACTCAGTTACTAAATTTATGTATTACAGGATTTAAGCAAAGCAGTGAAAATTGAAGGCTAAATCTCCTCTTTTGGACTCATCCCAAGAGCACTTTCTAAAGAGATAATTTCATCTTACGCCAGTTCCTCTGTCAACTAGCAGCTATACCTACTCTCAAAACTTGGGGCTTCTGACTGAAACTAAGAAAAAATTATGAGTAGTCCTGTGAGAAAAGTGTAGTATGGCCTAGTCTCAACGAGTAATTTCTGAATCATACCTCTTCGAAATACGGAAAGCTTGAAGTGGTGGGGGAGGCCCACACCTCAAGGTAATTTGTTCCAATGTTTAATGAATATCACTGCTAAGGATTTATATTGTATTTTTAATCTGCATTAGTTTGCAATTCCAGTGATCAAATTAGCTGTCAGTTTAACTTCATAGTTTGATCTCTGGATTATGGCAAAATGACAATATGCATTTAAAGTTACATAACTTTAACAACAACAACAATGAAGTTTCCAAGCTTCCTGGATGAAAAAAGTTTTGAAGATGCCTATTTGGTGAGTTCCTCACTAACAAATTCATACAAACTCAGGAGTTAAAAAAAGATGTTTTGTCTCTGATCAGACTGAAAAGTCACTTCTTCCAGATTTTCTCAGCATTAAAATAACCCATTGAAAGCTATACTGGTGCCTGGTTACAACGTATTTTTGAAAAGCTTACAGCTGTTTCTCTCCTTTCCTTAAATTGGCAATGAGCAATGCTCTTTGTTAAAGGTGATTCACCATGCAGCATGCTATTAGGTACTACTTTGACAAGTACAGGAACCAAGGAATAGCAAATGTAATCCAATAAAATTAATTGGTATCGCTGCTGTGAAGTTAGTTTCTAGAAAAGCTGCTCTATTACTAGAGAATGACTTGAAATGGAATGGGTAAGTCACAGCACACTAGCATCCAAAAGCACTGAGCTAGTGTTCATCCAGTTCGTATACAAGACACTTTTTCTTTAAATAAGGGTGGAAGGTAAAAGGAGAAACATATACCTGCAGAATGACAGAAGAATAATCTGCTTCACAAATAAAAACATACAGTGTCCTCTAAACAGACAGTTTTGTAGTAGAAGAATAAAACAACTTCCTGTCCAGCTCTATGGGAATTCAGCTTCAGCAAAACTCTGTACCCGCAGGACAGGTCAAGGAAGAGCATACAGAGATACTGCAAAGCAAGCTGAACTTACCATGAAAGGGACTGGAGGGTGACCTCCATTCTCAATAAATGGTTGCATTATTTGAGTAAACCAACCAGCTGTGTAACTGCTTGTCCCCAAGTTAGCAAAAAAAGTGCAAATGCTTCCTGAGTTAGCCAGAGAAGCTCTGGAGTCTGTCTGTGTATATGGCCCATGAATACTAAACAAACAAAAACAACTTGGAGAATAGCAACAGGCTTGAGTTGGTTTCAACCCACATACTGCTTTTCGGCAACTGTGAAGGCCCCGTCTCATGACAGTGAGCATATTACAGTGATGGGCAAGCAGTAACACATTTGTAAAGTGGTTTGACTTTATATTGTGGCTGCTCTACCCTGCTAAGTGTAATTTTCACTTGTACTGGGATTTAAGTACATAGTTGAAGAGCACCATAGGCTGACATCATGACCTGGCTTTGGCTTGTCCCTATCTAATCATCCCAGGGCTACATCTGACCCTGGTCACCTTCATGGGGCCTGATCCTCCCATGTGAACCTGCCTCAGCACCACGAGTCCTGGCTGGTGAGGCCCCTGTCAGGCCAGCCAGGTTACTGCCCAGGGTTCCTGTCCCTTTGGGAGCACCTGGTCCTCCATATTCCCTGACAGTAATTTCAGAAAACGTCAGATAAGTAAATTTTCTACCAAACATGAAACCTTCCACCAGTGAGGTCTCTAAAGGAACCCGTTCAGAAAGAACTGGACTCTGACACTGCCTCTGCAGACTACTGCTATGGACCTGGCATGATGGGGAAGGAGCTTTATCACAACTCTGACATTTTCATGAGGATTAAAGTAGTTCTTCACTGTCATTCAATTCACTCTTGCACTGTTCAACCCACTCCACCAGTTTCACCACCTTTTTTGGTACAGAAGACAAGTTAGGGGATGTATAGCACTGATCTGATAGAATGTAATCATGGAATTCAATCATGGAATATGCATTATGCATATTTAAGGAGCAGAATAGGGTGTATATGACTTTGTTTTAATATATAACATAATAATATGAAAGCATAGCTGTAAATCATCTTGAATATTTTAATAGGATGTGCAATAACTAAACATTTCTAGTGACCAGCACAATAGTTAGCACAATATTCAATAGACAAATAATTTCCATAAGTAGGAGATCAGCGCTGCCTTTTTTGGGTTTGCATATTTTGTAAATGTGACGATAACACATGTGATGGAAAAGATAGATAGTAGGAGAGGACTTGGTGGAAACAATTGTGTCACAGCACGAGGGAGAGATTTTAAAACAAAATTATGTCTCTGAGCTCATGCTTCTGTAAATTTGAAAAATCTGCATCCTTACTCCACGGTCATTACACTCCCCTCACTCCATTGCCACGCTGGGTATCAAAGTCATTCTTGGTACAATTTTAATTTATTGGTTTTCCCTCTTACTCCACTCAGTTATCCTTGAGCTGTATTTGTAGCTGCACTGGTTTCCCTCAGGAGCTGCATATGTGTTTGCTCTCCACAGAGGCTTACCTCCTTGTGTAGCAGCTACTGAATCCTTTAAGATATTATAGCCTGGTGCAATAGGGAAAAGTAACGCTGATTTTTGGTTCACGTTAAAGCACAGCCTACTAAAACTCTGGCTGTTGAGCTCTCAGAAACACCAGAATCACTCCTCAAGTAGAGATGACTTTCCACAAGAGGGAGGACAGGAGAGCTGTGGTGTCAGGATGCCTCCTGTTGTCCCATGTACCTCCATATGTGGTTCAATATGTGAACAACAGTCAGTCATTACTCACAGGTACCTTCATAACCCTGTGCAAAGATTTTAGCCTACCCTCATCTTTTTGCTCACTTCCAAGAAATCCTTGCCAGTCCTGCCTCTGAAGCATACAGCAAAAAGGAGATGACCTAAGGATTATCTTCTCCATAATTTCCAACTGCACTGGACTGACAGCTATACACGATTAGATTATGTCTGCACGTGCAGGACCATTACCTTGAATTAGTTTCTCTTTGTAGAACATGAGTTAAAACAGCCCTGAAGCTCTGCAACAAAGAATAGCTGTGTATTACAAGTATTTTCAGAAGTATTATATGGAAACCTAATGTTTTACAGGTCTAATCACCAAACCACTGTAAATTAGTGGGCATAGCAACCAACTGCTGTAGAAGGAGCCCATTATTTCTAGTCATTTAAAAAAATCACAAGTTTTAGTATACACACACACACACACACACTCCTCTTGCTTTCTCATCTTCTACTAATTACATAAGTAAACAGCCCAAGTAACTATGTAAGGCACTCATTTTTCAAGTGTCTTTCGAGACAACATTGACAATCCAAACAAAACATGAGAACACTATGAAAGAGAAAATCTCAAAATAAACAGTGTGTTTATTTACGTTCTGTTTTTCAACCCTTTAAGTGTATTGGATCATGTAGACAAGCTGCATTTTGAAGCCACAGAGTATTAACAAATATATTTTATACATTAAAAAAATCTAACAGCTGGAGATCTCACAAAGTTCTAGATCTTAACTAAGTTAAAAGGATTTGCCTAAGTTAAACTTTGGCTATTAGGAGAGTTGCAGTGATAATCAGGAGATTCAATACTTTCAAAAATCCTTCCCACACTGCTAGGGCTCAGCTTAGTGAGGCAGGGAACAGTTCTTCCTTCCCAAGATGCTAAGGCTAAGTCTAGTGAGGGAGGAGACACTGTGGTAGCTCCCACCAGTTCTCTGCCAGGGACAAAAGTGAGTATAACAGAATTCTTCTACAACCATTACCAAAAAGCCTACCCATCTTGCCCTTGTAGAAACAGATACACTTTAGTCACTACACTTTTCTGTGTGTTAGCCTTAAAGGAGGGTCTTGTAAATCTTTTCTTCTATGATCTCTGCAAGCATCTTTGAACAAGAACTTTAAAAGCAACAACCTTTCACAGACACATGATTTGTGTCTGCAACTGACTCATATATTAACCTTTGTTAGACATTATTTTTTCCCAGAGGAATGTCAAATCAATACATTTGTGCACAAGAATGAGCACACAAAAAGCTTGTTTAGGAGTAATAACAATATTACCACTTTCCTTCCACACGAAAATCCTCTGACTTTAATTTGAAGACTATACTGGAAAGGCTGGATATGTCCCTCTGAAGTCTGTGAAAGTATTAAGATGCTATATTTCAGAAAATTCTTAAACTTTTAAAAGAAATTATTAGTTAATCCACTAGTCCATTGTTAATACCATAGTTTTGTTTCCTTTAATTTTATTCATAACTAGGTAAGAGCAAGGCCACTGGAGGCATGACTACAACAGTCATGGATTTATTTTTACAGAACATAAATATTTATGACAGCAGGACAGTGCTGTCAGCTGTAATGCTGTGAACGCTGCCACTGGATATTAGGGAATTGCACTAAAAATGCTCAAACACTTTCTCAAAAAAACCCTAGAGGTCATAGGAATACAGGAAAATTGTCTTCCTGTTCCCATCTTTTTATTCAGACAACTACACAAAGCTACACAACTACACATGGGAAAATTCTCCTGTGAAGGATTCTGCAACTTTACAGTAATGAAGTAAGACAGTTACATTTGCATATATGCCAGGAAGACAGTAACCTTTCTTGGAAACAATGGCTCGGGACCATAAACAGGCATAATCAAGTAATATTATTATGAGCTTGGCAGAACAGGGAAAAAACATATGGTCAGGGCAACCACGACAACCTTCAGTCTTCACTTTACACAAGGTAATGGTACCAGCTTCCAAAAATGTTAACAGGATTAAGCCATACTAATGAGTTCACTCTAAACCAGAACTAGTGGAGAAGCCAATGCTGTGCTCAGCTTTTTGCACTGGTTGCTCCCAGAGCAGAATAGTGCTGTGGGCCTGCAGTGTGACGTCCTCCAGGTCAACAGCGTCATGCAGCTCAGAGGAGCCTGCTGCTTGCGAGCAGCTCTCGAAGAGAGTAGCAGCACTGCAGCCTACAAGAGAGGAGCACACCAGCATGGGAAAATGAGCTGCAGGTACAGCTCCCTTGTAAGTGGATCTCAGTCTTCGGTCACATCTCAGCCTGAATGCGACACTTCAGAAACATGGTAACATAGGTGTTAGTCTTTGTGCCAACAGGTATGCAGCCTAAAATCATTCCAATAGGTGCAAAGCTCAAATCCACTTTGTCTTATATGCAGGCAAGGTAGCAAAATTACTAATATATTTTATAGTTTACTAGAAATTCAGACATACTAAAATGTAATCTTAAAAATGTATATTTTAGTATATTAGTATTAGCTAGTAAAATTTTGGCAGTCTTGAAAAAATCACAATAAAACTAATGACTCAAATTGTTAATAATGAAGTGATCCTTATGGTACAGCAAAGATCTGAAGCTTAGCAAATGTGGCATTCACAACCCACTCAGGGCATTCAGAACCCTGTGAAGCTTATATGCTTAGTCAAGAAACTGTTTAAGAGGGTAATTAATCATCTGCAAGAGACCTGCTGCACTAAGTATGAATAGCAACTTCATAATCCAGTAATTTTAAAGAATGAAAGGGGGTAGATTACCAAACACAGTATGTCAAATACTAATATACAGGAAGACACCTGAGCATGAATATGAGATAAAATTTTCCCTTGGAGATTACTGGAAATTTAATTTTCCAGCTTAAGCCTCTTTGTTGAAGAATTTCCCCAAACGCTGTTTATCAGCAGCATCTATTTTCTGTTATGGCCAGCCTAGATATTAACTAAACAGCAAAACCAACAAAACTTCCTATGAAAGAAGGTTTTGTTCTGTTATGAAATTACAAGTTTCTTCTCCAAATTTAATACATGAATACAATTCTGTACTTCAGCAATGTGACCTTGAGTGTCATTGTTTACTTCTGTAGCATTGAGAAAGCAACAAGCTGAGTAGGAACATATAAATTAGAAAAGACAATTTTAAATGTTGGAAATACTGTAGGAAAATCTGTTTTATCAAGGCAAAAATCTGTCTGACATAGAGGCCTTGGTTATGAGGACCTGAGTCATAAATTTTTCTTTTTTTTTTTTTAAAAAGTTTTGTTGCTATTTTTTTTCCCTCTCCACTGGTAGGTTCATAGGTAGGGATTTGTGCTTGGTTATTTTTACAAAGCAAGATTTATATTAAACACTCTACAAACAAGATATCATAAGGCCACATCATCCACATAAGTAAATCTCCAGCTGGTTGGGGTTTTTTTGGTTTGTCTTTTTTTTAAAGTCCCTGTTTAATATTTGGGGATGTGCTGGACTTATAGTTCCTATTCCTAGTAAAATCTGAATGTTGTTTTTAACCAGTTTAAAACACACAATCTAAATCCAGTTAAAAGGGACTGATATAATTTATACTGAGCAGATCTCTTAGGACCTCTAGGTAGTGCTATTTTTCAGTCAAAGCCAAGACCTGAATCTCTCAATTAAGAGACAATACTTCCACAGAGTGCATCTATATTAGTGTCTTCACTCAGAACAGAAAGGTAGTTTTGAAACAAATCTTCCAATTGTCCCCACTCACTGTGACTTAGTTGTACTGGGGAGCAATCGGATTAAACCCAGACAGATAATATGCTCCAGGAAGATGTCTGATAAGTTTTAACCACTAATAGGGACTGAAGGGCCAGAACCAGCGAGTGATTCACCAACACAAGTTTTCCAGCACACAACAAGCACTTATGAGCCAGCAGACGGCTCTCAAAACTTCAAGTGCTCACGCAAAATCATGGAGTGCCTCTCATCATGCATAACAGCTTCATAATTGCTGTGATCTACTGACCATTGCTGGGCTGCTACATTCCTCCTTCCTCATCCATACAATCAATAGCAACATCAGTTCCTTCTGGAACTCAGGAGATCCAAAACAGTCCCGAAGATCTGGTATGGTGTTGCACTGTGATCCAAAGAAATCATATAATCATAGAATGGTTTGGGTTGGAAGGGGCCTTAAAGACCATCTAGTTCCAACCCCCTGCCATGGGCAGCAGTACAGGTCGCTCAAAGCCCCGTCCAACCTGGCCTTGAGCACTTCCAGGGAAGGGGCAGTCACAGCTTCTCTGGGCAATCTGTGCGAGCATCTCACCACCCTCACAGGAAAGAATTTTTTCCTTATATCTAATCTAAATCTCCCCTCTCTCAGTTTAAAATCGTTCCCCCTCATCCTATCCCTATACACCCTGATCCAGAGTCCCTCCCCCCTTTCACCCCTGGGAGGCCGCTCTAAGGTCTCCCCGGAGCCTTCTCTCCTCCAGCTGAACCCCCCAACTCTCTCAGCCTGTCCTCACAGGGGGTGCTCCAGCTCCCTGATCACCTTTGTGGCCTCCTCTGGACCTGAGCAGGTCCGTGTCCTTCTGCTGTTGGTGCCCCCAGAGCTGGACACAGCACTGCAGGGGGGTCTCACAAGAGTGGAGTAGAGGGGCAGGATCCCCTCCCTTGTCCTGCTGCTCACACTACTCTGGGTGCACCCCAGGGTATGGTTGCCCTTCTGGGCTGTGAGCGCACAGCTGGCTCATGTTGCACTTCTCATCAACCAACACTCCCAATTCTTCTCCTCAGGGCTGCTCTCAAGATATCCTCTGCCCAGCCTGTATCTGTGCTTGCAAACCTGTGTTGTGAGAAGTCCAAAAGCCTCCCTGGAGGCAACAGTAATACCTTGTGGCTATTATCAGGAGATTACAAACCTGATGAGATGATCAGTGTCAAGTCAATTCAAGAAGATGAAAGCTGCATGAGGTTTTTGAACCCTCAGCAGACTGAGGGAGCTGTTTTCATCTTTTCTGCTCTCACTTCCTAATACCAATACTCTACTCAGCTCTCCCTATCCCCACCAAAATGCCTACAATCTCTAGCTGCTCTGCCTTTTCCTGTTGTAGAGGTCAAGGCCCAGAAGAGACAGTTTCCCAGAGTATGCTGCTGAACACAGCATAAATGCAAACCTATACAAGGACATGGATGGCCACCCTATTCAGAGCTCACCTTTCTGTTTTTCACAGGACTTGAGGCAGCTTATGCCAATAGTCCCACCACCCTGGAGAGAACTGTGTCCTTGAGAACCTAGAGGCAGTGGGCAAGATGGCCATAAGCAATAGACAGCTGCACTGTGTTAATAAATGTTCAGTGACTGTCAGGCTTGCTCCTATGTCCTCTGCAGTCCTACGATGAAGAGGCTGTAAACAGCAGCAGTCCCTTGCCTCCATCCCATTCCTTTCTGTTGCTGAGGGCAGCATCCTGTTCTGAAATACCATCCTGGAATACATGGTCTGGCACTGTTGCTTGCCTCAGTTCTTAGAGGCCTGGTAGGCCACAGCAGCCATCTGTACTTGAGATTGTGAGACAAGCTGGACACCTGTGTCCCAGAGAGGGCCCTTCTGGACACAGGCAGATGGATGTTCCACCTTGGCACAACTCTGGATAAGCCAGGCTTGTGTTTCAGCATGGTATGTGGGCAGGGCAGCATGAGACAGAGAGAAACCCTGTGCTGAAAGAAGGTGCCAGCATCCCTTTTCAGTTGAAGGTTCTTTGGAAACCTCCCAAAACATGTGTGAATCTGTCTGAGTTCATGGGCCACCCTTGGTAACCCTTCTGGCTTGCTATTCTGGGTCTGGAAGCCACCTGGGATGTGGGTGCTGCCAGAGCACCTACAAAGGCTGTAGGAAACCACAGAAAGCAAAGGCCTGGAAGACCGTGCACGCAATCCCTCCTCATTGCTTCAGGGAGCTCAGTGACAAACCTGATCACAGTGGACCCCCCCTATCCCAAACTGATTCACTGATCAGAAGGTGTTAAGGTTAGCAGCTGTGTTAAAAGGCTCCACAGGACAATAAGCCACCCTCCTGAATAGTGATATGGACTCTGGAAGTGTTATCTGGCAATAGCAGTAGCTATTTGAAGTAGCTCTTGACAGATGGCCTCAGCTGTGCGCCCTCACATTCAAAACATTCTGCATTTATTTCTAATTCTCCAGGATGTCACCAGCCTGGACTCAACCCCTGTGCCAAGGACTGCAGAGCAGCTACATTGAAGATTCCAAGAATGCCATTATCCCCCATCTTCCTACTCATCCTTCAAGACATCCACACCATCCCATGACAGGCTGTCAAAACAGCCCACCCAAAGTAAGTGCAATGGGTTCATGTGTGAGCTCGTCGTTCCCTTTTGTAGCGATCCTGACTGAAAGATCACTCTACATTAAGGAGTTAGTGATCCACATAACAATTAATCTGAATAGACCCAGGCCTGTATTGTACTGTGCATATTCCTCAGCCACAGGATAAGCTCAGCCAGAGAACTGTAACAGAGGAGCTTGCAGGCAGTTCCCACTTGGTACAGACAACTATACCACCTGTGTGTCCTTTATTCGAAAGAGTAGAAGGAAGTTCTCATGTGAACATCCTTTCTGTTTGACAGCAGAAATGATGAATAGACTTGTTTTCTTGTAAGAAAGTCCTCTAACAGCTTGAATGACAAAAATAGGGTAGCACTTTCTACAGAGAGGGCCCTGAAGCATGTTGCACATGGCTTGGAGGCTCATTCAGTGCCACACAACTTGCAGTTCCCAACATCTACAGGATTGTAAGATTATTTATACTAGCCTGCCCTTCTTTAAAGTGTTAGGTCTAGTAAGCAGCATTTTAAACAACACTCTACAGAGTCTGGGTGCTTTTCTTACTGAGATCATAATGGACTATCTCCTCCTGGTGCAGAACAGCTCTCCAGTGCACTCATGCGTGGCCATGCTCAGATGTAGAAGAGGTTTACTCAGCAGGCATGGTAGTGTTAACTTGTAAATGAGCACGAGGAAACAGGTACAAGATCAGAAAGAGAAAAGAGTTGATGGTGGTTGGGATCATCTGCAGGAAGTAGATGAAAAAAGTATGGTGCTTTCCAGAGTGGCCTGCTCTCCTTGTTAGGGTCTGCCTTCATAAAGGTCTACCTCGTTTGAAAGATCCAAACTTTGGGTTAAACTCCCCAAAGTGCTAAAAGTGGAAATGTCATGTCCTCAGCACTACCTGTTAACACTTACCAGCTGAAGTACTTACAGACACTGCTTCCATCACAGGCTTATACTAATACACAATCAGTTCTAAACCTTTGAGCCATACAAATTAGTAAGATCAAAATAACGCTTTAAAAGCAAATACCTACAACTACTGAATAAAATTATTCAATTAGCAATTGCTATTTTACTTCCCACACATTTCTACATGGTATAATGGAGATATTCCTGTAATCCTTTGTGAATCTTTAATACAGGCACTAGAAATACTACCTGCAGTTTTGGTAGAGGTGTATGGTTTCCATCAAACCCTTTTAATTAAGATCACAAAGCTAGTTTGAATTCAGGAATCTGTAAAAAACTGCTGGATTTCTCCCTAATTAATTAAATATTCCTTTGAAATGTCCTGAGTAGATGCCTGAAAGGGGGAAAACAGTTGAAATTTCAAGTCATACTCCCTTATGCTGATCAGCACAAATATATTGCAAAAGTACTCTTGATCAAAATTGCCTATTTATAATCTAAGTATTGGCAAGTAAGTCTAAAAAATAGCATTGTCTTCTACCAAATATCAGCAGACGGTGGAAAATTAGTTAAATTAGAAGTCTACAACACAGATGCTCCTGGAAGAACAAGCAAAAATAATCACTCTTTGCAGCACTAGATCAGTATGTTGCCATTGCACAGAAAGGGTTGAATGCTTCTGGTCACACTACGCATCCTGCAAAATTACAGGCAGAAGCCAAATCCAGTCTTTTGCTCATGTTGGGCAATTACACGCAATCTGAAGAGAATATGTCTCCAGAAATAAACTTGCTACTTAATGCCTGGAAGCAGGCATTTTAGTGGTTAAGAGTGAAGGACAGGTTATTTCTGTATTATAATAGCTGATGATAAACTGAGTGTATTTGGACATCAAGTATGTGGTGGACTTCACCACAAACAAAAGTGTTTATAAAACATTTAAAAAAAAAGAGAAAAAAAGTGTTTTACAGGTTATTTGCATGTGTCTCTTATTTTTCTTACAACCTTAGCAATATCTAACTACTTTATTTTTTTTACTGTAAAAGATGAATTCCCTAAGACACAGAAGAGCTTCATGAAAGGCACAAACTGCAAAGGCAACAAATACACAAAGCAAATTATCAGCCCTAATGTGGTACCAGGAGCATGATGACATTTTCATCACACAACTGAAGTCCAAGAGCCAAACAAGAAGTGGAGTGTATTTCCCAGCATAACTGTAATGACTAAAGGTCAGCAGAACTGTTTCCTTCACTATAAAAAAAGAATTGCTTTCTAATTCTTAATTAAGATTTTATCAGAAGAAAGAATGCTTACTGCTGTTCCTATTCCATATTTTCCTGATTGATATGGATGAAACTAGGGTTGATGACCATAATCTTTTGTGTGGTACTGTCTGACAAATACAAATTATATGAGAACTTAAAAAAGAAGACAAAATCAACTGAGAGTTCAAAGCCAGAACCCTGACTATAGGGGCTGAAAGAACAGAATCACAGAATCGTCTAGGTTGGAAAAGACCTTGAAGATCATCCAGTCCAACCATTAACCAGACACTGACCGTTCCCAACTCCACCAGATCCCTCAGCGCTATGTCGACCCGACTCTTAAACCCCTCCAGGGATGGGGACTCCACCGCCTCCCTGGGCAGCCCATTCCAACGCACAGCAACCCCTTCTGGAAAGAAATGCTTCTGACATCTAGTCTTGTTTCCTGGTGCAACTTGAGGTCATTCCCTCTTGTCCTATTACTGTTACTGTCTTAAGGAGACTCATCCCCAGCTCTCTGCACCCTCCTTTCAGGCAGCTGTAGAGGGCAATGAGGTCTCCCCTCAGCCTCCTCTTCTCCAGATTAAACAACCCCAGTTCCCTCAGCCGCTCCTCATATGACAGACTCTAGGGATGTGGGTGGAGGCACAGATAGCTGACTAAACTTTATGTGTGCATAAATGGAAAATGAGAGGAGGGGTTTGGGGCAAGAGAGAAAGATGGCTGAGGAAACACAGGGTGACAAGATAGGTTTTACTCTAGACCTTCACACTGCACAGCTATTATCTTAGTTAAAGACAGGAAGAATATTGCATTTGTGGGGAAACAGGACAGTTTATATAGGGCTGTCTGTGCAAAGATGGTCTTGAAAATAAAGTAGCACATGCTGTTTCCTTGGAACCTAAACAAGCACCTGAATACTGAGACACCCTATACACCAAGAGAAACCCAGGGAGTGGGAACAGTAAAGACATTTGGCTGCTGGATGGGAAAACAGAGTGAGTGCTACTTTTTGCTGTTTGATTTATCTCCCTTTATTGCTAACACCATCACCTGTCAGCTTGCTTAAATCCTCTTCCTTTACCTGTATAAAGTGTCATACTCTGAGTAAAAATTCTGGATAATTTTTCCTTTTTTTTTCCACATACTCTGCAGAATCAGTATTACCTCAGTAAAATAAACATAACAATATGGGTTTTCATTGAAAAACCTAGCAATCTGGATATTTAAGAAAAGCCCTCAAAAGCACAATGACTGTATGACTGGATCATTAACAAGAGCAACATCTGGTTACTTGAACAGGTATTATAAACTTTTGAGTTGAAATCTTACTCTCCAAGAATTGTGCAACACTTCACTGTCACTGGAGTTTGCTGGGTCATGTGAAGAAAACAGGACTTCTTAAAACAGGACTTCTTAATGTGGAAGTAATAGGAACTTGAGCCACCCTCCTCCCATCACAGAAGGTGAGTAATTTAGGAGTACTCTAAATGTACCTTGTAAACTGAAGTGCCTCCGACGACCCAAACCATGTCTACTTTACTTTTTAACTCTGGTGAATCCAAAAGAGCTAAAGCATCATCAAGACTTCTGGAAAGATAATGTGCTCCTTGTGGGGTTTCCCTAGAAAAAGCAAAGTTTTATTAATAAATAGTTAAAGAACCATTCAACATGATAATCAATACAAACTAGACATAGAATGTGTTTTGCTGAATTCACAAATAACTGTTTCACGTAAGTTAATTATTTTGAAATATTGCTAAACTATGTTAGAATTCTCATCTAACTCCAGGATTGTTTAACAAATCACAGTTTAATCATAACTGTGACTTAAGAGGCATTATAAATTACAGATCTGAAATTTTATATCATGTTTTTAAAAAAGCATAACTGATAATTTTATATATCTAAAAAATTAAATATGGACTTTTACTTGAATTCTAGAACATTAATACTTCATTCAATAAAACTGGTCAGAAAACCCCTATCCCTTACTCCCCTACATATTCAGCTCCAAAGCTACCACCACCTTCCAAAGCAATAAACCACCATAAGTGGATGTTTTTATTTAAGAATATTTGGATGACTTCTCAAGAGGAGAGCTCTGAAAAAGAACTGTTATTTTTCCCTAAATACTAATAAAAACAAATTTCAAAAAGGGGATGAAGAGCCACCAATCAAACCAGGAACTAGAGAAATATAGTTTAATACGTGAGTCAGAAAGACTGCTGACAACTGTCAGATGGTTTGTGTGTAGAGCTAGGAGTGGTATTTATTATGCAAAATAATGACAATCATCTTGTGAATTAATTAAAAATAAAAGAAATAAAAATAATTTAAAAATTAAAGTAGTGATATCACTCAGAACCAATAGCAGAGATGCTTCCTAACCAGATATCAAAAATGTTACATCTAGAACCACTTTACGATGTATTGCTACACATATTTTTAGGTGCAGACTTTTTGTTTCTTTTACAGGACTATTATTCATCATACATACTTGAGCTCCCTGCTGAGCACTATATTAATTCTGCCTTTTAGAGGACGATTCTTCTCAGGAATGGAGAACCAGGTTTTTTTACCCATTATCAGTGCATTCTGTTTACCTGGGTAAGAGAGAAAACATTTAAAGGGTATTTTTCTCTGTCACAAATTTGTTTTGCTTGTTTAGTGACACTGCTGGACTTGCCATCTCCCTCCTGAACTCCTTTTCGGCAGTTAATAGAAGTACAAGCTTAGGCCCCAATTCTCAAATTAGTCACATGCATAGAAGAACAAGCTTGTGGCCTCAACACCTTGTCAGGCAGTTGACACCAAAGTAGTCTTATGGACACCTATAAACTTAAAATTGAAAGAAGATCAAAAAAGACATGTTACTGCCCATTACACAGTACATGCATTACATAGACATTGGCTTTGCTATAGCTATGCACCCAGATTAATCTATGTGTGTGAGACCAGCTCACACCCTCAAGAGTCTTCTTAGTGTCAAAACCCATAATTGTTCTCTGTATAAATCCAAGCAATATACAGTAATTGACTTCTTTGTTTGCATGTTCTGTCACTCCAGTTATACAATCAGGAATAATTGCCAGCTTTGAGTGTTACTTAAGGAAAAAAAAGCACCAGGTAAAAGGATAACTTTTAGCAGAAGAGCCAGACAAATCCAAAGCAGAAGTGCAATAGGTGTTCTGCCATATTCTAGGATTCACCATAATTTCTGACCAAACCCAAACATTCATAACCTGATTAACTCATACATACCCTGCTAAGAAGAGGGTTTCTCTTTATGAGAAAATGGAGTTGTCAGAGAAATAAACAGAGGTTGAGACTCACAAAAGGTAATAGGAAGTTTTTTTAAGTGCTGCACAGTGGGAGAGATTTTAGAGAAAACAGTATTTGTTCACATCTATCCTCCCTGTTTCTTGATCTGAGAGAGACTGGATCTACTAGATCACACCAGAGAACTGATGCTCCAGTTGTTTATTAGCAGTGTTTAAAGACCCTTCTCCTGCCGATAAGCTTTATCAGCAGTTTTCCAAGAGGTATCCTGCAGTGTCAGTTTAGATATGTTAGCACAGACCACTGGGACCACTGCTGTAGGAAATGCACATGTTCTGAAAAATATATGTATTTTCTTAGTAAAGATTCACAATGGGATACCTACAGGGTCAGAGCAAAGATTTGTCTAGAGCAATAGCTAATTTACAGCAGTGGTCAGTGCAGGTATGCAACCATTCTGAAAGCAAGATCAGGTGATGCTTCTCCACTGTATTCTTCCCACTTTGAAAAATCTCATGACTTTTTTGAGCCATTGGTGCATTCCCTGCTGGGAAGATTTATGGCAACATAGCCAATTAGGAAGCAACTTAACTGCCTAGCATTTAAGGTCATAGCTTATCAAAAGATGTGTAGGCAGGATGGAGCAAAATTTTTCCTTTAAATGATATTTAAAACATTTTTTTGATTACAGGTATTTTTTGCCAGGTAAGATGCAACTTGCAGACATATTAAAAGATTTACAATTGTGTTCTGCCTTTTTTGTACCTAAGGTTGCTATGGGCTGAATCAGATCTCCAAAACATAAGTAAAATCCTTCACTTAAGACTTCTGGAAAATGAGATTAGGCATTGCTTGTGGAATATGGAACAGACTTCCAAATCAGAGTATGCAATGGATCACTTCATTAAAACAAAGGCACATGTTAGGATGCCCAGAAGTTTTAGCAAACAAGTGAGTTTTGCTAGACAGCAGTCTTAACAGGAGCATGAAAAAAAAAACAACACAGGAAAGAGAGTGTCCATGTCAGCAGGGAAGCAGCAGAAATGTGAGAATAAACCTGTTGTCTCTCACGGCTCTGATTCCATCAGACACAGTGAGGTCCTATTCCTCCTTTCCCAATGCCTCCACGCACTCGTGCTGGCAGTCCCCCGCAGACACCCAGTAGCCTAGTCTACTGGGTTAGAGAATTAAAACCATGTAAGGAAATGCCAAACCAGCAGTAAGGTCAGTCTGAAAGAGGAATGGGTACAGTGTGGCAAGACTTGTCTCTTCTGGCAGCAATAAGTACCCAATCAGAACAAATTAGCTGTTCTCATCTTTTGCATTCCTGTCTCTTTGTGCTGATTTTACCCCACAATAACTGGTTTTATCTCACCAAATCAATAGTCTATATTACTTTGCTGCAAAGGTCTCACTGGGCCTGAACATTACTGCTGCCTGTTAGCGGTACGGTTGCATATCACTGTGTATAGATACACTGCATACATTTGCAGTACTGTTGCTGTGTATTATCAGTACGGTGAGGGTTGTCTGGCATATCGGGATGGCTCAGCACTCAGAAAATCAAGCAAAATTACTGTCACAAGGGTCAGAGGGGTGGAACAAATGGCCAAGGCTGAGCTAGAGCAAACAAGTTAGATAAGCTACTACAGCCTGAAAAAATCATCTGCTAATTTGTCAGCATATAAAAACCTTTCCATTTTTAACTTGTTCAGGGTTGGAATTGTAGGTGAAGACAGGTAGGTAGTTTTCCACCCCGCTGGGGAAACAGGACTTTGAAATTCTTTTTATTTGCAAATCACCTGCAGCCCTAAAACATCCGATTCACCTCCAGTTTCACCATGTATCCAAAACTATCTGACATATTTACAAAGGGCTAAAATACTTGTGAGGCAGTGGAAGAGGGGGAAGGGCAGGCTGTTTGCAGAAGCAGGACTTTTAAGTCAGGGAAAAGTAAATTTACCTGTCTTTTCCACGACTTATATCACACAGACTAATTTTAGTAAGTAGAGGCACACCTTGGGAAAGAGTACATTGTTACCTTCTACATGGGATGTGCTAGTCATTCTTTGGAAGTACTTGTACTCATTCCTGGCAAGAGAACAAGAAGAGCATTACAACGTTGTTCAAGAATAAGGTACATTTCTCTAACTGGAAAAAGAAACATAACGCAAGTGTCACATAATGCAAGTGCCGGTGTCCGGGGAGGCGAGGCTGGTCGGGGCCCGGCCCACTGCCATGCCTGACAAGTGAGACCTTTGGCCTCGGCTTTTCCTCCGTGAGAGAGAACCCGCGTCCGGGACCTGCCGACGGGCCTCCCCGAGCCACTCGGGACTCGCCGGCACGGCCCGGCAGCCATTGCCCCGGCCGCTGTCCCGCCAGCCGTCAAGCCGGGCAGTTTTTCCCGCCCTGCCGCGCATCGCCCTTCCCGACTACAGCTCCCAGCGTGCACCGCGCGGCTCGGCAGCGCTCGCCGGCGGGAGCGCGTCGCGCTGCACGCCGGGAGTCGTAGTCCGCCCGCCCGCCCGCCCGCCGCGGCGGGCAGACCCCCGTCCGCCCTGCGGTACCTCAGCGGCGGCCAGGGCAGGCTGCCGTCCTTCCCGATGCCCATATTCTGGCACACGGCCACGATGGAGTTGAGCGAGCGCACCATGAGGCCCACCGCCGCCCCCGGCTTCGGTACGAGCGAGCGCGCAGCAGCGAGGCGGGGCGGCGTGAGAGGGGGGTGGCGGCAGCAGCAGCAGCAGCAGCAGCGGTGGCAGCGGGGCTCTCCCGGCCGCGGGCAGGCGGTTGGCGGGAGCGCAGCGTACCAGCGGGCAGAGGCACTTCCCTCGCGGCCCCGCCCCGCGTCCGCCCCTCGCATCCGGCGGGGAAGGTGCTGCCGGCGGGCGCGACCTCAGCCCGGGGGCCGCCATCGCCATGCTGCGGGGGCGGCGGCGGGAACGCGGCGGCGGGGGGCAGCAGCTGGTGCTGAGCAGGTTCTTCGGAGCGGCGGGGAGCGGCGGGGAGCAGGGTGCCGCCCGGCACACGGTGCGCCCGGGGCGGTGGCGGCGGTTGGGGCTCAGTCAGGGCGCCCGGAGGGCGCGGGTCAGGCCGCAGAGGGCCCGCCGGACACCTCTTTGTGGTGTCGGAGGGTCCTCGGGCCTGTCCGCTTACCCCGGACAGAAAGTTATGTCAGAAGGCGTGGGCAGAGCTGGCGGCGGCCCTGCTGCCCCAGGGGATGCCCTGCGGCTCCCCGCCTGCGGGCAGGGCCTTCCAGTTACCAGAGCTGGCCGTAGCAGCTTTGCCTTGACAGGGCAGCGATACCTCGTCTTTCAGGAAACAGACGAGATATGCCCGTTTTGTAGGAGCTGAAGCTTGTCGTGGGTACGGTGAGCTTGGCAAACCCAGCGTGCCAGTTCATGCCACAGGGTCTTTTGCTCCCTCCCAGTAGTGTTGGACCTTCTGGCACAGGTTCTGCTTCTTGGCATGCAGCGGGTCGAGCTGGTGGCCTAAGTCATGGAGCTCGGGTGACTCTGCTGTCAGGTGCAGGGCCAAGAGCCTGCAGTGATCCAGCAGCCTCTCCATGTCCCCACTGGAAAAAAAAATGCAGTCTGTTAAGCACTGGGATTTCATTCTGAGTTTGTATTTTCCACTCTTCCTGTAGTTAATGCTTCCAGCCCTGGAAAGGTGTATGCTTTTTTCACCTATGTCTCAAATCCACCTTTTTTTGTTATCTTTGGTCCCAATATGTTTTGAAAAGTGTGAATAATGCTTTCTGTCCATGCAGAAAAACTGTTACCTAATTAGTGTTAATCTGGTGGTATGTAATAGTGGATTCGGAAGGGAAGCTCTTTGCCGCTCACGTGGGCTGTGCATGCAGATGCATTATGTAGATGTTATGGACTTAGTTGCTGAGGGTGGAGTTCCTGCTTAGTTATAAGGAGATTGAATTTCCTCAGTAGTACACTTTAAACCATCTGAGATGACCATATGAAACGTGGATACAAGTGTGTTTATCTGCAAAGTGCAATGGTAGTGTGTTTATACATTGTTGCAGTTCCAAGTTACCTCTTTAGTCATACTTCTTGTATTCTGTCAAACAGTGATCAGTGATCGAACATAAATGGACCGATTTCCTGTTTACAGTGTTAAAAGTGCACATGTCAAAAGCCATGTAAGGAGCAATGCTTGGAAGTACTGTGTTCCGTACAAACCCAGTATGGTGCTAGCTAGGTGTTTATGGATAGTTTAGCACAATTTTTTAAGTCTGGGTTGACACTTCTAGGATGGTGTGGAAAAGATACTCTTTCATCATCAGGATGTAGGCCATAGGAATTAGTGCCTTGGAGGCATATATCCAGTATCTGGCAAGAAGAGGGCTCTGAACTGTGGGAATGAGGATTTGCAGAAGCGATCTGATTCAGGCACATGGTGGTAGTGTGTGGTATGATGGGCAAGTCTGTTAAGTGCTGGTTTAGTTCTCTGCTAGAGAGGTATCTCTAAACTGCCTTTTGAAGCCATGGTAGCTGCAGGTGTTCCTTTTTGCACACAACAGCCAACTTTTCACAGGATGCACTGTTTCTCTTCCTACTGTAGCCTTGAATGTTACAAGAACTATATTATAAACAAAATATGTAGATAGGTAAAATAGTTAGGGATTTGACATATTGTCAGTTAACACATTTTTTTGCATTATCTCTTTATGAAATCCTTGGGTACATTATTGTCTTTTATGGGGATGCCAAAGAGAAAAATGAACTGAACTTCTTAGTTTAATTTATGTTTCAGGCTTCTGAATTTGGCACAAAAAGGAGAACATCAGCTGAAGGCAATGAACCCTGTGAAAAGAAGACCAAGGCACGACAAGTTACTCTAGAAGACATCTGTAACCCACTGAAGACTCAGGATAGAAGTGAGTTTACTGTAAACGAGCCTTCAAGCATTTATACCAATAAATAGTTTTTCATTGTACAATGTAAAGAAATTTGTCAGCGGATACTTTAGTAACAGTCTCTTGAGTCTAAGATACATCTCTGAAGAGCCATTTTGAGCATATTAGCTGTACTGTTAAAGCACCTTTCTGTATCTCAGAAATCACATATTTGAGTCTTTGCTTTCGAATTATTCTGCAAACCCCCTTCAGTAGGCTCAGTTTTAACAGGTTGTTCAATCAATGAAGTCCAGATGCCTGGACAGACATGCTGCAACTTCCCTTTCTGTGTTGGTTTAAGTCTGTCTTTTAGACTCAGGGCTGAGATGTGACTGACTTCTCACTGTGCTGTGAAATCTGGCCTGTGACTGGGATACCCAAAGGCTATCTCAAAGTAAATAGTTGTAATGCAGTGATCTTGACTGTGTAATGACAGCCACTTAATTACATTGAAAATGCCTGTGCTCCATCTGGCTTTGAACTGAGAATTTAACAAATTACTGATGCTAGTAGAAAAACACATCAGTGAATATGAAGTTCGTTACATTTACACTTCATTGAAAGGAATTAGGCTCTATAATTTTTTTTAGAGAGGGAATTATATTCAGTTTTGTGGGTGTGATGATTTGAAGTATCATTTAGACACCGTCATCTAGCAATACTGTCTGCTTCAAAACTGTACTGAAAAAATCCTACTCATCTTCCAATATTCTTGGCTAATTTTGTGTCTTTGCAGTTAGCAGTCCAGAAAATAATTGTGCTTATTTTCCAATGTATGAAGAAGCATATCAGTGAGGAGTACTGATTTTCCAGGGAAGTTAACCAAGCTGATTACATGCATGATTCTGTCAGGCTGGCAGAAACACTGCAGTGGGAAAGAAGAAGGAATGTAGGGGAGAGAGAGACAGAGCAAAATGTTTGTGTTCTCTGCTTACTGATGTTATTCTAGTAGACATTCTGTTGTAGAAAGAGTTGCTAATATGTTTTTGTTGTGTGTTTTTACTAAAGAAGAACCTCAGAAGTGTGAAAAGCCTCGCATATGTTTGCAAACTTTAGACAGACTGAGGGAATTCTGCAGTGATTCAGACCAGCAGTGTAGCAGAGTCCGGGAGGATAGTTTTCAGAAGAAAGAATCTCTGACTTTGGAAAAATGTTCTGGTATTACTGGGACAAGTTCAGAATTGAAAAACCCTCTTCAGTCTCGGGACATTAGCCCAAAGGTTTCTCAGAAGGTAAGTAGAGATTTGGTCCAGTGCTGCATAGATTACTTTTTATGGTTTCAAAAGGCAATCTTTTGCACAAAAGTCCTTTTGTGTTGTGTGTTCCATCATGAAACAGTGCAGCAGTACCCAGTAGACCAGTGTTTATGTACGGATGCTTTCCTGGAACTCTTAGCATAGTGAGCGGAACGCCTCTCGTAGCTCTTCAGTGATATTGAAAAAAAGCAGTAATGAGAGAGCAGAAACACTGGCAGTGTACCTTATTGTGAAAAACCTATGATAACATAGTAACAAATGTTCAGTGTGGCCCTTTTCTCAGCTTTCTTTCAGTTCTATCAGATTTGATACAGACTGTAAAATACCTAACAGGCTTTCTTCACAAAAACATGATTTACTATTGTTACTAAGACGTAGCTTAATTCAGTTGCTAATAAATCTTAACTACTAAATATATCACTGAGTTTTTTTCATCTGCAGAAGGTGTGGATAGCTCCCATGAAAAATTATCATTAATATACCTATGACACAAGTTGATAAGAGTGTAAGAGTATTTTGTGTCTCCTTTAATTATGTGGCTAATTAGCATTAGTTAATGGGTTGGGTTTTGGGGTCAGATTGCTCAGTTTGAAGTATTCAGGTCCTAAAAGGCATCTCATGGCTTACTGTGGTGGTGTCGCATTGGGACGGTCGTGGTTTAAACCCAGCCAGCAGCCAAACCACACAGCTGCTCGCTTCCCCTCCCCTTCCTGGAGGATGGGCAGAGAAAATTAGAGGGAAAAGGGAGATGTGTAGGTTGATATAAAAACAGTTTAATAATTGAAATAAAATAAAACAATAACAATAATAGAAAGTACAGTCGGGTAATGCACAATGTGATGGCTCACCACCCACTGACTGATACCCAGCCTGTTCCTGATTAACATTCGTGAAGAAAACCAAGATCCCAAAACCACAATTCTGGAAGCAAGAGAGAATCCCCTCCTTCCTGGCCAACTCTCCTCTATATACTGACCATGATGGAATATGATAGGGAATATTCCATTGGCCAATTTAGGTCTGGTGCTCTGGCTGTGCTCCCTCCCAGCTTCTTGTACACCTGTGCATGAACAGGACAAGCAGAGTTGGAGAGTCCTTGATCTCTTGAAAGCAGTCATAAACTTCAGTGTATTATTAACATTCTTTTCATACCAAATCCCACGCTGAACCCAAAACACAGCACTATTCTAGCTACCAGGAAGAAAAGTGATCTCTATCCCAGTCAAAACCAGGACAGGGACTCAACTGCTGTTTAGCAAAGCTTTACATGTGGCTTTTTGAAGGAAGGAGGTTTTTTGAAAGGTTGTATAGTTGATTTGACCTTCCCTGTGTGGAGACCATGACCTTAAACTGGAGTGTCTGGGTTGTGTGAACAGAAGATCAAAATACAAACAGTGAACAGTTTGTGACGAGTGTTTTCTGTTGTGATGAGGGATTGAGGTTATATAGGTGTGGTCAGCTGGAGAACACAGAAAACTGATTCCTTCTCTGTCCTTCGTTTTCAAACCCTTGTCTGTCTGGAACTTCTTAATTTCTGAACCTTACTATGAAGTATGCATGAGGAGTATTTAGTGACCTCTCTTCTGTAACACTGGAAAAAGCATGTGCCTGGCACAAGTTGTCAGTTAAAAATGTGTGTTACACTAACCACAGTAGAAGTCCGTGCTTTTTGAGCAAAGGCACATTCAACTCTCTTTCCACCAAGCTCTGGGCCTAAGATGGTTGTTTCTGCAGAATTCAAGTTTCTCTTCATCTTTCAACAGATGTGTTTCTTAATCTTTCAGGTATCAACAGGTGCAGTATTTCTGCCTTCCTACTCCGAAGTTGGTTTCCAGTGCGTTAACACTGATGTGCTTTTTATAGCAGTATTGCCACTGCATATTCTTATATTTAGATGCTTGTTGCCAGTCAGCACCTGGGTCCAGTCGATTACAGATTGTAAGATTGACATCTGTTAACTCTCCCTTCCTAGATCATGGGGAAGGTCAGTTTTAATCATTGTGCAGAGAGGCTCTGTAAGCAAGATGTATGCAAACTAAAAGTAAAGAGCAATTATTTCTTTCTCACTATACTCACTAGATAGTGAGGACACATGACACACTTGACAAAGCATTACTCTCATCTTTCTCTGTAAGGAGACACCTACTGAGTATGGGCTGGCCAGGCAGTCAGGTGGGGAGGGTCTAGCCTGCCTTCCTTGTAATGGCTCATCTTAGATGTTTGTGTCTTGCTTTTTTCTTAGACTTATAACTTTTTTATGTGAGTAATTTTCTTGAGCTGCTTACTTGCTGCCATCTCAACAATTCAAATTCCATGTATGTTTTTACTTCTTTTACTTTCTTTCATGACCTTACTTCACATGCTTTGTCACAATAATTTTTTCTGTAAAATGAGATGAGATCATAGTGCTGGTCTGGCAGAGACCTTGGATCAAAGACTGCTGAGTCCTTGGACTGAGGATTTTGCAGACATGAAGCTCCTGGGGCCACCTGAGTTCTAGGAGTGGTACAGCTTTGTTTGTGCTGGGCTATGTTGTCTGCTTGTCAAATGGTTCATCCCTTGACTGTGGGCAATTCTGGGAATTTTGCAATTCACAGTCAACAATACAGCTAAGTGTTCTTTTCTTCTCTGTTGTTTTCTGCCTCCATTCTTTGTACATTCTGATGACCCAGAGTGTATGATTTGTGCTATCTCTTTCTTTTCTCTGAATTACCATTGCTTCTAAACAGTCTGTTGACTTTGTTCCTTGTAATCGAGATGGGACAGTTGTTAGAAAGTGAAGTTTACCAGGTTTATTTGCAGGTACAGAAACTCAGGGCACAACCTCATTGTGTTTTGTATAGTTATAGGCTTTAAAAACTTGTGGAGGGTGTTGCCTTTTGTGTTTTTTTAAACCAATTTTTTGAGTACTTGATGCTGTGATATAAGTGAGGAGGAACTTCACTGTAAGTGAAGTGCACCTTACCAGTGTTGTTCACTGCACTTCTAAAAGACTGAATCCATCACCCTGCTTACAATATGGAACAGAACAAAGTTGTAAAGCTGAAGTTGCTTGGCTAGGATAGGCAACATATTGTTGTTGCAAATGATAAACCTCAGAGAGTGGGCTCAAAGCCTTAACTCTTAACAGTTTTAGAAATTGTAATATAGATTTTCTGTGTTTAAGAATAAATTATTTTGGGAGGTTTGCTGAGCTTATGTAGGAAGGGCAGACTGGAGAAGAAATATGGATTTGGGGCTTGAGACGGTGAACTGAGACTCGTATTGAATTGTTTTGTTTCTTGATTTACTGTGAATTTTTGGAACATCATTAATCTCTCTGCACTGCAGTTTCTCATCTGTAAATTGGAGTGGTAATTCATCCTTATTTTTATATCTGGCCAGTTTACACTGCCCAGTCTTTGCAGCCTGGATGTCTCTGGATCTGTGTTCTGAAAGCTTATGGTACAGTAGGGATCTGATTTCAGCTGAGATGTCTGAGGACTGTTGTAAAGCCAGCTGACAAATTGATGAAAAACCTTTGACTTTCATGACTTTAATTTTCATTCCAAATAAGCTGTATTCTGTATATCCTATGTTAATAGTTTTGCTGCAGTTCTTGGGGCTATTTGCTGCAGGAACAAGCTCTATTGTCAATGTGAGTCAAGATCTGCAGGGGCGGCTGATTTATTTGATGATTCCTAACTATACTTTTCTATATTTTATTTACAGGAGGAGTTACGCTGCAATCTTAGTCAGTTTTCTGCATCTTTTAAGTCTTACGAAAGTACTCAAAATACTTCAGACATAAATCTTAATAAGAGAACCAAAAGTATTTACACTCCACTAGAACTTCAATTCATAGATATGAAGAAACAGTATAAGGATGCTGTTTTGTGTGTGGAATGTGGATACAAATACCGCTTCTTTGGAGAAGATGCAGAGGTAATTTTTGCCTGGGTTATGGAAGGATACTTGCATTATGTTAGTGCTGTACTCGGTCAATGGCCGCTTCCAGAAGGAAGGTGTTTGGGGGACATAAACTTCATGGGGTTTTTTAAATACTTGAAATCAAGGTGGAAAATCTCTGCATGTGTAAATTGAAGACAATCCACTATGCGCAGTTCTTACCAAAATAGCATTTATTACTTTGTAATCATATGGTAGTGCTTGCTGTCCTGCATATTAAGAACTTAAGATGAGTTCCTAGAGTAATACTTGTCTGTGTTGAAGTTGAAAAACTTTGAGGTGAATTCTCTGTCATGGCCCAAAATTCTACTGGTAGTATTTCAGTTTGGACGACAGTGGGACAAGTGGTGTAAAAGTAGATGAGTATACCCTGGGTGCAGAAGAGCATCTTAGATGCATGTTCAGATGTGGCACCTACACATGCCAGATCTGTAGGAGTTGCAAAGTACATTTTAGCAAGCATAGTTTTAAAGTGACAGTTCATATATGGTTCATAATGAGTTTTTCCATGATCCGTCCCAAAATCACCGCTAAAACCTCTAATCTGTGCTGTTTCCACACTTAAGACCAGCAAGAAACTTTGCTTAGTTACTGGGAATTAATTTTCCTGACCAGATTTGTGCTGTGTAATTTGCCTACTCGTTTGCTGGTGCACTCACAGTCCAGAAATAGAAATATGCTATCCAGGGACACAATTCAGTATTTGACTGCGGTTCCTGCTTAAGAGCAGTTTCCCTAGCCAGTGAACACCTACCTTTTTGCCAAGGGGCAAAAAGGCAAATACAAATCATACATTATAATGTCACATTTTAACAAGTGTTGTTACTCTTATCCTATGAAGTATTTAGTTTCCACTGCTCTTTGATACTGATTCTTCAGTATTTTAATTGATTAGCCAGCTTAATACCATCTCTATAACCACAGTTAAAATAACTCCATTCTTTCTGTGTTTTTAGTCTTGTGGAAATTATTTGACCTTTTGTTGAGGTGTGTTGTAGAATCCTTGTGTGTGGTGTAGGTAGTTTACCTCATGGTGGTAAAGATCAAGGTGCAGCCTAATAATCTGATGCGTGAGGTCTGTGATACTGAAGCCCCTGTTTGTGGCAACATGCTGTGACAGGACAATAGACGGGCCCAGATCTCTGGGTGTTTTCCTTTTGACACTGGGTTTTTAATTGTAGTTGTTCATCAGTGTTGTCATCGAGATGAGCTCTGGTATTGCATTTTGAACTATTGGCTGACACTTCTTCTTGTACTTTACAGATTGCAGCTAAAGAACTAAACATTTATTGTCATCAGGATCATAACTTTATGACTGCCAGTATACCATGTCACAGACTGTTTGTCCACGTACGGCGACTTGTAGCAAAAGGATATAAGGTTATTCCTGGCTTTTATTAAATGACATTAAGCACAGAATAGCATTGAAATAACTTGCACTTACTGTACCAGAGTCTTACTTCAATGAAGAAGTGGGAAGCTCATTATAACCTGTTTTTGCGATTAAAATGGCTAACTTTCCTTTGTTTCAATTTCTCTATTCTGGTGAGCGTCATGAAATTTAAGTAGATTCAAGCTTCCTCTGTTTTACAGAAAAGTTTATGTTTTCTAGAACAGTTCTAGAACAATTTTTTCTCGTTTTTTTTTATCAAGCCTTTGTATTTGATAAAGAGAAATTTATATATCCGCTCTCTTTATTTTTCCTCACATCCTTGTTTTTCTTATCCTAGCCCCTATTTTTTCCTCTTTTCCTTCCTATTGTTGATCCCTGTAATTCTGTGGCTTTCTGTTGATACTTTTTTTTTTTTCTGCTTATGAGAAAAGGACTGGTTGAATTTAAATTGATTGCAGTAACCATTCTCTGGCAACTGGTGAACTCTAGCTAAATTGTTTCAAAATAGGACAAGAAGCACAGGGGCAGGAGTTGAGAGGGCAGTTAGAAGTGGGTAGAGTGTAAGGAAAAGCAGTGCCTTATCATCTCATTAGTAGGATTGATGCTAGCCTCTGCCCTTCCTGCTCAGCTTTAATGATGCACTTGCTGTTTGCACATTTTAAAAGATCACCAAATTTATAAAATAAAAAAAAAATAATCGTTTGTTATCAAAGAGCTAACTTTGTTTCTTGTCTGTGTGCCTGTAGGTTGGAGTAATAAAACAAATGGAAACTGCAGCACTGAAGGCTGCTGGAGAAAATAAAAGCTCTCTCTTCAGCCGGAAACTGACTGCTCTCTACACAAAGTCAACGCTTATTGGAGAAGATATCCTTTTCAAAGAAATTCGGTTTCGCACTCTAATCTTCGGTGTACGAGAGGCTGTAATTCTAGTATTATCACCTAGATGGAAAATGAGTAACTACTGACATAAAAGTGGCAGCAGGAAATAAAATTCCTTTAATTTTATGTGGTGGTAAAATGTTGTGCTGGCTTTATAAAGAATTTAATCTCTTCAGGGCTTTAGGTTTGTTGTGAAGTGGCAGAGTTTGTGTTTGCTGTAGTTGCTTTCTGAAGACAGATAGCGGACTTCCTGGGTCTACAATGTTCTGTAGGTCTTGTCTTCAACTGGGTGTTTCACCAGATTGAGAATGCATAGCATTAGTGATTCAGGAAGGTGTGAAGGAAGAAAAACTGACGGTTTGGTGTCACAATTTGCTTTAAGTGACAAGAAGGTTATAAAATCAATGGGCTGTTAATAATCTGACTAGGTAGTTAACTCCTGACCGTTGTAGTAAAGAAAATGCAAAAATGAGATTGAAAGAGTTTTTAACCATTGAAGTTATTTTCTTAATTTATTTCCCTCTGGATTTTGTTTTCCTATCTGCTGCCTTATCTACCTCATGTTTTTTCTTTAATTTCTCAAACCAGTACTTACTAGATGCCAAGAGCTGGAAAGATTGTTAGATCAATGCCTGTGAGGTTGCGCTTACAGGGTGGATCAGGGAAGCAGATAACCAAGTCCTGAGATTTTGTTGGAAAACTTCTGATATATGTAAAGATGAAAGCAGGCTCGGCAATATGACCCAGCCTGGTGGATAGATAACGTGGCAAGTTTTCAATACAACTAACCTAATGCTTCTGCTAAGATGTAGACTTTTGTTTAACTCAGGGTAACTGCCTGCTTTTCAGTTGCTCCATACCTAGTGCCTTTAGTATTTTCTTTTAGGTGCATGAGGTTTGTGCATATGAAGTAAAAAGGACAATACTCCACGTGTAGAATCAGCTGCTGGTTTAACTTCTGACACAGCTGCTCTTACTTAAATGAGGAGACCCACAGACATAGTCAAGATGGTCTTTGCCTGAGATGATGAAATCTGTACGTTGTGTAAGTGCCTGTCCTGTGAAGACAAGCGCTGACTTCAGTTCTCATGCTAACAAGTCATCTGAAGTTCACTAAAATTACAGTAGGACTCAAAATAATAAAGGTCAAATCAAAAGTCACCCTCTACTCTGACAGGCCTAGCACAAAAGTCTAGTTGAGAAGGACTTAGATCTAGAAGGACATTTGAATTATCCACCAAAATCTGTGTGCTATGTTTTTTTAACAATTGTTACATGTGAACCCTTTGCTGAAACTAGATGATTCTGTAGATGTTGAAGAGGTTACAACAGATGTCCCTGATAACTACCTCCTCTGTATCTGTGAAAATGGAGAAAACTTAAAAAACAGGAAGAAAGGCGACATCGTTATAGGCATTATGGTAAGTTAGTATCACAGGGGAATCGGTATTTTAGGGTTCTGGTGGGGTTTTTTGGGGGCTTTGTTGGGTTTTTTTGAGAAATGGATGATTATCTTCTTAAATTCATGATTGTTCTGTCTCTTGGTTTTGTTTTTTTTGTAACAAGGTGCAGTTTAGGTTAGATCATCTGTGTGTGACTTGTGATGTCTTTCTATTTGAAAACTGCAGAAAAGGTCTGGAGTTGATAGTTGAATATTCCTGATACCGTTTTTGCTTCCATGTCACTTCAAAACATAGCTGTATTTAAACCAAATACAGGCAAATCATTAGTTCAGATGCTTTACTAACTTTAAAGTTTAAATTTTTTTAGGGTCAGTATTTTAAAGCTTGTGAGCACTTTTTTCCTCTAGAAAATACTGTTCTTTAGTGGAAGAGGTGCTTTTTTTACTGTTTACACTTCAGATTTGTATCTCTTTTATGCTGAAAGTTAAATCTAGGATTGTTTAACTGGCAAAACACAGTGATAATTGAAGCCCAGTCTGCTGATAATTCATTAATTTAAAAGCGTCTTGATTGTGCTTGTATTTGAATGTCACACTGCAGCAAGGAGAGAACAACAAAAGCAAGTGCTGGTCTAACAGTTTCAAGGCTGAATTGCATATACCTTCCATAGACTTTCAATTATGTAGATTTGCCTAGTAATAGAAGTTGAGCAGTGATGGGCTGATGGTAACAAGATCACATTTACATTTTTAAGGTATTGTTATCATTTATCAGGACAAAATTATGGTAAGTCTTTTGGAATTACTACAGTATCACAGATTTGAAAACCCCATTTATATTTTTTTGATCTGCCGCTTTCACTAAGTGTGTGGGTGCTATATAATTTTGTGCTATACACCCTAAATTTTCTTTCTGACAACAATTTGAGTCACTGAAACACTCCCTGAAAATGTAAATATTCCATGCATTTTTATTTTTTTTTTTAATTTGACAGGCTGTCCAACCAACTACCGGAGAGGTAATTTTTGACAGTTTTCGGGACTGCGCATCTCGCTTAGAATTAGAGAGTCGGGTGTTGCGCCTGCAGCCAGTTGAAATAATACTTCCATCTAGCTTGTCAGATCAATCTGAAAAGCTCATCAACAGTATAACCTCCATGAGGTATGTTCTACTGGGATTTTACTGTTTGGGTTTTTTTTCTTTTTTTTTTTAATTACAGTATAGCTATTGATAAGAGATTAGATACAGAAGAAAGCATGGATGTGTAGTTCTGTCAAGGCCCATCTCACAATGGCTGTAGTTTTGTTGCTGGATTGAAAATTCCTCAGATCCAACCAAGTTCAGGGCACTCCTTAAGTTGTATTTAGGCTGAAATTCATGGCTTCTGTTTCAGGCCTTTGAAAGATTTGTGCACCTAAACTTTCGTTGTTTTCATTTAGATCATCTTGCTCCCACACTCCTAATCATCTGATCTGTTGGATTTATTTTAGAGCTCATATACTTCTCTTTGGGATCTGAAAGTGTTGTTATGTGGCTGTTTTTCTTGTTTGTCATAGTCTGAAGTTCTCTAAAAGGCTTGAAACTTCTAATAATGTAGATAGGTATAGAAAACCTTTGCTTATATTATTTTATATAATTTTATATTATTTTTATAATTTTATATTATTTTATATAAGCTTTGCTTATATTAAACCTTTGTTTATATTTTGCGTTCTCTTTGTGTATTTCAAGAGCAAATCTGTGTGTTTTCTGTATCAGTTTTACTGTGGTATAAAGACAGAATACGATGTAATTTGTAGGATAATAGCTGAAGGTTAAAGCAATCCTGTGAACATGTGGTGAACTTGCAAAATCTTGCAGATGCAATTTTTGTGAGAAAATACCAGGTTTTCACTTTTTCTTTTTGTTAAACTGCGCAGCTCTGGGTTGTAGAGAGCTAGCTTAGAACTTGGCATTTCCATTTTGAATGAGCTAGTCAGAAAGCATATTTTTCTTTTATGTGTTAACAAAACTGAAGCTGAAGAAAGCCAAAGAAAAGCAAATGTAATATATAGATGAAGTTTTGTATTGGAAGGAAGATACAAATTTCATCACTCTGCCATACTGTAAAGGTAGACAAATGTCTCACAGTCACGTGGATGGTAGCCACCTGAAAGGCAATTAACTCTGTACTTTGACTACCTCGCTTAAACTCTGATCAAATCTTGTAGCTTCCTCTAATGTTCCAGACAGCTGAGCTCCTTAATCAGTGTGCTGTACAGACATTCCTTTCCTCACCAGCCATTTTAATCCTTCTTCGTCTCCTTTACTAAAAAAAAAAAAAAAAAAAAAAGGGATTTGACATGAAGTGTTGGGTAGGCAGTCAGCTCATCAGGAAAAGCTGATTTTGTGGCACTTTATGGGAACGTGCACAGATGTTGCTGTACTCGGCTATCGAGCTTCCAAGGGCACATGTATATGAGAGGCAAGACTGAGAGGAGGGACTGAAAATGTCTGATTTGGTGTCAGGCATTTTAAGGAAATGTGGCTTGTGAAGGCGGCGTATTCATCATAATTTGGTGGCATTGTAATAAGCATTATTACATGCTTGTAGTGAAGTGTTCTCTTACCATTCAATGCTCTTCTGTTCCCTCAGCGCATGCATGGACTGCAAAGCCATAACGAGTTGTAAAGGTCAACTCTAAGCAAACAAAATCAGTATATTTCTTGCTTGTTCTTAAAGTCTTAAAATGACTTGTTAAGACTTAGGCAGATGAAATACCAGATCAGGAAGTAACAAACATCTTCCAATTGCCAACAGATGTACATTTTTGCCTTGCTCATCCTTTTACTTTGATAACTTACTTTCTTGCAAATCAGTTCCATAGGAGTATGCCAAAAATATTTCTAAATATACCATGATGAAGATTAACAATTCTTATTTTTGTTTGTTTGTTTTGGGTTTTTTTGTTGCTGGTGTGCAGTGACAGTTTTGTGGAAGCCATAGGAGGGTAAAATGGGGTAATAAACCGACAAAGCAAGTGCATTTCTCAGAAACAAGTATTTTAGTTGTGCGTTAAGGTAATTTGGAATCAAGTTTGAGAGCGGTTGTACTTTGTTTTTCCTTTGGTTGTGCACAGCTGAGAATGTTAGTAACTTCTAATTTCTATTAAGAACAGAAATTACCACCCATTAGCTGATTTTTGTGAACAGGTACTAATTTGTAGGTTTCTCCCCTTTCTGGTAATTTACTAGGCAGCTCTCCGGTGTAAATGTCCTTGATTATACGGGCATGGTAAAAATAAAACACATTACTTCAGTATGCTTCAGTAGCCTTATCTCAAAACAAATGCTTCATGGATTTTCTTGTATCAAAGATTTAACCAGTAGAGGGCCCTGAAGTATTTAGTATTAATTTAAGTGGTTCCAATATGCTGTTTTCTTGTGCTTTTAACTAGGCTCCAGTTTTTATATAATTGCTTTTATACAGGCAATAATTTTAATGCATATTGAGTGGTCTAAAGTATTCAATTTTGGTTATTGTCCATTACCTGGTAATTTCATTCTTTGTCTGCTCTTTTCTAATAACTCCTGGTGAGAATCATCCATTAGCTGGGAAAGGTTTAATTTCTATAATTTTAAGACCTTTCTGACTAAAACCATGGGAGCTAGATCTTGTGTTTCAAGAAGACTCCTCATCTTTTTATGTATTTATAATGCAGGAGAAAACCACCGAATGTATAAAACCAGGGTACAAATGGAAGAGAAAAATGGTCTCAGGAGGTATACAGCTTGGAGTGGCTGAGAGCAGGGAAGAGAAGGGTTCTTCTGCTCACTACATGCCTGTGTCATGTAAGAATCGCAGTAGAGGTTGTCTTAGTAACTTGGGGGATGATTTGATTTTGCATGTTGGAACTTTGCACTGAGTGACCAAGGTGATGTGGCCTAGGTCTCTTCCAGCACAAAGAATGTGCTGATGGTTATAAACAAAAATGAAAATATTTAGTCCAGATAAACCACTGGAGCATTATGAGAGCAGTTATAATCTGGTTCAGTGCCTGGTTATATTGACAGAGTTGAAAGTATGTGTGTGTTTTCCTTCAATTTCTGTGTAGTGTTTTTTTTTTTTTTTTTAAAACAGACAAAGACCAAATGTGAATATTATATACTGGTGTACATGTCTCTCTGCCTTTACACTACAAAAATAAGCCATACAAAATTCCTCCTTATGGAATGCTGTCCTTCCTTCTTCCTGTTCTCTTCTTGTTGCCACCACAGCTATGTCCAGTCTCAGCTATGTCATTCACTGGTACTTCTATTTTGGGACTGTGTACATTTTCACAGCCAAATTTACATCAAAGAAATGCATGTCACAGGAGGAAAAAACAGCTGAGCAGTAGAGTGCTGCTGTTTTAAATTTGTTTTTATCAGAAATAAGAGCCAAATAAGTCACCAGAAAGGTTCTAGTGTTTTAATTTGGTTGACAGTCACCAAGAGCTACTACTTAAGCCTAAGGAGTACTTTATTATGGTAAAAATTTTCTGTGAATTACTGTAGAATAGTTGTAAAGAGATTTGAGTCAGAAATGAAAGTGTAACTAAAATACAGAATGGAAAGTGGCCTCATCACTTTTTTGAGTTTTATGCAGCACAGTGATAGTGAAAAGTTTGCTTATCTTGCAGATAGTGGAGAAAATAGTTTCACTCGTTTATAAGTGGCTGTAAACATGGTCTTGCAGTCGGAAGGTTGTTAATACAAGACTGAAACAGCAGCAGAGCTGTTTTAAGAACTGCCCAAGAGCAGCAGTTTGAGCTGTGCCCAAGAAAACAGTTTGCAGTTTATGTGCAAGATTTAGTCCTGGTTTTGAAGTTCTCCATGTCTGATGTAGGCATGGACATTAATGAAATGATCAGTAAACAAAGCTAAAGGCTACTGTAGCAAGATTACTTAGCTGTTTGTATGATTTGTTCATACAATGGAGTTTTAATTCAGTTAGTATGAAGCCAGTTTAGGTAAATTTCATAACAGGGCAGGGGGAATCCTAGCCTTAATCAATAGGTATTTTAGCACTGGTTGAAATGAAGTTAGACTCATCCATCTTTTTGTAAAGATTTTGCTTAATCATTTGGATTAAACTCTGGTGTTCTGCCAGCCTGGAGCAAGCTTTATAAAATATTTTTAACTTGTGCTGTAGGTTTGTGTTACAAGTGGCAAACTTTCCCCTTTGGTAATTTAAAACTCATGGAAACATATGTATTGAAATGTGTGGTATGGGTTCACGTTCGTTTGCTTCTAGTGTATTGCTGTTCCAGGGGTAAATGAAATGCCCCTGTTGCCAATGTTATGACAGACATTGTCCATAAAAAAACTAGAAAGTGCTATTCAAGGACAGATTTAATGACTAGACAGTACTATTCAAGGATACTGAACTGGAGGTCAGTTTTGGTGGAGAGCCTTCCTTCAGAAGCACAGTGTAAGTTAAAAGTAGGCTGCAGAAACTGGTTCAGAACAGACTGTTCTGGTGGGTACTGTACTGTTCCCGAACCATTAGTAACATCTGTTTGCAAGTGCTGGCCTGGCTGGAGGAAAATCTTTCAATACTTTTAGTTTCCTTCTCTCTAGAAAACCAAGAAAACATTATTGCCTTCAAAAGAATGTATATTTTTCTCAGAGAACACTCTGTTTTGTAGTCCAGGCTCTTCCTCATCAAGGGTCAGGACCCATCTTTCCTAATACATTGGCTGCTTGAGAAGTCTTGCCTGTACTGGTTTTCCGATACCATTTTTGAGGCTCATTTCCCTTTTGGTTCCTGCTTCTCTCATGTGCCCCTTTCTTGTTTAATTGAAAAATTCAGTGCATCTTAAGAGTGCCCCAGAGCTCCTCTTTATATTTTTTCCATTTGCCCTATTTTTGGTTATGTTTTAGTCTGTAGCATTCTTTGACACCATGTAAAAACACACTGATCACAAGTACTCCACTTTCAATCCAAAGCATAATTTCACCCAAGTCTGCACTGTTTTATTTTTTCTACGTCTTGTTTGATGTCTGGCCAACAATCTAAAAGCAGGATGATATGATAACTCACCTGTTGTCTATGCCCACTGATTTTTCACTTTATGATGTTTGCAGAGCATAATGTCTTCCTTTTACTAGCTTGGATCTGTAATCTGGCAGACAGTTTTGACACAACCTCCACCATGCACTGCTTTGTTTAGACCACAGATAGGTCTGCTACTTGTTTCCCTGTAATATGTCTAAGATTTTTTTCCTTATGATCATGGCCTTCAGATTTCTGTTTTCAGTACTGCAATATTGTCTTTGGCTTGGAGTTTGCTCCCTGGTATTCCCTTTTCTTTCAAATCCATTGAGAACTAAAACCATCTTCCCTGCTCAGTGGTATGATCAAGTTATTCCTGGGCCAGATCCCTCAATTAGATGATGTGCCATCATTACATGCAACACAGGTCTCTTTTCTTTGTGTTTAAGGACCATTCTAAATAACATTTTATCAGTGATTTCTGCCGTTAATTTCCTACCACATGTGGTCTCTTGGGTATCTGCATTGATCTTAGGTGTGTTACTTTATAGTTTCAGCTCTGTCATGATCTCTTACCAGCCCAAAGCATTAGCTGTCTCATAGCTGGTGGGGATACTTACTGATTGGTTGTTTCTTGTCATCCTGCCCCCTGATTGTAGTTCACCAGAAATCAAGAATAAGAGATGTCTTCTGGCTTTTTTATTTCAGTATGTGTGGTGCCATAGTAGAATGCAAGAGTGCTTTGGATTTCTTGAAATGGGAAGTACAACTGTCTTTATAAGTTAACTTGTAAAGGGTATAGGAGTTGAGCTATAGCTGGTATATTACATGCATTGGTCAGTAGTGCTATTCATTGCTAATTACAGAATAGTCTAGGTTGGAAAAGACCTTGAAGATCATCCAGTCCAACCTTTAACCTCAATTGACCGTTCCCAACTCCACCAGATCCCTCAGCGCTATGTCGACCCAACTCTTAAACCCCTCCAGGGATGGGGACTCCACCACCTCCCTGGGCAGCCCATTCCAACGCTCAACAACCCTTCTGGAAAGAAATGCTTCCTAATATCTAGTCTAAACCTTTCCTGGCGCAATTTGAGGCCATTCCCTCTTGTCCTATCGCTTATTACTTGGTTAAAGAGACTCATCCCCAGCTCTCTGCACCCTCCTTTCAGGCAGCTGTAGAGGGCGATGAGGTCTCCCCTCAGCCTCCTCTTCTCCAGACTAAACCCCCCCAGTTCCCTCAGCCGCTCCCCAGCAGACCTGTGCTCCAGACCCTGCACCAGCTCCGTTGCCCTTCTCTGGACGCGCTCGAGTCATTCAATGTCTTTTTTGGAGTGAGGGGCCCAAAACTGAACCCAGTCATTGAGGTGCGGCCTCACCAGTGCCGAGCCCAGGGGTCAGATCCCTTCCGTGTCCCTGCTGGCCACGCTAGTGCTGACACAAGCCAGGATGCCATTGGCCTTCTTGGCCCCCTGGGCACACTGCTGGCTCTTGTTCCGCCGGCTGTCAATCAACCCCTCAGGTCCCCCTCTGACTGGCAGCTCTCCAGACACTCCTCCCAGAACCTGTAGCGCTGCTGGGGGTTGTTGTGGTCCAAGGGCAGCCCCCGGCATTTGCCCTCAGTGAAACTCCCCCAGTTGGGCTCAGCCCATGGCTCCAGCCTGTCCAGGTCTCTCTGCAGAGCCTCCCTACCCTCGAGCAGATCAACACTCCCACCCAACTGGGTGTCATCTGCAAACTGACCGAGGGTGCACTCGATCCCCTCGTCTAGATCATCAATAAAGATGTTAAACAGGAGTGGCCTCAACACCCAGCCCTGGGGGACACCACTCGTGACTGGCCACCAACCAGATTTAACTCCATTCACCACAGCTCTCTGGGCCCAGACATCCAGACAGTTTTTTGCCCAGCAAAGCGTGTGCCCATCCAAGCCTCGAGCAGCCATTTTTGCCAGGAGAATGCTGTGGGAAATGGTGTCAAAAGCCTTACTGAAGTCAAGGTAAACAACATCCACAGCCTTACCCTCATCCAATCAGCAGGTCGCCCTGTCATAAGAAGGAGATCAGGTTTGTCAGGCAGGACCTGCCTTTCATAACCCCACGCTGACTGGGCCTGAGCATCTGGTTGTCCCTCATGTGTTGTGTGATGGTACTCAGGGTGAGCTGCTCCATCAGCTTCCCAGGCACCGAAGTCAAGCTGACAGGCCTGTAATTTCCCAGATCATCCTTCCAACCCTTCTTATATATGGGCGTCACACTGGCCAATTTCCAATCTGTCGGGACCTCCCCGGTCAGCCAGGACTGCTGGTAAATGATGGAAAGTGGCCTGGCGAGCACCCCAGCCAGCTCCTTCAGCACCCTCGGGTGTATCCCGTCCTGTCCCATAGACCTGTGTGTGTCTGTGTGATGCAGAAGGTCACTGACTGTCTCCTGGATTGCAGAGGGTTGTTCTGCCAGTCTCTGTCTTCTGGCTGAGGAGGCTGGATTCCCTCAGTACAACTAGTCTTGCTCTTAAAGACTGAGGCAAAGAAGGCATTAAGGACCTCAGCCTTTTCCTCGTCACTTGTTACCCTGTTTTCTCCTGCGTCTGGCAGGGGATGGAGGCTCTCTCTGGTCTTTCTTTTGCTGCTCACATACTTATAGAAACATTTCCTGTTCTTGATTGCTGAAGCCAGATTAATTTCCAGCTGGGCTTTAGAAGTCTTGATTTCTGCCCTGCATAGCCTTACAGCCTCTTTGTAATCACTGTGTGTGGCTAGCCCCTTCCTCCAAAGGCTGTAAACTCTCCTTTTCTCCCTGAGTTGCAGCCAAAGCTCCCAGTTCAGCCAGGGTTGCCTTCTCTGTTGCCAGTTTCTCTGACAGGGCCTGAGGACAGCCTGCTCCTGTGCCAGGAAGATTTCCTTCTCAAAGTTTGCCCAGCCTTTCTGGACCCCTGTACCCTTCAGGACCATTTCTCAAGGGTTTCTGTCAAGCAGATGCCCAAACAAGATGAAGTCAGCCCTTCTGAAGTCCAGGAAGTCAGTTCTGCTGCCCCCTCTCCTGGCCTCTCTAAGAATAGAGAACACTATTATTTCATGATTGCTGTGCCCTAGTCGGCCTCCAACTGCCACATCCTCCACCAATCCTTCTCTGTTCACAAAGAGGAGATCCAGCAGGGTACCTTCTCTGGTCAGTTCACTCACCAACTGCATCAGGAAGTTGTCTCCCACACATTCCAGGAGTCTCTGGGACTGGTCCTGCTCTGCTGTGTTGTATTTCCAGCAGATGTCTGGGAAGTTAAAGTCTCCCACAAGAACAAGGGCAAGCGATCGTGAGATTTCTCCTAATTGTTCTCATGGATAGAGTTACAGATTTATGTCATCAGTCAAGGACTAGAATATCAGCTGGAATGAATTCAGTGAAGTCTTGTAAATGAATACAAAATGCTTTCTGTTTTGTGGATCTTAATATGTGGCAAATGGTTGCTCAAATCAGAGGGTGCTTTTGTATAGTTGAGGATTTTTTTTAAAATGGGGAGCAGTACTGTGCATATATTTATGCAGCTCAGCTCATAACGTTTGTAGGTGAGCAAGGACGGGAAGACTTTTAGTGGCAAAAACAAGACACAAAATGGTTACAGCAAGAGTAAACAGTATTGCAAATGAAATTGCCGAGCAGAGGAGTGAAAAGTATGTAAAGGGTTGGTAATCGTAAAAACTAGTGGTTTCATGGTTTGTATAGTTTGTAATATTCCCATGGATTTTTAAGTGAAAGGCAAGCTGTGACAAACATCTTGAGAATGTTTTGTATAAATGGAAGCTACAAGCAGTTGAATTTGTAGCAGGAAAAAAGCAAATAAAGTACAAAACCAGCATGTGAGCTATTTTCTGTAAATACAAAAACCAAATGCATCACTGAACAGATGTTTACTGACTAAAGAGGCTTTTTGCACTGCTAATAATCCAATTCATGGCCCGAGCAACTCAGGTGTATGGAGGGCTGGTTGAAGAATATTGGTCATGTCATAATTCACTTGTTTTGGATGGGGGTGGGGGTGGGAACCCCACAACAGTATTATCAAATCATATAATGACCTGAGGGAATTATTGGACAGGTTTTTTGTGATTTAATCTTGTTGCAGTCATGAAATATTCTGTTCTCAATATTGAAGTTCATTGTTTTCTATGGCATTGCAGTTGAGGGAAGCATGGGGCTTAAATCTCTTTTAACAAGTTGCTTGTGTGTAAAGTCTACTGCTTTACCATTGCCTGCCTTACTGCTCTTCACAGTTTAGGACACAACACAGGCGTATTGGCATCCTTTAGATGAAATTACTGTTCCATTGTGTGTGCAGAGTTGTCACCCGAAGAATGTGAGAAAGCAGTTGCAAAGTAATGTCTAAATGCAGTGCAGATCACTTTTCTTAACCTGGATGATATATTAGATTAAAAATGGTAACACTGCTTCTTACAGTAACAGGTGGCCTTGCAGGTCTTGCCCAGCCCATGTGTTTTTGTAGATTCCTCTAGGAAATAACAAACATGTGTGTCCTGATAAGCTTCCCCAGCTGTTCCTACCTGGTTCAAAGGTACATTATTTTTCATGCAATTGCAAGCACGGTGAAAAATGTGCTGTGTTCAGGAGTTGTATTCATGGCATTATTGCACTGATTAGTGATATTCATGGTTTGGGCTTTTTTTTTTCCCCCTAGTATTTGAACTAGAAATTATTAAATGAAGAATGATTAAATTGATCTTGATTCTTGTGCAATTTCTTACTGTCAAAAAATTAACTTTTTATCTAGGGAAAAAAACACCTTATTGAAAGAAGCAGGAAAATTAAAACTTTAAAGCATTTGTTTTCATGTTTCGGTGCTTATTTGATTTATTATTATAGGATAGATCAGAAACTGCAGGAGGTGGTATGTAAGTAGTTCTACTTTTTGTTGACCTCTTTTGTTGTTATGATGTTACTTGTTTACTTTTCTCAGTATACATTTATACACCGTTGACTTTTCACAACAGCTGTTGGAAGTTTCTCGACCAGGGAAGGGTGCTGAAGCTCACAATTACAAACCCAGATGGGAGACTGGAGCTCTACACTTCTGTCGTCCAGGAGGTGGCACCACCGTGCTGGGGTACTGCTGGTCCTGGTCCTAGAGAGGGAGGGGATGAAAACAACCAGTTAGTAATAACTATTTTTCCCTTGTTATCCACAAGGAAAATGATTGTGGTGCATTAGGTGACATGATAGAGAATGGTAATAAATTCCCAATTTCAATTTGAAGGAACAATTCTTATTTACATTTGAAACTTTTAAAATTTGAGGTAGAGGTCATTGCTCTGATAAAAAATCTCCAGATAACCTGAATACCAAAATGGCATTGTTATTCTGATGTGATTCATATTAGTAATTTAATTTCCAGTTTTCAGATAATGCAATTATCATTCAAAGAAACGCACATTTCCTAATGGATATTTGCTTTGCTGATAAGCTAGTATAGATGTTACATGTATTGGAGTTTTTCATGATAGAGCAGGTGATTATATCTGTCAGGCTTGTGTAAATTGGAGGGTTGTACTGTTGTTACCAGTGTAGCCGCTGCGTACTGTACTGAGGTGAGAGGAGGGAAGGCACACACACCTGCACACAAAACTGGAAGTTGTCTCAACTGTATTAAAGTACAGATATAAATGACTTACAAAAGTGTTGAAGTGTTGCAGTAACTCTAATTGCACAGATACTAGGGGGTGCATAGCCTTATGGTAAGTTACAATAAACCAGCCACTTGTTTATGTGCTTTGAGGTGACCAGAACAAAAGGTAAGCTGCTTTTCTTCTTAAAAATAGCCACACCCCAAACATAACAGGCAACTCTGTTTGGACTGAAAGTGGTTTTGAATGACAGTAAAATCCTTTCTGAGGGATCCAGTTACATAATTTCTTTGCTGTTGTAACTGTACTCTAGGCTGTCCTGCACATTGGCTGGTCCATGGTAGCTTCCAGTGTGTGTGTTCTGTGTGTTAAACGTGAAGATAATTTGGCTGTTTTCATCAAGAGGTAATCTGACTGGACCTTTGTAAGGGTAAATGCATGTGTACAGTTTGATCTGTTGTGGAGGAGCTAGCATACTATGATGCAGCATGTGTACATCGAATGCCAACTTGCTTGATGTTCTTGCCAAGAACATCACTGACGTGTTTTCCTTTGTTCCAGGTATCAGTGAAAATGTTGCAGTAACCTGCAGCTAGAGTGCACATATTCAAATGCAGAAGGACTCTTAAACTCTTAAAGCTGGCGTGCAAATTTTAAATTTTTTTTAACAGCCTATGAGTGTTTGTTGGCATAATTGTTAAAGTCCTAGCTTTTTTTTTTTTTAAAAACAACTACTTCTTTTCTGTGATTTATTCTTCTTTGAAGTTGACTTGGGACATAAATCTTTCCCTGTGAAACAGCTGCATCGTGGACACCTTGAATGTGTTAATTTCTTAGACATTACTTCTTCCCACATTTCCTGCCCTCATTGTTAGTGCTAGGAGTTAGAAATTCAACACTTACAATCAAAACAATGTAGTGATGTGAGACGAGTATGGGAGGGAGAAAGACTGAAACTGTGTGTTTGACATGCAGATAGCAATGATACTAGAGTGAGGAGGAGAATAATGCTTTTGCAGTGGTTGTTCCCAGCCCTCCTGAGTTGGGGAAGAAAGGCCATGAATATATTTTTCATAAAACCAGGATATATTAATTTTCTTAATTTTGAAGAAAATGACACTGAAGTGGGTGCCAGCAGTCTATTGAACTGCAAAGGGGAACAAGCTTTATCTTTCAGGCTATCTTTAACAGTTTAATTTTGTGCTTGACTAGATTACAACATTTGTGCTTTTTAACATGTTCTTTTTGATGTATGGTATAGGTGAGAGGCTTTCAGTAAACTAGAGTTGCAAAGAGTGTGCTTTGTGGACTCTTCCACTGGGAATTTGAATAATAAAAATGATTGTTAGACATTCGTACTTAAATTTGCTTCTAAATTTACACAGATATTTTCTGTGTTAATAAAGAATTTGAAATAATTCCTATAATAATTAATTCTTCCAGTGCAAAGCTTAGTAACGCGAAATGATTTGTGTATTTGTTTTCCGATAACATGAAAGAATCTCTCTTCAGAGGCAGATAGCTGTACTTAAAAAAAGTTTCTAGCAAATATACTTGAAACTATTCCTCTTCCTATTTTATGTTGTGCCTGTTTTTCTTGCTTCTTGTCAGGTGGAAGATAACTGCTCCTCCATCCCAGCTGCCTATTCTTTTACAACTATGCTACTTGATTTCTTGAGTCTTTGTCACCTCTCATGTCTGTGCCTTTTTATTCCCTGTGTCTAGGGTGCCCTTGTCCCTATCTCCAGCAAGATTTCAGGCACTCCTTGCAACAGACTGCTTGGCACTGTTCTTTTTTTCGTATCCCTATACAAAATCATGGCTGACAGGGACCTTAGGATGGAGAGAGAAGCAGCAGTTCCCCAGATAGCATCCTAGGGGGGGACATAAGTCAGACTGTTCTGCCTTTCTGCATCTTTCACATATGCTGGTGAAGTGCAGGATTTTGAGAAGAAAGGATAACTTTCTTGGACAGTTTCATTTGGTTTTTTTGTACGTCATACCATCTCACTGCATGTCTTATGCTGCTTTTGGGCTATTAATTTCCCCTTTTACTAAACACCTTTTGGTAGAGCTTGAGGAAGAACCAAGAGAACACTGTGAATAGCAGGGTGGTATTCACAGAGACATAGGATACTTTGGGTTGGAAGAGACCTTTAAAGGTCATATAGTCCAACCCCCCTGCTATGGTCAGAGACATCTTCCACTAGATCAGGTTACTCGGAGCCCTGTCCAACCTTAAATGTTTCCAAGGATGGGGCATCTACCACCTCTCTGGGCAACCTGTTCCAGTGTTTCACCACCCTCATCAAAAGACATTTCTTCCTTATATCTAGTCTGCATCTACCCTCTTGTAGTTTAAAGCCATTACCCCTTGTCCTATTGCTACAGGCCCTGCGAAAAAGTCTGTCCCCATCTTTCTTATAAGCCCCCTTTAATTTGGAAAGGCCTCAGTAAGGTATCCTGGGAGCCTTCTCTAGGCTGAACAATACCAACTGTCTCAGCTTGTCCTCACGGGGAGGTGTGCCAGCCCTCTGATGATTTTTGTGGCCTCCTCTGGACCTGCTTGAGCAGGTCTGTGTCCTTCTGATGTTGATGCCCCCAGAGCTGGACACAGCACTGCAGGGAGGGTCTCACGAGAGTGGAGAATCCCCTTCCTTGACCTGCTGACCACACTTCCCTTGATGCAGCCCAGGATATGGCTGGCTTTCTGGGCTGTGAGTGCACATTACCAGCTCATGTCCAGTTTTTCATCCATCAGTACCCCCAAATCCTCCTCCACAGAGTTGTTCTCAATCCTTTCATCCCCCAGCCTGTATTGATACTGGCGGTTGCCCTGACCCATGTGCAGGACCTTGCAGTTGGCTTTGTTGAATTCCATGAGGTTAACATGGGCTCACTCCTCGAGTTTGTCCATGTTCCTTTGGATGGCATCCTGACCCTCAGGTGTGTCAGCCACACCACTCAGCTTGGTGTCAATACCCTTGGTACTATGTACTCGATCCCACTGTCTGTGTCACTGATGAAGATATTAAACAGTACTGGTCCCAGTACAGACCCCTCATCTCTGCTTTCCATCCAGACATTGAGCCGTTGATCAGTACTCTCTGGATGTGACCAGCCAACCAATTCCTTATCCACCAAACAGTCCATCCATCAAATCCGTTCACAGGGCAGTGTTGCATTTATTAGACAAAAAAATAAATTCTCAATGCAGCTGAGAGAAAGGGAAGTAGGAAGAGGGAAAGGCTGAAAAAAGAAGCCTTTAATTTATAGGGAACAGTTGTGTAGCTGTCAAAAATCCTTACTTACAGTATTAATTGGTGTGTTAAAGTGTTCTAATTAACTGAAAAGATAGCACATGGATTTGCATCTCAAAGTGGAGAAGTTAAGACTCACCATATAGCATTCTCTATATATTGCAAATACAGTGTACTTGTTATTCCTTGTGGTCTTGACAAAAAATACTTCATTCATCTCTGAAATTTAATTATAAGATTTGTGCTTTGAGTTAATCTAGGTGAAAGTACAGACGTCTAATATAGCACTTTTATATATATAGATAAGCTGTGCAGGGTTTTGTAAACTCCTTGCCTATAAGGAAAGTCTTTGTTTCATGAAGGATTCTTAACTGTGAAAACTAGTCCAGCCAATATTTTTTGGTTTGTAGACAGCTTAAAAAAAATCTCTAAGGAAAACTGTAAACTGATGACTGGACTTCACTTTTTTTTTAACTGAATTTGAAGGAACATCAGTTTTCCTAGACAAGCTTTTTAATGCACTTTTTGATAGTTTAATGTCTCTATCAGAGCTCATACAGGATCTAGTTTTTTGTACAGCAGTGTTATCAGGACAGGATGGTGGAGAAAACTTACATTTAAACTGGGCCGAAGAAAATCATTAGTCAACCTAGAAGATGCTATAGACCACTTATTTCTCTTTTGAGTGGGTATTTTACAACCAGGTTCACCTGATGACTGTCTGTTTAGGCCAGCCTTGAAGTTAGAAGATTAGGAATTGAACATAGCATAGGGAGCTGTGTAGCCAACACAAGCCAAGGATGCTACTCCCTTCTGCTAGATTTTTCACACAGGTTTGCAGAGTGAAACCTCCAATGAAGGATCCTTCTCAGCTGCTAGGGAATGTATAGTGCTTGCTGTCTTAAACTGTACAAAGGCTTCAAGATATATGTAGAAAACATTCTTGAAGCTAAGTTGAAAAGGACTGAGAATAGAGAACATAGTAGCAAACATCTAGTTACCTAATCTGGATGGGAGAAATTAAATGTGGCCCAGGTTTCAGACACAGCCAGATTCGGACCACAGACTTGATCTGGCATTTAAATTTAAATGCCAGTGCCTTTGGGTTGCCTAAGTAAAGAAATGCTTTCATAGCTGTCATAATTGAGTTCAGTTATGGTTAACTTGCATGAAAGTATTTTTTGGAAAGCATATTTTGGAATCTGTTTGCTGTTTATTGCTGAAAATCATACTGTAATTTTGTGAGCTGTGGCAGAGTGGAAACTACCAACTGTCAAAAAACCATAGTGTAATCCTGAGGAGTGGGGAGAGCTGTTGGTTAAGATCCCTGGTTTTATGCTGGTTTCTATAGTGCAGGTTTCTTGATTAGCTAGCATAAATACATCTTTCTTACTTAGCTGTCCGCACGTAGCGTAGGGATCTGCATCTACACTCTGTCAGAGCTCTGCGTTTCATACAGTCTGTTAGACAGGTACTGGATTTGAAACGATGACTTCGGTAATAGGGAAGACAGTCAGAAAAGATCTATGTATCTTAGTGCGAGTGTGGGTCCTTTGAAATATGATGGATCGTCCTAAACTGAAGTGCTATAAAAAGCATAGGTGGGAACTGTGATGAGACAGACCGCCTCAGCTCTGATGTGAAAGGACTAATAATTACATTTCTAATATCACTACGTATTGTACTTTTAGAATTGTTCTAGCTTGCTCATATTGCAGATTCAAAGATAATGTCTGTGTGTCAGTTATTTTCAGTGGAGTCATGCCCCAAAATGAAGGGGAAGGACTGAAGGGAAAGCAATTGTAAGACAAGGATCCCATGGCTGCCAAGTCAAGGTGCATATATCCTTTTTAGGAGTCTACTAGGCAAATAAAGGGATATGATCACAGTGGAGTTATATGTGACTCTTGGTGTTATGTCTCTGAAAGGGTTTAAAGGAGAAGCTGGGGCTTCAGCCAAACTAACAAATAACTGTTGTGTAGCTTTTTGGTGTTACAAAAAGGAATTGAAATTTGCATGGCAGTTTAATCATATATGCGATATTTCATTACTATATTATCAAAAGTTATTAATTAATAAAAGTAATATGTTTGATTTTTAATATACTGTGGAATGGAACCTCGGAATGGAGTTTCATCAACAACTTTTCAGTGGTATTGGTGGGTTGAGAAATTGTTTCTGCTATCACATGGCCCCTTTCATATGTTCAGCACAAAAGTTTTTGTGGCTTCATGGTGAACTGCAGCAAGTAACTGGGACAGGTGAAGAACTGCTATGGTCATTTGTTAATTCTGGGTAAATTTTTGACTAGTTAAGATTCTTGTCTCAGTTCACTATATGGTTGTCTAAGCTTCTATACAAGTACAAAAGGAAAGGGATAAGAATGAAAATGTTGGGAATGACAGGACTTTGGTGACTGTTAATCTATGTCAGTTTGAATGGATGGTCAGGCTGTACTCTTGGTTGTGTGAGTGCTGTGTTCTGAACAGGATCTGTGATGTGATAAAAGAAAAATGACAAAAAACCCAACACCCCCTCCTGCTTTTGACATAATTACTTTTTAAAAACAAAATTTGTCTTAAAGCATGGTCATGTTGATGGTTGAACAATTCAGGCTGGCTGTTGAGAGAGGACTTAGCAGGGGACTGAAGTCCCTTTATTACAGTCCGTACACATGTAGTATTTCGGATGCAAATTATATTATGAAATGGAAGTGTATTAACAGGGATGTCCTTTCAGATGCTTCTTTCTCATCATTTACTATAAGTACCTTGTACCTTTTATATGAAGGTGAGCGAAGGGAATTCCTGTGGTTTTGTTAGTAACATTATTTAAAGATGGATTTCAGTGTGTTATGCCAGCAACTTTACGTATTTTAAAATACAAGAAGTGAACAAAAAGAAGGCAATGCATCTGAAAATCCTTTATCTGACAAAAAAAGAAATAGTTTCACTTAGTAGCTTTATCCCTCTACTCCCTTTAACACTGTAAGCGTTTCATTTGTTGGTAGTAATACAAGTTTTATTCTTCAATTTCCTGAAGTCTTGACTTACAAAATCTAATAAAGTAAATATCAGAATTAAGATGCCATTTTTTTTCCTTCAATTTTTGTCTTCTTTAAAAACAAAACTCTGTCATTTCTGTTTTCAGTTCAGTTCTGCAGAGCTGGTATGCAGCCTTGTGGTACTGAAAATTATATTTTGGGCTGGACCATTGCCAGAGAGAGCATTCACTCATATCAAGGCCTCCAAAGTGTAAACAAGAGATAAATTGAGTTTCAATTTTGAATCCTGATCTACTTTTTCATTTTTTTCTTAAAAAGCATCCCATTAAGCTTACTCTGCCTTCTTCTGTTTCCTTCACATGTATTTTCCATTTGTAAAATAATTTAACTAGCTTTTTGCTGTTGGCTCATTGATCATAAATCCTAGCAAAGCAGCAGTATGAAAAATACGTAGTATACAGTATCTCTATCTTACATACTAAATTAAGCCATGGGAAAGATAACTTCCCTGTTTTTTCACTTGCATTAACTTTTCATAGAATATGAAATCAAAGTAAGTAGCCATTTATGGTTAAGATATGCCAGTCTTTGTTACAAGAATATGACAGTGAAAAAGTTTTGTATGTAGAGGGCATAATTATTAATGCTCTTTGTATTTAGTGTATTAGAAATGTCACTGTGTTTAAGCGTCATTGTACATCTCACAGGCAAGCCTGGAATACCTTGTTGAAAAAAGAACAAGGTCATTTCATCACATTTAATGGGTTCTTAAATCTGTATCAGCTTACCAAAGGAAGTGTTAATTAAAAGTGTGATTGACTAGCCAGCTGTTTCCTGTTTACTGTCCAACAGCTTCTATTAAAAACAGTACAAATCGTGTAAAGCTCTTTATCAGAGGGAGATGAGAAGTTCCCTGTGACAAATTCTGCTTAAGCAGTGAGATTTAAATGGTAGTTTCTTAGTTCAATGCATGTTGGGTGACCAGTATCAGTAGGCATGTACTACTTCGTATGGAGGCAGGCTATGTCACCAGTTGGCAGAGAAACACCTTTTAAAACATGACATAGATGGTCAGCATGCCAGAATGCTTTGTTCCCAGAGGGGAGCACTGCATGACTAAAGCTGAACATATGGTTGCATTTTCCTCATTACACACAAGAAATCCTGTGACAGCAGAGTGCAGTTCTCAGGCTAGGCTTGTATACTGAGGACAGTAAATGGGCACATACTGAAGATGGCCCCTACCTTGCTGAATTGGCATACTTGAACAGCGTAAAATATACAGATCTTTTCTGCATGGGTAGAATAGATTTGCAGCTTTCATTCCCAAGCTTCGAAATTATTCTCCCCAGGTAGAAGGTGGCTGTCAGGGAACCATTCCATATTTTCCTTTTCCTTTTCTGAGATGGCTGGGAAGTACCAAGGTCCCCTTGATCAGGGAGAATCTCTGTTGCTCTTTTGCATGTGCCCAGTTGACAGTGGGGATGTAGCTGACCTCCTTCTGCCTTAATACTACACTTTTCTTTGGGCCAGCGCAAGACAAATAATGACCAAACTCAGCAGCTGTCTTTTCAGAAACCAGAGTTTGGCCTTCCTGGGGATTAACACAGAGTTCTCAGGGTCTGAAGGCTTCTTTGAACATCTGTATACCATTTTCAGGGCATTTTTAATGTACAAGAGCTAAAGTTTGTTCCAGTTAGAATTGTTAAAAATTAAAATCCCATTTGCCATTAGCACACATGACCAGACCCCTGACGCCTCTTCTGTTTTTGTTGTGGAGAATGAATGTGATACTCAATCTCAGATTAAGACCTGTAACAATAAAAGTTCCTGCTCCTTTTTTTGCTTTAATTCAGATTACTTCCTCAGGGACTTCTTGCTCATTTTAGATTTGTTGTTATATTCAGCTCCCTCCCCCCATCTTAACTATCATCCTGTTTTCATGGGGTGTCTGAAAGATCAAGTTAGAAAGTTTTTTTCTGGAGTGCTTGGACAAATGTCAGTCACACTGGAGAGAGGTAGAATGCAGCAAAAATCAGGGTGCTGCCATGGCTTGACAGCAACAAAGGAAAATAACTCCAGTAACAGCAAAATAAAAAGGAGTGGGGATAGAGCAGAACATTGCCTATTGTGTTTAGATTTGAAGTAGTCTTGCTGGATATCTTTGTGAGTTTGAAATTGGAGTCTCTTTTATTTTAGTCATAGCTGGAGAGCTCAGATGGAGTCATTTCTGGAAGAAAATCAGGGAGATTTCCAGCCATGTTACGTTGTAGGATCATTATGAAAAATGCAATGTAGCAACACACAGCTAGATCTTCCTTGAAAAACGAAAAAAAGGCTTGCAATCTATATGCCATGTACAATGGCAAAAAGTTCGATTACTGAAACTTCTTAAAAACAGAGTATGTTTGATTTGGGGGATGGAGAGGCTTAATAGTTGGGCTTTTTAATGTTCTCTTAATTACATCTGTGGTTACAAATGCTGACATCTGCAAGATTATGTTGTGGCATAATATTTTTATTTCTGTATTATAGAGGGGACTTGAATATGTTAGGTGTCCCAAACATTGATCTTCCAAACGGAGGGAAAAATGGGAAAAACCCTAGTTAACTGAATAGTTGCATAATCTATCATATTCTTTTAGTTGGAGTCGTTTCAAGTGATGTTGTCGTAGCGTGAGAGAAGAATGAAATGTGAACAGCAGGTTATACATGCCAGAATTAAAAAAAATAAGAGACTTTGTGCCACAGTCTCAGCTTAAAAATATGGTTAGATAATCAGCTTAAATAGTATATCCTGTCCTTCCTATTGCATATAAAGTTTGCCCATAGGAAAGAAAAGAGCATATCTCTTCATCTAACTACTGGATGGTTGACGTTGTCTACATGAAGATATATCAAGAGCATGGAAAATTCCTTAGTTTTCCGAGGAACATCTGCCACTCAGAGTACAGATCTTGAGTTTGAGATGTGTGAGAGACTTTGTGGAAGCAGATCACATGAGACCAAATCTAGAGCCATAATTATTCCTTTGTCGGATCCATTTCTGATCTCATTAGTAAATCATTGTAAACATTAAATTAAATGTTACATGCTTATCTCTTTACAGCACAGAAGAAATGGCTTGGTAGAACAGTGCTGTAAGGCAAGAAGGGCTATGCAGCTGGTCTGTATGTTCATGTTCTTATTGGTGCAATTAAGCTACAGCTGGTTTATATTGTATTTAATAACTTTCACAGTTTCTTAGAATAATTTGTTTCTCAGAATCTTGGAAAAGTTTGGCTTGGATGGGATTTCTGGAGGTTATTTTGTTTAACCTCTTGCTCAAAGCAGTGGGCTGTCTTCAACATTAGATTAGGTTTCATGCAGTTTTGCCCAGTTTGGAAAATCCTCAAGGAAAGGGAGTCCCCAGCCTCTTTATACCACCTGCTTATATTTTACCTCTGCTAGCTGAGTTATAATTAGTACAGCATAGCCTAGATGTATTGTTCCTTCAGATGGGTCCTGTAGACCTATTGAATGTTACTCCAAGTAACTCTTGAGTGGAGCTTTGTGTGGTATATAAACACCATGCTCGTTGGTTTTCTTTTTCTCTGCAGTTTGGATGAATGTATTTCCCACCTTTTTTTTAATGATGGGTAATACTTGGAGGAATGTCTGCCTGAAAGTTTTGGGTCTGGATATAGATCAGATACTTATTTTGAAGACAGTTAATAGTGAAAAATATCAATTAAGAATATTGTCTTGTGCAAAAGTAGCTGGATAAAATGCTACAAATCCTGAACACATATTTTGTAATTTTTCTCCTTTTTTTTGTAATTTGTTAGAATAATGTGGTGTTATAAGCAGGCAAGAATGATTGCAGGTTTTCTGCCTAAGTGCTGGGTGTAAAGACCTGTCAGCATAGTTTGAAAACACAGTAATGTGTATACTTACCTTTCAAATTTAAATGAACACGAGATGTTAAGGGCTGAATTTTGATATCATTTTTTTTTCTGCTTCATTTTTTAAAGTTAGTCTGTAATCCTACAGAGTCATGCAAAGTATTTATCAAGAGGATTCAGCATTTCTATTTTTTTTTGTGTGGAGATTTTTTTCAGATATGTGTTGCTAGTTGACATCTGTCACTTGAGAACCAGAGAGTTTCTTCTGACAGGATTTGGCTGAAGAATGCATGGGAGAAAGGTTATGCCATTGTCTCTACATTAACTGATCTGCAGTCCTAGTAAACTGAAAGAAGAAAATTTCCAGTTTCCATTAGTTTATTTGGTGTATCAGGTGTCCTCCAGCTGTGAACACAAATCTATGGATCAGAGGGCAGAATTAGTTACATGTAGCTAATTTTGACTGCTGATCAGTTTCCAGACAGGGGTCATAATATTACTTTCTGTAATGAAGACAAGGCATAGATAGATTCTTCCTGGAGGCCTTTCAGCTCTTCCATTCCCTCATGACATCTGTGTGGAAAGTACAACCATCTGCTCCCTGGCCTTCTCCCTCCTTCAAGCTGTCCCTGGGGGACCTCTGGATTTTTCTCTCTTCCTCTAGTCCAGCAGTCCAGCCCAACAAAACAGCTAGATTGTCTTCTCATACAATTTTCCTTTTGCTGTATTGTTAGTGTATACATAAGTGTTTTTTTATTGTAAAAGTCTCTGAGCTTCCCTTACAGGAAGCTGAAAACCAAGCAGTGGGCATACTGCGTCTTTACAGTGCACAGGAGGGTGTGTAAGAGCCTGAACAGGAGCTACATCCTTTCTTCAGAGCTGTTAACTTAAATGGTTTCAATGCAGTGGTGAGTGGAAAATCCAGGTATGGCCTTCCTGCTTGCAGAAGTAATATACTTCCTTAGTGTGGTCCCAGTTGGGTGTTCAACACTCCTAGTAAATTTCCACAGCAATTCTTGTGCTGATTAAAGAACAGGATTTATGTTTTTGACAGTTCTTGGCAGGTAGAGTTGTGGTAGTAGTGTGGGAGGTTAGTTCAAATTGATTTATAACAGATACATGGATGGACTCTCTCTGTCATCATCTCCATTATTTCTTATATAATCATTGGAAATGATGTTTCATAAGACAGTGATGACTTCCATTCAACTTCCTATTTATGCTGTCTATTTGTGCTAGTAAAATATCTTATCCATGACCTGGGCAAATGCATGGTTCATGCTTCAGTAGCTCCCCTCAGATCCACTGTGAATTTTCTGTGGCTGATACGTTCTACAGCATTCAGCTTTGATTTGGGGTTCCCTTTAATTGTGGAATAAGGCACTAGCTTGAATTCAAGATTCTTTCCAGAAGTACATTGTATTGTAGCCATTTGCTTCTAATTTTTACTTACATTAACAGCCTCACCTAGGAAACACTTTCCTTTCTTGGACAGAGCACTAAACATTTTGCATATGTATGTGTAGGATCCAGATAACTCTGAATGTTTTGAGGGCCAGTGGTATTTCAAATATATTGAAGTCAGAATGCCTAAGATTTTTGCTCAGGCACAGCATAGGGAAAGGGAGATAATTAAAATGGGTGGGAAGCATTGTTACACATTGAGTTGGACTTTGTTCAAACTGAATTTGGGCCGTTACTTCTGCTGCTAGGGAAGGTGTGTCTTTGAATAAAATGTACTCTACTGAATTTTTCTCCATAAGCTTGATTCTAGAATGGGGTTGTAATGGTGAGTTTTAATGACAGTAGGCAGTGATTTGACAGAAGCACAATGGTTGCGACTTCACTGCAAGATCTGGTAGGTGGGAAGTCTTTCCTAAAAGAAGAGAAACAAAGAAAAGTGCTTTGTGCTCGAAAGTTTTTGCTATTCAAAATGGAAAAGTTTCATGTTCCTGTCAATCAAGACAGGTATGATCAGACAACACGTGACCTTGTGAAGTAAAGAGACAGTGCACTCACTTTGGAAAAATGTATAATACAGTGAAGGAGGTGTGGGGTTGTGAGAGGCATCGCAGAAAAGCTGCTATTTAGAACAAGGTAATAGTCCAAAATTCACTGTACACATTTGTATTAGTTTAAAAATTCATTTTACTTCAAGGTCCTATCATCTTTTCCTTCACTCTTCCTGTCCAGACTTTTTTGGGGTCTTATAGCTGTAGTCCTGTTATTTTATTGATATTGTTTATGAAGCACTTGATGTTTTTTTGTAATGATGCAAGGAAAGTTTGTAATATTTCGAGTTATATAATATGTAATACAGAGCTCAATTTTTCTGTCTGCCACCCTATTGTCTGGTGATGGAGACATTCTTTTACAACTTCCTTTTGGTAAAAAAGCATGGTAATTTAGGAGGAGTTTTGAGAGTCAATTATCACTATGTTAGAGGATGATTTAAAATAGTATTAAGTGGTTGCTGTAGGTCTTATGGTCAAGTATGAAATTATCTATAAAGTATTTCTTTATATGAGCAGATTCAGCAATCTTTTGCAGTAGGGCATCGTCTTTGTAAAAGTAAATATTTCAGAATGAGCTGTAGCTGGCTTCTGGGGGAAGTATATCAAAAGCAGATTAAAATGGTGATATAATTCCTGGATTACATTTCTGCTTTCTTTTCCAAATAGTTGTATAGTTGGGACTCTTCATTTAGACCCTGACAATCCTTGTCTAAGTTAAATCTCTTTTCCCTAAACATCGGTTGTGTTGTACTTTCCAGAGAACAGCAGTTCTCTATGTGTTTCTAGTGTTTGTCACGTACTGGAAAATTCTGGCACTCAGTTCCTTGTCATGATTTCAGTAAGGAGCAGTTACAACTCTTTTGGTTTTCGTGCTGCAGTATTTCCTTTAAGTGTGTGGCTGTATTAGCAGATAAATGTGCCATTGTCCTCTCTGTGGGAGTTCAGGGTGTAGCTCCCGCAGCTGTGGCTGCTCTATTCCATAGTCTTCTCTTTTGTACTGCATTTTAAAATTCACTTCGGTCTGACCTTGGACTTGCTCTTACAACCTGCTTCACATTTCTGTCAGCTCCTTTGTTATACCAGTGACAGACACTTAAGCAGTTTAGTGAAATGATCCAGCTGATGTTGGTGATGGTCCTGTTTCAGGTGTACGGCCGGACAACATGACCTCCAGAGGTCCCTCAGTGATACCTGCAGTTTTAGAGGTGGCTCTGTGTGGCTCTACTCTGCTCACTGTGATAATTGCTTTCATTTAAAATCAAGTTGTTAAGCAACGAAAATAGGAAAACTTGGAGGAGGGAGTGGGGTGGGCAGAAAGGTCAGGCAGTGGAAGTCTCTAAGGGGTGAATTGTCTTGCTGACCAACTGCAAATAGAGAAATAAAGCTTCTGACTCTAGGGAGGTTTGGAAGAGGATTGTGATACAAGCCTGAGACAATAGCCAGTGCTCCTAAAGCTTTTTGGTGGCAAGCTTTTGCCAAAATCTCCCTTAGAAACAGCAGAGCTGGCTGTTCTGTTCCTGTCGCCATCACCATCTTTTCACTTTTGCTAAGCCATTTAACCATGATAAGCCAGCTCTTATTTCCTTCCCCCCCACAATGAATTATTTTTGTCACATCTTGCTCTAAGTGCTTGGTGCAGACTCAGAAATATTCTACAGCTATTGAAGACAAAGCAGTGGGAATGAGCAGCCAGGGATGAGGTGGGAAGAGTGGTACTATGACTCAGTAGCTACATTGATGTAGACATGCACATAACTGCAGCTGCAAAGTAACTGAGACCAGACACAATAATAAGAGCTAGTGTTGTGGTAAATGAGTAGTTATCCCTTTCGTATAAAGTATGTTTTTCTAGCTATATGTTACTGTATGACATTTAAGACCCCATGTGAGAAGAAAATATAGAAAATGACCCTATCTGATGGGAAAGAACACAGATAATTAACATTTTATTTAGTACTTGGCAAAAACTTGGGCTGTACAGAGAGAGAAGGGGGGAAAAAAGGGGGAGAGAGGAGTTCAGAGTTTGAAAATGGTCCCAAAAGCACGATGTGGTGCCTAGGTGTTTCATGGTCTTTCAGCTAGGTGCAGAGGAAGAGACATGGAAAGGAGTCTTCCACATCTGATTTTAGAACATATGACATAAATGTGGAGTTTTATTAATTTCTGTTGCCTGTGCATTTTTCATCTTTGTAACTGTATTGTCTGTTTGGTGTTTTAGAAATACTTGCATTTCCTCTTAGATTGATTGTCTGTCTTTCCCAACTAGAGTTAACATTGGCTTGAAGCTAAGTAGCATCAAAGGACTCCATTCCTTCAAAATCCTTAATGCTGGCACACTGGGTTGCTCTGGCAGGATGTAGCAGTTCATCACATTCTTCTGTATCGTAAGAAAAAGATGTTACAAGCTTTATAGGTCATGTTAGGGCCATGTTAGTGGTGTCCTTTTGGAGAAACTTCTGTTGACTGTTAGCTGGTAAACTGTTTGGCATGCTGCTGTGTGCTTGAACCCTGAGTGTTTCAAGGAGTGCAGAATAGAGCGTGCATCTGGAATTTGTCGAACTGTTCTCTGACAGAAAGGCACCACAGGGAAATCATCTGTCTTAAACAAAAAAAAAAAAGTATGTGCTAATTCTGCTGGAAACTTCCAACCTTAAATTTGTGTAACTAATGTCAGAAAATTCAGGGCAGAAATAGCCACAGACCATTTTAACAAGGCCACAAAATACACCCAGCTGTGGGGGACTTGATGGTGTGCAGAAGAGAGGCAAGCCACAGTGGTGATCCCAGCCTATCACAAGCAAATGATTGGGTCTATGGCTCCACTCTCTCCTCACTCACACTTTGATTCTGAAAGACGTATTTTCCATGGTGGGATGTAACTGAGGGAGCATTATTTCATTGTTGTTCATGTAGTATGGCAGATATTGGGCAGGTGTTCCTGTATTTTTTTTTTTTTTTTTTGTGGTGGTGGTGTTCTTTGGTTTGGGGTTTTTTTGTTTGCTTGTTTGAAGCCTTGCAAGAAGAGATATTTTTGCTGGTTGATATAATCTTGAATGGAGGAATTGTGGAGCCAGTGGTGATTCTGGGGACAGACTTGCACAGCTGGTTTACGAAGCTGTCCCTAGCACATCACTGTCAGGTGGAGGGTAGCAGTAAAACAAGCACATAGCAGGTAGTCCAGCGTGCTCTGTCTTCTGATGACACCAAATCAGGGTGAGCTGCATCCTCCCAGTGTCATGTTCTATATGGCACCTGTAAAACAGGGAAACACTGCTGGAAGTGTGGAGAAGATACTGTGCTGACCGAAGAGTTGTATGAGCTGATACACAACCACACAAGGCACTGAAGATCACTTTAGATAATACTGTTCATTGGATATGAACTGCTTTGTATTGTCATTTTGCAAGTAAACTGTATGTGTTTTGGATGTTTAGTGGAGAGAACTACTACATGGGAAGTTAGAGATTCTACGCATTTATGCCCTATTCTACTGACGCATGTGTTGTTTACTCACAGCCATACATGATGGAGAGAACTTTTATTTTTTAGGTAATTTCTCCACCATCTTTTCAGTTCAAGCCCGGGTTTCTAACATTCTTTGCCGTCACTTCAACCTCATACCCTTTGCAAGTTGACTGGAATTGTCCGCTGTTTTACTGTTGAAGTGATAAACTGAAGTACTGAGTGCTACCAGATGCCGTATTAAGCTTTATGGAACTTTGAAAAACACATTCTTTCATTTTGACAGTGACTCCCTGATACCATTCTGAGTATTGTTCTTCAGCCAGTTTTGTGCCCATTCTGTAATAAGTACTTTAATGTAAATCATGCTTCTGTAGATCGGTTATGAGAACATGTGAAATGATATAAAATAACCTCACTGAAATCAAGCATGTAGGAAATCATCTGCTTCCTCTCTGTCCACAGAATCTGTTCCTGTGCCATTGAAGGAAATTAAATTGGTTTGATAGGATTTTCTTTTTCTTGAGAAATCCATACTGGCTATTAATCATCTTGCTTTTTTCTAGGGGTTTAGAAATAGTTTCCTAGCAGTTCTCGATCTTTTCTACTAGATTTCAGTGAAACAAGTGTAGTGTGTCTCATCCCATTCTTCAGATGAGAGGGCCTACACAGCCCTCTGGCCTTTGATTTTCTGATAGTGTCTTTGCTCTGCTTCCTTGAAGGCTGCTGCCTTATGAGTTCCTAAAGCTAAAATAATGTTTTCTTCTAATTTCCTGAATGCAGACACTTGGCTTGTAGGTATGGTTGGAGTTCTTCTCAGCTGTAGCTTTGCTAAGGTGACTAGAAGGAAACCAGGATGTGCACGTTGAGAAACACTGATAGTTTGGATAGTAAAAGGCAAGCAAGGAGGTCCCTGTAAGTTTTTTCTCTATGTGTATATACATATATATGTGCAAAAAATATGTATATATGTGTATATATATGTATATGAAATGTGTCAGAGTTGCTTCTAGGCTTTTCAGAAGCTTCTAGCATAAATGAGGGGTTTGGGATGAAATGTTTGAAAAGCTGGGGATCTTGTGGGGTAATGTGTTGCATGTAGTTGTCCTGATCCAGTGTCAGGGTAGGTTTTGATACAGTCACAAGAGCGAGATTAAGACACAAATTATGTCAGATGCCATACAAACATTTAAGCTTTATTCCTATAACAGGGCATAATAGTGATAGGACAGAGCAAAGAAGAAGAGAAAAGTCAGAATACCTAAGCAAGCAAATGAATGAGATGCAGCAAGATTAGTTACCACCACTATGAATCCAGAAGTGTCCTGTTGGCTCGGTCTCAGTTCAGGTGATGGGGTCCGTGAAAAGCGTTCGCAGTTCTTTGCTCCAAGCTCTGAGCTGCAAGATCCGCAGAGAGATGATGTCCAATTCCCTGAGAGAAGAGTATTCAGTCCTTTTATTGTCACAGTGCCCATGAAGAGTCTTCCATTTCCACAGAGCTCATTGTCATACACGCCACCCTGTGTTCCTCCATGCGTGCATGCCCAGGTGTTCATGGTGGTTGTGCTATGGCGGGGGGTTGGTGTTGACCTGTGGCATGTTCAACCTCCACACGTCTTCCTCACCCTGATTTTCTCTCCACCTGCAACTTGGTAGGTGCTACGAAGGATATTGTTGTCCTAGCTTCGGGCGGACAATTCATCTCCTTCAGAGTGTACTCCTCCATGGCAAAAGATGCTGAGGCCAGGAAGTGGTAGTGGTGCAGCAGCAATGTTGAGACAAACACAGTCCATGCAACACAGTCTCTTAGAGTAGTATATTGATAGCATACATGTGGTAATTATTGTTTGGTTATTACAGGCAACAGTGATTAATATCATTCTGAGAGTGGCAGTCAGAAAAGGTGACTGTGCTGCCATTTTCCTTGCAACGACGTTGTGTCCATCTCCGGTATCTGAACGTTGTTCAGAGCAACTGTGGGAAAGTACTTTACTCCAGCAGGAGAGAAAGCTGTTCTTATAAAAATGTCAGTGCCAAAAGAACAGTTGCTTGGAAATGTCATTGAGGCTTTGCCAGAGAAGCTACTTGAGCACCATGCCAAGATTTACCGAAAAGGAAGAATGATTGTTCTCCATTTCTCACAGACAAGTTCAAACCTAGAGCCCCTGAGCTAGAAGAAATTGTGTAACAAAGATAACACAATTATGACAAAGGAAAAACAGTTTCTGCTAAGCATATTGATATAAGGGAGGATGACGTGGTATACTTGGACTTCTGAAAGGATTAATGCATTCAGATTACCTTGCTCTACTGGGCAGTGTAGGCATTTTTCCTCTACAGTGTCAGAGTGGTTATCCTAGCAGAGCACACTGTGAGGAGTGCAGAGAAAATAGCAGTTTGAATAAAGTGTATAGGAAAAATTAAATAACAGTTATTTGTGCTTTATAAATCTGTGCTTAGCATCAGAAATAAAAAGTCTTACTAAATTTTAAGAGCAGAGATCTCCCTTCCCAAATTCTGTTTCGTTTATGAACTTGTGTTGTGATATATGGGTGTACAGTACAGTATTGGTGCCTGCACCCCTGCCTTTGAAGATTTTAGAGCAGAATGGACAGGGCAGGATAGTAGTTGAAAGGTAAAATCCTGGAGTTACTTACTTTAGGAAGGCTTCCTGAGCTTTAAGAAAACTTAGTTTGGGTGGGTTTATTTTTCAGGAAGTCTTTATGCACTTTATGCCTGTTTAATTGTGAATTGTAGAGCAGTAATGAGTTGACTCCTGTTTTATTCAGCACACTGCAGTGAGCTCTTGCGCTTATATGCAAGCTCATTCTTACAATAAAAGATTTCTGTAAAGTAGTTTTATGTTGTTTTACATTCTTCTAGCTCCTCAGGTTTTTTTAGTCTTTGTATTAAGAGATCTTGCCGCCCCCCCCCCCCCTTCTAATTTAGTTATCTCTTTAAAATGTTTTTCTGCAGCACTTGGTAAGCAAAGAATCTTTAAGTGGATGCTTCGAATTGCTGGATAAATAGAGGGATAAAACCCATCAATTACGACCTTTTTTCATTTTCCCAGTAGGGTGACAATAAATTAGTCCCTGTAGTGGTTGAATCATAGAACAACATAGATTGTAATGGACTTAATTTATTACATTATATACCCAAAAGTGTGCGTATGTCTGTAAATATGAGGTTTTTAGGATCCCGTCATTTATGTGTCTGTTTGTGGACACATTGATTTCATATCTATAACTGTGGCTGATGATCATCTCTTCAAGCATCTTCTCATCTTGTGAGGAAAGGCAGTTCTGCATCAAATCCTGGTGCATTTAGAGAGCTTGGAATTTTAATAAGGGACACTATAGGTTCATTTCTACAATCAGTTGACAGTTTGAAACCTTGAAATATTTCTGCTCAGTATCCAGTTAAGGGTAGTAGTAGAAGAACTTGTACAAGGAAGGTAAAAAAAGCTTTGAAAGGTTGTTTCATCATTGACTAGCCCTATCTGTGTCATGGGATTATGAGGATTGATTTTTTTCAAGAGGTACTGGAATGGGTATCAGTACTGGATGAGTTGTGCAGCAGTTCGCTGTAGATGTTCTGACAAGAATGATGTTTACAAAAATTGATGAGAAATTGACTTCTGATTTAAATAGGCATTGGTAGCTGGAGAGATAAAGCATCAACATATCATTTTGGCTATAATCAGAAAAATCGCCTATGGGTGATCATCTGACTAAACAAAGGACAGATGTGAAAACCTTCTGTATCAAATTTTGTTTCATATATTTTGATAAAAATTCATGTTTTTCCATATGTTGAAGAGATATAACCTTTCAGTTTACTTTATCTAGAATATCAGATGCATACTTTCAGATAAAGTGTCAGATATTTTTTTGATGATGCCATAGCTAGAATATAAATATTTGTATGTGAAAAATATGTGAAGATCTTTACAAATCACAGAGTTGTCAAATTCTAATTTGAACTATTTTCTATCAATGTAGCTGATGAACAAAAGTACTACTGTAAAAAGTCCCTCAAGTTATACTGATTGTAACTGTCATTCACCAAAGTTTATTTTGAGTTGTATAAATTTGGTTATGAAATGAAATAAAATCACAAATGCATTAAAGAAAATAACAACAATTAATTTTTAACCAATGAATCACACACACACACACCCCACACACACCACACCACACCCCCCCAATCCTCCTGTTTTGACTTTGGTTCTAAAAATTAGCTCTGTAGACCTTGCTAAGCCTTGCTTTCCTGAAGGTAGTATAATGAAAACATAAGAAGTAGAAATTAAAAGATCCTGTTTTAAAAAGGTTTCTCTTAAATCTCTACTCACATGTGGTCAACCTAAAAGCCCTGCTGTCTTGCAGGACTGAATCAAAGGCTTGTATTCTGCTAACCTCCAGATATCATACAACACATTTTAAAAAGTTTAATGCTTAAGAGGTATTCTTGCAAAAGACTGTAGTGAGTATACATGTTAATTTAGCAAAATGGATGGATGTGTTAGAGCAGATTATTAGTGAAGGTTGGAGCAAGTGAAAAACACAATGAAGAAAACAGCTGATAGCTATCGGAGGTTGAGGAACACAGACTAATTGTCTTTTACGGAAATCCATTTGCTTTAAAAATGTTTGCTCATTCTGAGTAGGGTTGGGGCAGAAGGGAATCCCAGAGGGTATGAAGACTGAAAACTTAATTGGATCAGTCAGTTAAAACTAAGGCACTCAAAGCAAGCAAGGGATCATCTAGGATGTGCTGAGAAAAGTCAGACCTCAAAGACTTAGTTAGTTTGACACGTTTTATAGGAAAATAACTCTCATTTTTAAGAGTTGAGCCTCAGAGACATATTGATTCTTTCAGTTGGGAATATGAACAATGTAATGCAGAAAACCTGTCTGGTTTTTCCTGTGAAGTCAAAAAGCCCTGCAAAAAGGATATTGATTAATTTCCTTCCTATAATACCTACAGAATCCCTCTCGTTGGCATAATTTCAGTGTGCTAGAAGTATTTGGTGAATTCATGTCCCGTGGTAGTATGAGACTGGATATGCTGAAGCCGCCAAGTTGTTTTTTTGTATGTCTTCTACTGGCACCTTTCTACTGGCCACTTCTTCAGTGCTCATTCTGTAGCTGTGTAATTATGCTCAAAGGTTGAAGGGGGGAGTGTGTGTGGGTTTTTTTGTTTTGTTTTGTTTTTTAACCAGCACATCAGTTTAATGCAGTATTAACAGCTGTACGAATTGAATTGATAATGCGGCATTCAGTTTAAATTTCATTAAGGAAAAGCAACCAGTGTAGAAAGGCTGTATCTTGTAAACACCACACACATACTCTTCTCTGAGTCAGATTTTAGCATTTTAGGTGTACTGCTTGACACTCAAGCCCAGGTACCAGGCAACTTTGATCTCATGCACATGGTGATGAATAAAGGTTTTTTGCCACTGTCTTAGATAAGTCGATGTGGAAGCAGGGGTCACAGAAAACAGACTAATTTCTCATGGGTTGAAAAACTGGCTGAAATCCTGTAATTCTCAATTACTTGTCGACACTAGGGAAGGATTCATGCAAGAGATCTCATTTGGCTTAATGGTGGAAGAGAGTAAGTTTGCCATGTTTGCTGGTACTGTTAAACTGGAAGGAACTGCTGGCATGTTGGGAAAACTGGATTATCATTAATAACATCCTTGACAACCTGGATTGCAAAAAGACTGAAAGAAATCAAGTCCTTTAGCTGTTAAAGGATTTCACCAGACTGTGGGTACCTCTAGGCTGGCTTTATTAACAACTCACAGCTGGGCCATCACCTCAGAGAGTGGCAACAGCTAAACAAAAAGCGCCCTCTCTATAGATGATCTAACATACAATCAGAGTCTTTGGGGATTTTCAAGGAACTTTCAGCTTTTAATTCATCATCAGTTTCAAAAGTCCATTGTATTCCACAGTTTTGTCTAGTTCTTATCATGCTGTTCTAATTCCTCTTCGGACACCCGTGTTCACTGATGCAGTCTTTGGTCATCATTGTTACTTATCTTCTGAACAATCTTCATCGTAATTCACTTCTAGACTTCTGAGAAAAGACTCAAAATGTTCTGTTTAACAAACTTAATCTATGTCTAGCTTCTTCATTACTTAGCCTTTCTAAGTTACTTAAACTGTCAGTAGACGGTTCCTAGAGCACCTGTGCGTACTGCATTGAACTGTCAATGTTGTTCCTAGAGCACGTGCTCTATTAATTAAACCTTTAAAACAATATCTATTTATTAATTATTCCTGCTATTAATAATATCCTAAGAGAAAAGAGTTTTCTAAAGCTTGTTCCTTTTACATAGCACGAGGAAAAGTCTTCAAATAGTTATGACATAAAGGACAAGAATACTTTATTTCAGCTGCATATAGGAAAGAGGCAATAGGTTAATGTTGCAACAAGATATACAGCATAGAACAAAGCTTTTAAAGATAAAGGGTGATTAAATATGGTAATAGATCGCATAGGAGAACTGCTTCATTGTTTAAATCTTTAAGAACAGATAGGGCAAATGCTTATCATGATTGATTAAAACATATCTACCTTGCAGGTATACTAGACAGCCTCTTGAATTCTCTTTTGGTCTTGCTTGCTGTTGCTGTTTGTGTTTTATTTGTTTGCAATTTTACAATTGAAAGAAGAAATGTCTGAAAAAAACCCCACCACACTCTTCGAAATGTTCTCAACTCACCCAAGTAGCTCATCTTTTAATTCTTTACCCATTCAATTCTTCACAAAGGAAAGACAAAAGAAAGTACGCCTTTATAACCTACTTAAGTGTTCTTCGTGAAAGGAGCATAAATACTGAAAGTCAATTATTCTTTCTTTGCAGGTTACGGGATGACAGAATTAGGATAGAAAGGATGGAAAACCTCCATTTTGAATACAGCCATGCTTTCCAGCTGATCACGAATTTTTATGCAAAAGAAGTGCCTGATACTGCAGGTATGTAATATAGATTTTTATGTGAAAGAAGTGCCTGACATTACAGGTCTTTCATTCAGAATGTTTTTGATGCATGCATCCTGTTAGCTTTTAGATAGATAAGGAATACATGTGGGTGCATCCCATCAGGTCTCACGGACTTTCCTACGTTCACTTTGTTTAAGTGTTCCCAAACTTGGTCCTCCTCTGTTAGTGAGAAGTCTTCATTGCTCCAGAATTTCTCATTGGTCTGAGAGGCCTTGGATTCCTCAAGGCATAGTTACCAGTAAAGACCAAGACAAAGAAGGCATTGAGTTCCACAGTCTCTTCCATGTCCTTTGTCACAGGATCTGCTGCCCCGTTCAGCAGTGGGCCCACACTTTCCCTTGTCTTGATGATGTACTTGTAGAAGCTCTTGTTGTCCTTTCAGACCTTGCCAGTCTCAGCTCCAGGTGGGCTTTTGTTTTCCTAATCTCATCCCTGCAAGCTCTAACAACGTCTCTATATTCTTCCTGGGTCACTTGTCCCTGCTTCCACCTCTCATATTCCTCCTTTTTAATATCTGAGTTCATCAGGAGCATCTTGTTCATCCATGCAGGCCTTCTGCCACTTTGCTTAATTTTCTGCACGTTGGAAGAAGTGAACCTTGCAAGTGAACATTGTTTAAATAGAAATGGATACAGCATCCCTTTTCTTCATAGTTGAAGATGTGTGTTTGAACAGATGTAAATTCACACATATATAACAACTGAGGGAAATCACTCAACATCTGAAATATTTCTTCAAGTCCTTGTGTGTGTTAACGCTCTAAGAACAGAAAATCAGCTTTTAAAAACATCTCTGAAAAAACTTAATAGGGTTTTAAAAAAATGCTATTTTATGTTGAGATATCATGGAGTGAATTTTCCTATAGTTGCAACTTGAAGAGGGACTGTGGAAGTGCACTGTTTAAAAACATCAAATATGAATAGCTGTCTTACAAAGATGGAACCATATTCAGACTGGCTAAGGCAGATAAATCATCAGCACATGTGCCAAGGCCTGTCCATTACTTTTAACTTGCACAGATGTTGCCTGCAGTGGTGGAGATTTCCGAATTCAGTTATTAGTTTGGATTAGTCAGAAGTTAGTAATTTTTATGAATAAAAGCCTATGGAGTCAAACGCTTTATGTTTCATAATTATTATAATGTCTACATGCTTTGGAACCATAAGTGTTATTTTGGAGCCTCACTTTATGTTGATTTATAGATATCATGGAAGGCTGTACATATATTACAGATTTCTATTTGATTAAATTGAAAAACAAAATATGCTTTTTCTAAAATACATAAGTAGTAAACAGTGTTTTAACAAGAAAATAACTCTTTTTTAGATCCTCAAAAACTATCTGTAATTGTAAGCTTGGATAAGCCTGTTATTTGTTCTCTGGCAGCAGTAATTGCATACCTCAAAGAATTTAATTTGGAAAGGATCCTTTACAATCCAAGGTAAGTTGCCTTATATAAACCTCCAATTCAACCACCAATACATGTACCACTGTTATAAGTTTTAGCAGACATTCACTTCAATGTAATTAACCCACCTGCTAGACTGATAAACATAGTCTTTGTAAAATTATACCTTACATTTAAGCTCCTAATCAGAACTGAAAGAATCAAGTGTTTTCTTTTTTTGTGGTGTTTCATGAAAATCTTTAAGAAGTATGTTTGTCTAGACATTACTATCAGTAATGTAAATGAACATGAACTGCTGCCAGGTGTTACTGAAAACAAACAAGGTGCAAAAACTAGTAGATACTATAGAGTGGAAATTCTAACTTTGTTAATCACTATCAGTGATCATACCTCAACCTCAGTTTTATTTTTTGAACAAAATTTGGAGCTTTTTTTGGAGGTTTTTTTTTTTTTAAATTAATGCTTTGTAGTTGTTTTATTTTGCCAGAGGTGTGTAAACAATTATCTCTTTCTATAGCTCTGGAAGCAGGTATAAATGCTAATATGTTGTAATGTTTAGACAGTACTCAAAAGGTATGTTCGAGCTGGCGAATCTAGTTATCAGTTATAAAGAACAGGCATTTAACACATCCTGGCTTTCTGAAAAATCCCTTGAGTTGGCTCAGTAGTAACCAGGAGTGGGGGAACAGTCCTGTAAAAAGTTGTTAGTGGACCATCACCATTTGTGCAACATTACTACAAAAACATACAGGCATGGAAATAATCTTGTCTTCCATTAAGTAGTCCCAACACTTAGGTTTATTAGATATGCTCAGATGAGTACTCAAAATTTGTAAGAGGATTATGCAGGTGGAATCAAATGAAAATGGAAAGATATTGCCACTCAAGCATATTTTCGTACTGTCTTGCACAAGTATAAAAGATTGCTATGCTACCTGGCTTACATTTGAAAATATCACTGAGGCCTATTAAATGCTTTATTAAAATAGCTTTATCTGCCATGGATCCTGTGCAGAATGTTCTTTTGGTTGTTTCAGTATTCCACTATCCTGTAAGTAGGCAGGATTTAACAAAGTAATTCTGACTGGAAACTTAGAAATATGTCATGTCAGTTGTAGATCACTCACATGTATGAGATTCTTAAAGTTTCAACCCTTACTCTGAAGGGCTCCATAAATTACCAGGTTTTTTTTTTAAATGCAGCTGCATTTGAAAAATTGACTGCAGATGTCAGCTTTAAACATTTTTCAGTATCTATTAAAATATTTGTAAATTATATGTAGATTTTGGAATGGATTTTCTTCCTTAAGTTAACCTTTCCTTTGTTGAGTACTATTAAAATGTTTAAAAAAAGTTTGCTGAGCTTATAGGCCTCATGTGGAAAGAATTTCTGTGGCATCTTCTAAGCCATCTTCCCTGCTTCATCCATCAAGAAGTATTCTGATCTGTGATTCTCATCCACTTAGTTGGCTTTTTAGTTACTTGGGTGGTTGGAGATATCTTGTTGTAAAAGTTTCTGAAGAAAGTGAACTCCAACGAAATGCCATTTCATGTCACACTTGTAGATCACTATTGTGCCTGTGCCCTATGTTCAAGCACATAAGGTAAATGCTCTTTCAGATGGGGGAAGTACAAAATCCATCTTTTATGTAGAAGTAATTCAGGCTTATCTAGCAGCAGCCTGTCACATTTGTAATAGATGCATCTTAAATAATTACAGACTGGGAAGGAAAAGCACTAAATCTTAGTGTTGACATTTGTCTGTTGAAGGTTGCTCTAGTGGATTTTATGTGAATGTATGAGCATCTGAGTGGAAAGGTAATGAACTATTTGATATCTTGGTGATACACTAATGTCCTGGTTCAGCTAGGATAGGGTTAAGTTTCCCCAGCAGAGAAGGGGGAAGGGATCTCCAGCCGGGTTATTCATACCATGCTGAGTCAGGTCCGAGCACGGGAACTTTTTTCCTTGTGGCTTTGGTGGCGGGGAGCTCACGGCGGGCTTGTTCCGTAACCATTGCAGTATTTCTCTGTATATCTTTTGTCTTGTTCACTGTTATTGCTGTTTATTGTTGCTATCATTGCTACTGTTGTTGTTCAGATTGCTTATTACACTGTTGTATTAAATTTCTTCTTAATTTAACCCGGGGTTTGTGCCTCACTGCCAGCCTGACCGGCTGAGGGTGGAGGAGGGACAACGGCAACGTGGTCTCTGGTCCCGGCAGGGCTTAAACCAACACAACTATGAAGAAATAAAATACATTACTTGAGATAACTTTGTTCCTGTGTTTAGGAGCTTAGATTCTGCTGTGTTTATTTCTAAAGCCTTTACTACTTTGACTACCTGCTACTGAATTCTACTTGCTGGTTTAAGCAGGTCACATATATTTAAATAGTGAGCCAAATACTGAGACAATCTCAACTTCAGTATTTTTCCAAATGCCAGCGAAATACTATCTAATTACTGAAAAGGGAAAGCCTTTTAAGTGAAGGGTGTCAGGCTCATGGATCTTCTGTGATTCTGCAGGAAATAGAGAAGAAATACTTCCCTTGCACTGTCAAGCAACTTTAAATTCCTAGAATTCAGGTCAGTGAGCATATACTGATGAGTCAGAGAGCATGAACATTAAGAGTTGTGAGATAGTTTTCATTTATTAATGTGACACAGATCTGGATGAAAAAGACTTATTTTATAGGAAGAATTACGACAAAAAATTTCCTTACACCTTTGTATCTTCTTTGGTACAGGGTTTTGGTCTCAGCTGAAAAAAAATTTCAGCTCAATGTAATAATGAGTCATGAAACATCACATAAGTGATAAAGGTTTCTTATTAGTTGGGGGGAAACAAGTTTTGTTTTAATATTTAGATGAAACTTTTGGATCTGCTTTTTAGATCCTAAGGAAAGCAAAATACAGAAAAGGAGAAAGGATTCTTGCCCCACAGCAGGACCTTGGATATGACTAGACTTCATTGGAGCTCTAGCAGCAAGTAAAAATAGATTTAACAATGAATGAGACAAGCTTTTTTTTAATCAGTGTGTTCCAATACTTTTACATACTGAGAGACCTTTATTGGCTTTCGACAAGATGTTGGTACGCTTCTAGGACACGTTTTCAGATACAGTTTTGCTTGAAAAATCATCATTTGCATAGCAGTTTCTGGGGAAATGTGTCTCAGTGTATTTTAATTTTACCTACAGGTTTTGCGGCATGTTGGAAATGGAAGAGAGAGACTGTAGTTTTTAGATTTTGAATAGTGATAGATGAACTTCAGGAAGTGCAGAGAATAGAAGAGCCGGGTAACTTTCTGAAGGAGAGGACTAGCTTTGGGATTGGAGAACTACCATCAGTGAAGAGAGAAGACAGAGGCAGAAGTGAAAGAGGAGACGGAAGGGTTAAAATGACTTTGAGGGAGGAGGGGAAAGAGATAAAGAATTCAAAAGGAGGAGAAATATTTGATTGTACCTTATAGTAGGCGTGGAAGGGAGTCGGCAAGATGAAACTCAGAGAAGTCAAATGTAAGTTCTTCAGCTTAAAATCGTGAACATCCTTGAATTTTCAGAGGAAATGTCATAGAAATTGAGGGAATGGTGTTTATAAAGCTTTCATATCTTTTGGGTGCTGATGATGTCAGAAACATCATGTATACAAGATAATTCCTAGATTTATTTACACACTCACTATGAGAAAGGAGTGCTGAAATGATTTTGGGAGGTTTAAAAGTCTGCTCAGGAGCATGAGGGACTGAAAAAGGAAAGGCGTGGTTTTCAGACACTAACAAAAGGTGCTTAGCAAAGGATTTGCCATCTCTTTTGAGACCACAGAAGAAGGGCAGCAAGTGGGACCTCTTGCATTCTGGACATTTGGAGCTTGTAGCGGTGTTGAGGCTGTGTGAAAGGGAATTGGACTAAGAGAATGTAGACCTCTGGGTAGAATATGGTTGCAGGCCCACTCCTTGGGGTGAGTTCAGTGGAGAAAAAGAAGACTAATTCAGGAAAAAAATTATAGAGGTTATTTTTGTTTCTCTTAATCGTTCCCAGGTCCTCTCATTTCTGTTCTTTGTTTTGTATTTCCCAGTTTTGTTTTGTGCGGGTGTGTGTTTTATTTTGTTACTGGTTTAACTGGAAGTTTCTGGGCTCCTATCACATTAGGGATACAGATCAGAAGTTCTAGCCCTGTAGCAATATTTGCTAATGGATTTAAAACTGGTTAATTAAATACAAAACATAGTCTGGGCTTGATGTCGTTAACTACTTAGAGTGTGGTATATGTCTTTCATACCTAAAGAAGGCTAATGCTTCTGAGAAATGGAAAGACTTGTTTTTATTCCTTAAAGCTGAATGGAGATTCCTGCAACTCTTGTCTAAATATACAGGTTTGTTCTGTGGTTTATTCACCCTTAGAAATCTCAAAAACATGGGCTCTAGAGGTCTGTAAAAGGTAATTGAGCAAAGAAAATCTGCTGCTTAGTAGGCTTTCATTACAGTGCCTTGCAGCTTTGCTCAAACGTTTTACAGATTTGCAAAATTAAAGTAGTTGAAAACTACTGATCTGAATAATATACATTCACTTAGGCTTGGTTACTGAGTATGAAATTATATATAATATCTCCTGTGGAGAGACTAAGGAATGAAACATAAAAAATGCCCTTCACTGCAAGCTTCTAAGGAGGCAGAATGACCAAGAAGATCCAATTTCACAGGTAACACATAACTGAAGTCGGAGGATATCATTTACTGTCCTAAAGCAATCATAGTAAACCTTAAATAATCAAATGTGATTCTACTCTGAAAAGTTATTTTATGAGTAGGAACCTCTTTCTCTTGAGTATTGCCCAAAAGTTTCTTAAAGCTTACTAGAAGCTTGTGTTTCTTTTTGTTCCCTCTTTCCACTTTTCTCAGCACAGATGGGTGATGATCCCAGATGATCCTACCTTGCCTTGCTCCTCAGCAACGAACTCGCCAGCTATTTCTGTCACTTGTGTTTTGTGCTGTTTGTGTACTTGGGACGGTTGCAAATCTGTTATTTGAAACTTGGGTCACACTGTCTCCTACAGAAGGAATTATGACATTGTGATCCACTTAAAGTGATTTTGAAGAGCCATTTTTCCTGATGCAGGAGGTGGCTGATAGCAGCACGTTAGAATTTCTCACAAGGAATGTGTTAACACCCTTGCTGCAAAACCAGCACTAACAGTATTTGTTTATAACCTTCTTATGCCATTTGGTCCCTAAATTCCTCACAAATAGTCTGTCTTTGTTCACATTTTTATCAAGTTCTTATCCCAAGCTGTGAAGGAAGATGAGGGGGTGGAAGCAAAACATATTCTGTGCTGTGACATCTGGAATTGTTGGTTGGGCATATACTGCAGTTGATCTTGGCTATTATACGTATGCTCTAAGCTCTCAATTACTAGGGTTAATAGCAGGGTGGAGTAACTCAGATAAAGCAAACACCTGGATAATATAAAACACGCATAATTTATGCTGTAAGAACAACTTTAGCATATCTGATTCTGAAATAATAGTAAATATACTGTGCAGTGGAGCAGTTAGTTGTCTTTAAATACTACCAGAGAGCAAGCTTGCTGTGAACAGGATATGCTCTAAGTGCTCTGAAGCCAGGTAAGTGGGGAAGCACTAGAACCGGTAAATCAGCAATCTTGAAACTCATGTATGAGTGACTGAGGGTTGATAGAAACAGCCAAACCCATCCTTTTCCGCTTTCAGGAAAAGAGGTGTGAAGGCATGGTTCTTACCCATCTGGGTTTAAGATGTCACAGTCTGGAGTAGTGGCAAATTGAGATGCAGCAAATAGGGAAATTGCAATTTAGGCAAGTCCTAGATGCTGAACAGGTGTTTTCGGAAGAGTGGGTAGGATTTGTTGTTGGTCATAGGTATTAGGAGCCAAGCATAAATCATTCGTATTTAATTTTGACTAGCATCAGCATTTGTGACTGAAGATAATAAAGGAAGTATTGTTTTGTTGCTTATATACTGTGTACTTTGGAAAGTGCTGCTGCTTTTGTCTCCAAGGTTTGTTTTGCTGGTCAACTGTGTTGGTTGCTGGGATAGTACAGCAGAGCAGAATAATTATGACTATGGATGCAGTTCTGAGTCAGCTGTACTTCCAAACTATCACTGAACTTCTTGAGGGCACTCAGTTGAATCTACTTTTTAAAAAAAAAAATAAAAAATCTGTGGAAAATACTTCTAATTTGACCTACTGTGTAGGAACAAATTTTCTAGGAGTCCCAAACACCTGCATACAACATAAATATATAACATTAGTCTCTGAATATTTCATGTTTCTGAAAGTTCTAGTGCTGTTTTTGGTTTTAATATAGCAATAATGCAGCTGTGTGTGCCTGACAGAAAAATTTGAGCATTTGAGTGCTCCTCCAGAGAGCTTAAAATTGAATGCACTGAAAAAAATTTGTGAAAAGTCAAGAAAGAAGTTTTAAGTCCTACCCAGCAAGTCATTCTTTTTTGTCTAAGACAATAAAGAGTGTCCTAGATTTTGTGCAAAGGGCAGTCAGCAGTATGATTAACCTAGACAATCATGACTTGATTTGTCAGAAACATTTAGTGAGGATCCTGAACTTCACAGTCCCAACTACCATATGTGTATGTCTGAGACTGAAATAATTTTAATATCTAAAATGATTACACATCTAATACAATTTTTTAATTAACATTGATTCTAAACCAACACAACCTTTGGGTTGGTCTCATCCAGTTCTTTTAGGGAGTTTCAAAAAGTCAGGTAATTTTGGTCATGGTTATTTCATATTAAAAATAAAATAATATAGTTTAAATATACCCTATTTTTATTTTCTTAAATAATTGTACTAACAGCCTGTTTAAATTTGTAATAGTAGTAAAAAATAAGAATATGTATTTTGATATGCTGTTTGATGATGAGTTGTATTAAAAGTCTGTTCTACTCTTACTAATTCTTATTCCTGTCCCTGCCCCTAATCCTACAGTGATCATAACAAAACACTAACAAAAGCACATACTTTTTCAATTTCATCATAGACTGAAGAAGGGGTACTTCCTTAACCATTTAGTGGATCATGATTGGATAACAAGAGAGGTAGATTTTATTCTGAGCTTTGTCAGTCATGGTAGAAAACTGGGAAGTGAGTCATAAATCTTCTTTTTCCAAGAAATAAAATAAGTTATTACTGTTCAGTTCTTTTATTTATTTGAATAGATTTTAATTCCTTACTTGATTTTTTTAATTTTTAAAAACTAATGAATTCACTAATGTGTGAAACTTGACAGAATTTCACATTACATCGATGCCCAAATTTAAAATATAACATATGAAATTCCTCTCCCCAGCAATTTCAAGCGGTTGTCAAATGAAACTGAATACATGACAATTAATGGGACAACAATGAAAAATCTCGAAATATTGCAGAATCAGGTAAGAACAAATGTAATTTTTTTTTTTTAATAAATGCTGAGATTTTCACAACTGTTTGACATACTGTTCCCAATGACGTTAGTTACGTTTGCAAATCTCACCCAGAAGGTTTGAATTATTTTAGATGGGATCGTCTGAATGAGGATTACATTTTCAGAGGCATAAATGAAGGTTAATCTGTGCTGGTTTTTAGTATGAGTTAGGAACCTTCTTGCACTTTCACTAGCAAAGAACTTTCCTAAAGTTTAAATTCTTGAGGAACTGCAGTCAAGTGATATTTTCTGGCTAAAGGAAGAACGTACTTAAGTATCTTATGACTATCGGAAGTACTTTATGTAAGGTATTGTAGGCGAAAAAGATAGGTAAACAAACATGTAGTTGCCATGCCTTAAAGCCTAAACAGAATGTTTAAGTACTTTGGTGAAGATCCTTTCACTGCATTGTTGATGTTTCAGTTAAAAATAGTGACACTTTCTATTATTTTAGACTGATATGAAAACAAGAGGAAGCCTACTCTGGGTCTTGGATCATACTAAAACTTCCTTTGGACGTCGGAGATTGAAGAAATGGGTAACTCAGCCCCTCATGAAATCCAGGTGAGATAGTTCTTTACCTTGGGCTAAATTTGTATCATAAAATTATGATGTTGAGTAGACCCAAGGTCGTTATTTTTCCTGGAGACCTGAGACCCACAGTAGAGTTTAGATAGGAAATGATACAGTAGAAGATGTGGACATTATACATAGGTTTGGAAGTGCTGAATTGCTCTTTGTGCACAGAGCACTTTGGGCACAGAGTATCTAAGTAGTTGGAGTAGCCGATTTGGAGCAAGTTAGAAATCCCTATGCAGAAATCAGATTGGGGTCCATTCTAATTGAGTATCCTTTTTCAAACAATGGATGAGAGGAATACCTGATACTGGAGGACGATTTATTTTTAAATTTGCCAATTAGTGTTTGATGTCTTTCTCACTTCACAAATATTTGTATTCTTAATGTATTTAATTTGTTCTAAAGTAGCTGTGGATATTTCTGTTATACCTGTGTGCAATGTATTGCATATGGAAGTATTTCTTTTTTAGTCCTGAAATGTGGTGATTGTTTGGTCACTTGTGTTTTGAGCTATACTTTATTTATTAATGCTTTATTTTGTATATTTATCATGCTTGGTTATACTTGTCTCTGTCTTGAAAGGGACTCCATCTTTTCTGATTTCTCTTTGCAGGCTTAATTGGAGTGTTGTACTTGAGTATGTAGTAAATAACAGTATTGAGTCCATGGAATGCTTGTTGCCTGCTTTTAAGGTTTTGAATCTATGCCTTTGAATGTGCATTCCCTGGGCATTGTCAATGTAGAGTTTACTCAACTGTCATTTTTTTCACTTTAGCTATAGCATACAGAAAATCCTTTTGGTTTGGTTGTCTATTTCGTCTGGTTTACTTTTGTAAGGATGTTAAACAGTCTTAATTTTTATTAATTTTTAAGTTTTAAATAGTGAGGTATACCAATGCTTTAGTGTCTTGCTGTTCTTGGTAATTTACAAATGTTTCTACAGAAGCATTTTTTTTTTCTCAACCAATTTTTAATATGTTAAAGCACTACACTTCTGAAGTATCATTGCTTAGTTTTCTTATTAGCCTTTTTGTAAGGATCTTTTCTCAGTAGTGTAGTAAAAGTACGTAACTTTTTTTCCCTCCTGTTTTGTTAATTTAGAATATTTGAGACATTTTTCATTTGTAGGAGCCATACTGGTTAGACTGTTTTATGCCACAGTTTCTGTCAGGGATTTAAGAGGATGATCTCAGTATGTCTCTTTTTAAAAAATTCTTTTGATAATAGCTTTTATATATCATACCCACTTTAAAAAGGCTTTTGATGTAACCATCCTAAGTAGTATTAGACCTTATGGAAGTTGACTATGTGCCTGGTGTTCACCTTAGAAGCATATAGATAGAATTTCTGGGCCACTTTACAGGAACAAGTTGAAATAAATCAGTTTATTTCTTTTCAGGCTCTTAAGGCACCTTACAAGTACCTTTTGGGAATTACTTGTAAAGTTGTCAGATGGGGGAGCCAGAGCACAGGCTCTGGTCTGGTGTCGAGGCAGCACTGAGGATGAGGACCTGAAAAGGAGTGCTTCTAACCATTTTGCTCCCAAATGGTCATACATGTGATGCAGGAGGTGAAATATCATTCAACAATAAATAGATAGAGTTCTTAACCTGAATAGAGAGGATAGAAAACTGCTTGCTTGGGGACTGCAGGCCATCTTTCTTAACCAATAAACTTAGTTTTAGTTCTCTCTTGTCTCAGTGACAGAACCAGCTTTACAAGTTTGCAATTTTGGCTTCTTCTCTTTCTCCTCAGCTCTTTGCTACTTCTAGAGATTGATACTTACCTTTTTCAGCCTTATTTCTCAGTATGGAAGAAGGTTCCATGGTTGGAGATGACAGTACCCTGCAGCTGAAACTAAACAAGCTATTTTGTTTATGTGTATTTCTCCCTTTCTGACTCTTAACTTGTAATTTCACGTACTTAGTGCATCAGACATTCAGCAGTATTGTTTCCGGTAATGCACACAAATGCACTTAGAGAACATTCTGTAACTGTAATTCACCTGTGCCTCCTGGGTTGACATTTTCAAAGGAAGTTAAGATTTTTGTACTGCATCTTTTCCAGTCAGTGGGTAGGTGCATTTCCCTTGGTGTATCAAAAAGTGAGAGGGTGTAATTACTGCTTTATGCCTTACAGTTGAAAATCACTTGGGTTGATGACTACATTTCCAGGGGAGAAACCATACACTGGGTTGAATAAAGGTAGAATGTTTACAGACATCTCATTTGGGCAAGCTTGAAGGTACCCATTAGATCATAGGTGATGTAATACATTTAGAGACATAGAAGAAAGTTTTAACCATTAGACATGTGTGATTTTGGAAAAAAAAAAAAAAAAAAGAAAGCTTAACCAAGGAAAGTGTAATGCCCTCACTTATTCATGTGGGTATACAAACCTGATGGGGTAAGAATGTATGAGTCATTGAGGACTGAGCTTTTTAGGAGGAATCGGGAAAATCATTGGGTTTTGTAGGAGTTACGTCTTTGCGGATTACAGAACTCTTATCTTGCCTTGTCTCTCTTGCCTTTGAAATGTAAGTTCCATCCAGTGCCTTTCTTGCCTAACTTTTGTAAGGGGAGTGGAAAAAAAAGGAAATAGAAAGCTGAGGCAGTTGGAACATTTTTGACTGAATGAAAACATGCTGTTTCCTTGTCAAGCAATGGAGTTTCCACAGCAGAAAGAGTAGAGCTGTGTATTACCATACTCAAGAGCAAAAGGGCTAAGGACTGGTCCTGGGATACAGTGTTGTAACAAAATGTGATCTTGGTGTCTTTGTATGTGTGCAACATTTAAAAATAATTTCTTTCCTAATGCAAAATTAATCTCAGAATCTCTGCAGTTGATGTGAAGCAGTCACTTCTTTTTCAATAGCTACAGGAAAAGGAGAAAGATAAGCTTAACATAGGCCTGGCTAAGTAAACCTGGATCTGATTTTCATCTTTCTTACTTTGTTATTGTATATTATGGATATGTTGGCCTATGGTGGTGGTATAAAAGAAAGTGCAAGGAAGTTGTTGCCCTGCACAAAATGTGTATTTCCTTGTCTCTGTTATATCAATGGTTACTCCCTCCCACCCTCATCTTTGCATCTGCCTTTCCTGTTCCCTAAGTGTAATGACTGGCTCCAAGCTACAGCAATGCTGCTTGTCCAATCTGGGGTCCAAACAGAATAGACAACTGTGGAACAAATATTGCATCCTTTTCTCACCGGGTATTATCTGTCTCTGTACCTTGCTCAGCTGCTGATTCTTGCACAATTTTAAGGAAATTTGTTTCCTTGAGATCAAACACTTTCCTTGATCTTGTCAAGGTTGGCTGGAATTGAACAAAGAGTTCAAAACCGAAAAAGGCAGATGAGTAGCCCAATTGAATGGAGGTTTATTATTTCCATATTAGATCAGGCTGTAAAGCAAATAAAACTGTAACTAGGTGCTCAAAGTAGAACTTGAGATAAACGATGGATGTATCATACTGAGCAATTTATAGCCACTGTAGGGGAACGTGTAGAATTCCATTCCTGTGCAGGGAACTCTATGGTCTGTATGTATAGAAAGTATTGCATAAGAGAGATTATTTTTTCACCCCCCAGACTATTCCTGGAGAGATAGAATATCTTTTTAATATCAGTGGGCGGATATCATGAAGTGTCATTTCTAGTACTGTAGCCAGGGAGAGGGTAGAGACTTTCCTATCTAAGTGGAAGATAACCTGGATAATGATGGTGTTTGCCTTTGCAGAAGTGCTTAGTTTATGAGCTGGAAGAGCATCTACTGCAAAATTTTAAAAGCTTAGGTGTGGGGAGCAAATAACTGGAAGTGATAAAATGTTTGGTGTCTGTGTGACATGAATGTATTAGTTTGTACAATGCCCTGTCTTTGGGGTGATATCTACTGTTTTTTGAGGATGTTCACATGGTTGAAGTAGCTTAAACAGATTGAGTGATACACAAGTACCTAAACTGTATGTCTTTAGTATTCTGTTGACTCCCTTAGTTTTTTAGTATGTTATGTATGATGTGCAGAAGTTAATGTAATGAGGTTACTGATAAGATTAGGGAGAGCAGAATGCCCTAAACCTAGAGTTCACAAGTCATGCAACTTCCAGCATGGAAAGCTTGCTCAAGACTGGAGTGAATAGGCTTTGCACTTGTCAGACTGTGTTGAAATAGGAAACACCTGCACACACAACCTCACATCAGTGTTTTGGGGATACGTATGTAAGTTCTGGTGTACTGCAAGCCTCAGAATATGCTTAAGTGTACTGGCGTAAAAGTAAAGCAAAAAATTAAAAGCATCTAACATAACATCATGTGCTACAGGAAGAGAGTGGTGATGATCAAGGGTTTGGACCTCTGCCTTAATAGAGAACTTCTGAGATAAAAATGGGCACCTGGAGGCCCAAGGTCCCTCCTTCTGCTTTCTTTGTGGACCATGAGCCAGTGGCAAGGTGTAGCCAGCACAAGGCTCAGTGTTTTGTCATTGCTTCCTCTCAGTGTGCTGCCGTGACCAGCACCCTGCTGGTATCTCTGCTGCTAGGCTGGTACAAAAAAACTGGGGACAGAGGATTTTGTCTTAATTCTTCCAGACCATAAGTAGAAGTTCAGAAGCATGGAATGAATTAATTTAAAAGTATTTCAGACTACATCAAATACATAGTGACAGAGCTTCTTTCTGGGTGCCAAAAGGGGTATCAGCAAATCAAACACTTAAAGCCTCGTTAGCATGAGCTCACCTTTTTGGCCCCAGATTCACCCCAACCTTTCAGTGTATTTCAGCTTTACTATGAAGTGGTTCATGTTCTTGTTGCCAAGGCACACTGTTTGCCCAAAGTGAATATGGGACTTCAGCAATTGGAACTCTGTGTAGTTTCTTGCCTGTATTTATTTGTAGTCAATTTATATTCATTTGATTTTTTCTAGTTAAAACTGATGTTTAAATCTCAAGGAAGGAGATTAGCAGAATAGTATGTATTTATAGAGAGTTTTCAAAAACATTTTAACCTGTGGTTTGCAGGCTAGAGAAACCAAATTTTTAATTACCCCTCAAAAATAGGATTTCCATTTTTCTTCCTGTAATTATAATGGCCTTTGTGCCCCATTTCTTCCAGTTCTGGATGAGATGATGCTTTTATTGAGGCTGAATCAAAGCCTTGTAGAACAGTATTAATAATTACTATAAGTCTGAATGTATTTTGCCTACAAGAGCATAGAATGACTGTAGCTTTTGCAAATGCAGAACTTTGCAGTTCAGAACTGCAGACTCTTACTTATCTACCTCTGAAGAAGAGAGAGAGTGTAAATTGGTGTTGCTAATGAAACATGACTTTCATTTGGAGGATATGTAATGTAAAACTGGAAAGATGAGGGTCCCTCCGTAGCTATGCTGGCAGTGACATGTCTGTCTTAATACAAAAACAGCTTATTCTAAATCATCTCACTTTGGATATATTGAGTGCTGTTTTACTTATCCTTTTGTATAGAAAGTACAGTCCTAAAGGAAACTTTCAAGTTTGACTTTGTCCTTGTTTCCATAATTAAGATATCTGGGCAGTAAAACAAACTACTTAAAGGTCTTTTCTTAATTCAGAGTTAAACTGGGTGCCATTTGATACCACCATCATCCAGAGCAGGATTAGAATGTTATTTTGCAACAGTGATTTAGGAATAAAATCCATACATTTTACAGCAGAACTTCATGGGCCAAATTTTCCTCCTAAGAATAAAGATTTTATAGCATCAGTGGCAATATAAAATTCACAAATACAGGTTACAGCATATGCCTGAGATCTCAAAATTGTTGCAGTAAAGAAAAAGATTGCAGTATCATCACATGTATTCATTCATTTTTGATAGCTGTGTTTTGGTACCAGTGAATGCTGTGTCTAACTCCTTATAAATGTAGTAATCAGGCATTCATTCATGTTGGCTAAAGTAGCTAATGGTTCTCTTTTTTGGCACAAATAGCTGAAATATATTGTGTGTGAACATAAACAAAAGTGTTTGATTACCATTTGCATATTTTATACATTCTTTTAACAGATGTGAAGACAAAGTTTATAGTACTTGTATACTGCTGTGAAGTATTTGAGATCCATTCAGGAATATTGTTTTCTCATGGCTGCGTGTTTATTTAGGGGAACATTGGATCTCACTGGAAGGGTATGAGACATGAGGAGTTTTGAGAATAAGTTACTCTGTTTCTCCTGCATTGTAAAAACAGGTGAACAGATCCAGAAGATGTCTAATTTTTTCACGTTTAACTTATATCATAATTACTGTGGTGAAATTTAATTACCCTTGTTTGTACTTTTTCATTGTGGCTAATGCATAAAATTATAGTGGTTACAGCACAATTCAGCAATTCAGATTTGTCCCATAAAGTTAGCTAGATTCTAGGTTAGCCACTTAAATAAAAAAATGCAGAGATAGAATGTTTTTTTGTTTGCTTGTTCTTTAAAAAGACATATAATGTTTATTGACTGCATAGTGCTAACTGCACCACAGCTTTGGGTTTTGATGGCATTAATTGTTATGAAAGAGAGTGGTCTAAAGCAGAAAACACTCTACTGTTTAACATGGCCTTAATCAACTCATATAAAGTCTTTGTAAGCAGTGTTCTGAAGGATGATCAAGAAAAAAACAAAATGTGTGAGACAAAATATAATTCAACAGAAGTCAGAATAACTTTCACCTTGCCTGTGTTTTGAAAGTAGCTGGGATCAGAGGAGGGTATGAGAACAGGGCAACTGGGTAATGTTACCTCCCCAGAGCACTCTACCAGCTTGCAGTTTGCAGTTAGGGGATTTCCTTAGGCACAGCTGATCCCCATATGCATCTTGCATTTTCTCAATGTTTGAGTAATACATTTTCTTTCTTTGGAATGCTGTAGTTAGGCAGGAGGCTGCTAGGCTTTGATCTACATAATATAGCTCATGGAAAGCAACTTTTGTTATTTCATACCCTTCATTATATTTTTTCAGGTGTTGAATTCTTGTGACTGGTAGTTTTCACATATCACTCTGGTCTCTAAACAGATTTAATACAATGAATTTCGATTTTATATATTCATTGTAGTTGAGCTATGTCCTTACGATGAATGAACTCATACTTTGTGCATTTATCAAAAGTTAAGAGATTTCTAATAAATGTGTATTTATTTACCTCATAAAAATAAAACCTTATATGACTGAAAATTTTATGTGGTTCTTATATAGCAGTTACATTATCAATTTTGTTCTGCTTTAAATATAATGATATATTATCATATCTAAAAATGTTAGGTTTGCTTCACTGTTTGAGAGAGCAGCAGCAGATCTGTTAGCACAGTAGCAACCGACAATCCTGCTTAGATTGTTATGATGTTCAGATGTTATCTGCTGCCTTCTGCTTTGTCAAAATAATTTTTAGTGCAGGATTCAAATACTTTAATATTTGGTAATTTTCTGTATTGTTCACATATCTGGCGGCAGAATAATACAGGGGGAGTATCTTAGTAGTTCTTATAAATGACTAGAATAAAAAATTCTGCAGTTAGATTTTGTTATGTTTAAATACATTGCAAAGTGATTTTATTATTGTATTAATGATGCTATTCTTAGATGGAGACTACGGCAGAAATAAGTATATTGCTTTTAGTCTGCTGACTTACGTTACATTATTTCATGAAAGATTGTTTGGAAGATTGGATAGAGCTCAGATTGCTGACATGTTTCATACAGATTGGAAAGAATAGGCTAATATTACACTTAAATAGAGAATGAAGTAGTAGCCAGTTTATAAAATGTGTGACAATTTCTTAGCATAAGCTTCCCTGTGTAATGTTAGATTCAAATTTTCTAGTGGTGGAATTTTTTTTGAGATCATGGTGAGATTAGAAACCTCAAACCGTACATCTGATGTACTGAATAACTGTGCACTGCAGAACAAATAATCTTCTGAGGTGGTTTAACAACTGATCAATATAATGTATTGGTGCTCAACAAAATGTTTATTAGTTTAAATGTAAATATTTAAAGTTTAAAAGCATACTTTGAAATTCATCTGCCTCGTTTTGTCAACTCTGTTCTCTGTCCTTCCTTCCTCACAGATGTGGAGTTTTACATAATTCTTCACTGTACTTTATGGCTTTTGAAATAGGAATAGCTACTATGTTTTGTTTACAGGTGGAAAAATGGGTCATTTGATACTCGATGCCATTTTCCTGACCCTTTCTTATTTGTAGGATTAAAGCAGAAAAACTGTATGGATACTTAGATTACTGGAGCTACAGTAACATAGCCATATGTGAGGATGATTAAAGTGCAGATTAAGCTTTGAAAAGAGGAGTTTTTTTAATATCTGCATCTATTTTACGTATTACTGTATGTTTTCAGTTGGCCACATAGATACAATCATGCTGTTTAAATTAAGTGACAGTGTTCTGGAACAGAATTCTGCTGCTTAGACTGCTTTTTATAATAAAAATGCAGATTATTTTCTTCTTTAAGGTACATTTGTTTATAATTTAACAGTTCAGTACTCCTTCATGTAGAGGAGTGTTCCAGGGTCTCAAATACAGCAAATTTTAATCATTCTCCATGAAAATGTAATTGTGGCTAATGATACTGACCTTTCAGAATTTCAGTGTAACTGTTTGCTAGCTTCAGAGGTGTGTACTCAGGATATTTTATTACTTTGTCACTGATACTAACACTTCTCAATTTCCTCTCCATTATCCAACTGTAGTTCAGAGCGCCTCACTAATTGATGTACAAAGCTTAAATCTCTGCTATCTTGAATACACTGTGTGGATGCCAACAGCTTGCTCTCTGGTTATTTGGTTGCGTAACTTTTAGTAACCCTGCCAGTCTACACCAGATACGTGATTGTGGCTCTTAAGAATCGGATTTAAAGCTCAGATGTGTTCTGTGCTGAAAACAGTCCCTATAGGTCTGAGCAGTTGCACTGATGGTAGCTGTTGTCAGCTGCTTACAGGTTGCCTGACTGCCCAGAGGAATGTGAGAAATGTTTAATTTTGAGCATTTGGCATTGCTGGATGAGTAGAACAGTGGTGGGGAAGAAGGTGGTAGGTACTCTTGCAATCTGCAATAGGGCTGCTAAGCAGAGCCTGCAATGTCTGACACTTCTGTTTTCCTCAAGCTAGAAAGAAGCAGTCTTTCAGGACAGCGGCCTATTTTGTGTGCTGTGTGTGATTGTAGGGTCTGCTGTCCAGTTTAGAGATAAGAATAACTTCCCAAGATGCCTGGGGTCAAGACAGCAGAAACTCTGCCCCAGTTTGTACAGTGGCTGTGGAGGAGTGCATCTACCTGCACACCAGGTAGATGGTGGCAGGTGGGGCACTGCAAATCCTGGTTGTTGTACAACAGGATTTGGGAATGAATATATGACATTTGTGGCAGATGAGGGGATGGTTTTGCTGTTTTAGTATAAAGCTGTATGTCACTGAAAAATTCTGGGTGCTTAAACGCCACTAGATTGATGTGTATTTGAGTGTGCATCCAGTCATTAAGTTCTCCTTTTCACATACAGTATAATAAAATTTTAAGGGCTCTTAGATTTAGCTGTCTTCAGGGCCAGAGGCCTCTGCCAGTCTGTTGTAATGTCTTTAACCTGTGGAGCCGCCTAATTTTGTTCATTTCCTGATGTATAGTATTTGTTAGAAGCTACAGTGACAAGTGGCATGGCAGTTCTGCAATAAAACCCACGGGCAAGACAGGCAGTCTTCCTTGAAATCTTACATTTTGACTGCATCCTTACTTGTCATCCCTCTGTTCTGGCTGAGCTATAAGCATCTTGTTGGTCCATGAGAACAGATGTGGGCTGGGCTGTGCTTGCCTTGCACATGCTTGGCTAGTATATGAAGTGTTGGTATCAAAAGCCTGCCTGCAAGGGTGGATCGACACATATATAGCAGTGTGGGGATTTTTGAACTTGCTTGTCTCAGGAGGAGAATGTTGTGATAAGGCTTAGTTGTCATTCTGGGAGAAAACATGAGGATTTTAAAATAAGTACTGGGATGTCTTGAGAATTTTTAGTTTCTTGGAACATCGTGTTTCAGATTCAACCTTACTTGCCGGAAACTTTCTGAATGCTGGCTAAAGCCTTCCAGCATGCCGGTACCTGCAGAGCATGCCCAGCAGCACAGTGGTGGGGGACTCTGGGGAGACATATGTTTTGGAACAGATGTTTTTTGTCGTAAAACCTCAGCAAATCTTAGCACAGCTTTCATCTAGTTGACTCTGTTTTGTAGTACACACAGTTACCTCAGAGATAAAGCCTGAACATGGAAAAGCTACATTGTGCTATTCAGCTTTGACACATCTCGTCTACTGCTGTCTTACAGTGAGCTAGCTACCTTTCACTCGTTTCCTTCAGGCTGCACGCGCTGATGGGGCTTTTGTTCGCTAGCTCCCAAAGATAAAGTCTTAACCTGTCTGTTTCAGATATACCCATATACCCCTAAATCTCAGTCTTTTCCCAGAAAGCAGCATTGAGGCAATTTGGCTGCACAAAAAGCAGAAATGGAGTTTGCCGTAGCTCTGCAATCTACATCCAGTTCATGGCTGTATTGGAAATTGTAGCTGTGCCATTAGCAGCAGTGTAGTCTCAGGTGAACCTTGACAGTTGGTTGTCCACTTTAAAGCCCTCTTCTGACAGTGACCATAAGAATATGATTGTAAGGAACGTGCAAATAACTATAGAATTGTTTCTTCACATAAAAAGTTTTTCCTCATTGACTGACTTCAATCCTGAAATACAGAAATTAATGTTACAGGTTTTGAAAAATAAAAAAGAAGCCAAAACCTCGACATGGTTCTGACTTGTGTAATTACCAGTTGCTGGTCTGGATCAAAAGTAGAGGGGCAAAATAGTAACCCATATCTATACCCTGTTGGAATAAAATATGCTACAGAGTTCAAATGTAAACTACCCCTACCCCTTCCCCAGGTACCTGTCTGCAAATTTAGGGTTGGATATTCAGGATTCAGTGTTGCTCATGTTATGTACCCCTAGAAAAACGTGCAGACATGGGCACTGTATATTTGGCTGTTTTGAGCATAGAGAGAGGATAATAAGCTTATATCCAGGATCTTGCTTGCATCTTGAATGAAAGCCCCAAGATTTTCTGCATTTCTTAATGGTTCTACTTACTTACTCATGACAATGTGTGGCCTTAGTCAAGGTTTAAAAAAACCCCAAACAACAAAAGCAAAACAAACCAAAGGAAAAAGTTCACTAGGTATATGCCTTCCCCTCAGAAAAGTTTTATTTATTGATCTTATGATTATTTTTTTACAGTGAAATAAATGCCCGACTTGATGCTGTGTCTGAAATTCTACTGTCAGAATCCAGTGTGTTTGGTCAGATTCAAAATCTTCTTTGTAAGCTGCCAGATATAGAGAGAGGCCTCTGCAGTGTTTTTCACAAAAAGGTATACCCATAATTACCCTAATTTATTATTTTCTAAATGGCATCATTCTTTCTTAATGTACTACTATAGTTTTTGCATGTTTGTTTAAAAATATATTATTCTTAGCAAAACTGAGGCTGAAATAATAATGGAATGCAAGTTTATAAAATTTTTCTTTGCCTTATGGTAGAATCTTATTTTATTTCTTGTCAGTGATATGTTGATAGAAGAAATGTCTAAGTACGATTCTGGAATACGTACATTGTATTGCTAATGCTAACAGGAAAAGCATCAGTGGTACTTATGATTTAGTGACTGGATTCAGTGAGATGGGATGGTGCAATAGGTCCTTGTGCCATAAACTATTTCCCTTTAAAACAAAGCATTGCATTCTGTATGCTTATCTAAAAACTCACTTGCAAGTGAAACCACTTGGCTGTAGTTAGCTGTTTTCAAATGAATGTTGTTTATAAATTCTGTAATTTGGATCTCACTTGCACATTTTAATAAGAATTACTTGTAATGAGACACTGACAATCTTAGTTGAAGCAGATTAATGTGCTAATAGCACCTGTGCAGTACTTCATGTTCTTTTATTTCACTGTTATATTTAGAGGTTTTGACAGTTTGTTTTAGATAAAGGAATAAGTAGGTAAAAGGGGAGCAAAGTTGTAATTTCTTTGGATGGTACAGCACAAAGGTTTCCTCCCTCTGAAAATCTGAAATTCAATTCTTGTATGATTTTTAAAGCTCTAAGGTGTTGCAGTGTTAGGCACATAGAAAGACTTGTATGTTTCAATGAATGGATACAGAGGTCCAGCCATAATTAAGTTTATGAAAAGAGGGAGTGTGCACCAACCTCCCCATTCTCTAAAATGTACCATATCCACATAAAACAATTGTTTTTTTCAAAACAGCTGTCCAGGAATTAGATGATTCCTTTTTAACGGTTTAATTCATTTCAGGTTGAGTGCTATGTAATAAAGTTTGTAGAGATACATCTGTATTTCACAATATCCTGGCAATCCTCCACTGCTATCCAGTGCTTCTGCTTTGGTATTGTGTTGTGGGATGTTTTTTGTTTTGTTTTCGGGTTTTTTTTGTACTAGTCTGTATCTGTTTCTTCAGGTGTCCCTTCCTGTTGTAGGACTGTGTACCCTTCTCAGCTTTAAAGCTGGCGTTGAGGTGGAACCATTCAGAGACCATGAACTTTCATGTGATTTTTGGAGTGAGATGACAATGTCGTTTGTTGTAACAACAGCCACTGCAGTGTAAAGATATGTATTTAGTAAATCAGATGTTGGAAAGAAACTGCAGGAGAGGAGAAATGCTCCAACAGAATCCTTAAGAAGTATAAATGAGGGGGAAAAGCTCTAAGCATACACTTTTCCTTTGATGAATTACCTTCCTTTGGTAAAAATCTATTTTGTCTTCCATTGCAGAAGTCTGTGGAGAGTACCCAAAGCACTGAGTAATCCCTCAAGATTTTTAGGTCTTTGAGGAGATGACAGTGTTCCTGAAAGTCAGTCTCTGTTTTGAATAAAGAATCAAAAGCAGGCTCTGGGAAACAGATTCTGCTGTCTAGACAGACAGTGAATATGGAGCCTGAAGAAAGGTCCCTGCAAAGAAGATACATATTCAAGAACATGGAGCAAATGGTTTTCATTAATATTTTAATTTGGAATATCCAGTGAATGCTGCCATTTCAGTTCCCAGTATAGGAGCCTTTTCAGTTGTGTTAACTCCAAATTATCGTCTCTGCTCAAAATGAGGTTCCCTGCAATTTCATTCCCATTAAGGGATCCAGAACTCTGAGTGGAGCACACTGATGGCTTAACTAAAGGAATGCGCTTGTTAATTCAGAGTCAACTGCAGGAAAAATAGGTGAATGTGACAATCCTTCAGGGCCTTTAGAGTTCAGTGACATTAGTATCTGAGGAGGTGTATTTCATGAAGAGAGACCTCTGCAGTGTAGAGAGATGGCTGGATTTTCTCAGTTGTTGCAAACATGTTTAATTCAGATTAACCACTGCAGAACTTTTATTGTACAATACACTTTCCACCAGTAACCTGTACAGGAGACAGAAAAAAATTAAGGCAAAACAATGCTCTGGTTTGGAACTTACTTTGCAAGGCAAATTTTCCTTATGTGAACTCTTCTGGTAAATAACTTCATCATATATTTTCCTGGTCTGACTGTAGTTTTATTTTATTTTTTAATAAGTCTGCTAATGTTTCTTGTCTGGTGGCATCACTCAAGTTGGCAATTGTTACTCTGACCCTCCACAAATTCCCATCACCCCAAACCAGCTTAAAACACTGCTAATCTACCCCCAGGAACGAACTATCTGGAATGAGAACATCATTCTAGTACGATTTAGGTGTTACATTGGAGGTCATATTACCCGCTCTGAGTTTGTCTCAGCCTGAGAAAGAACTATGGGAATGGTTAAGGAGACAAGAGCAACATCACTGTTGCTATAGAGAGTGGAATTAATACAAGGACTGATTGTTCTTCACAGTTCCTGCAGCTCCAGCATCTGACCAGGCAGAAACGCTGTCCATGGCATTCTATGGCAAGAGAAGGATGGCTGGAGATGAACTGTTTGAAGGCTTCTTGGTAGTGTTCAGAAGTTGACTTCAAAAGGAAACTGAGACAAGGAATTGTCAAGAGTTTTGACTAAATAGTGCCTGGAACTGATGCAGAATTAGATCTTGCTGGAAGACACAGTGGCTCAGTGTTTTCTGTAACGAGTTCAGCCATGCCCTCTGGCCCCTGGAGAGAGACACCAAATAAAACAAAATTTAGGCCACATGTTTTTCCTTTTGTGATCTGCATCTCAGTACAGTGGGAAATAGGAATGACAGAACCCTACATTCTTGTTTCAGTTAAAGTGATGACTGCTTAGCCTTGCCTTGGAGTGTACAGAATGGAAGAGAGTGATTGGAGACCTATGCTTGAATAGGTCTTAAAACTAGTACTGAGTAAACATGCCATCAGTACTTTTAGAAATGTGTCCTACAGGGCCATCCTGATGTTGCTTGCTGTTTTCATGCCTGGTTTCATGCAGTGTGTTTCAGAAGATAAATATTTATACAGGCTTGATCCATAACTGTTTATCTTATTGTACCCTTTGCTCAATAAACATAACTTTTTGACTAAAGCTCAGTCACCAAAGTGGACAGGAATCATCATAACAAATGGTCATTGAATTTACAGAACAGATTAAAGTGAAGCTGTCTCACTGAACTCCTACACAAGGAGTGAAGTCAATAATCAAAACTTACCAGGGCTTGTGGTAAAATGTCATTGCAGTTTGTTCTAACTTCAACCATAGGCTCTCCCTTGTTCAGAATTCCTCACAAGTTGCTGCAGTTGGGAAAATGGGTTCAGTTCTGAATCAGTCTCTAAAAATTTGCTGCCCGCTTAACGGGCTGCTCACCTGTGCAAAATAAAGCAGGCAGTTACTACAAGGGGAGTATTTGCTGCTTGGTTGCCTACAGCCTCTTTGTGGGATTTCCCTTTCAGTTTTTCAGTGAATACTTCAGTACTTCTCTGTCATGCTCAGACTCTGCAGAGGAGTGCTGCTCAGATGGGTGCTAAGTGCTTAAAGTCTTTCACATAAACTTGTCAACCAGAATGATGCTGAAAACATGCCCTATCCTGGAAGGTACATTTGATACTTCATTGAAAGTGGTGTGATTTTCAGAAGATTCAGAGAAAAAAGTTGTAATTCTGATTTTTTTTTTCTCTTATTAAATCAATACCTGTTATATATGTCTAGGAATTTAGTTACTGTTTGTATACAACGTTTAATATAACTTCTTTCCACAGCATAATATATTATTGACTTCAGCAAACACATACCATATTATTTTACTTTTTTCTTCTATGATATCAGTATGTCTTGCATATACTACACTTCTAATCTTTTAAAGAATTTGCATCACATTTTTAGATTTGCAGTACTAAAGGCTGATTTGAACAAATTGTTCCCTGTTAAGCTGATTAATACAAATAATGTCATAACAAGGGGACATAGTAACCTTAAAATTAAATACCTCATTTTTCCTAAACCAAAAATAGTATGCTCACTATACTAAAAACATAAAGGTAGCTATTACAGTTTGAAAGGAGTGATAAATGTATGCTGCATTTCAACTCCCATTTTTATTTGAAATGCTTTTAACTAGGAGTGGTCAATGGCTGTCAGTTGTGGGTCTCTGTGGTTCCCTTTTAGATCTGTTGGAAACAATTTCACTCATGCAAACAAGGCTAAATTGCTTTCAGTGTTCTTGAAAGGGTGTTAGATCTGGCATACTGCTGTGATTCTTCTCAGTGGCAGCCATACCATTTTCAGTACAGTTTGATAAAACTGCTGGCTGAAACTATTGTTTGGCATCACTGTCAAGTCTGAGGTTATTTTTCTAGTGCCAGAGAAGCTGTAGCTGTCATTGACGGCATTTTAAAATTAGACTTCAAAAATAGCATTGAATAAGCCTGTGAGAATCTTCCGTGAATGTAAGGCTATTAATCCTGCTTTATGTAAACCACTTCTACTGTATTTTAAAAGCTTCTTATTTATAACAGTTATATATCTTTTGTAAGGTTACTTAGGATTTAAATGGAATCAGTCCCACTTTAACAGAATCCAGCTTTTCAGAGTTATTTTTACACATCTGTTCCAAGCTATCTCTTTGCTTAGTAAATAATTTCTGCAGTGAAGCCATTAAATTTTAAATGCAAAGTCCTGCAGTGTTACTAAAATCAAGCCAGGGGAAACAGTAATACTCTGAATAAGCACAAAATGGGTACATTCATCCTTTTTCTTGAGAACGCTGTTTGACAAAGTTGTTTTCAGTAAAGCATGTTGAATTTCCCATTCTCCAAAGGTACTGTTGACCGTAGCTTGCAGTAGAATTGAATGAGTTTTAACTCATTAGATGACTGTTATGGTGTGTAGGCTATCAGAGTTGCTGTGAGAAGCATCAGGCTGTTCACTAAACATCCTCTGAGAAATCTCATGATAACTTTCAGGGTTGTTTATGGTGTCTTTTGTACATGACAAAGATTTTTTTGGTGTTTTTCTTCCCCCGATTCCTTTATTGGTGACAGTGCCTTGAAATCCAGCTTCCTCCACTTACTGAAGCCTCACCTTCACCAGCCTCACCACCCTTATTGAAGAAAACCTCAGACAGGTGTTCTTATGTATTCTTAAAATCTTTTCCCGCCCTCATATAGTGTACTAATTAAGTCCCATTTAGTTCATTTTTTTAAAGAAAAATTTTTAAAAATACCTAAAGAAACACCACCCGTGCAACTGATGTATTTCATACTGTCCATATTCGCTCTTCCTTCTGTTCTGGACATTATTCTCCTATGAATCACTTATTGCTGTCTGTCAGAGGCTTACTTTGCAATTTCATGTGTCAGGACTTCAGCCTTTGCGTCCTTGAGTACTTTTTGTATTTAAGGGCAGCCTTGCAGAATTTTATTCTTTATCTGCATCAAGGTTGATGATGATGATGCAGCCAGTCATACTGTATTTTACTTTGAGTCCAGGATTCATAATTTGTTTAGTCTTTCAGACCTTCCTTTGTGCTTTGACTTCAAATCCATTGACAGATTTATTGCTTTATTATTTTGGGTTTTTTTGTTGTCAGATAGAATAAGTAAGTTCCAGATTATCAGAAAGATATTGATCAGTTGCAGCAAATGCAGGAAGAACCAAAGTTTTCATGTGGCTGAGTAATGGATTGTTTATGAAGAAAGATTAAAAGATTATAGTTTGGTTAAATCAATGATTAAAGGAGAGCAGAAGGTTTAGAGATATTTGAAGGGTGTTAACAGCAAAGGAGTTGAGTTAGTGTAATGCAAAAGGGTAAAACTAGAGATATTTGGATTAATTTAACGGAAGGGAAATTTAGGCTATCTGATAAAACTTTTATGTGATGGTACATATTACTTTATGAATTAGTTTCAGAAAGGAAGCGTTAAGCACATAGTCTCTTGGAATATAAGGGCCCAAGACTAGACAAAAAAACCCATGCAGGAAAGTTGAGCAGTTGCAGGAAAACCACCAAAGTGTTCACTTCTATCCCTAGCTTCCATGGATCTGAAACAGAGATGAACTCAGGTTTTCCAGAAGCATTCAGAATGTAATCTCCCTGGCCTTCCTGAATGTCATGAAATACCATGGTTAAATTGCTTATTCCTTTAGTCAAGTATCTACCAACATTGCCTGTTCAATATGACGTTCAGTTCTTCAGCACGCAGCCATGCTTCAAATTTGTTGGAGAGTATCTGATAGATACTGGCTTTGCTAAGTTCAGTTACATTTACTTCAGTGATGGAATGCATTTTAAATGGCCAGGAATTATTTTTGAATTTTTGTTTAATATAGCCTTTATGATAGAGAAAATTAGGGAATGCAGCAATTAATCTTATAAATTATTTTCTTTCTAGCCTTACTGTTGTCAGTCACTTAGAACTTCCAGTCTCCATACTGGATTGCCAAGGCTGCAGGTTTAGATGTATCTTTATTCTGTGTTTATACAGTATGAAGGCCACTATTCCATCACTAGTCACTGTCGTGACATGTATTTAATATGAAGAGGGCTAAGGCTGTATCTGGAATGTACCTTAATTTATTTTCTATTGTTTTCAGAAAGTTGCATTTAGATGGCCTTCATGTTCTGAAGGGCTAGTAGGCATTACAGAGCAAACATTTTAGGGTTTACATATGTGGGGAGGGAGAGAAAAATATTCCTTTCCAGCCCAGTATTTTCGTTATTACTCATTTCCATGTTTGGGTACAGAAGTTATTTGGGAGAAAAAACTACAGTGTAATAGATGAGAGAATTGTCTTAGTTCTTGCATAAGAGTATGGGAAGGGAAGAGAAACAAAAATTTGATTCTGGGAAGAAACTGGAAGAGAAGGGATGACAAAATAAAAATGTAGATATTTTATGAAATAGTAATTCACTGAAACCTACATGTTCTGTAATTGTTGTACTGATCACCACAAAATACTGACCAGAAATTAAGTTCTAGACTGTATGTTGCCTGGGCTGGAGATGGAAAAAACATAGGAAGAGAAGGATGTGGTATACAGTGAATATTCTAGTAGAAGCATTCAGTATATACTAGCCCCTTCCTTGCAATCCTCATGTGAGGAAAATAAACTAGCTTTTTCAGTGTTGTCAGTTGACCAATTTGAAGAAGTTCAGAAGACTGAAGAAAGAATGTTCCTACAGATCATAAATATGAAAAAATGCCAGCATTAATTATTTATAGACAGCTTTTTTAAAATCTTCTGTATTGGGTTTGTGTGTCAAGGTTTTGGTAGTGGAGAGCTATGGGGTGGCTTCTGTGAGAAGCTGCTAGAAGTTTCCCCTACATCCAACAGAGCCAATACCAACCAGCTCCAACATGGACCCACTTCTGGCCAAGGCTGAGCCTATCGGTGACAGTGGTAGCACCTTTGGGATAACATAGTTAATAAGGGGAAAAACTTGCTGTACAGCAGTAGTTGCAGCTGGTAGAGAGGAGTGAGAACATGCGAGAGAAACTCTGCAGACACCCAGGTCAGTGAACAAGGAGGATGAGGAGACGCTCCAGGTGCCAGAGCAGAGGTTCCCCCGCAGGCCGTGGTGCAGCCTGTGGTGAGGCAGCTGTGCCCTGCAGCCCACGGTGGTCCACAGTGGAGCAGATCTCCACCTGCAGCCCAGGGAGGAGCCCACCCCGGAGCAGGGGGATGCCTGAAGCACCGTGTGGCCCCATGGGAAGCCCACGCTGGAGCAGGTTTGCTGGCAGGATTTGTGACCCCGTGGGAGGGACCCACACTGGAGCAAGCCGTGAAGAGCTGCAGCCTGTGGGATGGACCCACGCTGGAGAAGTTCACAGAGGACTGTCTCCTGTGGCAGGGACCCCACGCTGGAGCAGGGGTAGAGTGTGAGGAGCCATCCCCCTGTCCTACTGCTGTGGAGGAGCTAGAGAAAATCTGAAGTTGAGCCCAGGAAGGAGGAAGGGGTGTGGGAAGATGTTTTAAGATTTAGTTTTTAATTCTCATTACCCTACTCTGATTTGATTGGGAATAAATTAAGCTAATTTCCCCAAGTTGAGTCTGTTTTGCCAGTGACAGTAATTGGTGAGTGATCTCTCCCTGTCTTTATCTTGAGACATGAGCCTTTCATTATATTTTCCTGTCTCTGTCCAGCTGAGGAGGGGAGAGATAGAGTGGCTTTGGTGGGTACCTGGTGTCCAGCCACCACACATTCTGAAATGGAAATGTCCTGGAGTGCCACTGGATTCAGCAGCGTTTGAAGGCACTAAGTGTCTCATAAGACTCGGTTTCCATTTGGTATGCGAATACAGTTTAACACAAGTGCACACTTCTGTTAAGACCATTTCAGAGAGAACAGGTATTACCTAATTTATAGGTGGGGCATGAGTACCGTGGGTAACTAAGAGCTGAATGGGTCAAAGGAGTGGGGGGGACTAGGAGTGTGGTAGGAGTTGGATTGTTTTGTTAGGTTGTTAACTGCTTGCAAAATCCTGACCCTGACTGCTAATTCTTGAAAATGAGCTATAGGTGACAAACTGCTGACGTTGAAGAGTGTGTAGAATATAACAGCAAAATATTTGAGCCATGTCAGAAGTCATATTAATGGTTAATAAAGAAGAGTTTCTCTTTCACAAGTCACTGCTTGTGGTGAGAAGCTGCTTTAAGGGAACCAATATGCTTCTACTCTGTGGATATCATGAAGCAAGCTCTGAAAGTACAGTGTGCTATTGGCTCCAATCTGGGAGATTCCTTTTGGATGATACCCTGGCTAACTGCCTGAAAGAGATAGAAAAATCTCTTTCATAACTCTGTAGTGAGGAGAGAACGAAAGACAAAGACAGGGATAGTGTGTTCTCTTAGTCTTCTCATTGCATTGACCTGGGAGTAACCAGCCAGAGGCTGAAGCTCACAATAGCTACAAGCACTTTAAGCAATGACTGCTGTTTTTCTCTTTCTCAGTTGTTTGGTTTTTTTTTTCCCCTTTTCTTTTCTGTGTTCTTGTTCCAAGACTCTCCCTCTCTGTGCCTGACCTTGTCTTTCCAAATCCATTTTCGCCAAAACAGCAGCCTGGAGATTCACATATCAACAGTACACATATGCACAAGCCTGTATGGACAAATTGTGATGGTCATAAAATTACTCAACATGCTCTTTTGCCGTTTGCACATTATTAGCCCATCTTTCTGCTATTTGTCTGCTGCACATCTCCATCCAACAACAGAAATAATGGAGATCAGCTCCCAACTGATTCCTAACAACAGTGGTTAGAACAATTAGTATGCTTTATTAACCTTGCAAATGTGATATGATTATGCAGTTGCATTACAGTCCATACATTTTAATTATATTTTGTCTCCTTTTCAAAAAGAAAAAAACCCTGTAGAATTTAATGACAATATAATACATTGTAATGATTTAGACATTGCTTCCCTTCTCAGTGCTCAACCCAAGAGTTCTTCTTGATAGTCAGCACCCTATCTCGTCTGGACTTGGAAATTCAAGTTCTTGTTCCAGTCATCCATTCTCATGTGAAAACTCCCCTATTACAAAATGCACTGTTGGAAATCCCAGAACTTCTCTCCCCTGTAAAACATTATTTAAAGATCCTTAATGAAGAAGCAGCCAAGTAAGTAAATAGATGAATCTTCTATGCCTCATAGTCTTTCTGACTAAATGTATTCAGTTATGTGAATTATGCATCTTGTTTTAATGCACCTTAGTTTTATATTTTTCATTTTGTATTTATGTATGTACAGGTTGCTTATAGTTAAAAGCAGAGGTTGTTGTTTCCTGCAGCTTACATTCTTTTTTTAAAATTAAACTAGGTGAGCAAGTGTTTTGCCTAGCGGGTGTCTACCTCAGGCTGAATGATAATTTTTTGAAATTTTTTCAGCTGGTTTTGGAAATGAGTTTAGAGCAAAACTTGATTAGCTTATGCTAATTTGTTTAACAACTTTTTAATTATTATTTTAAAATAGAGAAGCTATTCCTTTTGAAGAAAGACTTGACCTTTAGCAGAGTGGCTGCTCTGCTGTCAGGAATATGCCTTTTATGATTTTTGTGAAAATTCATCAAAGCTTTGAGTGCCTCCCATTTTATTTTTTTTTATCTTTACACACTCGCTGATGACAGTGAATATTAACAGCTCTAAAGATTCCATGTAGCCTGTGTGATTCGTACTCCCTTAGAGCATTTCTGGGGTTATTGCTCTGTTCGTGGACTCCCTCTAGAAAATGTCTAAAGGAGCACCTAACTCAGTCTCTTGGTGTGATGAGGCTTTTCTCTGGAGTTCTTCCTGTAGTCTTGGAAAGGTGAGCTGAAAGTATGGAAGCTGTCTGCCCTTTTAATTCTATCCCTTGTTGGTCCAAGAAGAAAAGTGTAGACGAAGACGATGCTGAATTGGAATGAATGCTCATTGTAAGGGAGAATGTCTTTAAATAATTTGTTATATACTATTTATTCTGAAGAACTGCCACCTCCATTGTTACCCCAGATCATAGTTTTAACCACAGAAAGAAGGCAGGAGGCTTAAGATGCAGAACAGTAAAAAAAGAACATGTGTTCAGAAAGGGGTGGATGTGTAAATACCTCTCAGGGTACAGGATTTAGGAGGAATACCTTGTGACCAGTAAAAGTCACTGCCCTTCTGAAAAAAAGGAGTATAAACTCTTCTAAAAAAAGTTGCCTAGCACCACAGATGCAGCCTGTCCGGCTTACACAGCCAACCTTTCTGAGCAATTAACTTCACAGATGTTTGATCTTTCAATGTAGTTTTTACAGAACATGTTAAAAGGACATTCTGAACACAAAGTTGGTATCATCCAAACATCCATCCTAAACTTCCTTTCTATGAGCAAGTTTCATTTAACTTTGAACATTTTTTCATGTAATGTTAAGAGATATGACATACCTAGAGATCCTTTGAGGAAAGATGTGGAATGTAGTTTAATTTGTAGTTATATTGGGGCAACATAGTCTTGATCTTTTATTTACAAAACAGACTAAAAATAAACATCCAATTTATTTATAAAATGCCTTTTATCTTTCTCCAGCAGAGATTTACAATTAAAGAAATTTAAGAATTAAAACCTAGAACTTACTTTATTTGCTTCTGAATTAGAGACAGATGCAAGGTATAAAAATTTAGAAGTTGAGAAAGGTAGAAATAATTGCTATGCCCGCTGGACAGGTGGGATTATGAGATTTCTACCGATGCCTGGTATCCAATTATAGTTTTGGGAGGTTTTGACAAAACAGACTGTATCTTAATTATACCAGATTTACTGTAGGTAGGTTGAATATACGGATTTTTTTTTTCCTGTCACTGTGATGATGGCTAGAATAGTATACAGAAAGAAGATACAATAGTGTAAGATACCATTACTGATCTGCAGAATGCATAGATCTTATTTGCATTTATTCAAGATAACTAAAATAGCTTACCTTTTGGCCTTTACATATCTCAAGCTTGTTTGGCAATATTATTTGTACTCAAAAACATTTATTTCATTGAAATCATGATGACTACTTATACATACATGCACACACACAGTTGCGCACACATATGTATACTGCATCATGTGTTAATTTTATTATGTGGTGTGGATGAAATCCTGTAGCATTTTCAAAAGTATCCCTCTGCTCCAGGGGAGTTTGAGATTTTGGGGTTTGTGTTTTTTTTTTAAACCGTTAACTTTTAAATTTTTGGTAGGCATCATATAGCAGTGACAGTCTTCACAGTCAGCTGCTGGCTACTAGTGATCTTTTTTTCCTTTCATTCCCATGGAAACAGGTCTAATTAGCACAAAATCATTTCTAAAAATTAGTATTGTATTTTAAAATGGCATCTTTACTGTCACTTACATAATAACTATGTCCATGTAATGTAAAATGAAAGCACAGCTCTGTGTTACCTGTCTGGTCACTGGCTCCAGTTGTAGTTTCATCCTCAGGCAAAGGAGTGTTGGAATAGGTGGAATATTAGACTTTTTATTACTTCCATGTTTTATTGCTTTCCGTTTGCTAATTACTTGCTCTCCAAATATTAGATTTCAGGGTAATTATGTAATTAACTGGTAGTTTTGTATTTGCTCTAAAATACAAATGTGTATTTCAATTAACTTAGGGCTGATTGCACTACTTTTTATTGTTTGCCCGATACTAATGAGGATAAGTTACATTTTTGTTATTTTCTTATGACAACCATATCTTTAATAGCTTGTTCAACTTCCCAGTTTTAAACATTTAAATGGCATTGTCTGTTTCAGGTTTCAATCCTGAGATGAGATAGTGCAGCCAAAACAATTCTGTCATTTTCTGACATTGAGACTAGAAAAGAGCATTGTTTTGCATGTATTAAAAAATAATCTGGTTGATCTTTTCTTGAGAAAAGGAAGCTACTCTTAAGAAACTCCAGATGACACCCTGCTTTGATGAAGGCCTTTTGGGAGGGATTTTTCTTTGCAATTCTCATTTAAATCTACCCAGATTTGGGCAAATTCTAAATATGTGAAAAATCATAGAGACATCATGTGTTCATGTTATGCAGAAATTATCTAGACCTTCACGTTTAATCATGATAAAGACGATACCAGCACTTGGGATGTTCCAGTCTGAGACAGCAATTGCATTCCAGAATTATGAATTGAGACATAAGGGAATGATCTTTCTTGTGTTTCCTTTCCTTGTTCTGCTCGACTGAGGGAGAACAAACAGAAAACTGCAGGATGCATGTTCCTGAGACCACAAAAAACCCAAGTCAGCAGGGTTTGGTATAGAAGAACAAGCATAATATAATAGAGTAGAAAGGAAGAGAAATAGGTTGGTTTTGAATACACTGGGGGTCACTGTATAGACAGTGACTTTTCTAGAGCTTTTCTATGTAGTGTATATGGCAGCTTTTGGTAGATGCGGTGTACTATGACCAGCTAACATAAAAGCTGTATTTAGAGGGGAATAAAGCTAGTGTTAAAACAAATGAGAATAACAAAAATATGGATACAACTAGTAGAACTGGGGAATGTATACTTGGGTTTACTGTTATTTTATATTATGCTTCTTATGGATAGGACTGGAGACAAAACCCAATTGTTCAAGGACCTTACAGACTTCCCTGTCATCAGAAAGAAGAAGGAGGAGATCCTGGATGTGCTTTCTAAAATCCAATTGCATCTGACAGACATTCGTAAACAGATTAAAAATCCTTCTGCAGAGTATGTTACAGTTTCTGGTCAAGAGGTAATATGGTGTCTATTACATATGACTGTATCCTTGCTTGTCTAGAAAATAGCTTAAAAGTTAGGCTTAACTAGAACTCTTTCCACTTATCATGATACTTGATGAGGTCATTTGACTATAATCTTTTGTACAACTTTAAAGAACAGTTTTGTGAGAATGTTACTTTTTTATTTTTTAAGCCAATTACTTAGTGATTTAAATAGTAAAGACACATTAGTGCAGTTGAATTTCGTGTAGTAATGGTTTGCTTTTCTGTATATGTAAAAACACTTGCATACTTCCAGGGTTAATTACATGGCTATTAAGTGCTGAAATATTCTCAGAGAACAAGGAAGCATAGCATTAGGTTAATTTGAAGAATGCTAAAATGATTTGTAAGTACTGATTGAGACTGTAATTTGAAAGATGGGAGAGAAGAGGAAAAGTAAAATAACATTTATCATTCTTTAATATTTTTAATTCTTAGAAAAGATAGTTGCAGACTGGAGCTTTGTTTGCTAGATGCTGTGCAAGTGTGGGCAGGTCACGCTCCAGCTAGCTGAGAAGTTCAGTGCAAAAAAAAAAAAAAAGGTATGACAGTTCCTGCCAGACTTGTAGGGGAACTGAAAGGAGCAGTGAGGTAGCACTGTTCAACATTGTTCTTTGAGAGCTAAAGTGGGAAGGTTGGGGAAAACTCCACAGAAAATTAGGGAAAGAAAGGAGTTGGGAAACTGAATCAGAGTTAGGAGTAAAAGAGATGAATCAGTGAGGATAGGGAGGAAAGGAACTGGAAGCAGCCCCCTGTCACATTGAGAATCTAGGAAGCTGAGAAAGACCCACAATACACACCAGGGAGCAGACAGGCAATGCTGAAGAGAGCATCTGAGAAGGGATGAATTAGACATAGAAGCATTTGATAAATATTTTGAGTAGATGTTTCTTTAGATGGTGAAGCTGAGAAGAAGAAACATGTGACTAAAGAGTTGGATAGGGTGTCAGCATGTAAGTCCAAGAGGAAACGTGAAGAGTGCATTTTGAGTGTTGCTGAGGAAAGGAAGAGCCAAAAGTGGAGCGATTACTCTCAAAGAGGCTGAATTAAGAGGTGGATGATAACACGTGTGTGAAGGAGCAGAGAAGAGTTGATCAAAGAAATGAGAGCATCTGAGGAAGTAATCAGATGTGAACTGGACAGGAGGGTTTCAGAAACTGCTAGTCACTATGCACATGTTAAGAGAGGAGGCCTTTGTAGCAGGGGAGGACTCAGAAATCATTACAGACAGAGATCTTTCTTGTCTATTCACAGAAGGAGCTGCAGAGGTTAGGGATAGCTGTTACTTAATTACATCTGATATGGGTGTTTCAGAGAAATCAAAAGAGGCAGTAGAGGAAGTGTTGAAGAATATGGTCAGTGAGGAAAGGAAAGATACTAAAAGAATGGAAGTGATGGAAAAGGAATTGTATGGGAGGAGCAGAGCATAGGCATAACAAGAGTCTCTGAGTTGAGCTCGCTCTTCCTCAGATCTGTATGGGGCATTGTTCTTATGTTCTTGCAGCACTCTGATAGATGTAGTATTCAAACGCTTCTTCACAACAGACCTGGGCAGAAGCAGGTTTATGATTTGCTAGTTCAGGAAGAGAGATTGCCAGGAAACTTTTTTAATGTATCTCCTTACTCTGAACTTCTGTTCAGGGAACAGACTTTCTTGAAGGGGGGGGGAATAAATCAAACTATTTACTTCTTCATGTGTGCCCCCAAACCCATGATTATGAATACATGGTTAGATTTTTAGTCAGCCCACAGTTTAACTTACGTTTGTAAGTTCCTGTTCTGATGAAGATCCAGTTGACACATACCTTTTCCAGAATATGAGATTACGCCCATATCTATCTTATCTTTTGTTTTCAGATCTCTAATGTAATTTGTAGTATGAACTAAACAGGATGGGAGGCTGTATGGATAGAGATAGTATTGCTATTAGTTTCAGGTAGGATTTAGAGAGAAGTTGCTACATTTGACAAATACTTGCTTCTTGCATTGCATAAGCAGTACTTTGATCTCAGTTTATTTAATACTGCAATTATTTGTCTAATAGGGCTAAGAATTAAAGGATAAAAAAGAAAATTATTTTGTTGTTTTGAAGAAGATTGCAACCTCTGTGCTTCTTTCTCACTAGCCACACAAACAAGCCAGGCAATTGAACTGACTGTGTTAATTTAGACTGTTCAGAGTTCAGTTAGGCCTCCAACATAGACACAAATGTGGTACTCTTTTCTGTCTTCTTTTTTGTAGAATTAAACAGCATGTTTAATTGTTTTGAGATGAATTTCAGAAAAAACTGTAATACCAGCACATCAGCAACACCATTAGTGGCAGCAGCAGTTGGCTTACTTTCAAATCTTTATAGGTTCCTACTTCTACCCATTTTCAGTCTTGTTATCTCATGTGTATTAAGCAATTTCAGGGTTTCTACAGTACCAAATATTTTTAAAGTGTCTAAGGTGAATTAAGAACTAGTGCACCATGTCCTTGCTGGAGTCTTGTGCTCATGTTAGGATTATTATTCTTGTTTGTACTTGAAGGCGATTGCTGGCTTTTCTGGTGAGGTGTGGAAGTTTTTTATCTGAATCATGCTAAATGTAATGAAAAAGCTTTGTCAGATGACAGTCCCGTGGTTTTCTGTAAAGGTGATCAGATTCTGGGTTAATCTAATCTCTGCTAGAAATTAATTTTTCAGCTGAATTCTTTTATTTGAGAATGCCTCAATTCTTTGATGCCTAGGACCTTGGGCTAATGTTACAATGATAACCGATATGAATCATATAAAATATTGCAATAAACACATAAAGTAAATTTCATTGCACTGAGCCTCTTGCCATTGGTGCTGGCTTCCCCTGTTCCTTCCCTTTCTGACTAAGTTGATCCAAACTTGAAGCAAGGTACTGTATATGCAGTGATCTGAGATTCTGAAATCTTGTCTGTGAAATGTTGTAGGTAACTATGGCTCAGTATGAATCCCTGATCCCTAGACAGGAAGGCACATCTCACTGATAAGGAGCAGCCTCAGTACAGGTGGTATTACAGAGTCAAGTCTATGTAAATACTGAATTCTCTACAAGGCTCTGTCAGGATTGGGTAAGCAATACTTACTAGCTTTAGTCTGGTTTTGGCTTGATAAGAGGGACGCGAGAAGAGTGTGTTAGTGGATGGAGGAATAGAAGGGCAGCAACATGGTAGGGCACAAAGCCAGCTCAGTATAGGAGTTGCTCTTTTGGCAGAAAATGTGTACGTCATAACCCTCACCCTGGGGAAAAAAGAATGTTAGCTTCTGGTCTTCTCAGTCTCTTCAGGCTGAATACGTTTTTTCTCTGATTCATGCAGATTTCTTGATATATAATGATTATGGTTCTGTAGTCTTTTTAACTTCCCATGATGTGTAATCTTACATTTCTGTTTATTTTAGTTTATGATAGAAGTCAAGAATTCCAATAAATCATCTGTACCATCTGACTGGGTTATGATCAGTAGGTATGAAAAATGTCTTTGAAGTTTATTCTATTCAAATGTGTAAGGAAAAAAAAGTGGTATTTTGGTATTACAATTAATTACATACACATTCATTGCTCCAGTGTTTGTGTTTGGTTTTTTTTTTTAAACTGAAAACCAACCAACCAAAATAGTTATGTTAATTTATTGCCATAATAAGTTTTGCTTAAAACCAAACAAACTGAAAAATGGAGTTCTTAAAATGTGTTTTTATATGGTAGATCCTTAGTGTACTATACTACTTGCTTAATCTTCTAAAGTACAGGTACTGGTGTCAAAACTATGGTTTTGATTCAGTAGTGCCTGTAGTTTGTAGATGCAAATCTTTCATAAAATTTTGATTGTTCTTATTTTATTCAGAAAGGTAATGGTAGCTGTGCAAATATCAGTTTGTGCATCTCAATAATCAGAGTGTATTTAAAATGTCATTTTACTTATTCAAACAGACAAGCTTTGCTTGCTTTAGTACTTAGTGTTATGTAAGCATGATTTTAGATAGTTTTGGATACTTTTTCCAGTAGGTGAAACAGAGATGCACTGAATTATGTAGCTGGCTGCTTTTATTTTCAGCCATTCCTTTTATCATTTAAACGAGTTGAATACCTTAATGGTTTATGGTGTAGAATCCATGTAAATGCTGAATTCTCTACAAGGTCTGCTTTATGTGTGAGCACAAACATCATGAGACAGGTATAATCAAGGTGAACACTGAAGTGATGTTCTAATCACTTATGCAAGAATTCAGTATTAAAAGTGCAAAGATCAGATAGAATTAGAAAGATGAACAACAAATTACAGTTCATCTGGATTTTGTAAAAGAATGCCTAGGAATGCCAAAGTGACTCCTTAATGAAAATACATAAATAAATAGCAAGTGCCCCAAATGGAAACTATCAAGACAGTCTGTATTTACTAAGTTTATTTCAGGCTTATTGGGACTTTTTCCTTTTTAAAGTGAAATTTTTTTTTGGAGTTCATTGTATATGCAGTCAGAGAAAAGTCATCCATTTGTGCAGTATATTGTGTAACAGAACTTTGTGAAATATATAGATTTCAGTGAAAGATGTTACATTATGAAAAATATTTCAAAAGCCTTCTGAATGGGCAGTGGTGCCGTAACCAACCACTTTATTCACAATAAAGATCATTGGAATCAATAGAGTTTGGTACCATAATAGAAGAAGATTTGGGGTTTTTTTAACATCAGTTTTCAAGGCTCACAGTGAGTAAGAACACTAGTCCAATTTTGCATGGAGATGGTGTAACTGATTGCTTAGTAACCTTGATTTCCTATTTGGCTTTTTTCTCTCTTCCAGTACAAAAGCTGTCAGCCGTTTTCACTCTCCTTTTATTATAGAAAATTACAGACATCTGAATCAGCTCCGGGAGCAGCTAGTCCTTGACTGCAATGCTGAATGGCTAAATTTTTTAGAGTGAGTTTACAAAATAGAGTCAGTTTCTATAATAGTACTTTCTTTTATTTATTTAATTTTTGTTACAAGAACAGAAAAAGAAGGGTGCTTATCTTATTAAAAAAGAAGTTGGTAATTCAATTGTTACCCACGACTTTAAGTAGAGTCAATTAAAATATTGTTCTTCAATTTAAAGCATTTGAAAGCAAGACCTTTGCAGACTGTGTCTTGAGACCAGCAGTGATGTCTCTAGATTTTAAAATCCTGATGAAAATACACTATTAAATACATAAAGTGGCTTTCAAAATTTGATAACTAATATCACAGCATTAAGAACTTGAAAGTGTGACAGGCTGTAAATGAGTGAAACTGAATCTAGGAGTTTTATTATTATTGAAGGGCAATGTAAGTGAAATAAAAAAAGAATTTATAGTACAAGCTAACCAAATTCACTTTTGATATTAATTGAAATAGAGAATACCTTTGCTGTTAAGTGTACCATTGCTTAAAAAGTAGTAATAAATCAAGTACAGTTGCAGTATTACAGTTTTTGAGTTAGGAATGTTTAGGGTGTTTGGGCAGTTGTTTGAGTGAGTGCGATTCTCCATAGCGCTATATTTTGTATGCTAACCCTGTGCCTGACTGTGAGTCTGTTTGCTAGAAAGTAATGGGAGAAACAGATCTTCCTCACAACTGGCATGGAAGATCGGTTTGTCTTAGATCAGAGTTTTGAATGGAGTTATTTGACTATTTAGCTAAAGGATCTTTAAAATGGGAGTTTATAAAATATTTCTTAAAATTCTGAATACCTTTAAGTTATCAATTACTTTTTTACTTTCATGAATTACAGACTCACTGAAATTGTCCCTCATGTCATATAATTTATATATAATTAATATATAATATACAATATATATTGGCTTGCTTTCACTTGTGCATTTTTCCCCATTGCAAAAACTTAACAAGTTCCTTCTGAAGTTGTCTCACTGGACATAACTGATGCTAAGGTTTGCCTTCAAGTCAGAACCCAACAATTCTGTAAATCTGGTGAAAACTAGAACAATATCCCAATTCACCCTTCTACAGATTTGTTGCCTTTGCAATACTATAAAAATAATTCCATGAGATTATGTGTTGTGTTGTCACTATATTAGTAGCACAAGTTTGAGTAGACCTATTTTAACCTTTCTTCCTACAGATCTGCTGCTTTTCATGTCTGCTTTGCTGTCTATGATAGTAGCATACAACAAGGAAAGATGTGTGTAGGAAAGTGCTCTTCTTTCCCACCCCTCCATTATTTATTTATTGATTTTTCTCCTCTACTGGCTTTATATTTCATGTTGTATCTTTGAGACTAGGAGAGGAAAAAACAAAATTCTTGAGGACTCTACTGAAAACTGTCTTGTGGTAACATCATTATTGTACTGGGGGAGGCAATCCCATGAATGGAAAATGAATTCTTGAATTTTCTGTGGTAGATACAATATTTAATCGAAATTGTAGACAACTCCTGGGTTCAGGCACTTTTAGTGTTTTGTTTTTTTTTTTTTGACTGTAACTTGCGTTTGAAGTGAATTGGCATTTGGGATTCAGTTGTCACATTGATAAACCGTAGCATTGTTATAGACCTCATTTAGGCAGCAGGGATCAACTGCAGACCCTTTATATGCTATCTAATGAATTTCATTTTGCCTGCTTCCTTCTGCTTAAAAATAATTCACTGTTACAATGGGAGCATGAAGTCCATCTTGATTAAGGTTGTGTCCTCCTATTGTAACTTAATACACTACCGGGAGATTTGAGTTCACGGTAATTGAAAGACCATAGGAGCCCTGTGAGAAGTATACATAGGGTATATTCTGACACTACATTTGTATCTGTATGAAATTTTTTTTTCTCTCTTTTCTTCCTCCTGTTATTTTTCCTTGTTTTGGCATAGCCATTTTAGTGAACATTATCACCCTGTGTCTAAAGCGATTGGTCACCTAGCAACTGTTGACTGTCTCTTCTCATTGGCCCAGGTGGCTAAACAAGGAGACTACTGCAGGTAATCAATTTTTAATTTTTATTTAGAATTTTACAGGGAACTGTAAGAGAGCATTTAAAACAAATTTGATTTTAATATGTGTGCTATGATAAAATGCATTATTAAAAATGTTTACAGTAGTTTCAGCTTAATCTGATTTTTGCAGAGCAACACATCTGGGTTTAATGCAAATCTGTGAACACTGCAGTTCATATTTGACATCTTATGTTTGTCTGTCTGTTGTTTGACCTGAGTTTAGTAGGTAATATCTCACATACACATAAATGTATGTTGGACTTTTCATGGAAATTTTTTTGTTGTGATTTTTTTTTTTCAGCGAGGTCTGAATTTTTAATGTCTTCTAATACCTAAGACTGTTAGATGTATGAGGTGTCTTTCAAAGATTTATGTAGGGTAGATAATGGGTAAATATTAGTGCCAGCTTCCACAGCAGTGATGATGGCTCACCTAGGATCTTGTGTCTGCACAAGACCCACACATGCACCTCAGCACTACAGCCTGAGACTCTGGTGTTGCCAAGGCTGTCCTCCCTGCTCTCTGTGATGGGCAAACATGAACCCTCAAGTCCTGCTTCACCAGTGGTTGGTCCTGAGTTGGCTCCTGAGCCTGTACACCCTGTAACTTGGGTCTTCCTGCCCCTCCTGACCCTGCATCTCTTGCACCCACACAGAGACAGTCAATCTCACTGGGGTGCTGCCTTCCATACCATGAGGTGTCTGTCACCAAAGGCACTGGACAGTCACTGAGTCACTGCTTCAGCTTTCTGAGTGCTGTTTTAGAGGCCCACACTGAACTGTTTCTGAGGTTTACTGGAGACACAGCTTTAAGGGCTGTCTGCTTCCAGTCCCCAGCCATTCCCTCTGCCAGACAGTCCACATACACACAGCACTTTTCAAAAGAGAGTAATTTTTAAAGTATTGTCATTGTGGGGCTGCTCTGCAAATGCTTAGGAATAACCATGTGAAATAGTAGTATTTGAGAGCTGTGCAAATACAACAAGTCGTGTATTAAATGGATGTGGATGAAGGGAAATCAACTTACATATGTTTCTGTCTTATACAGCATTAAAGATAACATTGATCACTTCTGGACTCTTGGGATCTTGCGTGCCTCTATCAAAATCTCATTGAAAGTAATGGTGCACTTATTTCTGTATACTCAGATGATAAAACAAACTGAAATCTGATTAATTCACTGTGCAGAGTTTAATTCACTGAATTTTAAACAGTGGCTTAGAGCTTATAAACTGGCAGGAAGAAGGCTTCTCAGTGAAACTTTAGCTGTAGGGAAGGTGTCAATAATTAATTTTGGAGGGCTACTGAAGGAAAGATAGGACTTCTGTATTAACTAATTCAAACATTTCAGAGGCATGTTTTTTGATTAAGTGAGGATTGTTTCATATCACCCTGCCTGAAACATGTAAATGAGTCCAAGTCAGGAAGAGCACTGTTGCTCTGCACAGTTGTTGGTGAGAGCTGAGCACTTCTTACAGTTTTGAGGCATCTCAGGACCCCTGTTTTGGGAGACTCATCCTTTACAGAGATAATGTATAGCATCAGGGCTCTCAGGCAGCAAAGTTAGATACCTAAAGATGATGAGGTAGGTAGCCTAAAAATCATCATCTGACGTTTGAGTATCTTCTCTGCAGACTGACCTTGTTCAACTTTAAGGAATGCTGTTGAAAAGGTAGTACATGACTAAAGGATGTGTTATGCATTCCAAAGCAATTTTTAAAATTATTATTATTATTATTTATTGTTTTCTTACTGCATGACACATGATTGTCTGATTATGGGAACAGAGTTCAGGGAAGACCTTTTGAATGACTGTGACTGAGACCCTACTTCTGCAGGCCCCATTGTCTGAAACCAGAACAGGCAGTCGGCAAGGCTCATGACATCCTGAAACCACATCCTGTCTCACAATTATGTGGAAGGAGGCTTGAGCAGTTAGAAGAAGGGAATTTGTTCCGAAGACAAGGGCAGAATTATAAAATAGCGGATGGATCATTCAGCTGTCATCTTGGTCTCTTGAATATAAAGTGAAGGGGTACTAGGAAGTGCTTCTTTCTTTTCAGACCATCATATTACAGCTCCAAACAACATACCCATCCAGGAAGTGAAGGGTGAAATTTCCTTTCTTTGTCCCCAGAGCCTAAGACTGTCTGTATTGGTTTTAGCTCAGCTGTACAACTGCTGGAAATACCTTTATGCTAACAAACTGACATGCTATCAGCTTGCACCTCCTTCCCCACTGCTTTGTCCTCCTAATATGCCTTTTATTTAATCACCATTTTCCTTTCAAATAGCATCATCATTCTTCAACCCAAGAAAAATCACACTCCCCACATACTGTCTTCCCTCTAAAGTCTACCCAAAGTGTCAGTTAATTTCCAGTCAGAAATTTTTGAGACTTTATTCTGGCATTCCCTTTTTCTCAGCTGCTGCCACTTTTCTTAAGTTACTACTCTTATTTCAGAGTTACTGTATTTCTAGTGTAGGAAAGCCTTCCTGAGACATGAAACCACATTTACCTCTTCATTGAATGCTGTGCTTCAGTTTACAATGAAAAAGTAAACCTAGGTTGCAGAAAACAAATCATAGTCATAATTCAGTGGAACATGTTGCTTTTACTTTTTTTGTTCTGTGAAGAACACACAGCTCTTGGAGATGGAGCTATTCAGACATGGAGATACATAACATTGAATTATATATGTTATATTAGAGACACGCAGACAAACTTGTAGCTAAGGTGGAAGCATTTGAGACAAAACTTCATTTTACATGGTTTGGAGATGAGAGAAAAATTGGTAGTATTGATCTGGTTTGCATATTCATTTCTATAAAGGTGCTGGAATTTCAATTGGATAGTAAGCTCTTTCTATAGACAGTTATTGTTGGATGACTTTTCTACATGATTAGGAGTTGCTGTCAAATTATGAGAGCTGCTAATATTTATAGGAGAGTTACAGCTCTGTCATACTGTAGTCTTTGATTTGACACTTTGCTCCTGGTCTAGTGGAAGGTATCCCTGCCCATGGCAGGGGGTTGGAACTAGCTGATCTTTAAAGGCCCTTCCAACCCAAACCATTCTATGATTCTATGATTGTATCGTTTAATCGTGTTACCAGTCATAATATACATCGTTGAACAATTTCCTTTACTCCCCATGCTCCAGTTAGGACTGAATGCAGTAACAGGCTGAACCAGTTCATGAGCACGATCATTCTGAGAATAAGAAATGAATCTGCAAAAGTGGCACTTTGCAGAAGCTGGTGCAGTGCTGGGAAGAAAGAAGACTGTCCTCCAGTTTGGAAATTTTGCTATTGCTTGTTCAATTCATAGTTCTTAATATTTTTTAGAATACACATAAATAACAGAAAACATTCTCTGGGTAATGAAAAAATGAAGAAAATACTCTAAAATGTCTTTATCCAGTCTGCTAATATTTTTTTATAACTGAATGAAACCAATAAATTATTCAGAAATATTTAACAGCAATAATTCATTTTTGCAACTTGTATTTTTTCATAAAAATCTGTATCATAGATAACTATTCTGCAGGCTTTAGTTACAGTAGGTATAAATAATTGGTTACAATAAACATCAAAATTAATGTCTTTTACTTTTTGCAGACCAACTGTGCAAGATAATTGTCGAGAAATAATTATAAAAAATGGGAGGCATCCTGTAATTGATGTACTTCTGAGAGAACAGGATCAGTATGTTCCAAATACCACTAACCTTTCAGTAAGTACTGATATACTATTTGAGCTTCAAAATCATTCAAGGGAAGGAATCTGGGATTTGCTTCTTGTCCAGGAAGTTAAAATAAATAATTTAATCATACAGCTGTCTGCTTGGTTGCATTTCAGAAAAATACTGCTAGATGTGACTACATCTGTTTTGTCCTTTTTCTGGTATCTTGCAGGCAGATGCTCTCTTTACAACATTGTTCAGTCTCAGTGGTGTAAAGAAAAGAAAGGTGATCTCAATATTAGGAAAATTAAAGTTTTAAATGGTTACTTTTGAAAAATGAATAGTTACAGGTTTTTTAACAGCATCATCAGAAGGAGTCATCATTTTGTCATAATTTTATCTCAAATTTTTGGATTTTTTAAATGTACAAAATAGTAACAAGTTTCTGTGTAACATGTTATAGGCTTAGTTTTCCAGATGAATGCTAAAATTCTAGCTCAGATAATTTTAGGTGTTAGTATTAATTTCATACAGCCTTTCTTAATATGACAAAGCAGACTTGGAGTTCTTACTCTTCACTACGTAGTATCAAGTACACACTCTGTAGACTGCACATTGGTTGTAAGAAGCCTTTCATATTAACATATAATAAAGATCCAACCTTGCAAGATGTAGGTCACAGGCTATGTTACTTGTAAGTCTCCCTCTGGTTGTTGTTTTGTGCAATAGAGTATGGTGTTGAGAAGTAGTAAGACTACTAGTTGCTTGGTGGCGTTGTAAATTGGTCAAAGAAAGTCAGGTGGCTACTTCTTAACATTTTCTTTGCGATGTTACCTAAATTGTATAACCCAATTTGTCTAAAATTGTTATAAATATGACCTAAATTGTCTAAATTTGCTATAAATTTGTAATTACCATAGGTAGGAAACGTTGCTGTATTTTATTTCACATATCTGTTTCTGATAAGCATATTTTAGTTTGTTTCCTTCTTTTTTTCCTGAAAAACTAAAATCTGCCTTTAAAATTACATGTCCTTTTGACATTTTGTGGTTAATACTTAACTGTTTGTATATTTTTTTGAAATGCTACATGTCTGTTCATAATATAAAAGATGTGCTTTTGACTGAACTCTGAATATGTAACTGCCTTTTCGTAGTAAATATAGAAAAGGTATGAAACAGATGTCAGTGTGGAGCATTGCTGTGATAAACACCATTCAAATTTGTATGTATTTCTTGGGAAACATTTTTAAATACTGTTCTATACTGAAAAATGATACAGATATTGTGCAATACTTCAGGGAATGTTTTCCAAGTTATTTATCAACTACAAACAAGCAACAGATGGCATTTACAAAAAATGCAGCATTTCATTCAGTAATTATCATGCACTTTCCCCCATTAGTCCCATTCTTATGTTGGCTTTCTAAATACTGAATATTGCAAAATCAAGTGATCATTGTAGAATCACTCCTGCCTCTACTGTTGGTTTGAGTTCTCTCTTTTTTGAGAGGTGGGTGGGAACCCAGTTTATTAAAGTGACTCTAGTTCTAAACTGATGTGTTTGAACCAGCAGGAAAATGCATCTCCTGTCACGTTTTCAGCTGAAGTGTTGTCAAATAGCTAACTTTAGGAAAGCTTTCTTGCAGTGCCTGTCTTATTCTTCTATTCCTCCTCTCTTCCTCAAACATTAATGGATTCTTTTAGTACTTTTAACTTCAGCCATAAATTCCAGTAAGATATTAACTTACAGTTGCATGCAATTGTAAGGGCAGATGGGTTCTCTTGTCTGATGTTACAGCATACGTTCTTTCTGAAGGCTGGCTCCACAAACCAGCCACCAGTCTCAAAACATGGTTGGAGGGACTCTGGAGAGCTACCAAACATGTGCAAGAAATTTGTGGGTTTTACCAGATGAACTCATTCCGGTTTTAAGTATCTATAAATTCTGTTGTGTTGAGCCAAATGGTGGCCTTGACAAAGTTTTAGTAGCAGTTTTGAACCTATACCTTGGAGACTAGAATATAACAAACTTTGTTCTTTGATAATCATTTGCATTTTATTACATCCATCCTTTATTCCTAATAATGGCATTTTGTGGGTTCCAGCTTTATTGTGACTTCCTTGTGGATGGGGTTTTCTTGACAAAAACTAACCAGCTTTTTACGTATAATACTGATAGCATGTATTTTCCCTATGATCTGGGTTATGACATAAGTGACAGTTCTACCTGAATTTTATTTGCTTCCCTATTAACAGAATGAAAGCTCAATTGAAAAATGAATCTGTAAAGATTGTGAAGTTTGTTCTGTGGAGACTGTTGTTGTGACAGTACCTGATCAGTTTCAACTTTACTAAGTAGCATGGCTAATGTTCATTATACACAGCTTGTCCTTTCTTCCATGCCCCTCCCATAGGGCAACAGAATATGCTGGCTTTTGGTTAGTTCATCAGTTGTTGGATTTCATTTTATGTATCCAGTAGAAAGGAGACGTCTAGTTGTCTGAAATCCTTGCATAACTTAATTTCCTAGTCTTCAGGTTATGAGAAAGCCTTATAGACCTACTGATGAGTTTTAATTTTGTATTAGCAATTGTCTTGCACCAGAGGAAGACAGTTTCATTCGGAAGCCATAGACGTGAGCAGTACCATAGTCTTACAGCTGAGATAAGCTCTTGCATCTAATTTCATTTTCCGTAGTATTTCAGTGTTGAGATAAACTGATTGATCAGAGATAGGATACAGTCTGCTCACAATATCTGTGTTGCAGTCAAGTATTTCCAAACTTGGCAATGTCTTGATTTCTTGTTGTAGTTGGTCTGTTTGAATGTGTGTATGTTGTACCAAGGCAGTAATTATGAATGGGTGTAAAATCTAGGTGAGGTCTTTTTCTCCCAGATCTTCTTCCCATTTGGCAATGAAAACTCTTAACTGGAGAGGAATCCAGATCACAACCAATTAGGACAGCACTGGCTATTCTGAAAGCTAGTGAGTTTCTCCCTTTCTCCAGAGAAAATTGCACAGAAAGTTCTTGGAGTGCTTCCTTGGCTCCTTGGTGGAGAAAGGGAAGGTTCCCCCTCACTCTGTCCATTTTGCTCAAGAGTAATGAAAGTTGATTGTGATGCTTCTCTCTCACCAGACTGGAGAGATCTTAGGAAGATTTATCCATTGAGACTTTATAATGTCTTGAAAAGCAAATACAGTGAACTCCAAGAATGAAGGAAGCAGTTCACCTAGAAGCAGAATGTTTAATCCTGAGGACTTGTCCTATGTCCCTCTAAGCACATACACACAGAAGACTTATCTTACAGGAGCACCATGTGCATGACGATATATTTGACCACTGTTTTATATTTCCAGGGAGATGGTGAAAGGGTCATGATAATAACTGGACCCAACATGGGAGGGAAGAGCTCCTATATAAAGCAAGTTGCATTGATCACAGTCATGGCACAGATTGGTTCTTACGTTCCTGCAGAGGAGTCAACAGTTGGTATTGTGGATGGTATTTTTACCAGGTAACCTTTCAAAACTTGCTGCATGTTTATGAGAATGTTATTGTGGCAGGGTTTGTGTGTATATCAAGGTATATTTCATTTTTCATTCAGAACTTTATAATTTATACTTGAAGTTTTTTTCTTTCACTTAAGATACATGCATTGGTTTGTAGGTTTTGATTCTGGTTTTCTGGTAAGCTATAGTACTTGTTTTGGAACCTGTGAATCTTTAAAGGGTAAGAATGTTAATGTGTCTGTCTTGATTAAGATCCAGTTATCTAACTTTATCTGCCTGACTGGACATCTCATCCAAATTTATTCTGTTGGGTGATAACCAAATGATGTTTTCCCTAAAATGAATGAATGCTGACACCTCTAAAAATTATGTCACAGTTTCTGCTGTGCAGAGCAACTGTATATGCTCACAATATTTGAGACTGAGAATTTGGGCCTGTATATGTTCTCTGCTTACTATTCTTCCTGTACTATCAGTCTTGAACACATTTTACTTGATGTCTTTTAAAGAATGAATAATAGCAGTTCATTTCACTAAGTCTCAATTTTAAGATAGTGCTGAGTAATTTTCAAAGATTATCAGTACAGTCAAAACTTTTGTGTTTTATAATCTAATGCTACTAAGTATCTTCCAGCTGTTTTTAAAAACCCTTTTTCTTTAATCTATTTTTTAATCAGCAGAAGTTCTGTGTTACTGATGGTATTTGAGACGTATAATTATTTATGGTTATAAGTTTCACAACAGTCATGTATGTACGGGAGATTTGTCTTTCCTGAAATTTAGTTCTGTGATGGCAGTGTGCATTTCAGAGTTAACTTTTAACAAAGAATCTGAAATGCCACTCATCTGGGATTGCTTTATTATATAAAGATGTGTTCTTATGCCTCACTGTGTCATGACAAAAATGAATGAAATTACGCTTTGATGCACTTCAGTGCTAAGCAGTTGAACAAATTAGAAAACAATTTATATTATCTTTCCAAAATTAATTGGAGCTGAAAATTCAAAATGGTTAACTTTCTTCCCCTACCCTGTGTTGAAAGTAATTGACGGGTTGATAGGAATAACATTTCTCAAGGGGACATGGAGATACACAAGATCTGATTTACTTCACAGAAAAAGTATTAGTGTTACTAACAATTTGAAAATTATTTTTGTCTTCCTCTGTGTCTTGTAGATGATCTTAGAGTACTTGTGTTCACACTGACTTAATTTCTAATCATACGTGCTTAAGTCTGTTACTCTTAAGCTTAGTATCCACCTTGCTCAAGTTTTATTTGATGGTCATTGCAACAGGATTATTTTGGCAGAAAAATTAAGAAATGTGACACAGTCACTGGGAGTGCCATTTTGTTTTGTGTCCACTAGAAATTGAACAAACTGAGGTTTGTCCTGTACAGCGTGAAAACCCAGAAATGAATATATCTGCATTCCAGCTGATCCCCAGTGTATTTCTCTGATTCCACTTAGATTTTCTCTACATTATAGGTATTTTTCACATCTGTTCTGATAAGGTAGCGTGGTTGAAGGTAAAACTTACACTTTTAGATTTCAGGCCCAGCAGACCTAGAGTGTGTAATTTACTGACTACGAGGTTTCAGACCATTTAATTTGGAGCCTGGACAGATTCTAACACATAGGATTGACTTCATCCCCCACCCCCTGTCTAAATTAGCTTTGGAAGCTCAGCTGGATATGCCATTCTTCATTTAGTGTGAAATGTGTCAAATACCAGATGAATATACTAAAGAATTACTTAAATTATTGTCATTGCACTGACAATTGCGAGTAAATTAATTGGATCAATATTAACCAAGAAGAAATTGAAAATATATTATTAATGAATTAGTTAAATGGCTAACAGGAGGCAAAAAAATCTGAGTTTATTGCATTCCTTCAGAAATCCAGGATGGTCACTTCAGTGTATAAATGATTGTCAGTGGAACTGCTTGTCTGTGCATCTATTTAAACTTCTGTCTTCTGTGTAGTGTAATCTGAGGGAATAGGTTGTACTGCTGGGACAGGCATTAGCCATTTGCAGTGTCCGTACAGGGTCCTTGTCCCAGTTGTAGCTTTCCTTCCAATACAAATGTTTAGGAGAATACTTGCATCATGATTTTGCTTCAGCCTGAGGAGTATGGGGGCTTTCCTTGCTCTACACATCCTAGTAAAGACATCGATGCTCCACAAGTAGGTGAGTTGTCAGTGCTCCTTTATATTCCTGCTGTATTTGATTGTTAGTAGCCACAAAGTGGTCTTTACTGCCCAGTCTGGTCTTTGCCTAACTCCTACTCCATTTTCACCTTCTCCAAATCATGAACTTCACTCTCTCCAACGAGAAAATGAGTAACTCACCAGATTCTGCAATTCAGAACCTCAAGGTGTACAGAGACTGTTCAGGAAGACAGCACCTCTGTTTTGTTTCATTTGTGGGTTTTGGGTGGTGGGGTTTAGTTGTTTTATTTCTTTAGGGTTCTGTGAAAGGTCTTAAAGTATGTAAGTCTGTTGGATCAAGTTAATGTGGTGTTATATTCAGGGTATTTCTTAACCCTGGGAAGTTATCCTTGTAAATAGCTTTTAATGCCTGGTTAGAGGAGAGAAAGTAAATTCAGCTGCCACATGATATGTTCTACATAGTTTCTTTAATGCTCTGTCTGGCTGAACATAGATTTCTAAAGCCTCAGCTTTTGCCAAGAACTCTCCTCTGGTAGGGAATGGGTTTGAAGAGATTTTCTCTTAACTCACCCCCAATTTTGTTTTCTTCTTCTGTGTTCTGTTTTGGGGCTTGTTTCTTTTTTTTTTTTCCATGGGCTAACAGCTATGCAGACCTCCTTTTTGCACTGCCACCCCAGGCCACAAGTGTCTTGCTGGAAACTGGGATTTCTTTGCTGATAACTTTGGTATATTTTTAATCTTCTAAAAACATTTCATGGAAAGATGTCAGTTTCCAAGTTATTTTCATCACTGCCATGGTGTGTTGTTTTCTAGATGCTGCTGTTAGCATAGCACCCCTGCTCTGAGGGATGCTTTACAGGCTGACTCTGAGGAGTTCTGTGCATCAGAAGTGCCAACTGTTCTGCTGCTTGCTACGGTTTTTTGAACATTGGTGCTTTATACTGCAGTCTCTTTTTCGTTTGTAGACTGCATCTTTTGAAGTGTGAATTTATATAGGTTTAAGAGATTAACATTCGTCTAGTATTTGTATCTTGTGTTCTAAGTAGGGTTTCCATGGAAATTGAAAGGTTGCTACTATGGTTATTGCTTTGGATATATTTAGTATTTATGTATTATAGCTTCTCTAAATTGACTTCAAGTTCTGCATTATATTAAACATTTTTAAAGATGCAAAAGGACTTGTATTGCTTACAGGTACCGTGAAAACAGGAATGATTTATCTTCATTACTGAGTGTATAGACACAATACAGTACTAAGGCTAGTCCAGGTATTTCAGAGTACTGTTTATAATGTCATCCTAAAGAGAGGGGGAAAGGGAGAGAATCTTCCACTGCATAATGCCCCTAAGACCAGATGATATGCTGTTACAAGTCTGTAAATTGAAAACTTGGAGGGGTGGGCGGGAATAGTAATATCCTACAGTACCCTATTTGTGTTACTGACTTCTTAAGGAAGTCTCTGAGTACCTTATTGTCACGTCCCGCTCCGACGAGGGGGACAAGTGACTCAGATTCGCAAATCCCCAATTGGAGCGGACAACAAGTCTCCAAGTTCAAGCATTTATTAACTACCTACAATGTACTAATTGAACACATGATAATTGGCCAAGTACAGAGCAAGTTGTGGTGAGCAATATAATATGCTTTGCATTTCTTAATAGAAAAAGGAAAAGAGGGAGATAGAGGGAATGGGGGGATACAGATCACCGGTCTGGGTTCCTGCGCTGATCCCGCCGGCGAGGGTTCCAGGAGGCGGCCGTCTTCTTCGCTGGCATTCGTCTTCTTCCCTTCACTGCTTTCTCCAGACGGTCGGGGGGGGGGGGGGGCAGAGAGAGAGAGAGAGAGAGCCCTTTCTTCCCCCCTTTGATTTATACCCATTTTCCTTGGGTCCGTCCCCTAGGTCGACCCACATAGCTACGTATCCCATGTACAGGGAGGGGTAAGGTGTTTCATGGGATGATGTCATTAGCATGATCATGACAGCCCTCGTTAGCATATTGAGGGGTGTCAACTTTAATATGCATTTTGTGGATAATGAAGCAAAGTTCATTCACCGGACACATGGCCCTTGAAATTTGCCCAGGTGCCCCAGGGCAGAGCCGTCCTGTCTCCACAGGGCTCTCTCCCCCAGCTACATCGGGCAGCGTTATCAGCTTGGGCCTCCACAGAATGCACCCTGTGACTCAGAGTTTTGTCTTGCGAGTGTTTGAGGCATTTCTTCAATCAGCCTCAACTTTTGCTTTCCCAGGTTGTTTGTCTTAGTTTCTCACAGGCCTGGTTTCTCGTCTCTCACATCCCACCCCGTGACTCAAACACTCCAAGTTCTTTTGACCATTGTGATCTCAAAAGGTATAGGGAAAAAGAAGACAAAAGGTAAGAGAGTATATATCCAACTGCTTCAAGGCATACTATGAAAAGAAAAACTTTGCACAATATTACAATACTAATATTTACAAGCCGTCTTCCCCACCCCGTGAGTCCTGAGGATCCCGGTGATGTTACCCATGACCCAAGGTTCCATACATCAAACCAGTTCATTGGTCAAGAAAGTTCTCTGTTCCTGTTGGCAATCTTCTTCATTGTGGCACGGGTGTCCTCTGTAGAGGTGGTGTAGAAGTGTATTGTGGATGGGGATGCAGCATTCTCCCTCAGAAAGACTCAGCATACCGCACAGTCCATGTTCCTTCAGCAATGCTAGCTGGATTCTGCAACACCATCCTAGATGCTTGATGGATCTGCACCTTTAATTCCTTAAAGGTATACCTTGTTAGTACATATATATGCTAAGTTAAATTTTCTAAAACTATTTGAGGTTACACAATCACATTAGAAGGTCAATAAGGATGTACAATTTGTTAATGCTTAATCTGTGGGACCAGACCCCTTCAGCTAGTCTTTGATTATTTTATTTTGCTATTGGTTATATGACATTTGCAAACACCAGTGTGCAGTCACAGGTGACTTACAGGCTTCCTTAATTTTGGAGGTGATTCCCAATAAGGTAACTTAAGGCACAACTCCAGATTAGACTTCCAATAGGTAGATTCTCCACACTTAGCAGGTATGATTCCACAAATTATATAACAATGTAAGCAGATTACAAATAATAATTAACTGATAATGCCTATAACTATTGAAAGCACTAAAAGTAACATAGGTCTTTGGTCGTCCAGGATCAATATCCTGTAAAACAAATACATGCATAACAAAACAATGATGGTTAGAAAGCAGGGACAATCCACCTGGTATTGATACAGTATTCTTTTCCATGGGCATCAGTAGCCACCCATGAACAGATATTGATGGGAGTTTTTAGGGTTAGGGGTACTTGCCCCACAGTGGGTAAGTCTACTAGAAGGAGGAAGCACAGGCGCTTGCTGTAAAAGTCTTATAGAGGCAGTTGGGGACCCAAATTTCCATTTTCTTCCTTTTGAATCTACCCAGACTTGTCCCATCAATAGGTCAAGTTCCAGGATATTTGTGGGAAAATTTCCTAGAATCATAATAGTTTCTGTTGCAGTTTCATTCCCAGGTAACCAGCATTTCACCCGAGTAGTCGGCTGTGGCTTAGACTCCCTGAAAACATCTGTAACCCAAATCTGCTTTTTGCCAGCAATTATGCCGTTCCGCTTGGCAACATCAGTTTGGAGTGCTGAGACCTGAGCACCCATATCTACTAGAAATTTAACTGGAGTTTTAAGGGAGCTGAGTGGAAAAGTAATCAACAAGTCTCCCTTAGTATTTTCTGTGAGCCTCCTTAAGTGGACTCACCTGCCATCCCCTGGCTCACTTACTGGGGATGGCACATCCAGTTTCCCGACCCTAAATCAATCAAGTCCTCTTCAGGGGCAGTTGGTGTTTGAGAAGCAATTACCACCATCTCGTTAGTTCTCAGATCTGTCCCTCCCTTAGTCCAAAAGGTCTGCTCGGTTGTGTGTGGGGGGGGCAGCTTCCTTCTGCCTTTCCAGGCTCGAATGAGCTTTTCTAAAACTGCAGTAGTCAGACCATCCATTAACTCTCGGGGAATCCCCTGTCTCGTTCCCTCAGTCCACAAGAGATTTCTCTTTGCTCTTAAAACTGGCGGAGGGGAAGGAGACAGATTTTCCTGTTTTTCCATTCTGCATAAGGAGGGCTTAGGTTTACCCGTTCCCCTGGTAAGGCCCATTCTCCGGCCATAATTTATTAAGTCTTGAGCTATCTCTCCCCAAGTCATGGGCTCTCCCGCTCCCCGTCTCCCCCTCTGTGGGGTTAATGCAATCCGCAAACGATCTTGTAATTGTACTGCATATGATTTCAAAGAGTCCGGCAAGCCCCGGATCAGGGGAGTCATTTGATCGGGGTTAGCAATTAATAACATCGGGGAAGGCTGCTGCGGAACCAAACGCCTGTCATGCATTAATTGGAGACAAGCAGCCTTCTGCAGACTTTCAGTCAAATGATTTATGGTTGGGGTCTCAATACATACTGGATCCCCTCTTTCCAATGGGTCCAGACTCCCAGCCCAATAAGCAGCTCGTTGAGTTAACGACCACGGTTCTCTCTGGTCGTCAGTAACTAAGAAAACCCCTGGCCCCCAGTACCCCTGGGCCTCCTCTTCTGATAACAAAATTCGGTCGCCACCAGTCAAAGATACCCTCCACACATATTCAGTTTCAGTTTCCTGAGCTCGTCTGGTATATTTCTCCTGAATTTTTGCAAGCTCAGTTGCTGGGTACGGTGTAGTTCGAGTGGTGACCTGCGGAGCTCTTCCACCTTGACCCTCGGTGGTCTCCGTTTTAATTAATGGTCTTAAATTTGCCCCCTCGTTTTCGGGGTAATAAATCCTTCGGCTTATCTCTAAATCCTTCATTGGGTACAAGGGTCTGGCTGCTGATTTTGCCAGACTTGTAAATCCCTGTTCACTATCCGGAACAGAGCTAAGATCTGTCTGGTTACAAGTTTCTTGTTCATTCCCCTCCTTTTCAGACTGTGAGATTTTTTCTCGGTCCAGGGCATCTATTAGAGCCATGTGAAGTCGCTGAGTGATGTTACGCTCATCAGCTAATTGACTTTTCAAAGCTTCATTTTGCTCTTGCCAGAGTTTAGCTTTTTGTTCAGTAACTTTACGTTCCTCAACCAATTGATCCTGGAGAGCTTTTACCAGATCTTGTAGGGATTCGATCATTTCCCTTTCTAATTGTTTCTTAACATGTTTATCTTTTTGGGCTGCAGTCAGTGCTGCCCCTAATACAGCACACACAACAGCTTTTCCTTTGCCTGGTCGCGACCCTTTCACCCCTGCAAGCACACTGATATAGCTCGCCACTGCTTCTGGATTTTGCCAATTATCGTGGGCCCAAACCTCTACTAAAGGAGGAGGACAAGCCTTATACTCCTTCAGCTTCTCAAAAATAGGGGAGCAATCAAGCACCGACATTTCCTGGCCAGTCATGGCTTGCAACTGCTCGAACCTCTCCCGGCTTAAAGCTGAGAGGTCACTTCCCGATTCCCCCTGTCCTTATCGGATAGAGAATCGGTATCCCTCCGACCCTCTCCCAGCTTAGAGCTGAGGGGCCAATTCCCAGTTCTCCCTGTCCGAGTTTGTCGGATAGAGAAGCACTATTTCACAAGACTTTCCGACACCAAAGGGGATCCTGCCTACTACGCCAATTTAATGTCACGTCCCGCTCCGACGAGGGGGACAAGTGACTCAGATTCGCAAATCCCCAATTGGAGCGGACAACAAGTCTCCAAGTTCAAGCATTTATTAACTACCTACAATGTACTAATTGAACACATGATAATTGGCCAAGTACAGAGCAAGTTGTGGTGAGCAATATAATATGCTTTGCATTTCTTAATAGAAAAAGGAAAAGAGGGAGATAGAGGGAATGGGGGGATACAGATCACCGGTCTGGGTTCCTGCGCTGATCCCGCCGGCGAGGGTTCCAGGAGGCGGCCGTCTTCTTCGCTGGCATTCGTCTTCTTCCCTTCACTGCTTTCTCCAGACGGTCGGGGGGGGGGGGGGGGGGGCAGAGAGAGAGAGAGAGAGAGAGCCCTTTCTCCTTTCTTCCCCCCTTTGATTTATACCCATTTTCCTTGGGTCCGTCCCCTAGGTCGACCCACATAGCTACGTATCCCATGTACAGGGAGGGGTAAGGTGTTTCATGGGATGATGTCATTAGCATGATCATGACAGCCCTCGTTAGCATATTGAGGGGTGTCAACTTTAATATGCATTTTGTGGATAATGAAGCAAAGTTCATTCACCGGACACATGGCCCTTGAAATTTGCCCAGGTGCCCCAGGGCAGAGCCGTCCTGTCTCCACAGGGCTCTCTCCCCCAGCTACATCGGGCAGCGTTATCAGCTTCGGCCTCCACAGCATGCACCCTGTGACTCAGAGTTTTGTCTTGCGAGTGTTTGAGGCATTTCTTCAATCAGCCTCAACTTTTGCTTTCCCAGGTTGTTTGTCTTAGTTTCTCACAGGCCTGGTTTCTCGTCTCTCACACTTATGAACTCTCCAAAATCTCATCTTTTGTATTGTTAAAAGCAACCTTGCTATTCCCATTGCTATGCTTTGTGTCTAATCCTGGGAAGGGGGTGCTAGGGGTTGTGAAATAAGTAAAAAGTTTGCTTTATTGTTAGGTGGCTTCAGCTTCCTAACATCAGACTAAAAAGACACTAAATCGTTCTCCAGATTTCTGTATTGTATTAGTAAAGCATTTGTATAAATTTCTCACTTGATATTCCATACTTCTATTGGTTTTTTTCATGAGTCAATGTCTGTGTAAACCATGTTCATACAAAAAATTTCTGCTTTTCAGACCTTATGCTATGCCCATTCTTTAAGGTATATCTGTGTAATATGGAGGAAGTACACAATATTTTGAGGATGTTTTGCTGGTTGATCTCTTAGTCTTTTTTTTTTTCCTTCTCTAATAATGGATGTTATCATGCAACCTTTGCTTAAAGAATTCAAATTAATCAGTGCCATTATATTTAAGAATTTTAAAAGAGTTTTGGAAAGGTCAGCAGCCAATCTATATTGACTTTTAATGGGATTTGAGCATTTAATTATCTGATGTTTTAAAATTCCCATCTGAGTTTCTCCTTGCAGCAAATGGGTTCAATTTTTGCTTTAAATTAACCTTCAATTTGTGTTAGTTCTTCTAATGTAGTTATTCAGACATTGAAATTAATATAATGTTTCTCTGTGTAGAAAGACAAAGCAAGCGTGGACACGCACATACAGAGGAACTAATGAAAGAAATTCTGTAGACCTAATCATGTGTTCAGAAGAGGTGGTTTAGCTGCAGAAGAAAGCTGACCTTTCAATAGGTCCCACTTACAATCAATTACTGATATAATTTCTTACAGCTGTAGACTTCAGCCTACTTCCTGTAGGTCACCAGTACCTCTTTATCAGGGTCAATGTTAAAAATTGAAAGAGAGAGGGAGAATGTTATAACAATCTGATGGTAAAATATGTTCAAATAAAGAAACTAATTAATAGTTAAATCTACCAGGTGCCCTGTATTCAGGATTTTGAGGATCAACTTATTGACGTCACAAGCTGCCATTTAGAAAGAATACTGTGAAGGACACCCAACTCCTACCAACCCTGGTAAAGGGAGACAGAAGAATTTCCTTCCTAGAGCACTTACCTGTCTGGCTTTCTCTTCTTGTATTAAAATAAAAGCTGTTTCACTTATTTTAGTGATAAAATGCAGGTATGCACAGTCACAGTATAGTGACATATATCTTCTAGTGAAGTTTTATAACATCAGCTAAATTTGGCATACTATTAAAGGTGCAGCTTCAGTTGTCTGAACTAATTCGATGCACTGTGCTTCAATTGCATTTGAAAACTGCCTCTTGCAAGTTATGTGCCGCATGCTTAAAGGTTAAAGGAATAAATAGAAGCATCAGTAAGATGCATGTAGATTGTCCTCTCATGCACTTCGTCTCTCTCAAAAGAGTTGTTACGCTGTTTACAGATTCTCAACATGTCTTTAATCCATATGATGGCAAAGAAATAGAGTTTGAATTGTCTAAGAAAGTATATTAAGAAAACAGGGATGGAGGAGGTTGGTAATTCAGGTTAACAGGCAATAGTGGTAGGTTGCCTAGGTAAGCAGCACTTTAATACTTTTTCGTTATATAAGACATGCAGTTGCCTGTACTTCTAGGCAGTTGTCTTGGTATAGTCTCTGCACATCACATGATCTGTATTTAGGTTTATAGAAATTTGTCCTACATTTTATCCTTGTAACAGATGATTTAAATGTATTTTTAACATGGAGGGCACTCCTCATTGCAGAGTCTATAGTTAGGAGATACTCACTTAGCTCAAATTCCACAGTATATATGAAAAAGTGAAAACAGATGGTGGCTGCTCACCTTGGCTAGGGAGGGACAATTTTGTTCTTCCAGCTTATTTTACATGTCTGTATGTGAGGTCTTTCAGATAGACATGGCCACAGGTGGAATCCTGAATCTAACTGTTCCAGGGTTCAAGTTATATATCTGATTTGGTATTTTCTTGTCTGTGTCCCTTGTATAATGATCTTGAACATGTGTAATAGTTGCTCATTCAACTAAAACTGGGGTGCAGAAATCTTCAGGAAGCTCATCCTTACATGTCTGTTTGACATGACAAAGCTGCAGAGCCATACAAATTAGGCCCTCTGACTTTAAGCTGTTGCCATCATAGAGTGACCTAATGCTTCTGATTCAGCAGAAGCTGTGTCCTGCTGAGGTACTTGCATGTGTTCCTGGCATACATCTGGTCTGCCTGCATTCCCAGATGTGAAAACTGAAAGAAAGCATTAGGTTCAGGCCATGCTTCTTGAAGATGTCTTTGAAGGCAGTCTTCAGACCCCAGTGCAGGGACCTACTTTGTTCCCTTTCATACAAAGGAAACTGCTTTCAGCTTTTGTCATCTTTGGATCTGTAAAGAGAGGGGGGAGACAAAGGAAAGGAAAGAATGTTTTCTGCATTGGTTGTGAACTGCCAGCCTCCCCCAACACTGAAATAATGAGGTAGTCTCATACCCCTCATCACTGGCCCTAGTTGGGTCATTTTATTTCAAATCCAGCAGCAAGGATCTAGTTCCAGCCATGCACATTGCCAAGGAGTGGCAGTTCTGAGTTGATCATTGGGTTCACTAAAGAGAAGGAATTTTGATTGCTGCAAGGGACAACTCCTGAGAGACTTGCCAGTTGGAGATTGCCTTCTTCTATTGAAAATTGCATTTGCAGACCTACCCAATGTGTACATGTGGTAACACAGTTCAGAGGACTCTCTACTCACCTCCTCACCTGCCCAGTCTTCCTAGAGTCTAGCAAAACATATATGAACAAGCTGTGTCAGCCGTTGAAAAGACATTCCAGGTGCACACATTACTTAGTTTGCCATAGGAGTGTCAGTGAGCAAGGTACTGCCAATCAGTCTCGGACTAGCACATTACTTCAGCCTGGCTTTTTATCCCAGTTGGGCCTGCTTTCTAGTGACAGAGTGGCACTCTGTCTTAGAGGCACCTCAGTAGTGCCCACCAGATAATCCTTCTTTTTCTTCTAAGAAACAGTATCAGGTGCAAGGAAAGCAAGCTCCTATCTTCTCAGTTCTTTGGACAAAGTGACCATGCATGTTTTCAACGCTTTGCACAAGTCAGTCAACCTGTATTATGCATTCCAGTATAAAGAAGAAATGGCATTATATATATAACATGGTGACACTGATGAGATTAAATTTTGTCAGTAGGAAGCTGCTTTAAAGGCCAAGACACTTCATCACAGAGTCCCTCTAAGTGTGTAACTCAATACATCGTGCTGTTCTTCCAGCTGGTGGCTGTACTTCCCTTGTTGCTCAGGTAGTATTTTCAACTGATCCTGAAATCTCCAAAACTGAGATGTGGTGCACTCTGCTTAAATTTGTGAGTGTTCCACACACACAGGGAAGAGAGCTTGATGTTATATCCAAAAAAGCAGTATTTGAATGCCTGCTTGACTGATGTGACTGACGCTCATCATTTCCATCATCTTGTGAGCAGAAAGACCCATGTCAGTCACCTACAATTGGATACACAAAGATGGGAGAGGAGAGTTTCTACAGCCATCATGGATCCCTTCACCCATATTATTTCTCTGCCTTGATTGTAGTCACCCAAAAGAGAGTTTATGGGCCAGAAAATAGGGGAAAGTTTGTGCAGGCTGCGCAAGAATGCAGGATGCGGGGTGCATGTAGCCCATGGGCTCTTTCCCATAACCCTTCAAGGACTGTAGGTATCTGTTTCTGCAAGGTGTGTGTGAGAAGTCTGTTCAACCTTTTTGTTGTGTTTTGGTTTTTTTATCTTGTGCCAGAAAGCTCTCACGTATTGTCAATGGCATGAACACTAGCTGGGAGCGCAAAGTAGAGATGCAGAGGACTCGGGAGAGTGTACATAATATGGTATTTCTATTACGTTCTCTTACTGTGCACAGCAGAGCATGGCTATTCCTGTGCTGCGGTGAAAAAACTGGCATATTGCTCTGCCATTTAGGAGAGGTACAAATTTATTCCACCTACAGGTGTATGTTACAAAGGCAGAACTGTGACTAGTAGTTCTTGCATTTGATACAAGGGACCTTTAGGAACGCCTGCAGTTGTTTTAAGGTCCCTAATGCTTACCTTGTTTTGGCGTGGTCTAGAAGAGAAGAGATGATAATCTGGAAAGAAATGCTGCTAAAGTTTACAGGACAGTTTAGGGATGAAGGATTTCTTCAAAGTAAACTAAAAAAAACAAGAAAACTCAGCCCTTATTAATCCATATTTCTTTAAAGGCTGTGCATCAAACATGCCATAATGCTTTCTTCTGTATGTTTTATTCAAAATGTTTCTTTGTCTAATCTCTACATGGTGGAATTGACTTTCAAAAAGGTGGGATCTTAGAGTAGATATATTATGGATGTTATCTCCCTAAATATTTTAACAGCTATTTAATTCGGACAGCTTGACAAACGCATATTACTGTTTTGTCAAGAGTGTGTGGAGCTGAAAGAAACTAGTAGACAAACCTCACTATTTTCTCTCTAGACAAACTTTTTTTAACTGGATAAATTGCACATATTTATGGCATCATTACAAATTTTAGTACAATTAAAAATCATGATGGAAAGCAAATATCGTGTTAACACCTCTAAACATTTGAGCAATTTTGAATATTGGTATTTATTTTTTCTTCATTGGAATGTCACCATCATTAAAATTTGGAACATACTTAAAGTTACATGATTTACTTTAACAGATTAAAATGTTCCAAGGCTTTTTAAGAGTACATTTTATAAGAAGTCTTGAGAAAATCAGAAAGCACAGGATGGAGTGGTACATGAAGCAGGAAAAAGAGAATGTTTCTATCAAAGTGGAAACTGAGTGGAAGATGTTTTCCAAGTGCTTTTCACAATAAATTGAAATCTGAGGTAAATCACTTAAGAGTAAAAACAAAATAGTCCTCTTAAATATTAATGGAAGTGAATGTTCCATTGATCTAAATTCCCAGCTTTTTGTAACTAGGCAAATCATGTTGCTCTTAGTTTAATTCCAGTTTTACCAGCTCATCATTAGAAGGATGTTGCACAGGACAGGACAGAGTGGATAAAGTTTTGTATTTAAAATAATAAATAAGTAACAAGCTCTGTTATTTTAGAGCTTTACTGCAGAAATAGTGCTATTTGCACAGCAATGGACAAACATCGAAAAAGAGCAGTTTATGCCCAGAATGCAGCTTTGTTGTCTTTTTTGCTACTTATGCATTGCTTGGTTCACAGATAAGCTGTAGTTGCAAAGAGACTGCCCAGGAACTTGCTTGCTTGAAAATGGTTTAGAAGTGTTATTCATTAGAATAACATATGTTCCTACATAGAGCTTTCACAGAACATGATAAAGAAATGGACATCCTCCATCCAAAGCTACTCTTGTGTATTTAACCTTGAGTGCTGAAGGAACAGCATGCTGATGATATTTTAAAATGGTTACTAGTGTGTGGGAAAGACTTGCAGAGCTTTTATGTCTTAAATGGACCTGTCCCATCTTATTGTCAGTCCTTTATTCTATGAGTGGACTGTGATGGTATTGCTTTTCACCCCTTGAGGGGGTCTACAGTGGTTTTTATTTTGTAATAAACCTTAAACAAAATATACTATACTTGGAATTATACATGAGAGACTATATAATCATTGATTATTTTTTTTTAATCTACTGAAAAATCTCTCCCTGAAACTGCTGCATTATTACCAATTCAGGGTTTCTGTGCCTTATTCGGAATTCTGGTACTGATCACAACCTCCAGAATTAGTCAGATGGTTAGTCTGGACTGACATAGGTTTTGTGCATTCACATACTTAGCAATAATAAGTTGTTGTTCTTTATAACAAACTTGAGTATTTTGCCAGAATAACATATAGTCTCTCATTTTTGTATCATGTGCAGTATCACCAGTTACCAAACTAAAAAAATTCCTTGTTTCCATTTATTGCTTTATTAAGCTTTATTGGTTTCTTCAAGACTTACAGGGCAAGATTATGAAGATTAGTCTTCCTGAGTGTCCTAGAAATATCAGTTAAATCACAAAAAACCTGGCATGAAGATTCATCTAGTCAGCTTCTTCATACCATTATCATAAAAATCTAGGCTATGAAATTCTAGTCTTGAGGTGACAGCAGTGTTTGGCAGGGCAGTGTGCAGGCATCCTATGAAATACGGAAATCACCAGGAGATTGAGTGCTGAATAGAAACTATGGAGGAATTTATCTCAGCAGAGCACCCTGTCTGTACATTACCTGGTTTTGGCCAGAACTTTGATTGATGCTTGGGGGTTTTGGAGTTTTTTGTTATCTACACCTGAAAATAAATGTTTAAATTTCAGTCATTTAGATTTTCCTTTGAAAAAAAACACCTCTAGATTGTCTCCATTTGCCTGTGCAGTCAGAATCTGAAAGGTAAGGGTCAGAAAATTTAAAAGCAAAGGTACTTTTTCACATCTTTGTTTATTTAATACATATGTAGTAATATTGCATAGTGGTTTTGCCATACACATCAATTTATGTACTGTGCAGAAAAGTAGGGAACTGTTCATACAAAGCAATCCCAAGTGACTGGCAAGTGCACTTGAGAATTTTATATACTGATATGCTAAACAGGTATTGTTTGCATTGCTCTGGAAAGCAATGACAGTCAGACAAACGGAATTTGTTAGTTGTCAAGAACCCAAAAGTAGTTTTCAGAAATGTTACTTTTTTTATGGCAATATGGTAATTTGTTTCACTTTGTTCTTGCTTAATTGTATTTGTGTTTATTGCCAGAATAATAAGAAATACTTAAGCCTTTCATTTATGCTTACAGTCACATAATTACACCTCTGGGGTAAATTATTCCCAGCTTTCAGGGGAAAAAATGTGGTATATTAAATTCATTGCACCTATTCTTTTTATCACGTGGAGATACTCTTTTTGAAAAAGGAGAAAGTAAATAAAAGTTGTAGTTAGTTGTTAAGTTGAAAATTATATTATTCTGTTGTTCTAGAAAAGTTATGTCTTGGGCATATCACAGTACATATGAATTGTAACTATTTCTGACAGTATTCTATAGCTCTGTAGAAATAAACGAAGTGGTGCTAGTCATGTATTTGTAGCTAATTTAGTTTCATGTCTTTCACAATAACATGCATCTGCAGTATTGGGTTTATATCTTGTATACATGTAATAACATTTCACAAAACAGCCTGGTTTACATACATGGCATTTTATAAAATCTGTAAATACAAGCAATTGTTTTGTTTGCAGGGGTTTAAATCAGGCTTGAAAATTCACTGAAGTGAATAAAAGAATAAAAGACATTTATACATACAGTCAGATTCATAAAACAATTTCTGCTGCATATTGCAGTACTCCTGAAAGGGATTGAAAGGCTTTCCCCATAAATGTATATGGCCGGGGGGGGGGGGGGAGAAAATTTGCCTGTGAAGCTGACCACCTATTTTACAGTAAAGTTGAAGTTCTTGCATTGAATGGTGATATTTGCTGTTATAAAACTCTTCCGTGCTATGATTTAACCCAGTCACAACTTGAATTGGATTTTCTGTAGCGTCCACAGGTTTAAAGGGGAAGAGTTCACTTGCGCCGAATGCTTCAGCTGTTGTCTCTAGTCTGTTGCTATAGTTTCTGCTTTTTAATCCCCCTTGGCCTCAATCCTTCAGCTACATATGCACATTAACTTAATTACCTTGAGTTCCCTCACTGGAATCTGAGGGTAGTAAGTGTGCATATTTTAGGGTTGGGTTTTTCTTCGTCTTCATTTTTTCAGCTTCTTCAGGCTAATATTGATGGCTCACAAACGAACACCCTGATTTGAATATCTGTGCTTATAATTTATCCTTCAGCAAAATTATTGTACTCTTAATCTGTTCTTTCTCTTGACCATCAGTAACATTTATACAGTGTTAGTGGTTTCCTGCAGAGAGATCAGGGTAATACCAAGCATGCATTTGGAGCTTCAGTTGCTTAATGGAGCCTTCATAAAACTGCTCCATCTTGTACTGACCTGCTGGTATGCACTGCCTGTGTTCTCAGATCTCTCAGTCAGAAGGAGAAACCTCAGTTTTGTACCTATGTACAAGAACAAATCATAGCTTTCTCATTGAGGACAAGAAGAAGAAATGCCTAGTTCTGTTTGTATAAATGTAAAAGCTGATGGACCTGTGGAAAGCAATCCATTGATACGTTACATAGAAAATCCTTTGCATGTTTGAATGTGGAATTTAAGCTATTGCTATTGTGTCCTTGTTCTGCTAACGGTCACCCCACTCTGCTTCTCAGAGAGCTCAGCCCTTGCACCCTGACAGCCAGCTGCCGTAGGGTTGTGCATAATGTGGGATGGAGAAAAGACTTGAGCAAGTCTAGTTTTAAAATGCAATGGAAAATTTTAGAAGTAACCAGGAGTCTGCTGGATTATTTTAACAGTGATGTAAAACATATTTTTAAGGAGTTCTCATGTTATTGAGGGTATCACTGCTGAATTTCAGAAAGAACTTTCTCAGGTGTTTTTCACCAGGTAAGGTAACATAAGCTTTTGGAAGAACAACTGAATTTCTGTTGCCTTATAAAGCATTAGGAATGAGAAGATATTGGTAACTTCTTGTCACTCAGTGACTGTATTGACTAAACCACTATTTCATCTTCACTAAGTCATACCTGTTCTGCCAGTCACGGTGAAGCTTTTCAAATATTGAATGTTCACTGCAATCTCTGGATGTTTTTCTTTCCTCTGGCTTTCAGCAAAAAATCAATGCAGTCACATCTTGAAAACTAATCCTGTTAGAAATGTTTCTTTTAATATACTGGGTGCTCGTGTGTGCAGCATGCCTCTGTTGGCCAGGTCTACAAGATAATGAGGATTTAAGTGAATACTTGTTTTGGGTATTTCAATTACCTAGTGATAAAGAAAAGGGAAAGAGAAAAAAAGTAAAAAACACCATGAAACTGTAAATAGCTTTGGACTTTCTTTTCTTTCCAGGAGAATGCAAAGTATGTATCCCTAGTGGTCTTAGATTTTACTAGTTTCATTAATCTCTCAGTGACTGAGAATATCATATGTCTACAATAATTTACAAAGTAAAAATGTATTTTACGTGAACTGTGTAATGGATTCTGTCAGGCTTTTCGACAACTGCCCTTCTAAATTGGATAACATACCATCGATATTTCTTCATTTAAAATTTGCAAATAAGCAGTTGCAGAAATGGTTGAGTGTGTGTGCATGCTGACTGTGAATAGGTTAGTATCGTGAGCATCTTCTGATTTCCCATCATCGTCATCCACGTAGCTTTGCACACATTTACTTCTTGGAAGTTGCCCATGAATAATGCAAAAATAATAACTATACTGATAACAATGCTTTCCATCATACTTATGGTAAGAGTTGTTTTTTAAAATTCTGTAATTGCAGTTTCTGTAAATTATTTTTCTTATTGTCAGTTTTTGGTTTGAATCAGTAAGAGCTTGATGGAAATGAAGTCAATGATTTACCAGTACTCTGTGGGGGAGTGTGAAGCATTAGTTTCTTGCCAGTGAACTGTTATAAATTTGCAGATGCTATCTTCTAAAGAATTACTTGGTAAATTTTTATTATGTGAGGAAAGTAGCCAGAAGTTACAAACTGGGCTACTTTTATACTAACCACTGTGAAATTCTTATTAGCAGTCTGAGTGTTTCTAAAATACACAGGGTTTCAAATCGCTTTTGTGGGCAAAATTGAGTGATTGTTCTGGTTAAAGCTGGTGGGATTCTTGGGACCGCAGTAGGAGAGGACAAGCAGTAGTCAGCCTGCCAGTCCTCCATTTAGGATGCCTGTTTTCATTTTCTTGGCAGACCAGTTTGCAGACTACTGTTAAGTCTCTGTAAGCGTTGTTTGCTAGGTGCCTAATAGACAGTCAATAACCCAGTTCAATGGGAGAAGATTTATCTAAGTGTGGAAATTAAATTGCGCTTGTGTTCTCCCATTCATGTCCGGATCAATATCGAGTTTTTCTCTTGTCATAATCCTCTTCGGCTAATACTCACACTTTTGTGACCATTTGTTTACTGCAGAGACTGCATAAAACTTAATCTGAAAAGCCTGTTTTCTGAAAAAAATATAAGGATAAAAAACAGTTGTTATGACATCTTTATTAACTATACAGTGCTATCAAAAATGTGTTGTAGAGAATGGTCCTATGTAAGAAAAGGGATAAACTGTAAGACAAGAGCCCATCTAATCCTTTCTTTCTGTAAACTAGTTATTTTAATTTAAATAACTCCTATTCAGATACAGTGATCTTTGAAATGACATTTTGAAGGGTTTTGTGTGAGAGGGAGTGAGTGGAATTGTAAAGTCACGTTATGAATTTATTTTATTTGTGTTTTTCTCGGTGTTCTCTTTGAATCACAGAAGGAATGTCTTTGTTGGTGTGGTATTCTACATCTTACATTTAAGATATTCTCAGAGAAAAGAGTCATTTTCTTTTAGTGTTAATTGTTCTTGATGAATAAATAATTTGACTATGAGTACGTTCTGAAATCAAGTCTGGCTTCAATTCTATCCCTGGGAAGACAAAACATATCTGAGAAGCTGAATGCCATGTATGGAGACTCTATACTAGTTAGGTTTATTCTTCTGTAACTGGCACTAGGTTTCAGTTCTCCGGTAAGTATTTTAGATGAACTTTTAAAGTCAAATGCATGTTTCTAAAACTTAAGTTGAAAAATCTTAAATTTCATTTAAGGTTTTTTTTTCACCACGAAGTATTTTATAAACTAGGGTCTAATAAATAGCATCAGAATGTTGACAACTGTATGAAAATGAGGCTTTAGGGCTATTTTGCAACCTTGTTTTCTAGGATTTGTTCAGTGTTATATAGTTTCTTTTTGTTACCACTGGAAGCTCTTGAGCTGCTTGGTCACTTTCACAAACCATGGGAGGGATTCACACTAACATAAAAGAATACAAAATACCTGATGTCCACACAGTGCTCTTAATTTTATAACCAAACCAACTAACAGCATGTCAGGTAAGTTCTTTTGAAAGGTAGCATGGAAAAAACCTTAAATAGAAGCTTTGAGCCTTCAGATTCATTTTTCTGCTTGAGAAATTTATTTTTTTCACTGCCTTCTACCATACTGGAACAATTACTGTTTTAACCTACATGTCATCACTTTCACCCCTAGACTGCTAGCATAGAGCAGCTGCAGTTCTCTTGGGGACCTCTCTGCTCTGTTCTAAAACAATGTCTTGGGTTATTCTGTTATTCTTAGGCCACTGTTAGTAATCAAGTCTGCAAGTCTATCCCCTTCTCCATGAAACTGATTTTTTTGAGAGCAGTAATAACAGGATGCTGAGAGAAGGAGCTCCAAGAAGAGCTTGGTGGTCTCAGATTTCCTCCCTCCATACAAATTTTTCATGGATGGCTGTCAGACATGTCTGGCTGATCAAAAGCTTAAAAGCACCAGACTTTGAAGTAAATTTCAAGGCCATGCAGTTTAACAATATTAATTTGTGCCTGTTGAGAGCAAGTTTAAATGGATGTGGACTACCTAAAAATTCTTGAGATGTGAGGAAAAAAGTTATGCTATTTAGTTCAAGTGATTTCTAAGTGGTATCATAGCTTGTACCTACTGCAGAGTAAGGAAAATCTGTATCTTTTTCTCTGAGGCGTCACATACAGGTCAAGCATATACTGCTGTCTGCTTTACATAAAGCTAGCTACTGCTGCATATCATCTAACTTGAAAAATTAATTTATGAAAGCATTGCCTCCCTGTTGTTTTTTCTGAGGCTATAGACAGGAATCTTTACCGCTTCAAACCTAGCACTGAATAGAGATAATGCCGCCTCCTTTTTTTTTTTTCTTTACATAATAAATGTGTTGAACATTATAAGATGAAGAGCTTTTAATTTTATGAAATTTGGTTGGCTGTCAAAGAGACATTATAACAAGTGGTTTCCAGCCAAATTGCATTTTCTGAGGAGTGATGGATCTCTTGCCAGCACTAAAGAGGCACTCTTCACATTGGATGTCTGCATGCTCCTTGTGGGCAGAATATTATAGGAAAAAGTTTAATGTTTTGATGTATAAAAACATTTAGGAGGCAAGCTACATTAAAATGTAAATTCAAAGCAACTGAATCTTGTAGAAGTTCAGTGGGATTTATTACAGCTGTTTTAAACTTGAAAAAAAAAAGAATTGTTTAAGGAATAGGTGTTTTGACTCAAACTTTGTTGTATCAGGAATAATACAGCATTGCTGCATATTAACTGTTACTTTTATAAATGCAATCATCCACATTAAAATAGATATTCTTGTTTCTGGGATAGTATGGCTTAGCACGTAGGTTTAAAAGACAAGTATGATTCTTCTAGTGTCAAGGACAGAGGCAGAAAGAACAATTTTATCCATTTTCAAAGGATGACATTTAAGAGTTTTTATGTGATTTAAAAATACACTTTTTCTAAAATCTGTAGATAAGCCTCAGTTGGATTTGAATGTTTTAAAATGCTGAAAAGAAAGGCTTCTTTTGCAGCTGTTGTTAACAAGAGAAAGATAATACTAATTTCTGTTTGTATCTTGATCATTTAGTGAGGAAGTTCTGAAAATTATTTTCGTGAATGCAAATTAGATACAAAATGACTAAATGATTTTGAAGGCTCTATGGAAATGATGCAATCCAAGAGAAAAATAGAACTGAGAACTCTCAGTGTAATCATCATAGGTGCAGAACACACAGCCTGTTAGATGGTGTCTCTGTAATGAAAAACCAAATAAAAATTACAAAATAACAATACTAATAATCTAGGGTCAGAAACTAAGGTTAAAGTTGCTGATTTACGGAGCCAGAAATTGTTCAGATGTAAAAAGTATGTCTTATTCTGGTGAACTTATTTGTAGTTAATTGTGTTAAAAATAGATCTAAGTTATATTGTTCTCTGTAGGTCTGTGTAATGCAGCAATAAAGGGGGATTGCATGATTTTTGAAGTAGTACATGATGGCTGAATCAAACTAGGAAAGGGGCTGGGGGATATTGCGTGCACTGTGAGAAATTCAGTAATATGTTCATAGTTCTTAACCCATCATTTGAAAGGATTATGGTAGTAAGTGTCTTAATAAAATCTTAATTTCAGAATGCCTCGATATTCTGAATTATATGTTTAATACAGTGAAATTTATGTAAAGTTTAATTAGCTTATGTGCAAAATCATCCTTCTTCCAGAGTATACGGGAGTATACTTCCTTTGTGTGTATGTAAGGACATAATTAAATAAAAACACCCAGTTTGTTCATTGTATCATAATGCCCATCTCCTACCAAACTTAGTTCATCTATAATTGAAGATGTGTGTTTTGTGAAGTTATGCATGCCACCATACCAAATTTCCAGCACAGGAACCAGAGAATATATAGAAATCATAGCTGTACTGGGTCCAACCTGCTAGGTACTTTTATTGGTAGTCAATTAACTCTTGACAATCCTAAGATTGTTATAATATGATTAATATCTTGCTAGTGCTTCTGAAGGCAACAGAAGTATGCAGCAAAACAGAAGAGATGCAGCAAAAGACTGAGGGAAAAAAAGCTATATTGGGATTCTCTTTAAAGGTTTTGAGTGACTTTAAATACTGTTGTGGCCAGCTGTTATATTTGAAAATGTAATATGCTAAGCCCATGAGTCAGTTTTCCTTAAATCAGTATGGCTTCTATGTTACTATATTATTGGCTGAAGAGAGTGAGCAAATCCATTTTTACAGCGCTACTCAGTGGCTTACTAGTGATAAGCTATCTCAAAAGTGATATTGTAGTGTGATTAATGTAATTGAAAAGCATGTATGGAAAAAGGAAATGTTCTTTCTTCCAAGTAGAAAGCATTCTAATTGAATATGTAAGGAAAGCTGTAAAAGAAGAGAAAAACAGGGTGAATTGCCAACAGGTTTCTGAGAGTAAAACTGTAATTTCACAATTTGAGCTAGAATTTGAGGATTGAAGGTTGCATGAATCTGAAACACTCCTCAAGACTTGTATGAAACATGAAGGAATTTGTGTATGTGTGTATGCATGTGTTTGCATGTGGAGCAGAAAGGAAGCTCATCTGCATGGAGGCCAGTAAGTTCAAGGACAGTTGTGTAAAAGGATGAGGAGAGAAATCTTTCTCTTAAAATCATCTTTAAGCATGCTAGTAAGATTGTGTACCAGTGTATTTATGGGAAATAATTGTTGTTTTGTTACTGCCTGAAGGAGCTAACTGCTGTATCTGGATGTACAAATTCCTGGTCACATGAATGTCCATTCTATCTCTACATAGAAATGCTAATATTTGATAATTTAAGGTGTTAGCATTTAAAAAACATACAAATTAGATTGTTGAACTAAACAAACAAAGTAAAATTCATTTTCATTCCTCCTTTTGCTGGAATCCTTCTTGTGAGCTGACTGTTTTGAATTCCCGGGGTCCTCCTTAAGGGAAGAACAGGCTGCTTTGCACTGTTTGTCAAGGTGGAAGAATTGCATGCTAAGAAATCCCCCCTTGTCTACCTTCTCTTTTTCCCCTGGTTCCTATAGCTGACAATGGGATGCTGAGATTTCTGTCTGTGGATTTTCTCTGGGACTAGATTACCGATGGCCCAGAAAAATTATCTGCTGTCCCTACAGCCTCACCTCCCCCAGATGCCTATAGGGTCAGTATACCATGTTGTCTTGGGGAATACATGCAAGCCCTTGTTTTATGGTATGTAAGTGGTTCCCTCTGGGCCTTTCAGTCTTTTAGGCTACCCTCAATCTGCACCATGTGCTTGCTGTTGCTTTTTTTCTTAAACATAGCTTGTTCTGGAAGGTGAATGCTCTGCCTGGGTTTTTCTGCTCTGCTTTGAGGGGCAGCAAGAGATTTCTAACAAAATGGTTTCATTATCCTGATTTTTTTTTCCAGGTTATCTGGCATTTATTTGAACTTAATAAATTGATCTAGTTGTATCCCAATGCAGAATGGGAGCAGCAGACAACATTTACAAAGGCCGGAGTACCTTTATGGAAGAACTGACAGATACTGCTGAGATAATAAGAAAAGCAACTTCAAGATCACTAGTAATTTTGGATGAATTGGGAAGAGGAACTAGCACACACGATGGAATTGCTATCGCTTATGCTACACTTGAACATTTTATTAGAGATGTAAGTGTTCAGTCTGACACATGCTTGTGAATGTTTTTTCAGCCTGTACTATGGTAGGCTGACTTCAGCATGGTATTTCCTTGTAAAAATGTGGATGCTTAAACTCAGAGCAAAGGGATGTGGATAAAGGATACCAGTTCTATGTTGCTGTGTTTAAAAAAAAATGTAAAGTGAAACCTCCTTATGTGTCTAATTCATTGTTGTAGGTGGAGTCACTGACCCTGTTTGTCACTCACTATCCCTCAGTTTGTGAGCTAGAAAAGGTGTATCCAGAAAAAGTTGGTAATTACCACATGGCTTTCTTGGTGAATGAGGAGGAAAGTGCTGAACAAAAAGGTACAGTATAAATCCACCTGAGATTCTGGCACTATAGGTATAGGCAAAAATTGTAAAATTGTTACAGTAATTTAAGCCTCCATATGAACGTGATATATCCAGAATCACTAGCGTATCAGTCTATACACACATTTGGGGGGGCCTGAACACGGAAGAACCATTTCTCTTTAAGGATGACTGAGCTAGATCAGCTAAAAGATTTGCCCAGCCCAGTATCCAACTTTTCACAGTAGCCTAATTCAGATGATTAGGATCAAACATATCGCAACTCTTTCTCTAAAAGATCTCACTGTCCGCAAACATTTGCTATTTAGGGGGCTTCAAGAGCTACATGTGTTTTCTGGTTTTTAGTATCTTCAATGGATTTCATTTCAACAAGGTTTTCTAGTTTCCCTGAGTATCCTTCTATCCTTTTAGCATCTTCATCCTACCATGTCAAGGAGCTCCAAAATGTAACACTGTATTGTGTGAAGAATCACCTCCTCTTGTTTATTTTGAAACTCTTTTGAAACAACATGTAGCTTCACTCGATGGTCCCAGTTCTTGAATTAGAAGAGGCAAAGGAATAATCTCTGTTCATCCTTTCTGTGCCATGCTTAATTTTGTAGATTGTTTATCATAATCCCATTCATTTCTGGTTTTACCAAGCAGACGAGGAACAGCATTTCTTGTTGTGACTCTTGTTCTGAATTAATAGTTTCAGTAAAGTTTGTCAGCTTACTGCTTAGCTCTTTTTCTTGTAGGACAATGGGTATGTTGAGTAACAGTCTAACGTAGTGATGATCACCCTTCATGGTGAGAACTGACTGTTAATATCTGTTTGTTATTTTTTAACCAATTATTTACAAATGCAAAGGTCTTCCTTTTAGTTTATGGCTACTTAGTTTTCAGAAGAGCATTTAATGCAGGACTCTTGTCAAAACTCTTGTGAAAATCTGCATAGGGTTTATCCACTGCATCTCTTATACTCACATGACTTCCAAATTTACAACAGATTTGTGATATAGGATTTCCCTTCATACATACTGCTTTGATTATCTTTTTTCTTGATGTATCAGGTTTAATCAGGTGCTTGACAATTCTGCCTTTATTCTGGTTTTCCTTCTTTGCCTAGTAATGGCCTGTTCCCTGAATCATTCCTAGAATTTTTTTTTTCAACAATTGGCACGGTATTTGCCATTACCCTTCCTCTAATTCATTCTTAATATTGTATTATCTGCTTACATTGTATACTAATTGGGACAGGGCATTTCAGCATTTATCACTAAATAATGTATTTAAATATATAGTCTTACCACTAATAAAATGTTTTTTGGAGAGTCATTTTAAAAATTTAGGGTTTGGCTAGAGAGAGATTTCAGCTTTTGTATTCTCTTTAATATTAGAAGCAGAGATCCCTGAAATATGTGTTAACTTTGAGCACAGGTAGTTCAACGTGACGTCATGTTTAGGTCAGCACTATCTAGCCACACTGATGTTCCCAGTTAAGAGCATCACTCCTCTGAGCATCAGCAGGTCCTTTCCTCATGGAGTTCATTAATTGAACTGTTGCTCTCTGGTACTTTCGGACAGTTGAGATGTTGCCAACATTTACTATTAAATATTGTGTACATGAAACACTATACTTTGTGTTTCAGCGTGCTGCTTCATTATTTCTACTTTCAGTGTTAGTTGACCTGAACCTTCAGGCTGTATGTAATCTTTACTATTTTACTACAGAAAGCATGATAGGCATAGTACCACAGCTTGCAAGCAACGACACATCTATGTTTCTTACTCTGCCTGTATCTTCAGCACCTTCTGTCTTAACATTTTAATTGTTTTATTTAAAGTGAGATCTATGGCATATTTTATTCCAATCTTTGGTTTGAATCACTCAGATCAAATCAGCTTGAGTCATCAGCATTTATGGAAATCTTCATTGTTTCCAAAAACATGCATTTTTAAGACAGATGAATGAATGGCAGTGAATGACCCCATAGTTTTTCTGGTCTTTACACAAGGTCTGGGTTGTGCAGAGATGCAACAAGGATGTCTGAAGAGGAAGGAGTAATCAGACTTATAATAATGGCTATTATGTTTTCATCTTAGTGTCATGGAATAGAAAGAATCCCTACCAGAAGATCCACTGTCCTAACCTTTGGTTTTTCATAAGCATTTTCTGTGGCTCATAGTTTCCTGGCAGGCAGCAGACTTTTGTTGTGCTGTAGTTATGGACTTCTTAACTGTGGGACTACTGACACTTCCTTTATTCTATCATTGCTCAGCAAACATGAAGTTACAGCATAACTAATGGATTTGACATACAAAGATTCCATGTTTTACACACACGCACACAAGTCTGCTTAATAAGACACCAGGTAAAAGTATAATAGAGTTTTTCAGTCTCATAATGGGTAAATAAAATGCATGGTCTCAAGGAAACTTTTTCTATGGAATGGAATGGAATGGAATGGAATGGAATAAATCACACAGGAAGCATGAATGAATGAGACTGCAGTCTTTGCCATTTTGATCTTTGGTCTACTACATTTTTATTAACATAACAGAGGAGGTTTTTATTTTGGTTTTATTTTTTGTAGGATCTGAAGATGAAGAGAATCCTGAATTTATCACTTTTCTTTATCAAATAACTAAAGGAGTCTCTGCAAGGAGTTATGGGCTAAATGTTGCCAAACTGGCAGATATTCCTGAAGAAATCTTGAAGAAGGCAGCTCATAAATCAAAGGAGTTGGAGAGAATAGTGAATATGAAAAGGTAAGAACAATTGTGGGTTTTGTGGTTGTGGTTTTTTTTTTCCCTAATGAAACTTCAGCGATGAATCAAAGAGCATTTCAGACAATAGGCATTGAAATGAACAGTAAGACCTACTTTCTCAGATATCCTCCTACCCTTCAGGGAAGAGACGGTGAAACAAAACTTTGAAAAAAGTATTTAGGAAAATGTGCTATCCATCTCAATTAAAGCTTTAGCTTTTATAGTTACCTATCATGTCAGAGGTTAATTGCTGCCCTCTGAAACATGAAAAAAAAAAAAAGTGTATTGAGCTAACATCAGAAATAAACTATTTTTTATTATGGCGAACACTAGCAAATTTATTTTCACTGTTTTCAGGAAGACAGAATTGAAATATAACTATCTTCTAATATCTACTTCTGTTCTCACCAGTAATAGTGAAAATGTTAATAGATTTGATTTAGAAAGCATATTATTCACTTTGGAACTTGAAACTGCATTTGCATACAATAGTGTAGAAGGAATTGCTGATATTATTCAGGTTTAACTTTAAAATAAATATTTATAATATCATTTGATTGCCCCCCCCCAAACACACAAAATTTTACTGAAAGTCTTAAGATTTTAGTATTTTTCTGATAACCAGTTTTCACTTAGGGGTGTATGTACCTTATGTATTAAAGTAGTTGTGAAAATTCCCATGTGTATCAAATACCATCATCTTTATAAAACCTGTAACATTATGTACACAGTCTAGATACAAATATGTCATAGTATTCATTTTCACTGAATTTTTTGTTATTTTCAGTGGCAGTTCTATCAGCAAAATTCAAATAGCTCTTTAGGATATAATAAATCAAGATAATTTTTTTTTCTGATGGCCATAACTAATCCTAACAGAATAATTTCATATGAGAAAATTTTAAGTACTAATTATTTGTAGGTCGAAGCAGCTATTTTGAATTTAACGGTGCTTAGCGCTTAACTCCAGTTTTTATCTCCTTTTAAGAGAGTGAAATAAAAATATTCTATTGAGGATACATGCAGTTTATGGGAAAAATAATGTGGTATCTTATATTAATTGGAAAGAATAATTCATCCATAACAAAAGTAAAACAAATTACTATCAGTATCTTAAGTCTGTCTGTTGTTATAGGATACGTAGGGTTCTAAAATCAAGAAAAAACTGTTCAGAAAGGTGACAGTATTAGCTGGAAGGCCAGAGTTACTGTGTAATAAAATTAAGATGTGAAATAATATTCTATGTCCCTTTGCTTTATCTTCCTTTGTTCTATGAAAAGCATGCTAGCATATTACTTGGACACAAATAGAGCTCCAGCATGTCTCCATTACTAAAAAGAGAGTTAATTGCATAGAAAACCTATGAGTAGTAAAAATAGTATGCGATTATGTCATTAGAAGACTGATTAACAGTGCCCATAGAGGGGTAGAGTGAGGGCTGACTAGGCAATTTTAATTATGGGATTTAATTGTATCCCATTTGTCAGCTTTTGAGTATGTAAGCTACCACCTGTATTTTCTCTTTCAGTATTTAAAATTTGCTTGTATTCTTAAAGTGAAAAAGACTAAATACTTAATCTAAGGCTGTGATGAATCCTTTATCCTGACTTATGACTAAGGCTGAAGCCCCTGCACCCCACACTTCACTGCAGACTGCTACCCCCTGAGCTACACCAGCTGGAGCAGGCTCCCCAGGCCTTTTCTCCCCTGCCCTTTCTCCGTGGTGCCAGGGCTGGTTCTGGCGTGACCATAGAACAGGTGGTCCAGCTGATCCAGCTGAAAAGGCATTCTTTCTCCAGTTGATATCATGCAAGTTCAGTTTCCTGACGTTACATGTGAACAGGCATTACCTGAAGAAGAAAGGGTGGGAGCGAGAAGAGGAGGAGGCCCTTGACTCTGGCAGAAGTTAGTAGAGTAAATAAAGGTAACCTCGGGACTGCAGCCCTGCCTGCCAGACCAGCCTACCCCATCTGAAGTTTTGCCTCCCCCTTTACTGAGACAGTGCTATGTAGGGGGTCAGGGACAAGGGACATCCACCACACAGCAGTTGCTAATTCATCAGTTTGACCCATACCAGGTTATCCCTTCATTGTGGACCTCATTGTGCACTTTGGAGGGAACGTCATGCATCTATATAAACCTGGAGCCCAAGTCACCAAAAAATGAAAAAAATATCAAATGTGGCTGATGATTCTACAGTCATAAAGTATCATACTATGTAATCCTGAATTTTTCCAGTTCTCCCCTGTAGGTCATTATCAAAGTACTTCCTTTTGTTTATTCCCATTTATTTCACTATTGCCATGATGTGGTCTAGGTGTCAATGTAGTATTCTATACCTTCTCCCCAAAAGAGACAGTAACAAATTTTAAAATGGGTATATCTGCAGTAGGAAATAAAGATTACGATAATCTTGGGAATCAAACTGAGACCTGTTCATAGCAGTATACTTGTACTGTCACAATACCCACTGGCCAGCTGCCTTGTCTTATTTCTTTAAATCACTTTTGTATTATTTAAGAAAATCCACTGGGTAATTCCATCCAGTCTTGACATCTTTGTCATCAGGAATGTGTGTTAACCCATTTTAAATGTCCCATTATTTCTCACAGCTCTTATGAGATGTTCGTAAATAAAAAAATAGTAAAAAGAAAATAGAAAGGATGTATATATTTATTTCTAAAATGCATTACCTCTTTGTGATTCTATGAGTGCAAATTTGTAGGAACTGAATGCTGAAAATTAAATGGTGCAAACTACAATACTATTCATTTCCTTTAATGATTTACTCTCGTTCAGTGTTTTATTTCATCTTGTCAGTGCTTGTGGTATTGTAAGTTAGTTACAAAATTTAATTGTTGACTGTCCTAGAACTGGAATACATACATTTGAAAATGTTAACTGATGGTTTAAAGACCACATAACATTTTGAGCTATACAAACTGCTATTTTCGAATGTGTATAAAATTTTGTAGATGACTGTAGGGTTTTCAGGGTTTGATGTGCTTAATTTAAAAATGTGTCTGTATTTTGATTGATTTTTTTTCTTCCACAGAAAAAAACTAAAGTCCTTTGCTGAAGTATGGAAGATAAATGATTCTCAGGAGCTACAAAAATGGAAAAGTATGCGTGAACCTGAAGATGAAAGAAAGGACAGTTTTTAATCCGCAAATCATGCTTAAAGATGGAAAATATTTGAGACACAAAATATACATCTGGAGACTAATAGTTTCTATCAGGGTGTAGTTCTAGGTGCATTAAGCTGACTCTGCCTTTCAAGAGATAAGAGATGCTGCATTGTGATATGATGCCCCACGTCCACTTCCTGCATGTCATTTTCTTATTCCACATTCCTTCCCTGAAGCATTTTCCACCCTTAATTGCAAAATGACTGCTGGCATTGGATTTTGTTTCTAATATGTTTAGAAAACATGAAAAATTGTGTTGGTAAATTATTAGATAAATCTTTTATAAATAAAATAATGTCTTTTAACTTTATTGTACTTCAATTTCTAAAATGTTCCTCTGTGTTGGGAAAATGTAGCTCAGTCCTGACTATGCTGCACTGTTGTGCAGTTGGGAAGAATAAATACCATACAGAATTTTTATGTTGTTGTTGTTCTAGTATTAACGAATTTAAAATTCACTGGCTTTATAGAGCACACACTAAATTTTACGTGTACGATGAATTTAAGAAAGTGTGTGTTATGTGGTTGGACAGGAGAGTTTTGTTTCTACTGATGGGATTGATGATGGTGCAATTGATATTTTTCAAGGCAGCAGTAGAAAATATTAATTGACTGTGTTCTGTTTTCCCTCTTCTTCATTTTCATACATGGCTGCTTCATTTTCAGCTTCAGCTTTTCTCCTGATCTTGGCCCTCTGGCACGGACTGGAGAAAGACTTACTCTAAGTAATGTTGGAGTATCATAAGATGAGGTGAAAGAGGCGATTCAAACTATGCAACTGGCATCCCTGGTGCTCTGTCAAATGCAGAGCAAAGTTGGGAAAAACACGTTTCTCTTTTTTTTATTGGCAGTTTTCAAGTCCAGATTTCAAATGGGAATGTGATATCCAAACTGGTTTTCCTTTATAACCATAACCAGGTGAAATACCTTGCTATGAAAATGGACATTGATGTTGACATACTTAAACATTGGCAAATAGTTTGTTGTATTTAAAAAAAAAAAAAAAAAAAGTGGAAATAAGTGAAATAATTATAATCTTGATTTTTCTATAAAGAAAAAAATAAAATGAGGTTTTGCAATCTGAGACAGCTCAACCTTTCTAATTTTATCAGTAAATGAGGGATTTTTTCCAAAATAATGCATGTCAGATGAATATGAAATAATACCATTGCAGGTGATTGAATTAGCCTTTCCAACATAGAGAATTTTATGCAGAAAAGAGTGTATTTATTTCTATACCTGCAATAAGCAATCTCTAACCTTCACCTAAGACTTTTTTTCCAGGTTCTTCAGATGACAAAGCGTCATTTAAACAAATAGTCTGCTGCTCACATAGCAGAAATCAATGAAAGCACCTTCTTCCAGAGTGTGCAGTATATTTATCTAAACTGGAAGAGCTGAAGAAGAAAACTAGTCTTTCAAAGCATGGTTACACCTGTGTTTATCTATGCCACACATTGTCAAGCATAATGAGTGTAATGCTCCATTATTAATGCGCACAGATGCAGTGCATTAGATCTAAACACCTCTGACCATAGTCTTCAAAAATAATAAAGGAGCCATTACTAAATTCCCATATATGCTAAACATAAGCACTAAAAGTAAGACTGCCTTTGCCCTTAAAGGAGGATTCAGACAATGCTTGGATGAGAAAAAAACACCTGGATGCGGTCAGGGGGCGGGGAAGTAGAGATACTCTTAAGAATGGGGAAATGGACACTGGCCTGTGCATACAATCAAGTTCAAAGTAGTTACAGCAGACTTTTCTCTTAATGTCATGTTGGAAATAACCTTTGGTTTTAACACTACTCAGTTCAACAGTGGAGGTTATCTTGCTATCCCAATAAGGTTTCTTCTAGACATACAACCTAATTATTAAAGCTACTGTTTTATCCACTGCTGATTATTATAATTCCTAGCAGATATGTAAAAAGTTACAACCATTTGAGAATGCACTGTGGAGATGCATGCTATTATTTGTTTACCGCTGGGTTTAGGGTGCACTTGTAATGAACCACATAGTACAGTGCAGATGCATCTAGACCTTGTGCTGCTGATGTGGAGCAGCTGTGCTTGTAAGCAAAGCGAGCACCATGTGAGGGCGATTGCTCTGGGATGTGAGGAGTTCAGAGCTCACTTGAGCACGTTTGTGGAGCGTGAGATTAGGCAGAGTCTAGACAGACAACCAGACACACATTCCTTGGCCTTTGGTAGCACAGAGTGCAAGGGGGATATAAAGAAATGAAGCATTGCTGAAAAATGAGGAAAGGCATTAATTTTGCAGTATTTTTTTAAAATATCTTTTGCTGTGGTAAGTTGGAACTTCTGTGTCTGTCATAGCAGGAGTCCTTCTAGGAGGCAGAAAGATGAGAAGCTGCTCTTGTGGTTCTGTCCTGTGCTGTTCTGTCCTGTCCTGTCCTGTGCTGTTCTTTTCTTGCACGCTAAGCTTCATATTAAAGTTTGAAGTACAGTTTTGGTAGTGGTACGATCTTGGAGATGTGCCCTGTTTTTAAACCAGAGTAACAAAATTTTGTCTTTGTGCCGAGTCAGCCAGTTTGATCCTGCATACTGACAGCTGTAAGGTTAAAGAGCAACCCATACTTAGATGGTCCTTGGTCATAGCAGGATTTCATGCTAGTCTTGAGTTTGCCATCAGGAAAGGAATGTCTAAATCTCTTTGTCTAAATGCTATTTTTGGAAACCTGCATAGAGTATTGGCTCCTACTGCCTGTGCCAGCATGTTATTGACATTGTTAAAATTTAATATAGATGTGAAAAATACAGCTTTTTTGCTATACACATAGGTACAGTCTCCTTAAAAAACTTTTGTGCTTTATGGGTTTTATCCATTTTTTAAAAGATGGTATTTATCAGTTTCGTAAGATTTTCTCATTGTTCTCCCTTCTCTGCTCTTAACATAAAAATTTTAATGCCTTTGTGCATCTTGTCTTGAATTGCCTTTAGAAATTAGTGCCACAGGTTAGCCACAAGAACTGTAGGCCATTTTGATGGAAGAGAAGGAGAAAGGGCTGGATACACTGTCACTGCCTTTTTGTATTTGGTTATGTAAGAACGTTATTATAGAATACGCAAAGTAAAATACATTACCAGGAGCAATTACCTTTCTTACTGGCATACAACATCTTTCACTGAAGTAATTCTCAAGAGGACCTTTTTTTTGTATTGCAAAGTTTTCCAGAAGTATTTATAGAAATTACATGAATTTACCTACCACATAAGTTTGCAACATGTATAAATGAATTTAAAGATCACTGAAATGTCAGCTGAGTCAGGTGTTGCAGTGTCTGTTCACTGCAGTGAAAATAATGTTTATTTATTGAAAGCTACTGGAAAGTAAATTATCCAGATATTTCTACTACATGTAAAATTTAGTGAGAATTTAATTCACTTATTTTAACTTCTTAGTAGTTCTGATATAAATGCATGTTTCATAGGGAAATAAAGGTTTAGTAGATTGTGTTGCACTGAGAGAAGTAGGACTCTTCCAGAACCTGGTTCCCACTTCAGAATGCCTATGGGAGGGCTCCTCCCCCATTCTCTCCCCAAGGTGGCCATTGCAATCTCCTCCAAATTCCTGGCACCAAGTCTTGGACAGCAGTCTGAAAAGTCAGTCTGAACTGCCTGTCTCTTTTCCCCTTGAACAAAGAGGATGGCTCTCATTACCTTTTAATTGTTCCTAAACATGAAGTCCATAGCAAGCTAAAATTTACCATCTCAGCATAATTTTCCCATCTGTTTTCAAAGCTTTCCTTCCTTTCACTGCAAAATCTGGCAATCAAATTCAGATCAAGCATTTGTTAAATCCAAATTCAGTTCTGGGGAACAAATTTGCTGTCTGCTGATCTGAATCAGAAGTTTTAAAAAAGCATACAGCCAGAGTCCAAGAAGATGTTTATAGCTGAACTAAGATAAATTCAGGATTGAAAATCCAGCTGGTAGGTAAACATGGGATTCAGTTCTGAGACCACTTGTTTGGGTCTTCAACCTGCATCAGTCCAGCACTGTTGACTTCTCTTGTTTTGTAGCTCTGTATAGTGGAAGCCATGGATTTGCCCAGCTTGGTGGAGTCTGTACTAAAAATACTCTTGCCAAGACTATAGAACTCTGCTTACCTTAATGATGCTACAGTTGTCATTGTACATGGCTGAGCACATTTGTTGTGGAAATCTTCCCTTTGCTTGAAATAGTAGATCAGTTTTTTCTTCCTCAGCTACAGACGCACGAACTCGATGACCTCCTTAATTACATTATAGATATTTCTCCATGCCTAGCTTTCTTAAAAAATCTTAAAGAACCATTTCTGAAGCATTCATCTTGTTTTGCAAGATGCGAGTCCTTGCAGGCCATGCTGCAGTGAAATGATGTCTGAGGCTAAACTGGTTTAAGTCATAAGTGAGCTGTAGAGAAAAGGATGACAGTGCCTAAGATACTTCAGGGGAAATAAAGGGAGAATAAGATAAAGCCAGATATAGAAATCTAAGAATAATTAACTGCTCTAAGAATAATGGCATTAGGAAACAGGATGGTTTCCTCCTACGTGGTGTCAGGATTTGCTAAGGAGAGAGCAGGCACCAGCTTGATTGATATTTTGGCTACAGTCTTGCTAGCCAGCAGGTACAGCATGTAAGTTTAATAGAGTTTGCTTGAGGGTGGATTGTGCCGTGAGCCCTTGTGCTTTTGCCCTGGATGTCCAGCACTCCGTCTACACACAGTATAAAGAGCACCTTGCCCACAGTAGTCACAGGGAGATGGAGGTGGTGCCTGCTCACGGGATTCGTGTCATTCCACCCACAACTTGTGAAGGATGAACTAAGCCTGGGGCTGGAGGCACTCTTGCTTATTTCAGACAGTGGCCTTTCATCAGTCGGCACGTACTAGCCTGCACGTGCACATTTGTCACCTAACTTACTGCGCTGTGAGGGAGGGCAGGGACAGAAGTTTGATGGCCCGTCTCTTCTTTGTGGGTCACATGCAGGACTGGTGTTTCCATCACTTGGGAAGAAGGAACTCTTGGCCCATCCTCAGACCTGCACAGGGACAGCAGAGGACAAAGTTTAGCCCTGAAAAACTGAAGTTAGACAGTATTTTAAATGCATATATGCAAAGTAATTTTCATTAAGAATTTGAATTAGAATTACATTCAGTAACTTCCAAGGAATCTGTTATAACATTTTGACTGCCCTCCTTCCAAATGGTTTCTTGTAAGTAAAAGGGTTTTTTGGGTGTTACAAGGTGATTTCGTTTAAAATACTGGTAGCTGCACCTAGTAATATTAATGAAAAATACTTCTGATTTTAATGGAATTTTTAATCTTTTTTTTTTTTTTTTTTTAGTGGTCAGTTTTTATGACTTTACAATATGCTTATAAGAATGATTCCTGGGAAAGAAGAGATCAGGAAACACAGTGCACAGCAAATTTTGAATACACAATCTGCAATAAGGAAGTAGAAATCAATGTTGCTTTTTACTTACAATAATCCAAATATCTAGGGTGACTTAAAACTCAGAGTGTCCTGAATACAGGAAGATTACTAGATATAATTATCTCACTCTTATGTAACGCAAAATAAAAGTTTCAGTCAAGTACTGAGCTTTTCCTTCTGCCTACATACTGAAATATTTCTCTTTGCATATCCCTATGCATAAAGCATTAGAAATTGACTATCATCTTAGATCATTTCAGAATATCTCATGTATTATATGAGCACATACAGTTCTCATTCGGGGAGGGGGGGTGGGGGGGTGCAAAATCACAGCACCATTATGCCAGTCACTAGAGGCAAGTATGACTGAGCTTACCAAGCAGGACCTCCTTTTGCTGGAAGGTTTGTCAGGGTGGTGGACTGGTGGTTGCTTTTACACAGCTGTGCAGGACCATCCCTCAGCCTCCCCCAGGCCCTGGTCCTCTGGCTGCACCATGTCCCTCCTAGGAGGAGAGCCAGGGGGGATGCTGTCCCTCCTTGGACTTTGGCATGGTGAGCCTGCGGGATCCAGTGGGGCAGAGGGACCAGGCGTGTGCCCTCAGAGGGTTGGGTTGTTTAGCCAGCTGAGATTCCCACTGTTGGAGAGGAAAGAAGAGAGGGAAGATTTGTTCTCTGGTTAGACCGAGTTAATCCACTACGGGGGACAAAACTGCAGATGGGATATGAGAGGGCAAATATTTGTTTTGCAGTGAGAAGGCTAAAGATCATTCCTTAGATCTCTACTGAGATGTGCTAACTTAGGCAGCTTGTCAGCCCCCCTGTGTGCCTGAAACATCTCACTCTCAGCTGCTGGAAAAACAAGTGCTTCAGTGAGAACAATCAAGGAGGGGAGTGGGGAGATACTTAAGGAGAGGGCCTTGAAACAACATGTTTGTCTTGGCTAAAGTCAGCCTGCCCAAAAAGTGCATCCCCAGGGAGCGATAAGACTTGTAATTTGGATTTTTTTCAAAACTGATCTCAAAGTAAGTTTTAATAATGATAAGTACACAACACCAAGATACACTGAGCTAACTTTTCTGTGCAGTTCAAGAATATTCGCTATTAGACTGTTACGTTGCAAATAGCATGGTGTCCCGAGAGATTGCCCTCTTCCCAGCTGGCTGGTGTCTGTGGTGTTTGTACTCTCCTTGGTTATGTTTTATGCACACTTTGAGTTAATTTCATTTCATTGTGGCTCAGTGTGAAAGTATTTCTGTAGAAGGTGAAATACTGTGCTCTATTTGCAGTACTTTACTTAATCAAGGACTGTATTAATTCAATAAGTAGCTATATTAAATGAGCTGATCTTCTATGCAAGTTCCTATTATTAGCTTCCACACAGGAAAAGTGCTAATCCTTTAATTAAATTTGCAAACTAAAGCTGTGTGAGCCTTTGACACTTATTTTTTTGAGAAGCAATTAAAAGTAAGCTCAAGTCCCTGGCCAGTGATACATCTAGTCTGACATGATGTGATGTCCAAGCCAGCAGGTTGAGAAGCTGTAGCTTTCCTTCCCCCTCTATCCTCAGCAGTAGGAAAAAAATCCCCACCTGTTTCCTAAGTGATGTGTAGTATGCAGATAGCATGTACACAGCTATGTGCATGGCACTCAGATTTTATCCATTCCCACAGAGTTTCATAAAGGAGTGTCTTAATTCCTCCTTGGTCTCTCCAAGGCACCTTTGCATCGTAACATCCTCTCTCCCATCACTGCGTGATGTCCTTAGGACACAGCTTTTCTCCCCTTTTCAATAGTTCTAACAGGCTTTGTGTTCTGTTCCTCATATCCACCGTTTGTTTCTCAGCTTCAGCTAGTATGTGCTACAACCATATCATCTATCATTGCTTATAATTTTGTTTTCTTCTCATAAAGGTGCAGGGCATTCAACAAAAAAATAAAGGCTTTGACCCTAAATTGAAACTTTCCTCTGTGCAGCATCACCCTGCAACTAGTTCATTCTCCCTCTAGTAACCAACTGTTGGCATTTTCATGGAGGCTACAACATTGCTCCGGATTTTATGTTCCCAGTGCTATAATGTAAAAATGTTTCAGTACTTTCCATTTTTGTGCTGTTCTTTAGGCCAGCATGCTCTGCAGCCTCTCTCCTCTCCTCCAATTTCTGTAAAGACCTGTCCACATGCCTCATAATCAGATGCAGGGTTGATGAGACCAGTCATGCAGTAAACACGTGGTTTGGCTGCAAGGATCTCTTCCCTGCAGACAGGGAAACACTGGGCCATGCATGTGTTTCCCTCCTGTCAGGGCGAGTTTACTGCTATCTGCAGTTTCTTAGCAGATCCTCAATTCTAAAAGCTTAATCTTCAGGGCCCCTTAAAAAGATTCCCAGGGACTTCAGAGAGTGTCAATTTTGATTCTAGATTAGAAATTGGTTTGTTATTTCCCCTGTGTTTCACAAAATCTCAGCTGGTGTCTGTATGGCTCTGTTCTTAACTTACACATGCAATCATTTCTTTTTGTATTTTTGAAATGTAGGTAAGAGAATGATAGGGAGAGGCATTTTGACTCTTTTGACACCTTTATACAGTAATTCTTTAATACTTTGCATGCTAAGCAAAGTATGGTATTGGAATAAAGGAATATCTGAAATAATATTTTCAAGTCTCAACCTCACTTAGTTTTTCAGTTTTGATCCACTAAGTTTTGAGGCAAGTTTACAGCAAGTGAGCCAGTGCCATACATCAGTTTCCCTTAGCTTGCTTGTCAGATCTCTTTGATCTCTATTAAGCATTTAAAAAATTTCCATTTAATTTCCTGTCCCATTAAGCACTTACTGAAAATAGAATTTTTTAAAATGGTTATTGTGTTTAAAACCTCACTAGCTTCCTATAACAGACTTCACAGTGAAACTGTCTATTAACGTACAAATGTAGCTGCCCGGTGTTACAGAGGCAATTGGTTAGACAATGGAAAGAAGTGTTGCAGTGAAAAAGGAGCAAAGAAACTGAATTTGACTGAGCACACTATCCTGGTTCAGCTCGGATAGGGTTAAGAGAGAGAGTGGGAAGGGATCTCCAGGCGGGTTAGTCATACCATGCTGGCGTCAGGTCCGGGCGCGGGAGCGCGGGAACTTTTTCCTTTGTGGCTTTGGTGGCAGGGAGCATCGCGAGCGAGCTGTCTGTAACCATTGCGGTATTTCTCTGTATGTCTTTTGTCTTGTTCACTGTTATTGCTGTGTATTGTTGCTATCATTGCTACTGTTGTTGTTCAGATTGCTTATTACACTGTTGTATTAACTTTCTTCTTACTTTAACCCGGGGTTTGTGCCTCACTGCCAGCCTGACCGGCTGAGGGTGGAGGAGGGACAACGGCAGCGTGGTCTCCGGTCCCGGCAGGGCTTAAACCAGCACACACACCAATGTTGTGCATTAGCAAACAGGGAATGCTGCTCCTACAGAGCTCTCTATTTAGCACTGAGCAGGTGGGCACGTCACTAGGCTTGGACACAGCCATGGTCTTGGAGGAGAGGAGAAAGTAACTGTTGTAGTGATGTGTAATGCTAATTTGTGAGGTTGCTAAAATCCCATCTTTCTTTTAGGAGATTTTCAGTGGCTTTATGTGTAATTCATTGCATGTAGAAGATCTATTGTCCCCAGTTAAGATCACATATCCTGACAAAAGATTTTGCGTTTTATTTGGACTGGGTTTGCAAGTGAAGAAACGGTTGCTTATTAAGGACCCAAGGTGATACAACCTTTGCTTTGCTGGCAACATGAGGCAGAAGTGTCAGAATAGTTTATAATGCTCCAAACAGGGAGAGGAGATGAACTATTTGCAAGAACAAATACTGGTCCTGTACTAGTGTCAAAGTTGTCTTGTCACAGGTTATGAGCTAAATAGTGTATGCGCTGGTGAGTACTTGACTTAGAGCTCTGTTTGCGAGCTATTGCAAAGAAAGTTCCTGACAAACTGCATGGAAAAGTGCACTTTTTGGTGCCTGAATCCATTCTTTTAGAAACTGAGGGCTATACATTTTGTACGTGCCTTTTTTTTGTCTGTCCCAAGACAAGCACTGTAACTGACTTCAACTTTGGTCCATATTACACTTATGAAGAAACTGATACTTGGGTAAGAGTTCATACTGCTTTGGAGTTTACAGTTCTGTGACTGGAAGTGATTCTCCTGAAATAAGTGGGATTATAAATGAACTGAGACTAGCATTGCCATTAAGGAAGACACAACATTTTCAACAAGTGCCAGCAAAAAGCCATGAAAACAGAATGTTTGTGTTGCATCTCTGTTAGACTCTGTAAGTCTTTACCTTACAGATGAGGCTGGGCAATTTCAGCCCAGGTCAGTGTTCTGACACTCATAGATGCGTTGTAGACAAGGTACTGTAAGTTAGGGCCTCTGTAATGGTGGGAGACCACCACTACAGTATGTGTGAGCCTACTTTTACTCTGGATATACTATGGACAAGAGACAGTCATATAACCTCTCATGTCTCCCCTACACCTTCCTCTTTCAAGCCTTATTTTTTCAATTTATTGGACAGTTTCAATCCATATCTCAAACACACACTCCTCAACAGTGCACAAGGAAGCTTTGTAGTTGAGAAGACTCACATGAGTCCAAATGACCTGGTGGGGAAGAACAGGCAGGCATTGAACCCTTCTCCTCTTGTGAGGTCGCAGTAAGTGAGCCCACTAGCACGTGCAGGAGTTGCTCTTGTACAGCCAGGTTACTTGTGCATGCAGATGCCTCCACCAGTCGAGAGGGAGCTGGCTGCCATGGGAAGGGTATTTGGGAAGAGGGTCAGAAGGCTGGAGGAAGGAAGGCTCTAATCTTTCCATTGTTGATGGAGTGACATTAGAAGTCTTTCCTTGCTGCACAACTACATTGTCGGATAACAAAATTTTCTATAAGCCAACTCAGTGTGTTGTTCACACATACATACGTGTATATATTCTAAAAGCCATGTTCTCACCAGTTTGAAGCAATTATTTTGAAAATACTTTGTTCTAATTAAGCTATATTCTTTCCATAGACAATCATTTAAAAATGTCCATTGGATTTCCCAGCTTTGCCAATACTATAGCATCTGTGAATGCAGTCCAAATTTTTTTTAATGACAAATGTCATGCCACAGTATTGGGAGATGTAAAGGGTGTGAGTCAGCTACCTGACCACAGAAAACAAATGCCATTTGAAGTGCCCTGGGATAGCTGAGACATCCTTATGAGGCTGGCAGATGTGACAAAACATACAGGGAGGACCCAGCTACCCTGGTGTGGGTCTTGTCCTGGGGTATTTCAAAGAGGTTGGCAAATGGTATGGTTGTGCATTGTTTGGGCAAGTCAATACCAAAGAAATAGCAACAAATTTCCTGCCTGATACTAGACTGCCCAAGCATTGCCTGGGTTGTGTCTGCAGCTTATTTCATTGAGCAGCTGATCACTCTTTGCATAGGCACCTCGCTGCAGTGTTGGTGTACCAACTCTCCTTTCATTCACCTTTGCCCATCTATCTCTAACACACCTCAGATGACTGTACCAGAATATCAGTACATTGGATCACAGTCATTCACATGCAAAGGACTGCTCACAAAAAAAGTTTTTTTAAGATTACCTTCTAGTACCTTCACTACTATGGTTCACTTGTGTTTAAAAATTAGACATTTGCGTGAAAAGTAGACATTGCATGAAAAAGCGTTGAACTATACTGCCCTGATGGATTGATTTATGCCATAAAATTCATACTTGGTCCCCAAGACCTGCAAGTCTTGTTTCAGTGTTGCGACATGTCACAGAATACAGTGGTGGCAATGATTTAGTCATCTGTGCTTCACAAGTCCATTCCAGGAAGAGCGCAAGGCTGAAGGGTCCTTTTACTCTCAACAGACCTCCATATATGCAAACTTTCTATCGCATTAAGTTTGTCCTTGCCTCTCTAAGCTGCTAAGTAGCTTCAGTGCGTAGCACACTGGCGTATAACATTTTTGAGCACTGCTGCCTGCTTTAAGCTGTGTCATGGACAATATCCGCTCCTTGGCTTTAGAGGCCCAAGATCCCTAGTTCCTGAACAGGACCAACAATAATTCCCACTCAGAGATGGCTTGTCGATTTTGATTGTTATCAAAGCTGCTTCCCCGCCCCCCCATTCACCGGTAACTCATATTGCACTATAAACAAAACATAGTTCAAGGGGGTTTTTTATTCTGAATGGTAAGCAGTCTGTTGCTATGTACATACTGAAAGCTTTTAAGAGGGCACTTTGTTATGACCTTCACAGAAATAAAAAACTAATGTATCTAACTTTCAGCTGAGGATTGTTTATGTACTGCAGCAGTTAACTGTTTGCAGAAGCCTTCACCTTGCACATAAATAGTAGGTAACAGTCTGTCAGTCATCTCTTTAAGAGTTGATATTGTTTGGATAGCATTGTCAGCAGTTCTGTATTTGTGTGAACTTGTCAGGGTAAACCTCTCCTAGGTGCACAGAATGGGTATTTCAAACATTCATGTAAGAAACAGCATTATTGACTGTTTAGAGGCCAGAAATGGAGTTTGCTGTCAGAAAAGACTCTTTTCTCAGGATTGCTCCTCACCGCTCATTCATCTTGGCTTCACCCTCTCTGTCTACAAAAAGGGAGACAGTGCAGGTCTAATTCGCGGTGGCAATGCAATGAATATTTAGTACATGCTTTCTTGTGACATGCCTTGTGAAGTGGAAAGAAGCAGCTTCTAAAGACAGTGTGCATGGATAGAGGTTAATCAGGTAATTATTTTCAGCTGAGAGCTAGCTTACATAAAAGCATATATATACCTCTTATACTGAAGAATACTTCGCATCTTTCTCTCTTGTCTAATTTTTCCACATTACTTTCCATGTACTGAATGATAAAAAGCTGTGACAAGCTTCCCATTCCAAAGCATGGGTTTAGGCCAAAGAGGGCCCCTTTGTGTGAAGGCTAGGATGAGGGAGAAAAAAATGTCCAAATATGCTCCTTTGGTGTTTGCTCTTTCCTGCATGCAAGTTATCTTCTCCAGTGTAACTTTTTTCCTCTACCAGCAAGTGCAACAACACAGTGTGCTTTGCCCAATCTAACAGTCAAGAGGACCAACAGTCTTCTCTGAAAGATTGTTCTTCTCCAAAACCAGTTGCAGTTTGAGAACAAGGTATGTATATAACATGTGACATGTTAGAAGAAACTTCAGTTCATATCCCCTGTCTTTAAGTTCTATCTCTTCTGTCTCTTTTTGAACTTTTTTCAAGTGAACACTGAGGACTGTAGAGGGCGGCACTTGGGGGAGTGACTAGCCATGACTAGCACAAACAAGTCCCAGATTCTCCCTTCAGGCTGGTTCTGCTGATGGGTCAGGATTCTCCCCGTGGCGCAATGCTTTTGGCAAGAATTGGTATTACGCAGCAAGTAATATTTTGTGCTGAATAATTTTTGTGCCGATAGAAATGTGTAAACATTGACGAAGTGATGTAGGAGGAAAATGTGGACCGAGTGAGGCTTGACACCAATTTTCCCATTGTAACACAGTCACAGGCTTGGTTTGGTCCCATTGTGAAGATGAGGTGGGACTGGTTGATCTCACCATTTAAAATGCTCCAAACTAAGGTTGACATGTGGGTGATTCCCAGAGCCCTTCACAAAGGGGGGTGAGTTTGCCTTCAGGCTTCCCTCCAGGGTGGGGCCAGCCTGGCAGGGAGAGCCATTGGGTAAATGAGCCCTGGGTGTCCCCCATTAAGTAACCCAAGGTCAGGTGTCCCACTGAGGGATAAAAGCTGGGACCCCTTGCAGGAAGGGGCAGTGTCTGTCTGTGAGGTGGATGCCCTGTGCAGAGTTCCCTGTAGGGGAAGGACCTTTCACCTTCCTGGGACTGGGCTCCAGTCAGGTCTGGCTTTTGTAAACGCGGGCTGTGTAGAGATTCAGTGTGTGGCTTCCTTGGTCTTATGTCTTTGGCCTGTTGGCTCGGTTGTCTCCCGTCCCTTCTATGGGAGACTGCATCTCACCAGTTATCCCACCCATTGCTGGTCGTGCGGTGTCGTTGTTGGGGTCAGTGGGATTGATGTCCATTATGTATAATCTGGCTGACTTGTTTGTGCCCCCAGCGCTCACCCCTGTACTGACCCTTTTGTATCAAATACAATTTGGTTATTGGTTCATCTTTATGCTGGCTGTGTCCTTTATGCTAGGCCTAATAATTGGCAAAACACCATTCCTGCTGAAACATCATCCCTGGTATCACCTGATATGTTATCCACCTGAGCACAGCTTGTTTCCTCTCCTGTTAAGCCTATTCTGGTTTATGTACTTGCAACGAAAGTCAAGATTTCATCATCATTCATGTCCAAGACCTCCTAAGTGGCACAGCAAGTGCTTTGCTTCTGTCACATCTGGGGAGCTGGTCCTTATGAAGGACTCAAGGCAAAGTCCTGGTTCCTCTGGGAGGTGGATCAGGGCAGCCTCCAGTCATGCAGTGATGGTGAAACAAGGAATTCAGAGTACTGCTTAAAGGGTCCAGCTGATACCCATGTTTGCTGTACAGCAGCTCTCTACTGCTGGAGAGAAGTTAAACTCATTATCTCATTGCTTTATATGAGGAAAAAAGTCACGTTGTTTGCAGATAAGAATAAGGGATGCTTTGTTAGGTTTCTAATTTGCGTAATTAGAGGTATGATATGTTTTGCTCTTAGTAATTTTGAGAGCCTTCCTCTCGTTTATGCTGTTATATGTATGAATTAAAAAAAGGCTGTCTCTGCTCTCACACCGTAAGAAAATACGTCATTTTTGCATCTTGGGAATGAAGTCACTTCTTTGGATTTGTGGAGTGGTCAGGACATAAAGCAGCAGCTTTTTGAGGCAATAGCTTATAATAACACCTTGCTTCTCCCCACCTCTCAATCATGAATTGTTGTAAGTGCCGTGTAAATCAGGAAACAGACAGCTGCTATCATGAAGAGGAAATAACTGCAGGCTGAGCCAGCCTGAGCCTGTGGTGAAAAACACCATTTCTAAACAAGCTGTTTCAGGAAGTCCTATGTGACAAAACTCCCAAGGAAAGAAACGGCATTCATGAGAGGACAATCAGCTTTCTTTAAGGCTCAGGACAACCACTAAGGAGTACAATGGGAAGGATTTGTCTGGGATGAGCTAGGTAGAACAGTCCCTTTCTTCCCAGCACTAATGCTAAACTATTTTTATCAAAGCGGGGCTTGAAAAGGAAGCTTGCAATATTTCTTTTCTTCATGCCTCTGTCCCCTCATGCATTTAGGGGAGCAGGTATTGTCTTTGCTGATAGGTTCAGGAGATTTGACTTCCTTGCTCAGTGCTGTCTCCTTCAATGCTTGTACTGCTCATATTGTGCTTATAAATGCCAGCTGCAGACCAGAAATCACTAATCTGTGCCTGGTCTTGGATAAGAGACAAAGTTAAAACCAGTCACTGGAAGTTAAGCAATTTGGGCCTATACCACTTGCATCTTCCCAAACAATGAGGATGAGAAGCAACAGGAGTTGTTAAAAGTCCTGGGGGATTCTCTGCTGCTGGGTATTTTTTACATGTGAATGGATGCTTTTGTGGAAGAGATAGAAATTGATTGAAGGTAGTGTTCTGGATTGTGACATTTTTAAAAAAGCACATTGCTTTTTTGGCAGAACTGTAATTGTGATTCAAAATACAGATAAAATCAGTAATAAAGGAAAAGTACAATGAATAAAGAAGGGGTGGTCTGGAAGCTACATATGGATAAAAACAGGTGAGATTAAGTTTAGTCTAAATAGTCCATAGCACTTATGGAAGAAAATTTCTGTAGCAATTCAAAGATGAAAATAAAGTTTCACAATACACAGTGTAAGCTCTGCTGCAAGTATATATGCTGGCATTTTTGGGTTTTCACTTTTCTGGATTTTTCCTTCTACACAGCTTTAGTTCTCAGATTGTCAGACACCAGAACCACATTCCCCCAATTAAGAAATCAGCTTGTTTAACTTGCTCAGAAGATCTGCAGATGGATTATTTCAACAAAAGACACAATAAAGAGATTCATTGTAAAGGTCACAAATGAAAAAAATTACTCTGTTTTTCGTGGTTTCCGAGAAAAATCTTACCACCTCCGTTAGCAAAGTGTAAGCAGGGCACATCAAGATTTCTTTATATTACTAAATCATGGGGGGGAGTTTTCATAGCAAATAAAGGGATATTAACTTTTTTTTAGCATATGGAAGCCACAGCATCTTGTAAGTCAGTGAAAGTTGTTAAGAACTGAAATCAACTGATGCGATACCATCTCGAGGGTTTCAGGATGAGTTTTTAATGTATTCTGCAAATAGATTCATGTTGATTTCTTTCAGAAACAATGAAAAAATCCATCTACTCTTGCTAATAAAACCACAGTATATCTCACTACATTATTGGTTGCAAATTAAATTTATTTTTCACAGAATAAACCATATTATGTCAAGTTGCTAGAGTGAACAATAGTTATTGTCGGGAAATAGGTTCAGATAAGTTGTACAAACAAGACTTCCTCTCTTAGATTTTCCCAAACTGAAATTGCAGATTGTGGCCTGGGGACAAAGTGTACCCTGAGCTCTTAAAGGAATAGGAGATTCAGTTCTGGCTCATTTCCTTGGGGTCTCAAAGGGTGTGAGATTGCCCTCAGCAGACCAAGCCCATGAATGTTCCCTGCTCCCTTTTGTCCTGAGCCAGTCTTGCAGGAAATCAGTCAATGTTTTTAGTGATGCTACCTACAGTACTTCGTTGTTCTTCAGATGAGGTGTCTGCACAGGAGTTATAGCATGGGTTACACAAAACCATCTCCTCTGCGCTGTCTCGTAGCCGCAGAGTTCCTAAGAAGGGGACTATGACCACCGAAGCCCTGATGGAGCACCTATTAGGCTCACTTCAACAGCATGAAGGACTGTGGCCCCTTTTTGTGGGTGGGCTTCAACAGAGAAACAGCCATGGAAATAAGTGTCAGCTGCACAATGCAAAACATCTTCTGATCAGGCTGTTTTGACTAAAAGCATAAAGCATAAACCAGCAACACTGGTTGCATCACCCTTTGGTTTCCCTGTGGAAAGGGACGCTCTGGCTGACAGTAACTCTAGACTCTGCAGACCTCTTCTCTGAATTTACTGATATAAGACCAAGTAGCACAGTAGCACAAATCTTTTCTTATTTCATGAATAAAGAATATCAGTAATCAGATTTTCCTTTGTCCCAACATGGCTAAGCCAGTACAGCAAGAGTAACAGAAAGCAGAGAGTTTTGCACCGACTGGATAAAACACAATTTCTAATGTATACCCGATAGGCAGAAGTGTCAGATGGTCAGTTGGAGGCATAGGACTGTAGAGAGAGTCCAGCCACAAGGGACTGTTTAGTTTTCTAGATGAGTTATTTAAAACCTGCTGGTGTCTTTAGGGAATTTCCCACAAGGAACAAGGAAGATGAAGAGAAGCTGTCGGAGAAGGTGGCTGCTTCTGCCTGTTCCCTCTCGCCATCAGGTTTCCAGCTGACATGAGTGTCACGAGTGTGTCAGCACTGCTGCAGGGCTGCAAGGAACAAACACTAAAATATGCAATGTTTTCTTCTGCAGTTATTTACCAAAGCTTCTGCAGACTTGTATATAGCACTAGTTGGTCATTAGCCATTGCCCTGTAGTTCCATGAAGGCATTTTAATCAGTTAATAAATATAGTTCCTTAAGCAATAGTTATTATCTAAACCACCCATATACAGATTATTCTTGCTGTTCAAAGTCACCTTTAAAATTACTGGCAAAGGAAGGTCACATGTAAACACTCTCATTCTAGCTGTAATTTGTCTTGTTTCATTATCTCAGACCTACATGGGAATTAAGAACTAAAATGATGTTATAGAAACTTACACCAACTTTCCTCTGGAAAAGAGTTATTATTAACCATATCATAGAATCATAGAATCACAGAATGGTTTAGGTTGGAAGGGACCTTAAAGACCACCCAGTTCCACCCCCCCTGCCACAGGCAGGGACAACTTCCACTAGCCCAGGTTGCTCAAAGCCCCGTCCAACCTGTCTGTGTCTTGTGAGCTGAATTTGCTGAGGTTTCTGAACAAAAGCTTATGTTTGAAGATTAAGGCGGTGCAGCTAATCGTGTTTAAACACCACTAAGACAAGAAGGAAGAAAGACAGTAAGGTCAGCTCTGGAACTGCAGGAGAAGTCACTCAGCCCTGTACATGGTCTGCAACCAGACAGTGCTGAGTCTTCTAATGTTTTTAAACTTCAGATCTGGCAGTGAGGCTTTATTGGTAATTTATGCAGATAAGGGTTTCATTTCATTCAGTGTTGTGTCCCCTCCAGAAACCTACTGCTCCCACTTCAGAAAAGGCGCAGTTTCATGGTTGGTTTAAAATGCTCTAAGACTCCTGCTGATAGGAGGTGGTGTCATTCTCCCACCTCAAGCCCTGGACTACCTCTTCTTTTCTTTAGGGCTAGCAACTGAGTGACTGCAAGGCAGGAACTACTAATAATTTTATTGCTTGTTTAATTTTCAGGCAGATGAGCAAAGTGGACCAACTTACCCTACAACCATGGGACTGCTATTGCCTAAATAAAACAATTAGTGAAAATGTGTAGCTGGGCTAGGGGAAAGGAAATGGCTTAAAATGAAGGTAAAACCAGTCTTTTAAAAAACAGTGCAGTATCAAGTTACGCAGAATGAAATATTGCATCTTAAGTGGTCTGCAAACCTAGGTGGCTTCAGACTCTATTTCTGCAAGCATGTTTTGCCAGAAACATATTGGTGCTGCTGAGAAAACTGATCCTACTGTCTTCTGTGCCTGTTCCATCCCTTGCAAAGGCCAAACAGTTGTTTGAATTTTGGGGACATGTTCCTAAAACTGAACAGTTTGGAAGTTTGGAGTTTTGGTTGTTTGTTTGTTTGTTTGTTTGTTTTCTTGTAATGTTAAAGCAACAGTTTATCTTATAATCTGGTTTAGGTGGCAGTTTGCAGAAAAAAGAACCAGAGCTAGTCATCAATCATAAACTGAATATGAGTCAACAGTACCATGCTGTTGTGAAAAAGGCAGACGTTAGATGAAGCAGGAGTGTATCCTGCAAGACAGGTGACGTCACCCTCCTGCTCTCCTCAGAGCCGGTGAGGACTCAGAGCGAGCGCCTTGTCCAGCTGTGGGCAGCATATCAACAGAGACATGGACCTACTGGACTGAGACCAGGAAAGGGATGTGGCAACGATGAGTTATCTGGAAAGAGGGCCAAGGGAAGACTGTGAAGTGGTTTAACCTGGGGAGAGGAAGACATGGCAACAGTCTTCTGAAAGGTAAAAGGCAGCAAGGACCAGCCTGTTCTCCATGCCCCATGGGGGTATAGAGGGACAGAGACTTAACACTGCAGGAAAGAAGATTCAGGTTATACATTAAGGGAAAACTCCTAAAGGTAAGGTTAGCTAGTCACTTGAATAGATGGTGTGGAGCATCTGGGAAAAAATCCAAAGTCTTGGAGACCTCTGAAGCTGGGGAGATAAACATCAGCTAGGGATGATGCTGGCTTTGCTGAGTCTACCTAGGGAAGGGAGGGAATTAGCTTTTTAAGTCCATACAAGCTCTATGAGTTAATGGTATCATAGTTAGTGTGTACATGTGGGTTTTTATACACATATGAATGAATAATATATTCCTACATCATGTACTAGTATCTCTGTGTTTATGCAATTATTATTATAAGCACTATGATTTCAGTAATCAGGGAAGACTGCTTTTCTGAAAAACCTTTCCTTAAAGGCTAGAGAATATAAGTGATTTTTTTTTTGTTTTTGGTGACAATATGAAAAATTTTTTTGAACTGCTTAAGGACAAGAACATTAGAGGGTGTTCATGCTTGTAGGACATGAATTTGATGATGTATATCTTTTCTGTCTCTTACAACATTACCTAAATGTTAAAATTGTCTTCTGAACTAACAGCTACCTGGGTCTTTTCAACACAAGCTTCACCCCCCTTCAAGAATTTGAAGCAGAGAGGTTGAGGTGAGAGCCATATGCTCTATTTTTGCTAATGAATTTTATGCTTTTTTTGAAAGATAGCAAAGAGGGGAATACAAGGAGAGCACTGAAAACTGAATGCTTTAAGTCAGGACTAGCAGCTAGTTACAGACAGCATCACATCGTTAATATGCACTCAGCCTGCGAGTGCCACAGCAATAGCAAGTCCACATTGAAGGGGCTCCGCAAATACAATTCAGAACGGACACAGTATCAGCCAACCCTTTCTGCGAGGTCTGTAAATGGATCTGTTTGGGGCTTCACATACACAGTATTTATGGCCAAGCAGCATCAGCCATGGCAGGGTCACACCTGCAGAAATTCGTGCAAGTTTGTAGCATGCAGAACCGAAGGAGATGCTGCTGAAGATGCTGTTTTTGTAAAAGAGGGGTGCAGAGCTTCCACTTGCAGTGAGTGCCTTTGCCAGCTACGTAACCTCCTCAGACACAGATGAAGAAACAGCACTGCCTTCCACCCCAAGTATGACTATGGTCTAGCTTTTCTAGACCATACAAACCAACCACATACCAACCCTACAAATGGGCTGTATCAAAAAGAGAATTTTGTTTTCCAGGCCCTTTGAGTTTTATGGTCTCTCTTTTTTTAAAAAAAGCTCTCAAGACAGAGGAAAATCAAGTTTGTACACATGTTTTGTGGACATGTGCCTAAATGCTACTGTATACCGACTGATTCATTTGGGGCAGGCAGGAAGCAGTTGTAACTCTTCTACCCATATGTGACATGCTTTGCTGCATTATGACATCACATCTCCACTGGCTTAATTTATTTAAAAATTGTTTTTATTTTGAGTATATGATTGTGTTTACCACAAACTGCGTTTAGCCAAAACTTTCAGTATAATTGATTATAATGAAAAATGTGTGTGGGGAATAAACTTGTTTCTAATGCAAATAGATTCATATTTCTGCTCAGTTTTTCTGCGTAGATGAGCACTGCAGGAAATCTGTGCATAGCTGCATTTTTGTTTGATTAATTAAGAAGATTAGCTCATACAAGGATGTTTTAGAGGTAGCAGAATAAATGGGCACTTTGAGACTTTATTATCTTTCCTGAATATTTGCTTTATTAAGTGTTTTGCTGTATCTGGGAAGGAAATAGCAGAGAGAATGACAGCACTGACTATTGCTAAGAAGTCCGAATGAAACCAGCATGCTGTTACTACCTAATTTTGTTGCATCCTTGCCTACCAGACTCATTTACCTAACTTCTTTTTTGGTCTTTTCTTCAGTTATGCTAGTACTTCTAATTTTAACAGCTATTCTGATGCATATATGTTAATAGACTTATATAATTTATACAGTACATCCCAGTAAGGGTGACAATGTACAGCTCACAGATGAATTCAAGCAAGAGCAATAATTCAAGAAAGCACAGCATAAAAATGGTGTGAAATGAAATTAGAACAATAGTTTTTATATAATTTATATACATTTCATTTATATTTCACATCCATTTTTATGTAATAACTTAATTTCAGTCACATCTGCTGGCTCTAATTTTAGGCAATTAATATATTTTAACTGTTATGGAAGAAGACCATTCTGATGAAAAAAATCACAGTGGCATAGAATAATAGACCCACCGTCTTTACATATAACTATATGTGATGTACCAAAATGTGAGTCAATCTTCTATCACAGTTATAAAGTATTCTTGAAGCCATAGATGAACAGGCAACTGCAACATGATAAAATTAGTCCAACTGTGATGGTTGCCTAAAGCTCCTGCAAGCATGTAGGTAGGATTAATCATGTAGGATTCATTTCGTTCCTACCTACAGAGAAAGGAGCAAAAATCAGCAGGAAAATGCTTAGCACATTTTGCTTTCAAAAGTGCTATCTTGTGATCATTTAAGTACTGTCACTAGTACCATAGGTGGGCTGGAACAGGGACAATGAGATGTTACATACAGCAGCATAAGCCTGTTGGCACTTGGAGGATGCCCCCCTGGGGGGTTTCTACCTTTTTCTTGAGCTTTACATCAGAGGAAGATGGCTGTAAATGGGAGGGAGTGTGACTCAACAGATATACGGGGCATGCTGACCTCTTTCCTCCCGTATCCACCTGCCATAGCTCTATGTGTTAACCACACATACTGAAAACAGACAAGCTGCAGTGACTGATTTACATTGCTTACTGACCAGGTACCAAATAACAATTCAGAGATAAATGAGCAATCATTTACTCTAGTGGAAGTTTTATAACTTAGAGCAGGATTTGTCCTAATTACTGTCTTTTACTGAATAAAAACAAGTGACCTGAGGGCATAAACCTCTGTATCCCATTACGAATTCCACAAGCCATTCATTAACATCATTTAGAGCACTTTAAAAGGTTTTCTGAAAAAGAGATTGGAAAACTTTCAGTACATGGCTATTGGAAGGATTGAGAGGAATAACTTGGTGTTATTTTCCCTCCCGCACAGACCCCAAACGCTGTGCAGCCAAGCTGGCTGCCTTCTTTTGATGCTACTTGAGAAACATGTAACAAAACTCTTCATCAAAACAATTTCAACAAATCCTGCGTCTGCCAAGAAAGTGTCCTATACTCTAGACCTCTCCTTTTCTTTTCTTTCAATTGCACAGCTTGTCAGCTTGCATTGCAGATTAATAACACAGAGACATAAAGACATACCCTCCAGAAGAAAAGAATTCAGTTTTATAGGCTGAACAAGCTTAATCATATGTAGTAATTACATCAGTAAGTGATAAGAACTATAATAACCTAGAATGTTCCTTAAATCCAATTGAAGTAATATTTAAAAGAGAAATATATATGTGAACAGTTAATAAAGATATTTAACTACAATCCATATTAAGAACATGTATATAATACACATATATAATAGAAAGTTTTCTGTCAAAAACCTCAAAGAGCTGATGCTTTGCGATGTAAGTTAAACTTTACCAGAAGTGAGAGCGCTGTAGGTGCCATGGAGAACTACACAGGATTTAGTTTCCTTCCACAGTCCAGCAGAATGGGACAGCCTGTCACCTGAAACTCTTCTGGTTAATTCTCACTGACATAGCTCAAAGTGCTTTACAAATAAATTTATGTATTTATTCCTACTGCATTGAAGCTAAGGTGCACGGGAATGCTACAACATCTGTAAGACCAGTGACCTTCATTTTGAGGGAGAACCAAGGTGTCTTGCATTCCTTATGTTGGAACTGGCAGTGATTTTTCTAAAGGTGTGGTTCATTTAAAAAACCTGTTCAATTAGAGAAAAATGTTCAAAGTAAACATTTTGAGGAAAATATAATATTTGACATATGTTTAAACTCAGATTTGTTTGGAATAATTTTCAAATATTTAAGGCCCTTTGACTTCTGCAACCAAACCAAAAATGCCTGAATTTTCCAGGCTGTTTAAATGGTTGCACAATACAATTTCTCTAATCCATGTCTTCCCCAGAGTTCCAGAGAATAACCTTTTAATAGATTTCTGCACTGAGCACAATTAATGATGGATAATTTTTTTTACAATCTTAAATTTGGGAAAATGTTTCTCACCTAGTCGTACACTGTAGGTTTCATATCCTTACCTTTCTTTACCTATACTGCAAGCTCAGGTACATATAGGCTGTCTTAATTCCAGATCTTTGTTGCTCTTTCTGCAGAAGACTCTAAGGCATTATCTAATAAGCCTTTCATAATATCTGACAAAACTACTATGCAATAGCTGTATCTGATCTGTGTATCACATATGTCAGAGATTTAGAATTATTTCCCCAAAGCCATTATATACCACAGTAAAAGATAGAAACTATAAATAAACAAGATAAGTATTTTCATGTTGCCTCTTTCTTTGGTAAAAAATCACCACTGAAACAAGAAATAATCTTACTCAAAATTCTCAAAATATTATAAATATAACTTTATAGAAGAAAAGAGGACATCAAAGTGGAATAAATATACCTTTCAGCTCCACTAATTACCACTAGTATTTAACCAAAAGGTCGTGTTAATACTCAAAACAATACAACTGACGCAAGAAGACAAACAAACATAACAGTAACACACATGGGTGAACACAAATTTAATTTTTTAAATGGTAAAATTATTTTTCTTTTACATTCTTACTATTCAGTCAAAAGGAACCTACTCATGAAATAAATCGCAACTTATTTCTGCATTGAAAAAGGCCTAGTGCACTTCTATATGGATTCAGGTCTTTATTCACTTTATACTACTTTATTCAGTAGTGGCTTTGTGACAATACAACAAATGCTATTTTTGTATTCCATTTTAAAAATATATGCATTAATATGAAGTGCAATTAATGTACTTCTACCCTGGGAAACATTCTACTATAAAGGATGAAATGACAATTTTTCTGTATGATGTTGAATGTAATTGTAGTTGGATTTTGGTTTGAGTTCTTAAAATTTTTATTATGTTTCTTTGGGCTATTTTTTTCTCCTTTGTTCTTTCCCTCTTTTTTTTTCTTTTTTTTTTTTTTTAATCAGAAATGTATATTTCATAGCTCCCAAGCACCTACAAAGGTTATCAGCTGAGAATCTGAACAACATAAATCTGAACCAGAAGGAACATGCATTAGTAACAATGGGTCAGCAGTTACAGATACCTGCCATCCACTTCCCACTTGACCAGAAATCCCAAAACAAACAGTGATTGATGTTAAGCTTAATTTCTTTACTCTTGTTAGGCAAGACTATTGTTTGGTATCTTTTTGCTTGCATGTGTGGGGTGATAACATTGGCTCAGATCACTGTTGTCAGGGCTGCTCTGCCTACAGCCTTCTAAGATCTTTTTCTTCTGCTGTTACACACATTTTCTCCAGGCATTTGTAGAGTCCCAGCTGCATCTGAATGGATTCATTAAAATGGTTTTCAGTATATTGCATCTGTATCAAATACAAATACAAATGCAATGTTCTCATAAAAAGGCATTGTCTCAGAAATTTCACATGATCTTGAGATGATGTGGGTACCCTGCAACGTTTGATTTTTCTTAAGAGAACAGTGGATTCCATTTCCCATAAAACTTATTTTTATGGTATATGGGTCTGCCTACCTACAAAGTAAGGTGCTGTACTTCTGAAAGCTGCTCAGCTGCATAATACATTAAATGTCTCTTTCAAGGTGACTATGGGGAATGTTACTTCTAGTTTATCAAACCTGTTTCTATTGAATTATGCACCCCTGTGGCAAATTATTTGCAGGCTTTATGCCAGATGGATAGAATTCTCTGTATCAGTATCAAGACTTGTAAACATCACAAATTCTTCCCAGGGTTACTTACTTATTCCAGATGGCACCCACTGCGCTCTCTGTATCTTTCTTCCAATCTGTGGGACTTACTTTTTCTCAAGAAATGAGAATGCTCTAATATTTTACACATTTTTCCTATTTTTATGCCAATACATGAAAGTATCTTGACAGAATAAGCAAAAAGTGATTTGCATTTATGCTCAGTTCACATTGAATAAGAAAAAAAGGAATTTTTATCCTACTGTGTCTTTTTAATTCTAAAGTAATTTTCCCAGTTACCAAGGGCTTTCTGAAACTTAGAGTAATCATAGCCTAGTGTCTGCTGAACCCTTAACTTGCAAGAGCTCAGTCATCAGGCTGTCTCTCTTGACTCACATTTGGAGAACATTATGAAATCTGTGTTATGACATGCCAATGTCTTTGGAACATTTAAAGTACTAATTTAAGCTATCTCCCAAGAATGTCGAGACAGTTTCATGCTTTGGCCATTTGTGAGATGTAGGACAATACTCTTCTTAAGGATACCACACTAATCACAGGGTCTGTGAAATTCTCATTACATAGCACTCAGAACAGGGAAAAGGGGAGTAATCTCTACCAACTTTAAAAATCAGGGCTCAGCTCTGACAGTCATATTCCCACTAAGTGAGTATGTGTCTCAATATGAAAATTTTATCTGTGTGAAGAGAGTTTTAAAATACTATTTTCACTACGCTTTGCATCAGATCTGGAGCTTAGTATATGTCTGTTGTATCTGTATTATATAAAGTACTTCTGGAGCTTTTAATTAACTGAGTATATCTGCATATCTTTAAACCTTTGGTCAACAAGCCAAATACTGGCTCTTCCATTTCAATCCCAGCTAGTGAACTGGAGCTAGTCTCCGGAGCAAAGAAACCAGCTGAAAATAGGCGTAAGGAGAAAAGCTGCCAATCTTTTCTTCCCTGTGTGATTTCAGTGCTGATTTGGACTACCACCATTTCCATATTCAAAATGCTTTCTTTCTCAACATTAGCCTTGATGTAATCCTCTTGCTTCATGGCATGTATTGAACTGATGCTACCCAGCTCTCCTCTTCCTCTCCCACATTATTGCCTACCAGCCTCCTCAATCTGCCCCCTGTGTGTTGGTCTCTTTTCTTCCTATTTCAGAGTCTCACTCTTACGCCCAGGATCTCTATGGGTGATTTCCGCCTCTTCACCGACCACCTGGTTTTCCAGCCTTACCCAACAGCCATGACTCTCATGCTCTGTCACTCCCAACTTTGTCTTCTCCACGACTCTCTCTCCAGCACCACCTCTCAGTAACTCCTTCCCCTGTTCCTCACACTGTCTTCTCCAATTCCCAGCCATCCTTAGCCCTCGTTTACTCACGCTGGCTTCCTCTGCTCTTCACCTACTGTGCTCTCATTACCATCAGTCCGCCAACGAGGCTGAATTCTTCCACAACCCACTTGATTTTGCCTCCTGCCTAAATAGTGCTATTTCCTTGATTTAATTGAGTCCCTTGATTCCAGCTTTTTTTTGCTTTTTTTTTTCTTCTAATTTTCTCCAGCCTGACTGTGAGATAGCTTCTGCCATGCTTTTTTTTCAATCATCCTTCATATTTTTCCACACTGTCCCTGACTACAGGCAAGAACTCCTCAATGACCTCTACAGAAACACCAAACTGTTTCTTTCAAAAGTTTCTCTAAAACCTTCTTTTGCTATTTTTCTCCCAAAATTTCAGCAGCAAATGTGCCAGTAGTGTATCAAGAATGCTGCCTATCACAACAGGCATCTACTAGTCTTTGTACTTCTCCTTTCGACTGGCTCTAGCGATCTAATCATGCTTAGACTAAATTGTTCCTGGCCTGGATCCTTGTGTTTATGCAGCATTTAGCACAAAGAGTCTAAGGCATTAAACCATGACAATAATATCCTCACCTGCATAAAAGGTAAATGATCTGCAGTTACCTGCCTCCTGCTGAAATCTCCCACTGAAAGATGTGGTCCCTTCATTACCCTTCAGTAGAGCTGTAAAAATCCTTTCCTCAGAGCTTCCAAATCAGTGTTTGTGGAGCTGCAAAATAACTGGACAGCAATCGTGTATGTTTGTAACGAGATGTTTCTGCTACATACATAAATTCTATGCTCTTTTTACTTAAAGTGAGCGCAAACGCTCTTCCTTGGAAAGACTTGCAAGTGACATTAGAGGCTCTACTCATGCTTTGTGAAGAGTTTCCATGAAATTATCCTTACTGACACTTCGTGGAAGACCTGGGAGGGTATTGGCCTGAGATTCCTGAAGAAAGGAATCATAAAACACTTGTTCCACCACCTTTCTCATATGACTGGGGGTATGTGTAGACACATCTCTTCCACAGAAAGACTGACCTCAAGATTTGCTTCCAGTTGATAAAAGAACAAGTAACCACGAGGAATGAATTAGCATGACCTAGTATACACAATGATTTAAAATTGGTTAGCTGAGACAATTCCCCCTCCCCCCCCAATGTCTAGATAAAATGGGAAAAGTGTATATTCTCAATTTACATCAACTAGATTAAGCAAGCTCAAAATTGTTTGTAGTAATTTAAAAGGAGAACAATAAAGGTGACATTTCCTTACACAGGAGAACATCTCAATATTTTAAACATCCTCAGGACTTACTATACCAGTGATGTATAATGTAATACGTTTTCAAAATTTCCTGCTTTATCACGTAACTAAGTCTTACCTGGATATTATAAATACCTTTCAAATAGCCAAATCATGCTCTGTTCCTTAAAGTGTGAACCATTATGTCAGCAAAACTCAGTAAGTAAAATTACAAAGAAGGTATTCATTCAGTTCTACTTTTAAAACACTATATAACAGGAGATATATAGTTATTATATTAGTGAAACTTGGTTTCTTCCCCATACATAAGATACTGTAGTAGCTGTTCAACAGCTTTACAAAATTATTTTGTATTTGATACATTAAATTGACATGAAATGGTCAATAATGATTTACTATCCCAATTTGGTGATAAATAAGCATTCCAGATGTATAAAAACAGAGAGAAAATACATGCAAGCCCAGACATAAAAATGATAGCATAACAAATTTTTTCCATTGCTTTAATAAATTTTTATTACCATTACATTAATAGTATTTTTTCCAAGGTGCTTGTCAGAATAGAGGCCTGAATTCTACGTACTTTCTGAAATAGATTTTCCTGTCACCTGTCACTCAGAAGAGTGACAACTCATTGGCTTGTCCCCCAAACTCTGAGTCAGTTCTGGGTATCAGAATCGACAATTGCACTGTCATACAACGCTAAGTATTTCGCTATTTATGACAGCTTTGAACAACATGCAATGAATTCTTTCCCAACGGAAATTTCAAGGTAAATGTAGGCTAAACGTGTTAAATTATCTCAGCTGATATGTGACCACAACTTTCCACCATAGTTTTACAGAAAGCTCCTTGGGGCCTGTAATGACACAACACTCAAGAATGAATCCTCTGGAATGAAAATATACAAAAAGGAAGGGTTAATTAAGGAGAACATAAAGTAAACCACTGTGCTTATCTGTATGTTCTTTTCTTTAGAGCCCTATGGAATAAATTACATCAACAGATTCCTTCACATCTGTTTGCACATATAACTCGATCATGTTCATACATATGAATTTGGCCTAGAATTTCTTTTTCAAAAGGCACAAACAACCCCTTCTTTATTGTTCATAATGAAGACATTTTTTCAAAGAATTGTATTTACTTACATGTGTTTAGATGTAGTAGATAGTATATAGATACATAGATATGTAATAGATGTTTAAAGCAATAAAAACTAAGAATGATCAAGTAATAAAAAATATCATTGAACTAAATTATACTTTGAACAATAAAGCACAGGACTTCATGACAAAGTGATGGTTACACAATCAGTGTTCACTGTAGTGAACAGGAACATTAGATGCCTCGTAATTCCTATGGATTGCTATGCAATGACATATTCAACATTTTCAGCTTAGGAAAAATGCCTGCGCGACTAGGAGAAAATGATGTAGTAAAAGGAAACCCACTCTTTCTTTATTTTGTTGCTAAAATTTAACTCCTGTCATTTATTTTTACAGTGTGACTCAGGTGTTGTGGTAGAATGGATGGTGCATAATCATTTCTGATGTATGCAAAAGCTTTATTAATGGACAGATTACATAAATTGGGACAAAACCTTGCATCTTATCTTGGCAAAGAGGGGTTCTTACTATAGCATTTGGTCGTGATATACGATGTGCTTGTTTTGGAAAGCACTAACTATTCAGTGTCAAGTATCTGAAATCTCTTCTGAGTTGCAGTCTGCTTCTTTCCCTTAGTTTTACTGCCTTGCCATTTACTTACATCAAGAGATACGATATCCCATGAAATTTCACAGACCAAATTAATACTGACCTGGATAGCACTATCTGAGTGAAACGGAATTAAAGATGCATTGTAAGAGGCAAGTAAGAACCCAGTCATTGAGATGCGTGAATATGAGTTATTTCATACATGCAAATCATCCAAATGATCTCCAACCCCTGTCCAAAACCCAGACTTCCCTGAACATTACGTGTTAGGCTCAGATTTCACTATGCAAAGCCGCAAGGCAAACTAGTCAGTTCCAGCAGGATTTGTGCATCTGTTTGTTTCTTCTAATACAAAGTTGTCTGTTCACAGAAAGAGAGCCTTAAAACTCCACAGTTCCTGTAAATAATACTCAAAATTGTAATTGCTGACAGAAATCACACAGGGAATATTTTCTAACTCATTCTGTGCATTACACAGCATACTGAGTATTGTTAATTCTCGTGGTTTTGTTCGGACAGTGTGTAAGAGAATCAATTTTCTTTCTTACTTGTGTTACTTGGTAAAGCAAAAGAGACAGAAAGCTATACATGCAAATTTCAAATGACAGTTTCAAACACCTTTTCGTGAAAGAACCTTAAAGGGAAGTTTAAATAATTTGGTAAATTAAAGGCACGGGGTCCTCTCGTTGGTAGAAATTTCCGCAACGCCTAGGTTTTATGTAAAACAATTCTTAATACCAGCTTAATGCCAGAGCTTATCTTTTATAATTAAGGGCTCTCGTACCTCATACTATCCTGACTTCAGAAACAACACCACGCCTGCTGCTAGCCTTACTAAACTCAGCGTAAAAATAAACCCGACTAACTGCTCTCCAAGCACAGCGCATCCGGATTTGCCTCTCGGGATGCGATGAGCCCCCCCGCCCCTTCTCTCGGCTGCCCCCACGCACCCACCCCGCTGCACCCGCGGGGGCTGGGGGCTGTCCCCACCCGCGACGCTGCCTTCTGCAGCCGCGGCAGCCCCGAGCGGCGGCGGGGACCCAGAAATTGTCCCTGCCTGCTGCAAGCCAGCCCTGACACAGGGCAAAACAGTCCTTGCGGGGTTATTTGTTCCCGACAGGGATGCCCGGGAAGATGCGGGGGTGCACTTCCCCGGGGTGGGACGTCACCTCCCCCTCCTTGCCTTTACTCAGTGTGCCTACCGGGTTAAAAGTGACGGGTTTCTGGTATTTCGCTTGGGTTTCACTTCTTGCTTTTGCTTTAATTCGCCACGCAGTTCCAAAACGAAGTTACCGGCTCTCGCCGCCGCGCTCCGCCAGCCCTGCCGCTTTCCAAGATTTGCACTCAAAGAATCCAAAAGGCGAAAACTATCGGGAAACCAACCGCAAGCCCCAAACCACCCGGCGGCTCCCGCCCCGTCCCGTCCAGCCCAAGCGCACGGCTGCCTGCAGGTGCCCCGTCCCGCACCCCCAAACCCCCATCCCCGCGGTGTCCCCCGTGTCCCCCCGCCTCCCCCCCCCGCCCCACCCCCCCACCCCCCCCCGGTCGGAGGGAGGAACCGGGGCACTGCGGCGGCGATTTTGCTCTTTAAATCGCTCTCCAAAGCGGATTACGGCTGATCCCTCCACGTCACGCCGGAGTTGCCCGGGGAAAACGGGGAGGGGGGGCAGCTCGCCGCCGCCTCCCGCTCTCCTCCCGCGGGGCGTCGGAGAGGCGGCGCAGGGAGGCGAGGCGTGGAGGGGCGTGGGGGGACACGGCGGGGACACGGCGGGGGAGGGGGGGATGCCGCGGCGGGCTTAGTGGCAGCCGCCCCCGGGGGGGCGGGCGGAGCTCGGGGCGGGGGGCGGGTGCCGCCCGTCGGTGCGTGCCGGCGCCCATGAAGCGCTGCCGCGGCGCGGCACAGCCGGTGCCGCCGCGCTGAGCGCCCGCGGAGGCTGCGCTGAAGGCGGGCGGGCGGGAGAGCGGCCGCAAGCTCCGGGCCACCATGCAGAAGAGCGTGCGGTACAACGAGGGGCACGCCCTGTACCTGGCGCTGCTGGCCCGCAAGGAGGGCACCAAGCGGGGCTACCTGAGCAAGAAGACGGCGGAGACCAACCGCTGGCACGAGAAGTGGTTCGCCCTCTACCAAAACGTGCTCTTCTACTTCGAGGGCGAGCAGAGCTCCCGCCCCGCCGGCATGTACATGCTGGAGGGTTGCAACTGCGAGAGGGTGCCGGCTCCCAAGGGCTGCGCCGCCGGCAGCGCCAAGGATGCGGCGCTGGACAAGCAGGTACCGGCCGCGCTCCGACGGGCGCCCCGACGGGCGCCCCGCTCCCCTCGGGCAGCGTCGGCGGCAGCGCCCGCCCGCCCGTCGCGGGCTCGGCTGTGGGGCGGCAGGGACGGAGGGCGGGAGGCAGGAGCCTGAGGGGGGTGCGGGGCAGGCGAGGCGGTGCCGGGGCTCCGGCCGTCGGGCGCTCGGGCCGCGCCGCTCCTCGCGTCTCTCCGGCAGGATGAGGGTGACCCCCGGGCCACGGCGGGGGTGTCGGTGCCGCTCCCGGAGCGCTCGGAAGAACAGCTGCCGCTCAGAAAGCGGCAAGGCCAGCGGCTTTCCCATCCCATCTCATCACCGTTCCTTCCTCCACGACTCTTCTTACACCCCCCCCCACCCCCCACCCCCCCCCCCCCATTGTCTGCACGCCTCGTTTCAGTAGGGCGCCCGGAGAGTAGCATCTCACAAACTAGGTGTTAGTCATTTTGCTGCCGACGGTTCTGCAGTACAGCTACACACTTCCAACCCAACTTGGCAACTAGAGGGGGCGAGGGGCCGAAGTACCGAAACAGCACAGGGGGACCCTAAGGAATGACTGAGCCTGTCCCCGAGCAGCTGTGGGGCTGCCGCCTCTCTCCGCGATGCTGTGAGGGGTAGCAGGCTCTCAGCCCTCCTTTGGGACTCCCTTCTAGAGCCGAGCCGGTGGCTGGGAGGGAGGGTGCCCGTGTGGCCTGATTTACAGGCTGCGCCATTCAGCCAAGTCGGCGGGTTCTTAGCCAGGCAGGTGTTGTGAAGCCGGTTGTGCTTGCGATAGAAGTTGTGGTGCAATGCTGGAGCCAGATCCTGCGTGGCTTTCACCGGGCGAAGAGCGCTGAAGGCTCTTGGTGGGATTCACTCCTGTGAGGGGTGGCGGTTCATAACGCGTGAACTGCCAAATTCCTACACCCCACCCCTCCGCCCCAGAAAGCTGATCAGTTTGATATGCGTGTGTCAAACAAGTGAGTGGTTAAATACTGTGTATTACATAACTGTGAAGGAAAAGGACACTGTAGTTAGGTGTTAAGCATAGACAGAGATCGGGTATCTTAACCACACGCCTTCCATTGCCTCATGTGAATTCTTGATCTTTGCTGCCTGGCTGAAATTCTTTTGAATCTGCATCTGGCATGCCCTAGTGCCTTTCTCTCTGAATAGGAGAAACCAAACAGGTGACAAACTGGTTTGGAAAAGTTTGAGTAACTGTAAGGAGGGTGGTTTCGAGCTGGCTGCAGGCGTTTCCTGCTGATTGCGAGAAAGGGACACAGACCTAAGTCAGCTCCTGAAAACCAGCACATCTGTGTGCTGTGCTAGCCTGGTAACTCTGCAAGGGGAGCTCGGAACCGTGTCGTACGTTTTGTGCTTTTTTTTTTTTTTTCCCGTTTAGAACCAGTACTTGTATGCTTAAGCAAGTTAAGGAAGTGAACTTTGGGAAGTTGGGATGTCTGTAGTTACATCATACTCATCCATCACATTCTTACTTGTTGATTTGAGGCTTGATAAACGGAATACCGGAGGATTCCCTAGATGAAATTAAACGTGACTGTTTCCCTGTCTGCCTTACGTTGGCTTAGTACACTTGTTTATTCGTAGTGTTGTTAAACTACGGCTTGACTAAGAGAGCTGTGTGAAAACAATGCTTTCCCATATCTGTTCTCTGGGAATCTTAAACTGTACTTCTGTAGTGATGAATGTCTGAGCTGTTTGTAATTACATTTAGTGGTGCAGAGACAAAATAATTACAGGGGATAAAGCTGAATTTTGCTTCGCTTTAAACATCAACTATGTTCATGTTTTTAAAAACAGCAGACTACTATTAAAGAGGCAGAAGTACACTTTAATTTTTTTTATGGGATCCTAGTTTTAATTTTCAAGGCAGACCATCAGAAAATATCTTTTTCCTGTTCACCTGTGGCTTGACACAGAATAAAGCTTTTGAGTGTTAGTAGTTTTTACAGGTTTACTCATTAAAGTGCACCCTTGCTTGTATATTCATACAGACACAAATCTTTGCTAAGGTGTACAGGAAACTCCATCAGCGACTGAAAGTGATCAATCACCAGAAAAAGGAGAAATATCTAAAAATTTAACTGTCCTTTTTATTCAGAAAATATGCTCATATTCTTACAGGTGTAAAATAATAAAACTGTGAACCTTCAGTTTATTAACAGAGGAAGACAAAGTTATTTTAATCAGAAGATAATGAAAACTCAGTCTCATACATGTTAACTACTGGCCATGTAAAAATACTGCCTAGATTTAATTTGCTTTGATTTAACCACACAAATGTACCAATGGAATGAAAAAAATGAGAAGATCTATGCCAGTTTTTGAAGAATCACATCTCTCTTCTCCAAAAGAGAAGAAAACAGTAATCTCTTTTAGTTCAGGTTTTATTTGACTAGGTTATTTAGACATTAGAGTGATATGTGCTATAGAATTACACAAATAAGGGAGAAAGGTGAATTAATCACATGAGAGTTTCATCGGCATCCTTTGAGTGGATATTTGAAAAAGCTCATGTAACTGAAGATTATGGAGAATGTATGCAGAACAAATTGATTTTCTTTTCCTTAGTTTGCAGATCCTTTTAATTTTAGTTTGAGTTGTTCAAGGATTGTTTGTCGAGTCGTGTGCCAGGTAGGAACTTGCTGAGAAGTTGTCAGAGTTCAGTGAGGAGAGTGTCTGAGCTGTACTTCCCTATACAGGAGACTGTATCTTGGTCAAGGGATGAGTTTAGGTTTGCATATCAATCTGCCAACAAGCCCAGCAGCTGAATTATTTCACATTTAACCACTACTGGTGCTGTTACAGCCTTCCAGCAGGCCCTCATGAGGGAATAGTCAAGTATTATAGGAACCATACCACCGTTTTGTGGAAGATGCCAAATGCCTCCATGAGATTTGCTGTAATATTAAAATATTAAGAGCTTGAAAAAAATTTTGCAAGGACAGAATGCATTCTTTTTGTCTTTTCCATTAAGGTATTAGTATTTTTTTTTCCTTCAGAGGGATGTTTGCTTCAAAGCAAATTCTTTTAAAAGCACAGCGCCTTTCTTAATATTAACAAACTGCATAATATACGAATCAGTCGATATTCTGGTAATATGGGATCAAATCGAGTATGTTGCAGATATTAAATGATTTGTAGGGCGAGTTTTTATTTTTAAAGAATAGTGTTTTGATCTCCCTCAGATGTGAGAAGAGTTTTTATAAATGCCAGACAGGTGTGCTATCCACTCTGGTTTCACATTAAAAAAAAAAAAAAAAAAAAAAGACGGATTTACTGAAAGAACAGCAGTGTGGAAGAATCTCAGTTTCAAAACAACAAGTTAGGACATGAAAATACTACATGTGAAAAGCTTAAATTCTGATATTAGTTAAACTGCTTCTTCCCACAGGAACCGTAGGCTGTAAACAAGTGCAGCTCCCAGCAAGTCCTCCACTGTGACAGACTGACTTGAGAATGAGTTCCAGCTTTTGTTTCAAAAACTCTAGAAGGAGAATGGTTTTGTCTCAGTGAGTGGCTAGTCTCTTTCAAAAGTAAAGTAAAATGCCTAAAAATCATGGGTTTTGTAGTGTTTCACAGGAGACTGGCACTTGTTATCCAGCAAGTTCACAGATTTTTTTTTTAAGGACTGTTGCAAGCAACTGAATATAGGAATGTAAATATTATTATTGTTATTATTATTATTGTCTGCACTGGGAGGAGGCCTGTATGTTTCATTTCTTTTGTAACTTTTGAATACATGGAAATGGTCTGATATAGTTATTAATAACTGTCTTAGTGTATTTAAGCTTGTAAATGTTACACGATTTGAGCAGAGACTATTCTTTGTATCTTGCCTGCAATAATCTTCCTCCCACTTAGCAAAATTAAATGCAGTATTAAGTCCGTGTCCCCACAGATTAACAGAATCCAATTATTTGAATTTTTTCTGCTTACTGTAGCTCTGTATTTATTTTATAAAGGACATGGTGATTTTGCAGTGTTTGAAACCTCTCTTATTTTACATACATTCCTTGAAGTGATAAGGCAGGCATATGCCACCAACAGCTTTTGCTGTACCTCTCTGCTAATTGAGTGTATATAAAACCTAGCAACAGCGCTTAAAGGTCATTTTTTTCTGAAGATATAATGAATTGAAAGTTAATCTCTTCACTTTTACTGGGAAAAAAATACCCCTGGGTTGTTCAGCATCCTATGTCTGTAATATGTAGTGGATAGCTGAGGAGTGATGCTATGTTTTTGGCAAGATAGCTTGCCATCCTTAGGTGTAGTATTGTCCATAAATCTTACTGCTTGCATGTGGGCGGGTAACTTCCTGGGATATTCCAGTGCAAACGTCCACCAAAGCTGCCCATGTTTTACAAATTTCACTCAGCATTTAGACAAATAATTGGTGAATTTGACTTCTCAGTATCTGAGAAGAAAAAAAATTATTGTATTATTTTTTCCCCTCCAACTTTGGTTTTTTTTTTGGATGGACTGCCTTCAACAAGAGTTAATTAAAAAAGATGGCCAGTGGAAAGTTTTAAGATGCTAGTGCTATTGGGATTAGTGTTTTTGTAAGACCTTCTCATGCAAGAGTCTCTAAATGGTTCTTGCATGGAGACAACTTTGAGGTAACTAACTCTTGTTTACTTTCCCAGCTAATCCCTGTCCTCTTGCCATCATTCAGTCACTGTCATGAGACAATACAGTTTGTGCACACATTCAATGAATGCATTTGTTCAAAACTGTTTTGATACGCATTTAAGGAGTAATTGAGAAACCCGTCACTGATACTGTGCTTAAGGCAAGCTGCATCAAAGTGGTTGCCTCTGGCTCTTCATAGAGAACTGTAAAATGAATTTACAGTGTGCTTTCTGGCCTAAGGCAACAAACGGTAAACAAATAGAAAAGTTTATCTCTTGTGATCTCTCCAGAGACTGAACTTTGCCATTTAGTGGAAGTTTTGTGTTTACCTGATTGCTTAGTAATGAGCAAATTTTGGGCATAAAGAGAAGAACAGAAAATCTCATGGCCACATTTATTGCTATTTTACCAAAATTTAAGCATTTCATTCTAAATCTTGAAAATTCATGTTTCTGCTGTAGCATTACAAAATGGGCTCTTTGTAACTATGCAAAAGTGGGGAAAGTACGCAGCTGAGAAATGAGTTACGAGTAGGTCTAGTTCATTTTTGACATGCCTTCCTCTTGAAAGGTTAGTTAAATCCACACAGATTTAACTTGGAGAATGCTGATGCCATTGATTAGTTTAATATTAAACCTCTGGCTGCCTTAATACATGCCAAGTGACTTCGGTTAGGAACTGGAAACTGGTCCATTGTTTTCTGTTCTTGAGTGTCTGTCACACTTAAGGGCAAAAAGCACCAAAAGACACTACCTTAGTATCTTAGACTAAAGAGTAATTAAAATAACATTGGGACTAATGGTAGTATGACCAGATTTTGATGAGACACAGAATTATTGAAGAGAAAACACAGGGTGAAGTCCTTAACATTTCTCTATGAGGTATCATAAGATCCTGAAATACTGCATTATGCTGTAATAGATAAGCCCATACTCCTTAATTAAGTTATTGGAAAAATAATTACATCCCAAGGCAAATGACATTTGGGAAAGTCTTGTATGTGGAGTTGCTGGGAGATCCTTTTAGCTAACAGGTGAAATGTCAGCGAGTTAAAGACTTGAAGTGGGTCGAGACTAAGTTAGGAATGCATCCCAAAATGTAAAGACCAAAAATGTCACACACCTACCATGTAAGAATAATGTGTTCCACCTTCTCAACCTTAAACATCACACAAAAGCTGTACAGAGTGACCAGAAACTACGTACAGCAATGTGGCTCACACTGCTAATGTGAACACTCAAATTACATTTAAAATAAAGTATCGTAACAGTTTAACACGAATTCTGTGTCATCTGCCAGTCTTACAGTCAATACTACTACTTTTTTTAATTTTGTCTCCTTTGTTGGCAGAGTTGCGTTGATTTGGCTCGACTGTTTAGTTCCTCAAATTCAAGAGGTAATTTGTAAAAAAAAAAAAATAATTCTGAACACAAAAATAGTGTCTGTCCCTCATCTACTGAATAGTTATACTTTATTTATCTTAATTTGCCTTTATTTAACTTTTAAAATAGATTTGGTTTTTTCTCCTTCTTCATCATCGAAGTGGACTGTTTTCTGGTCGCATGTTACCAACATTAATTTCTCACTGTTTACCTGAATTGAAGATCCAGGCAGAACTGCTTCTATTTCTGTCCCAGTATGACAACATTATAACAGTCTTTATATATTCATATATATGTATTACAATGTCATCATTAGTAGTATAGCAGCATTTTTTTGATCCACTTGCTGCAGATTTTCCATCCTAAGAATCTGAGTGTACAATAAAAGCTACCATGGTTGCTCAGTTTGGCCACAGATATTGTAGTTACCAGTCTTGTTTTGCCACTTGTAATATGTCTGCATCACTGAGTAGTTTGTGCACAGAGGGAGGGGACAGGGCGCCTTCAGCACAGGAAATCATTAATGTAGACCTCATGCAGCTAGTGAAGGTAGCAAGGTCTGAAAATATAAATCCACTACTTCTGGGCATCCTTAAAAACAGATTTTTGCTTCTAGCAGGGGCACGGTTCTCTAGATGTACATCCTCCAAGCAAGTCTGGTACCATGACTGCTGCAGAGTCTGAGGCAATGCGAACCCATTTTTCAGTGTGAATGTTTGAAGTGTTCTCACTTTGTGCTTCCTAAAGTGGTGACAGACTGGCCAAATTTAGGTACTCTTTCATATATTGGGGGGGGGGGGGGGGGGGAGGGCAAGGAGTAGTTTTTGTCTGGATGGAAAACAATGTTGAAGTTTGTTTGTTGCCTCATTGTTGATCAGCCACAGCAATTCAGAAGGATGCTGTCATCCACCTGTTCATATACTTGAAGGGAAACGAGATTTCAGAGAGTAACCTCTTTTCTGTCTACCAGCCATTACTGATGCTGAAGATTGAGGGTTTTTTTTAACACTGTGCTTCTGTACTAGATGTCTAAGAACATATGCTTACAATCTAGCTTCCAATGTTTTTTTGATTTACCAATCCCATAAGGTTTTCTGTTTGAGGTACAGAATCAGTATATATAGAAGCAGAGGCTTCCCTGATTCAATCCAGCCATTTAAATATCTCTATTGTATTTTCCGTGAGCTCGGAGCTGAGTTTTATTAGGAAGTGTTGAGAAACTGCCTATATGAACTGAGCTATATTGTCACAAGCAATTTTACTTTCACTGTTTTCCAGTGGCAGCATTTTGCTGTGCAGATCTAATCAGTTCCTCTACTTTTGAAAAAATGGATTGTGTTTTAAGAGTTAATACTGTAACTATTGAAAAGAATCTGGGATTGTATTCTCCTGTTTCTTCTTATGGCACTATGGAGCAGTGACTTTTGTCTGATTTTTGCCTTTTGAGTTTTTGACTGCAGTATGATGGCTGAGTAACAGAAACTATCTGCTGCTTAATAGTTCTGCAGTTTCAGCCTAGCATGGTTCAAGTTCCCAAATTACTGCAAGATTGCCCTTGCACTACAGGGTGTCCTTTGCAATCTTTTGAACTTAGCAAACTTGTTACATTGCTTTTTAAAAAAATGTTGTGTCTCTATTTAGCATTCTTTGAAGAAATTATAAACTCTCTGTAAATGTCTATATGCTTGCAGGAATGAAATGTTGGGTGAGATGCTTCTTATGCAACTTCAGGTGCCCCACATGAGCTAGATCCCACTGCAGACAGTGCTGTCCTAGCCAGTACAGTCAGTGCAGTCTGGAGAACCAGTCAGCCCATCCTAACTCAGGTATTCACCTTTGTTAAACTGAACAGACCCCACCAACTGAAGTGACTAAATCTTGGTTGACTGTTGTGTGAACTGAGATGCCTGACTCACATGCAGACACCTGCATTCCAGGCAGCTCAGGTAACGTGTTCTGCTGCTGTCACAGAGAACATCTGCTGGTTTTTAACCTCGCCCACCATGAGATTTCAGTGCTCGTGGCTGTAGACAAAGTTCTGAAATTTCCCATGCTGGATCCTAGAACATACTGTGTTACTGCTGTTTGATGTTTTAGGTGTATGCAGGATCCTCACATGTTGGAAGTTTAGGATGATTGCAGGTGACTGCTGGTTCTTCTTCTTTCTGCTTTTTGTTCACTTCCTCTCCCTTACACAAGTTGTTTCTCCTGTTTCAGCAAATGCTGAAGATTTTATGTTCTCTGGAATTGTGGAGATAGCGTTCGATGACTTTGACAGAGTCTGATGTCCTTCAGAATGAAACCAGGAATTTATTTTTAACTCCATGCATTCCTTGATGGTCAGACATGACAGGAAAATTGCACTAGTCCTATTCATTTCCATTTGGCACTCACAGAAGAATTTTAAAGAAATATTTAAAATACTTCTTCCTAATAAATCTGTTGGGGAGAAGTTAAAATTTATGGGCCACCTGCAAAGCTCTCTGAAGAGGAAGATGGAAGAAAAACTGACAGGAGAGTGGAGGGATCCAAGATAGATCTGTGCAATATCATCATGTTGTGCAGATATTTGTGTGTACAGATTGTAGAATCTTAGAACAGTTTGGGTTGGAAGGAACCTTAAAGACCACCTCATTCCACACCCCCTGCCCTGGGCAGAGACACCTTCCACTAGCCCAGGTTGCCCAAAGCCCCGTCCAACCTGGCCCTGAACCCTTCCAGGGAGGGGGCAGCCACAGCTTCTCTGGGAAACCTGTGCCAGTGTCTCACCACCCTCACAGTAAAGAACTTCTTCCTTACATCTAATCTAAATCTACACTCTTTTATCATAAAACTATTGCCCCTCATCCTGTCCCTATACCCTCTGAGAGAGAGTCCCTCCCCATCTTTCCTGTAGACCCCCTTGAAGTGCTTGGAAGTACTGGGAGGCTCTCCCTAGATTCTTCTTTTCTCCAGGCTGAACCCCCCAACTCTCTCAGCCTGTCCTTGTAAGGGAGGTGCTTCAGACCCCTGAGCACCTTTGGGGCCTCCTCTGGCCCTGCTCAAGCAGATCTGTGTCCTTCTGCTGTTGGTGCCCCCAGAACTGGACGCAGCACTGCAGGGGGGTCTCACGAGAGCGGTGTAGAGAGGAAGAATCCCCTTCCTTGACCTGCTGCCCACACTTCTCTTGATGCAGCCCAGGATGTGGTTGGCTTTCTGGGCTGTGGGTGCGCATTGCCAGGTCATATTGAGCTTCTTGTCAACCAGCACTACCAAGTCCTTCTCCCCACGGCTCCTGTCAATCCACTCATTGCCCAGCCTGTAATCGTGCTTGGGATTGTCACAACCCATGGGCCAAGGACTTTGCACTGAGCCTTGTTGTACTTCATGTTGAACAGGTGAAGAACATTACTAAATTACATCACTGAGGTGATACTACTGCTATTGCATTTGACATCTTCAGCATTTTTATCTATTCCTAGGGCTTGACCAGGAACATCAGGCAAATGAGGGCTCCTGGGAACCATCCAGCCTTATACATGTAATTTGCCAGGTGTATTTGTTGTTTTTGTGACTGTGAGGTCTTCCGGTTTTAGCTTTTTCCCCCCCAAAATACATAATGACTGGAGGGAATACCAGGTGAGCTGAGGAACAGTGATGTGGAGAAGATCCAGATGAACTGATGGTTCCAGAGTCTGGAATTTTCCAGACTTCCACAATCCAGGAATCTCAGAGTTTTTGTGGCAGCAGATGTAAAGTGCTAATGCCCGCTGGAGAGGTACATGCCTTCTCCACCTGAGTGGTTATCCTACAGCAGTATACTACTGAGCTACTGCTGCCACAGTCTCCATCTCAGCATAAGGTCCAAGGTCTGGAGCAGAGTCTCTGGTCCTGCAGCTGCTCCTCACAAATATTAATGTGTGTCTCTGTGTGTTTTCTGTCTCATTCACTTTTCTGTGAAGTCCAGAGAACTGAGCCCACAGAGTACGTGAACAGGCTGTAGGGATGTATGATTGAGCACCCAGCAGTCAGAGGAGATCAGAGCTAAGGCTTCTTTGAGCAGTCCAGCACTCACTCTTTCTTCTGTGTTGTGCTCTGCAGTTTCAGGAGATCTGTTTCTTTCCTGGGACTCCTTTCTCATAAAGTATTCAGAAGAGGAATTGAGATTAATTTCCCAAAGGGCGTCATTTTCTATAGGGCTCATGTTTTTCCTCTCTCCTCTTCTGAGGATTTGTAGTACATGAGGCATGAAGCTGCAGGAAGAGAAAGATGATTTCATGGTAAAATCAGACCACCTGTGGGGACTGTATTCTGTCTTTTGCCTAGCATCTCTGTGAAGAACTTCACAAATCACATCCATGAGGTGTTTTACAGTGATTAATCATTCCTTGTTTTGGGGACCCAGCTTGGAACAACAGCTAGACTTGCAAAGGTAGAACTGGTCCATGTGAAAGAAGCATTAGAACAAATAAAAGTGCCTTTTAAATACCAAAGGCTGATGATTTTCCAGATCAGGCAACCAAACTGAGTTGCATCTGAAACTGCTGGTTTTTGTGCTGGCCATATTTCCAGTAATTCATTCTTACTTCACTGGCTGTAGGGAAGATATATGTGGTAATTCTAAGGAAGCATCTGAATGACATGAGAAGTGTCATAGGACATCATGTAAGAAGTTTCTGAACTCTGCTGATGCATGTGCAAGGGCTGGCTGCAGGAGAATGTGAAGGAAGATGTGCATTCAAGAATCAAGAGAAAGCAAAACATGAAAACATGTCTTGCCTATATGTGGTAACTGAACTAGGACCTCCTAAAAGAAGAATCATGTAATAAAGGACTGCAATCATTATGCTTGTACACATGGGACTAAATTAGCAACGCACAAGGCAGCCTCAAATGTGGCGCTTCTCCTAATCTTTGTACCTGGCTTTGTAATCCAATGCCAAAAACTAAAAAAACCAAACTGCTATAAACCCAAAATAAAAAACAACATGAATTTCAGATACAACTGCATGTAAAAAAATGAAGCTTTTTGGCCTGCATGATTTATATAATGGAAACAACCGGAGGCAATTAATTTTGATGAAGATTTGTTATTGTGATAGGTGTAATCTTGCAGGCCCTAGACTGGGGGTTTTCTCCTATATTTTTGCTGCATGCTGCAGATGGAAGTTTCGTAAGTGCATTACTTGGTGGCCTGAGGGAAAGCCTAGCTAGCTGGTGTCCACTATTATACGGTCCAAAATGTGCAGCGACCTGAGAGAGCTCCATCATCAGCAGTATGGAAATTGCTGTAGACCTACAGAGAAGTCATGTCTGCACCACGTATACTAATATTAAAACTCTCTAAAGAGATACTCTTCCCTGAATGCTGCACTGCATTCTTGTAGCTTAGCAGCAGATAACTTGGCTGCATACCAGCGAAGCGAATGGAGTAAAGGCAGCCACTCAGATGTACTTGACAATTTAGAGTAATGCCAAGTGAAATAAATAAATAGATAGATTTGCCTTTCATAGAAGAGGGAAACAGAAAAAAAAAGTATCTTCCCAGCTCTGATTTTAAATAGGTTTTCTTAAAGATCTTTGACTTTCTGCAAATAACCTCTTTGATTTTTTAATTTTATTTTTTTACTTTTTTGAAGGCATCTGAATGTGTGTGTGTCTTATGTGTGTTCATAGGCTGGGTGACGTGGAGTAGAAGAATAGTTATCTGGATTATGTGTGTCACAGGTTCATTTTCTTCCTGAGCCCCTCACTCCCTGTGGCCTCCTGGTGAATCAGTTTCTTGACTGCAGTAGTAAAACAGGCCTAATAGTGCTTCCCATATGCTAGCATATGGGTAACACCATCTGCATGGGGATATTTGTTTATCCTTGCAGTATTTTAGGGTGTTCATCTGTGGCTTAATGGGTGAACGCAGAAGTGGTTACCGAGTTAGACATAAGGTATCATGTGCATGTTTCTGCACACAGGAAAAGCACATGGTAAGACCTGAGAAGTGCCTAATCTTGAAACCTACAGCTGGGGTGTTCCTCTTGTAATTCATGACTTTATCTCCTTCTGCCACTGGAATGTGTTGGGTACCCCTTGCAAATTCATCCTTCCAGGCAAAATGGTCTTGCTAGTCTTGGTGACCTCAGTCATACACAATCACTGTTTCAGGCAGTTTGGTTTTGATGCACTTAGATGAAATTGGAAAGAGTTTATTTATCTTTTTTTGTGTGTGTGTGAATAAGCATCTGTAATTATAGCAGGTCCTTTTAATACTACTTATGATAGAAGGGTGTTTCATCTGTCAAGACATACGTTTTTTGTAATCCTTGAAATTCATTGCTGAACTAATAGTATATAGCTGTACACACGTTTGCTTCATCTTTCTGGTGTCCTCCTCTGTGACTGTTTCCCTTTGGTGTTTGATTTGCCTTGTGTAAATTTCAAACTGCTTTTGTTTTTTCTTCCTGGTCTGGTTTCTGCCCCACAAATATTAGTGCAGTGCTTTTGAGCTGCCTCGTGTGCAGTGTTGGGAACACTGTATGAGTTTGCTTAGTCTCTGTGCTCCTCTCATTCTAGAAAATGACTCAATGAGCTAGCAAGAGTCAACACGTGAAAAAAAAAACAACAAACCCGTGTAAGATTTATTTCATCACTTACGTCCTTTCTCACAGCTTCTAAAATGCGTTGTGTTTTACTTGTGTAACTGCTTCAGTAGCTTCCAGCGCAACAACATTTAATATCTTGGTCTGCTGAGAGATTCTGACTTTCTGTTGTTCTTTTCAAGGTGAATGGGGAGAAGTGTGAGCAACCCCAAGTCATCTTGTTCTGACAATGGTGCAGAGCACAGGAGGTTACATTAAAAAGGAAAGTGGTTTACTCAGCTTCCATGCAACAAGCTTGGAAGAAGGTACTATGGTGTGAGCCCCAAAGAGCTGTTGTAGAGAGCGCACTGCAAGGTGTGGATTATACCTGAGGGAGCACAGCTGTAGTATTTGTAATCTCACTGGGAGTCCTTGGGTGTTTGCCATCACGTGGCTTCTCACATGTCTTGTGCTTGCAGGAGGTTTCCCGTAGGGAACAGCTTTGCAACCACAGTCTGCTTTGTGATTCAGCCCTTTTCTTTAACTCATGTCTTAGCCACTTAGTCTTGCTATTTCTGTATCGCCATACCTTTAACTTTCAGGGTCTGGTACTAGGCTTCTAGGGTGTAGGGAGTGTGTAAGACTCAAGTGCAGACCTAATGAGTTGGCTATATGACAAGTGTAACAGTAAATGTTGGGTCTACTTTAAATGGCTTGTACAATAAACTGAATGTCCAGAAGGAGCTCTGATGATTTGCTTAACAATGGTCACACAGCAATTCCAAGTGATTTTGAAAGCAATTCAGATTTTTGTTTCTAATGTTGCTTTTTGACCTCTGTGGTGGAGCGTGAGATTTGTTAAGAATAGCAAAAACATGTAGTATCCGAGGCATCTCATCTTTTTGAATTGTGTTTTTACATCTTTCCTAATATGTTTAAACGTTTGGACTTTGCATCCTTACTCTAATGTTGGCAGTTATATGCATTAAAAATATTTTTTTCTATAAATTACTCCAGTTTAATAATTCAAAATTTTCCAAATTCTTGAGTGACTCAGGAACACAAGTCTCTTTGACTTTGAATCCATCTTTAATGATATCTTAATGCAGTCCAGTGGTATTCAAGCTTTTTTTCTGAGTGATCATATCATAGGTTTGAAGACTTGAAGGCCATGGAATAGTCACAGTGATTGGGAGGAGTTCTGAAGACTGGAAGAGAGCATATATCACTGTCATCTTCAAGGAGGGCAAAAAAAGAAGATCCAGGGAAGTGCAGGCCAATCACTCTCATCATAGTCCCTAGGAAGGTGATGAAAAAAATAATCCTGGAAAGTATTTCCACACACATGAGGACAAAAAGGTGATTGGGAGTGGTCAGCATGGATTTACAAAGTGGAAATCATGCTTGTCCAACCTGATAGCCTTTCACAATGAGGTGACTGACTTGGTGGATGAGGGAAAAGCACTGGAGATTGTTTAGCTCAACTTTAGTAAAATCTTTGATGCTTTCACCATTGCAGACAGCTGACAAGGTATGGGTTAGATAAGTGGACAGTGATATGGATTGAGAACTGGCTGAACAATGAGGCCCAGAAGACAAGTAAAAGATGATGTCGAGCATTCACTCGGGACATTTAGTTCTAAGACAGAACTGTTGGCCCAAATAGTAGGATTTTTTTTTTTTAAGGGAAAACTGCAAAGCTCCCTACTTCACTTTCATAGATTTTCCTCTCTGTTTGTTGTCAGGAAGTAAAATCACGGGTGAAAAGAAATACATATGCCAGGACATTGTTTTAAGTTGCTGTGCAGTGATCAGCCTTACTTCACTTTCTCTGGAAGAAATTTACTACTGGCTCAGCATCTTAGCTGATGTGTTACTGAGAACTATAATAAAAACCTGAATTCAGAACTTCTGAGAGTTTTCTAAAAAGTAAAAATATGAAAATTCTGTTTACATTTTTGTGCTTGTGATGTACTTTTTTTTTTCCTGTTTGCATATGTTAGTGCAGCATGTATGTGGCATGTATTTTCTACCTCAGTTCTTTTCTGTTTTTTGGGGGAATGAGAGAGGTTGTTTTCTTTTTAATTGTTTCCCATCTGATTTACATCTGAAGTAGTCATTCTGGTTTGGCAAACATTTAAATTGTAGCAGGAAAAAATTGTGCAACTAGAATAAACTTAACTTTAAACTTCTTGTGCTAATGAGCAGAATGTGATATAACTGTTGCTGACTAAAGCTGAAGCCTTTTTTCCTTCTTTTGAGGTACTTGGAATATATCCATATTTCATAATTTTTCTGCTTTTGTTTTCTCCTTGTGCTGAGCAGTAATAATATTTACAAAATACTTAGTTTTGCTACCCTGGGAAATGTAACATAACTTTGGAGCTTCTTCAGGCAGTATTTATTACAGAGACAGAAGGAAAGCGGGGAAAGCGGTTGTTAAGCTTTAGTATATTCAAGAAACTGTCAGAAGGGCTAGGGTTGGCTCTAGTGTATCACTTTGTTAACTTTTTTCTTCCTGAGTTCTCCCTTATCCTTTATGTGTCTCCACTGTTTATTCAGGTGACTTTTCCTTTCTTTTAATCTTCACCCCCTAGGATATATTTGGGGAATACCTATCTGGTAGTGAAGCTGCATGATGTATAAAAGTGGAACCCCCCCAAGCAAAGCTAATCCTTGAAAGGGTTTATTCCTACTCCACTTACTGTTATAAAAATGCATGAGTGGTGATTCTTATATCAAAGCATAGAAATAAATGTCTCTCCTTTACCATGTATATATCTTGTATAAATTCACTAGAGTGGATTATTTAAACTAAGTGACTTTGGAGTTTAGACTCCTCTAAATATATCTAGTGGGACCAGGTGCCTGATCTGCTTTAATACCATGTACCGTTTATTAGGGGTTGATCAGCTGCCATTTCCATTTATATTTCCTGATGTTCTTTCTTGATTCAAGCTTATTTTTAGGTAACCCAGATCAGGAAGGATATGAGTGGGGTGGAGTGCTGTGGGAAATGTGGACAATTAATGGAAAACATATTTGTAAGAAAGTTTTGGGAGCTTCCAAAGAAGTGTATTCAAATGTAATTGACTCATTTGATTAAAAATACATATCCGAATCAGGTTGCCCCCTTGCCTCCTTTAAATCACTGAACATAGCAACAGCAAATCATTTAATTAGCACAGAGTAATAGTTATATTACTAACAGTATCTAGTTCTGCATGTATTGTATCTATAACCTGCTGCTTTTATTATGGGTTACTCATGTCATAAGAATGCCAGTTTACGTTAATTTTTAGTTGTTATTTGGGATACTGATGTATGTAAAATCTGCTTAAAACACCAGTAGTTTTCTGTGAACTATTTGAGAAGGCTACTAAGGTAAAAATATGGAAAGTTTCAGCCTAGAATTCTTGGCACCCTCTCTTGCAATGTGGCACAACAAAGTATGACGTAACAATATTTCTTGGGTTTGGTTTTTTTTTTAAGGACTTAAAAGGAAGCCACTAGTTTAGTGAGATAACTTAAAACCCATTTTGTCACTGAGGGTGGACATACCTTTTTACAGTGTTTATGTTGAACAAAAACTGTCTCATAGAACAAATTTTTATGGTTATAATAGCTGTCAGTAGACTATAAAAATCCTTTGTACGAGGAAAACAAGACTGGCACTAAAAAGTCTCAATTCCTCTTCTCTTTCCTTGTCTGCCCCTTTTCCTTCATCAGATAGCTATACTGGAAATCTTTGATCTCTCACTGTGTTAGTAAAGTTCTTTTTGACAAACGAGTAACTGCAGGTTTTTATCATGCAAGTGACATTAGCTGTTCCTAAAGCTATCTCCTCCAAGTAACTGAGAAAATATGCAGTACTGTAAACTGTTCTGAAATGAATGGATTCATGTGTTGGTCAGAGCCTTGCCACCCCTGTGCTGCTTTGATGTTATTGTTCTGTTGGGCAACCTGAGTTCATCCCTGTTCCTGGGCAGGGTGGGTCTGGGGACAACGTTGTGTGTATATAAGTCATCGAAAATATCCAAGTAGCCTCAGCAAATAACCTCTTCCTGTTAGATAGTAATAGCAAAATTGTTTAGCAGTTTTGATGCATTTAAGCCTGTAGCTGCCATTTGGGTATACAGAAAGCCTTATTCAATTTCAGTGCCCTCTGTTAAATACTCAGAGAAGCTAAATTAGAAGATGCTGCTTGTACGTGGAGGAGCCAAAGCTGTATAACTGTAGGCGTCTTAGAGCTAGGCATGCTTAGCTTACCATACATAGACACAGGAAGGCACAGTAAGATACAGCAGACATTCCAGATTGGATTAAATGGAAGTGTTGGCACCTGTTAGCATAATAAACACAGAGTAGACAGCAAAAGTCCTTGTGATCAGTAAAACAAAATATGCAATATGCACTTGGAAGCATGAAGAGATGCACTTTTTTTGTTGTTGATGTTGTTACTGAAAACTGCTCTGAGGATGTCCTTAAACTTAGCACTTGAAATACTTGTTTTAAAAACTTATGCTGAATTAATTGTTCTTATGTACTGGTTAAGCAACATCGGCTTAATTTTTGGAAACATTTGTCAATACTCGCTTTCAGTTGTTTCTGGAGATGGAATATACCAGGATTTGCAGGTGAATTCAGGTTGTTTTAAAAATGTCTTATTTTGCATATTATTAAATATTACCTAAAAATTAATATACAGTGTTACTAAATATTAAATATAGTAATATTAAGAGCATGGCAGTAAACTCCAAAGTTTTGGAAAAATTCCTAAATTACCTTTCCAAAGTAAACCCTCTTAATCTTCTCTTCACCACCTACAGCAAGAGGTCTTTCTTGCAATGGTGAAATGTACTTCATTATATGTACTTCATTAAATGTATTTTATGAAGTTTTGCCTACATAACTCCTATCATTAGGGACTTCCAGATGTGGTAATAATAACTCCTACTTACTGTACTTGGCACCCATCACACGCTCAGAGTTGCTTAGTATTTTTTAAATTAATATGTAACTTTTCTATCCTTACCACAGGTTGTGTTTTAAAAATAATGCTTGCACATCTCATTCACTGTTAGCCACATTACCAGCAAGCCAACTAGGTTTTCCAGAATCAGTTGACAGCCAGCAAGAATAACATGATTGCTTTTATACTATCATCTAATGTATTAAAAAAAAAAAAAAGTCTTGAAAACTTGCATTAAAATTGGTTTCATAGTCACACACCTACACTCAGACCTGGAAACTCATATGCACTAGCAGTCGCATTCAATCCAGTTGCTGACACCACAGACACATGAGCCTCAGTGATCTGTGGTCTGTCATCCAGTGGATGGTCCTTAGAGCTCCTTACATACACATGCACACAGAACAGTCACCTCATCCAGGAAAACAGAAGTGAAGTTTAAGGCAAAACCAGGAGACGCTGTGGTGATCAAGCACAGGGCATGGACAGGCAGAGGTACTGACCAAACTGGCCCCTGTTGTCAGCTTATTCCTTTATTTTCCCATGCTTCCTCATCCCTTTCCCTGCCTTTGGTTCCTCCCATAGTCATCCCATAACAAGTCTTGTATGATCCCAAAATGCTCTTCCCCACTTCCAATAACGTGTCCTACTCCTGTAGGCACCATTCTCAGCCAAAAGGTGATCTGCAGAGCCTTTCCGCTGACTCATCTGGATGGAGAACAATAGATTCTCTCATGTTCTCCCCTCTCCATTTTCTTCCAGGTTGAAGAATCCCAGCATGTATAACCATAATTGTACACCAGAACCATTCTACACCTTTCAGTTTGTTTCGTTGTCAGTCTGTAATTTACAGCTCTACCTTCTCACTTCCGAGATGTAGAATCGTAGAATCATAGAATAGTTTGGGTTGGAAGGGACCTCTGAAGGTCATCTAGACCAAAGTCCTTGTCATGGACAGGGACATCTTTCACTAGATCAAATTGCTCAAAACCTTGTCCAACCTGTCTTTGAACACTTCCAGTGATGGGACATCCACGGCTTCTCTGGGCAACCTGTTCCAGTGTCTCAACACCCTCGTCATGAAAGATGTCTCCCTTATGTCCAATCTAAACCTACCTTCTTTCGGTTTAAATCTCTTGCTCCTTGTCCTGTCAGCTTCACCTTGTCCTGTCAGCTTCACCTTGTCCTGTCAGCTTCAGGCCCTGGTAAAAAAACGTCTCACCATCTGTCTTATAAGCCCCCTGTATATATTGAAAGATCACAGTAAGGTCTCAGATCCTTCTTTGCTCTAGGCTGAACCCAGCTCTCTCAGCCTGTCCTCACAGGGGGGTGCTCCAGCCCCCTGAGCATTTTCGTGGTCTCCTCTGGACCTGCTCCTGTGCTGGGGACTCCAGAGCTGGACACAGCCCTCCCTGCTGGGGGGCTTTCACGAGAGTGGAGTAGAGGAGAATCCCCTCCCTCGCCCTGCTGGCCACCCTGCTCTGGATGCAGCCCAGTGTACGGTTGCCCTTCTGGGCTGTGAATGCATATTGCTGGCTTCTGTCCAGTTTTGTGTCCGCCAGTTCCCCAAGTCCTTCTCCGCAGGGCTGTTCTCAATCCATTCATCCCCCAGCCTGTATTGATACTGGGCGTTGCCCTGACCCATGTGCAGGACTTGTTGAACTGCATGAGGCTCACATGTGCCCACTCCTCTAGGCTGTGCAGGTCCCTCTGGATGGCACCTCCCTTCCCTCCAGCGCATCAGCTGCATCACGCAGCTTGGTGGCATCAGGCCAGGATGTACCTAACAGTGAAAGTGTAGTTGGCCATTTATACGTTATGGCATAGGGCCATTTTCTGTTTTGCTCCCATACTGTTCCCAGAATGTCTTTCTGTTCAGTACCAGACCACAGGCCTGAGGTTTTCCATTATGTCCCCAAAGTCTGATTAGTGCGTAGTCAGCTGAGGGCTTATTATCATCCATGTAAAGTACATATTGTTTTTCAACATGTACTCCTTTTCCTATTTATTTGCATTGAATTTCAGCGGCAGTTTTAATACTTGATTTGTTGATACTGTAAAGCTTTCCTATCAGTACTCAGAGACAGTCTTGTTCTATCCTACCTTGAATAATTTGCTCTGGCAAGAAAACTTTGTTTGTTTTGGACATAAGATAATATGTTTGGTTTGTTTTTGGTTTTGTTTTTAGAGGAAAGGTGACTTAGATGTTAAGAAATGTACGTTGTAGTGTAATTAAAATGTAGTTATTATTTTTACTATAGATTTGCCTGCCATTAGCATAACTTATGATACATCTACATTTCAGTCACACTTATGACTTCAGTGTATCAAATTGGTCTTAAAATAATCCTAGTTCAGGTAGCAGTCTAGTCATAACATTACTGGATTTTGTGTGACTAACTGCCTGGGCATTCCTTCAGTGTTGATATATGCTTATTTACATTTATTATAGATGACTATTCTCTGTATTTTCTATTTTTTAAAGTATATAACAAAATTTGGCAGAAGTTCAGTGCAAAGATTTCTTGAACCACAAAATAAAAATCTCACTGCTAAATGGAAAATGTAGTTTTCTGTGTGTTTTTAAATAAAAGAAAGGTTAAATGCATCTTATGTGCACACAGAAAAATGTATCTGTTTACCTTAAAAAATAATGCGTCTTTTGTTATGAAACTATTTTGTATGGTTAAGTCATAGTGTGGGAAAACAGTAGTAAAACTGACATATTTCGGTTCTACACAATGTGTCTGATTCACATAATTGACTGGAAAAGTCTTTTGTGTGTCATTGCAGTTATGAATAATAGTCCTGTGTGTGCAAACAAACATTGAATCGGTGGTGATCCTGTGTCAAAAATAGCTCATTAGCTTCAGGGCTAAGTCTTAACAGTAATCATTACCAGTCTGACAAATGATAAAACATAATTTCAGTAACATGAGCCCAAAGCATCGGGTCATCATTCATGTGTATCTAAATACATGAACAGCAAAGCACTCTTTTCAAGGGGATTAGTGAGGAACCTGGGAAATCTGGACCAATGATAGCTGAAAGTTTAAGACAGTTAAGTAGTCTTCTCAGGACCAGAGTCTTTTTGTTGTTGTTTCAATTACCTGCTGTAAGAGTTTTATGCTCTGGTAACCTGAAATCAGCTCTTTCTCACAATCCGTTTGGGGTCAAGGCAGTGTCAGCAAAGGCGAACGTTTTGCCACGCCAGTGTTATAATCTTTGCTTTGTGCCCCATGAACAGTTGGTTTTTCCAAGCTCCTCACACTGGAGTGGAACAGTGGTGCCTTTCTGCAGTGGTGTGAGGATGTGCAGAAGTGTTTTAAACTACTTTGTCTTAATTATGACCGGTACCTGTTCAGCTAATGTATTTGGTATTCCTCTCATGTTTTAGCCATACTGACGTGTGTGGGTTGTAACGGGCTGGGAGTGACTGAGCAAGAGGTTAGCATCTTCTTGCTCAACAAACTGCCCATAAGTAGTCCTTCTTCCAAGGCTGTGTTGTGTGACTAGCCAGGCCCTATTGGTGCAGGAGATGCTGGATAATACAGACACTAAGCAATAGAAGGAGATGTAGTTGCAGAAGTTGATGAGATCACCGTTGATGCTTTATGACTTGGTGTCTATGGTGAAGCCAGTCCTATGTCCCGGTTGGGCATGAAATGTCTGATGCTCATCCTCTGCAGATACTCTGGTATATGTACAGCTATTAGCCAGTGGTGGAGATGGGTTACTGACGTAGATGAATGCTTGCTTTTACCAGTATGGCCATTTAATTACTAAATTGACTGGCACTTTGTTGACTCTCAGGAAGTTCCTGATTATATTGAAAATGCTAGTATTTTTTGTGTTTATAACAATCTTCATAAATTCATACAAAATTTTTTTTCATTTTTTGGATTTGTTTTATGAATCATCCTAATATGTAGCATATAGTATTTATTTTCCCAAATATTCAAGGATAGAAAAAAAATTATTATAGCAGGTGTAAGATACAAAATTTCTTTAAGGTACATGTATATTGCATCATAATTATAAAACATGTCTATTGATCTGTGTTTACACTTGGTTTGTGTTTTGTGGTTTCTTTTTGCCAGCGGTAATAAATAAAATCTTTAGTACCTTTGAATAACGGGCTTTCTCCTCTGTACCCTGAAGTTTTGTCAGTTTCTGTTTAGTTTTTGTGCTTGAGCATGTAGTGTGAACCACAAGCCCCAATTCTGCTCCTCAAATCCTAACACAGGTAATTTTAAAACCTTTTTGACGAGGGCAGTGTAGAGTGGAGGTGAAGGGGTTATGCAAAGAGAACGATTATTTTGTGTGCTAGGACCTTCACCGTGTGGTGGATTTTCAGTGTCCAGAAACTTGTTTGAGAGTTAATGCAGAAAGTAAGAAAATTAAGAGGTAATGGGTGATGCTAATTGGAATTGCATTGTTTGAACCTCAATTTAGGTGAAATCAGGTCAGTTCTAAAGACCCCAAATGTCTCTGCATTTAGTTGAAGTTTTTCCATTTATTTCAGTGATGATAAGATTTCAGCCCAGCAGTCATAATTTAGCCACCTAAATAAGAGGACAGATTGTTAGGAGTTAAACACCCGCTATATTTACTTATTCTAGTAGAGCCAATAGTGCTGTATGACCAGTGTCTTACAGAGGCATTTTGAAAATCTTTATCCCAACTATCCATCTAGCTATGTAAATAGCTGTATTTGGATTATTGACCTTTTTTAGCAGGACGTGGTGTTTTCTTGTGTGCAAGCCACAAGTTATAGTCACCTTGTTATATTGCAGGCTTGCCTTCAGCTTGTTTTGTTAGAACTCTGCTTTATAACTACTTTAGCTTAATGACATTATGATTACTTTTCTGTGTACTTTAGAAGAATAGGAATAAATTGCTCTTCAGTGTTTCAAATCTAAATGGCAGTCATTTAGCGGTAACAATGGCATAGACTGGTACCTATGTTGTCAAAGTTTAAAAAATTATTTGATACAAATATTTACAAGAGATAGGGCTCAGTGGGAACTTGAAATATCTAAAAAGCAAACCTTTAAAAACATAGAGCACTGTGACGCTGCTTTTAATATTAAGATCTGTTCAACAATTCAAGCTGCTGTTGTAATAGAAAAGCATTGCCTTTTTAGCGATTGAGAAGTAAACATGGTTAATTGTGCTGCAAGAAAAAAATTAGCTACATACCTCTTAAGAAAAATATCATATCCTTGCAGCATTGGTGGTGCAAGTAAAGCATTTAGGTACTGTGTTCCATGTTTTTGTTTTTTTCTGACAGCACATGCCTTTCTTTTAAGATTATTAGAAGGAAGATAACTCTTGCATCTCAATCACAGATTATCCACTGAGAGTACCCACTAATGGCTGCCGTTAAGACATTTTTTATGTAATTTTGTTGCCCATTTTCATGAGTGGTTATGTTCTTCCCTCTTTCTCTGACTTATTTAAGAACTACAAAGTGGCTCTGGTCACAAATAGGATAATAGATAGGTGGCTAATTTGAGCCAGGATGGCAAAACCTGTAACCACATGTGACTGCCTGCCATGCCCATCTACAGTATTCTGTTTATACAGAAATTATCTTATAACACTGTTTCATACCATGTTTTTACTCAACAGTTTTTGAGAGACAGCTATAGCTTGTCTTCATAGAGCCAACAAGGTTTTGTGGTAAAGGAAAGGAGTGGGAGCAGAATAAAAATGATCCCTTGGGTCTTCTCAACTCAGTTTAAACCAGGTTGCCTGCATATTGATTGTGTTTTTAATACATTTGAGGTGGAAGACATGAAACAAGCTTTTTCACATGTCATGGTTTACACTGAAGCTGTTTGCTTACAGCATCTTGTTCCCAGGTTCACACGAGACTGGGATCACTTGGTCTGCACTCCGAATTCTCTGTGCATCCCTCCTATTCCATTCACGACTCTGTGTTGTCTGCAACGTACTGTCAGCTCTGTACAGTAAACTAGCCTTCTAGTTCTGATCTTCATGAGGATTGTTGGTTTTGTATTTAAGCAGTGAGGAATCAAGGCATAATTAAACGTTGCATTCCCACTAACAAGTGTACAAGAGTAATTGCTGAAATCAGAATGGTACCTTTGATTTGGGTAGTATTGTTCCAGGTCAGTTCTCTATGATAGGATCCTGCAGAGTGTCCTCACAAAATTCTTGATGGAAATTTGTCTGTATGTGATGGTAGTGATGGGAATGTCACTTTAAAGCTAGAATTTTGTGGAACAGTATTCTCCCTCTTCTCATTTTTCTTCCTTACTGCACCTGGATACACCAGTGATGTTTCTGCAGCAGGCAAGTAAATTCGCACGATTTTTATGCCACATCTTTTTATACATTGGAATACAGAAATATAATGCTACAAGACAGTATATACAAGAATGCATTGTAAACATATCTAGAAAAACAAATGTTTCCCCAGTTGTGTTCAAAATGTGAACTTTGAAACGTCGAGCTTTAGTTATCAAACTAAGCACAAACTAGCACTGTAGCTACTTTTGCATTGTTTTATCTTTCTAAATGATAGTTTTAAGGGCTCAGCAAGGATTGTTTTGTGGGTTTCTTCCTTCTCTTCAACCTGCATGAGGTTATCTTTCCAACACCGTGTCAGGCAGTGGGATAGCAATCTCCATTACTACAACTTACTCAATTATTACCATTACTGTGGTAGAAGTAGTATCCCATTTTCATGAAACTGATAGGACAAAGAAGGTTCTTAATTTTTTACATTACAGAAGTTAGAGGAGGTGTCAGAAATAGAAATGTAAGAATGAAAGCAAGCAGGATGGGAGTTCAGGGAGGCTTTCTGTGGACGCTGGTCTTCGACTTTTTGTTGTAATTATTTTGCATGGAAAAAGTAGCTTTGAAAGTCCTGAAAAACCCTCATTCAATTTACTGCATTTTTGCCCCTTGTAACTGAGTACATAGGTTTTGCCTGTTTTGATTTTGTAAATCAAATTACTTGCTGACCCACAGTGAAATGTTTGGCTTTGAACTGAGTAGCATTAAACTTCATTGATCTATATTGCTGTGGTGGCTCGAAGAAGTCGGGTGTGGTGCCTCTCACCTTCTCTTGTATATCTTGACTCCCCACTGCTTGCACTGCAGCTGAGAGTCATGTGTTCTGGAAGACATATAACCAGACCTGTTGTGGAAATACAGCGTGGATAAGGCATACACATGTATGGGGCAGGAACTGCATTACAGTGCCAAAAGTGGTTTTAGGTTGGTCCATCAAAATGTAGTTCATTCAACACAAAGTGCTGAAAGCTTTTGTTTTGTTTTTATTTATTTTTTTATTTTATGTCTCTAAGTAATTCTTGGTATGATAAAACATTAGAATTTCCTGTAGGATGGAAAGGTGGTTTTTTTCCCTGTGGTAACAGCCACCCCTCCAGTGCCCAACTCTGGTGTAAATCAAAGCAGAATGTGTAAGCAGTACCCTTCCTCTTATTAGAAATATCCTTCAAGAAAAGATTACTTAAGGAGTATTTTGTCTGTTGCTGCAGAAAAAAATGGGTTTTCAGTAAGAAAAGTGGCTGAGGCTTTTAACTGACTGGAAACCTGTAGCTAATTTCGTGCTGTATTTTGACATTATGCCTTGTATACCTGTTAGTGCAGAGAACTGTGTTCTTTTATAGTTTCTTTAGTACAGGGAATGCCTCTTTTCTTGTTATCAGTGGCAAAACTGGATAGCATTTCAGTCATTACACACTGCCGTATGTTTCTATGCATTTGAAAAGGATAATATTCATGTGGGCTACAGAACTCCAAACATGAGACAATTGTGAAAAGAGAAATTGAATTTCTGGCATAGTCTTCCCACAGTACATTCCAGTGAGTTAAAAACAAAACCCCACAGAAACGGTATTTTGATGCAGCTATTAGTGATAAACTGCTTCTCAGATATTTTGGTTGAAACTGATGGCTTAAAGATTTGGTGGTGTTTTTATGTGTGTGTCTTCTTTAAAAGGGATCAATTTTGGTTAAAATTAAAAGCAAAAAGAGGCAATTTATATTTTGTAGGAGAGGGAATAATGTCAGTAAAAAATGAGACATTTTTGTGCAAATGGAAAAAAAATGTAAAGCAAATTGAACTTCGGCATTTGCCATGTGAATACTTCTTTGATCATTCAGGATTTACTATTACATTACAGAAAAAATGTGAATCATGAATATAATTTTGAGAAACTCCAGTAGAATAGCATAGATCATAACTTCTAAAACTTGATATAGGCAGCACTAAAAGAAAGTGCAATAACATCCTTTATTCTGTTTGTGTTCAAGCTGAAGCTGATTTGGTTGCTATGCTTTATTTGCCATCCTAGATTTTACAGCAGTTTTGTTATGAAAAGTGTTCTGAAACAAACATAGTAGAAAGCAGAGCTTTACTTCAGAGAAAAGTTTCTTTGATTTTATGGCAAGTTCAAGGCCTAATGAACTGTGCATTTCTGTCAAACTGGCAAGAAATCAATAACATTTGGCCATTAGCCTGCTGCAAAGGAAAGGTTGGGATGCTGTTTTGCACTTCTCAAGCCAAGGCTTCATAGGATTTATTGTGGAATAGCAATAACACTACCGTCATGGGAAGGTTTTCCTGTTCAAAGATGATCTCCCTCAGGAACTCAAAATCTCTTTGTTTATTCAGGTTATCTTGAGAAAGCTATCACTGCTGGGGGGGTGGCTTGACATAGGAAGAAATATTTGAAGTTTTTTAAGAAGGAGAAACATAAAGTAAACCTTCTATGGAAAATGAACATAAGATCCCATTGTTCTGCATACAACTTTCTCTTTTCTGGGAGAGTGAAAGTGATGCCTGTATTTTTCTGTCCTCTCTTTCTCAACCATGTTGTGACTCTGTCTTCTCCAAAATGATGATGCCAGCTTAGAATTGCTCTTGGTTCTCACTGTCACATGCTCCTTGCAGGAAAGTGACATTTGACCATCATTCCTTTATATGCTTGGAAATTCTCAAGTCATACATCTGTGGACAACAGGATGAGGCTTTACTGCTACTCAGAGTGTGTGCAGGGCAGAGTGGCTGGACTGAGGTGATATGACCGTGGTGACTGAGCCCAAGCAACACTTAACGACTCTGAAACAACGTTCTCCTTTGCCCTTGGCAGCTTTGTTATGCGTCTGCACTGGTAGTTGCTGACTCCTTGCAGAAAGTATTTCAGAAAGTCTGTAAGAGAAACTGGTGTTAATTTAAATGTATGTCATATGAAATGCCCTAAAAACCTGCATTGTTCAGAGAATGAAAACATGCTGCATGCACCTTATCCTGAGTAACAAAACAGAGCATGATCTCAGAAGAGCCAGTAGTGACACTGCTCAAATGCTGATGCAGTCCAGGAGTTGTGGAACATCTGGAAATGTCTCTATTATCAGAAAGGTGCTTCCAAAGGTCAATATTAACCAACACGGAGCCAGAATGCTCTCATCAGATGGAAAGGAAACTCATGCCTAGCATGAATAAAAAGGTTGTTCTACTTTTCTGTCATAAATCCATTGGTAAACACTCCATGCAAAAAGAAGCATCACACCTGTTTGCTTGACATATGGAATTGCCGTAGCTCCAGGGGAAAAAAAGAGTTGATGAATCTGTATTATCAGTAAATGGGTTTTTGAAGGTAGTTCTATAATTCCTTTTGGTGTATTTGATTTAAGCCCATTGTATTTCTAAACAGAACACTAAAGTTAGTTTTGGTCCACACTTACAGCTTCATTGATGTCATCTGAAGGGAAGGGGATGCCTGACATCACATTGCACTGCTGGATAAAGACAGTGGTGTTAGAGTAAGTTGTACAAGCTCCCTTTCCCTGCAGAGGTGGCATTTGTAATCAAATGATAAAAACTGATACCTGTAGCCAAAGAGAGGCAGTGGGACAAATAATGTTTGTGCCTCTTGAACGTGTCTTGCCAGGATGCACATGTCTTGCAATGAATGCTCTTATGCACTTCAGGACATGAAAACTATAGCATCTTTCTCTCTCAAAAGATTTTGGTGACCCTTTCTCCTCCATGCAAGCTCTCCTGAAATCAAGCTGCCGATAATATGATCCGTGCATTGGTGAACCGAGTGAGTTTTGGGCATGAACCTCCTTACTGGAGAAAACCAGTAGCTCCAGAGAGGGAGAACAGCTATGGATCAGTTGGGAAAATGTTTGCTTTCTTGTTTCCCTCTTTAGACAGTCCTTTAAAGTGGTGTCTTTGAAACACTTGACTTTGGAGGAAAGGAGACACTTCCTCACACTCAAAAGTTCAGTTAAGGTGTACTTGGAGTCTGAATGGATCACAAGTCCTGTCAATGGATGTCAACAGTGGTTTAGCCAAATCTGGGGCCAGGTTTGAATAGAAATATTGGTTCCCTCCCCATCAACGCAGCTTAAAAAGTAAGAAATAGGTTATGGTTACTACCCTAAGTAACTTCCTATTGCTGTCTTTGTACAAACATTGGTTAATAGTGGTGGAATGACAAGTGTGATTAAAGCCAGAGCATTCACAACCAATTTTTAAGGGAACCAAAATCCAGGTGTTCTCTAAAAGATGTGAAATGTTTTTGTCCTGTTAGAGAATATAATTGTTGAATTTCTTAAAAAGGGAACTTCAACATGTCCTTTGCTGTATGCAAGACACTCATTTAGGTGAAAAATTAGGTATGATGTTTAAAGGATTTCACACTGCATAAAACTGCAAAATTTTTGTTACTATCAGACAATCTATTGAATATATCACAGCTAATATGATTTGAGAGATATTAGTAAAAACCTGAAAAGAAAGCATGTACTGTAGTTGCAGTTGGGTAAATTGTTGAAACCTAAGTGCATGCTTAAGTGGTAAATATTGTAAATATTATAAAATGTGGATTCCATCGTTAATACTATTGGTTTTATAGCCTGAAAATAATTTTGATTCACACAGGCCGTGAACACATTTCAGCAATCTCCAGCCAAATTTTGAAAACCAGTTTTTGGCTCACCACTTCTTATAGTACAAATCAGTTCTCACCCTTCATATAATATGCTAGTGGATGTGACACTCCTGTCAGTGTGGGGTTTTCATTTATATATGCAAGGTGGGTTAGTTGTTTGGATGATTTTTGATTTACTGATACAGCGTGTCTAAACAGCTTCATCAGTTAAGGAAATTTCAGTGAATTCATGCACAAAACCAGGCGTTGATGATGGGTAGCTGGAAGTGGGAATAATCTTACTGAGGATTAAGAAAGGATTGCCTTACAGATTGAGTCATCTTGATTGTTGCTTGGCCAAGGTGAGGTGCATTGAATTTTTTTTTTTCTTTTTTGTCATTGATGAAAACTTGGAGAACTAAAAGGATAGCAATTACAAGAATGTGTAGGGAATGTCACAGGAATTTGATCTAAATGTTTCTTAGCGGGTGTGATGTGACAGGACTCAACAACTCTTTGATGTCCTGAAACAAGTTAAACATTTTCTTGCTCTCTGTATCTCGGTGTACTCCATATATTCAGGTGAATTTGAGACAGAGCAGTCCAAACTGTTGCCTGCTGGTCCTGAATGTCCAAGTGCATTAATAGATAATAATAATTAGTTATAGTTCCCTCCAAATGGATAAACACTACTTTTCTGCTTACAGTCTCTAGGAATGAGGCTGGGAAATCTAAGTTTAATGAAGAACTTGTTTCTATGTGAATGATGGTTACAGACACACTGTTTTCAGTTCTGTGGAGTTCGTGGACTTCTTGAATGTTGTTCTTAAGCCTCCTGAGTTCCTAGGTCCTGGTGGGTTGACCAGCCAGCGCTCCTTTTGATGGAGTATGCGTGAATGGAAGGTGGAGGTCTAGGCAGAAGAACATGGTTCTGGTGTTGGAATAACCTCTTGCTTAAAGCAAGGTTCTGTCACTTTTCTTCCCAAGTTTTTTATTAGGTTATATCCAGGCTCCAACCCCTAGGGCTAGTTAACTATTGAGTAAGGCTGTCAGTGAGTGTGATGGCACAAAAAGAGATTTTTCCATGTCATAAAATCATTCAGGTTTGATAGACAGTTTTGAAAATATTGTGTGTGGCTTTTTGCAGTGGTCTTTTATTTTCGATCAGAGCACTGGCATCTCTGGTCCTGGCAGGTGGACCGTACAAGTCTTGTCCCTCATCTCAAAGAATACTGCAGTTGCTTGAAATTTTGAGTGTTTGTTTTTTTCTGAAACTGTTTATAGATAGAAGTGATTATATATAACAGAGATGTAGCAAGGTCTAGGATGTGCTGACTTCTTATTCTTGCTTCTCTATCGTATGTTGGCTCACTTCAGGGAGAGAAGCTCTGTTTATAGCAATCTTGAGTTGAACTCGTTTACAGCAGATCTATATTTGGGCATCTCTGCACATATCCTTGTGTCTAAAATGGGCACCATAATTCTTAACTTGTAGAGCAGTTAGAAGATTAGTTAGTGTCTGTAAAGAGCTTTAAAAATTACAAATCCTGTGTTTGCATTTCTTCAGAAATAAATAGGAAGCCAGCCAATTAATCTGCTTCCTAGAAATTAATATGTCAAAATCACTTGCTCTATAAAAATTGCTTATGTGCATGGTTTGGGGTAGGTATACCTTTTATTTTACTTTTTATCTTACTTTTTGCCTAAGTAGTGCTGTTTTCTGAGAAACGCAGGCTCCACTCTTGCAGTGCACACACTGTATGGATGCAATCTTCAAAACTGAGACCCATTATATAATTCCATTATTTACCTGTTCATTCATTACTTAAAATGAGGCTGCATGTTTTTAGTAATGAGGGTAATTTAGTACCTAGAACAACTGAACATGGGCTCAGGTGGGTTTTCCATTACTTTCTCTGTTAGGGTTGATTGAGAGGGTCTGTGTTTCACCTCGATTCTGTATGTTTGATGCAGAAACTGTCCAGTGAGATTTTTCTGGCCGATATTACGTAAGTCCTTAGACTGGAAGGTTATAAATGCCCTTCTGGCCTTCAAAGTCTGATCTTTTAATTCAGATACAGGGATGTCTTTTGTAGGGCAGAACAAATACTTAGTTTATAGCTGAATTCATATGGAGGTGCTCTGCATCATTATCAGATTTCAGACAACGAAGGTGAATACCAGGTGCTCTGACTGGACACCTGGTTGTTTGGACAAAGAGGGAAAGGCTGTTTGTACATAGAGAAAGGCTATGGTTGCTAAAAATGATGGAGGAATGAGAGAGGGTAAAAAAAGAACAAAAGACAAAAAGTCTAATTCCTGAAAAATATATAAAACTGCCACTGATTACAGTATTCCCTGTTGTCTCTTTCTGTCTATTTCCCCCATCTCTCTTTCTTTGTCACTTTGAACAGCACAATTTTCTACTAATACAGCTGTTCTGGGCTTAGATATGTGGCAGGGCTGTAATCTTGAGAGCCTTTAGCTGTGCCATACTTGAGGAGGGACCAGAAGAACTTGGATTAACTTGACTGCTCATTCCCTCCTGTTCAATCTCAATCGAAAGGCAGCTAATGACACACAGGAGAAGTGGAGTAGAGACAAGAAATGAGGAGCTGTGCCTCTAGCCTCCAGGTCATCAGTAAGAGTAATGGAATTTCTGTGCTCCCTTTCCATCGTTTGCACTGCAAACATTTCACTGCTGGAGATCATGGTACCAATGTGTACCTGACAGCGGTCAGGATGCGCTCTCTAAATACAGGATGACAGCGTGTGTCCTGAAAATGTCTCAAACTGTGATTAAAACCAACTCGTTCAAAGGAAGTGATTTTGCCTTTGCAAGCATAAGGAAGATATTATAAAGAAATTGAAGACTGGAAGGGATCTGAGGCAACAAGTGGTAGGTAAAATTTAGAGGTTTTATTGGTAAGTGGGATCTGCAGATCTGAGTGCTGTGTCCTTTTTCCAGTGCTTGGGAAGGTGAGAATCCTAGGAATGGCCTTGAGGTCATAGAGTGGTGAGCAGAAGGGCACCATTAGATATTGGGAGAAATTTTGCCTGTCTCTTGGTTTAGGCATGTTTGGTTTGGCTGCAGTTTATAGCAGATACTTTTCACTTTATAGCAACTTGGTCTTTGGAAGGTATCTTCAGGGCACAGCTACTGCATCAGTCACCTAAGGAAGTTAGATGTAGAGATCTATCAGTGTCAGTCACAGAAGATCTGACACATGGGACAAGAGGCTAAGCATATGCAGGAAGGCAGCAGCTCTGCGAACGCTGTGATTGTTTGCTAGTGAATATACCACTGTTGGGATGCAGCCTTTCAGGTCCCTGAAAAGTTAAATGAGGGGCTTTGTGGATTGTTCTACCAGATTCAAGCATGGTGATACAATGCAAGCCCCAGGTTGGTTGACAAAAAGCCTTTAAGAGACGGGTCTCCTATACAGAGTTCCCAACAAAATGAGACACTTAACTGGACTGTCCTGAATTCCAGTCCTGTACCTTCATTACAGACCTTATTTCTGTTCAGCGCAAGGCACTGGAGACAGCAGCAGTTACCAATGTGAGAAGAGGGAAAATGTCCTGAAACTGACTTATGCACAGCCTTCTAGGCAGTCAGCTTGTGGTTTCTGACAGGAAATTCACACTAGACAGTGTCAAATGCATTTTTGAGATGATGCTACCCATGTTCAGTTTATTATTAGTGAATAATTTAGCTGCACTTACTGTGTTGTATCAGTTCCTGTAGGCTTTACTTTGTGAAATTTCGTTTTGTGTGGCAGAATTTTTCCCTGCTGATAAACTGCTGCTGAAGTACAAATGGTCTGCATTGAAAATACAGCAGATGGGGCCATATTAGCCTGATTCGCTCATCCATGAAAACAAATGCTATAAACATTGTACTTTGGCATAATTTTGATGGAAGTCAACAGAGTTGCTGGAGAATTAAGGTCTGCAGTGACATTTGACTATTCCTTGATTTCTGTTTTACATGCAAGTGGCGTATGGTATTTTTTATCAATATAGTAAGAGTTTCTAAAACAGGATACATTTATGTGTAATCATCCTAATTCCAAAACTGCTGAATACATATTTAAATATAAGGACCTCAGAACGCTGTTGTTCTTGGCCCAGACAGTATTTGCAGAATGGCTCAGGAAGGTGATTCACTCTCAGATGCCAGAATAGGTTTTATGCAGTAGGTTGTAACTTGCTTAATCCAGTATTGGTTAGAGAGAGAAGACATCAAGTCATCTCATCAACCATACCATATAGAGTGCATATCTATATATAACAGTATATATTTGACCGCTGTTAAACCAAATCCAGAACAGATACTACGGTCTGTATCTGAATCTCCTCATTGTGGGAGATGGAGATCCACAACAATGCCTTCTAATGTGTTCTCGAGCCAGTGGCTTGGCAGATAAAAGCTATTCTCGTTTACCTCTAGTCCCACTTCACTACCAGATTTCTATCTACCAGGTGTGATGAAGTAACATTAAGATGTTAAAAACCCCCTTATTCCCTGGGTGCCACCACAAAGAAACACAGAAGCTGAAATACTTCAGTGGCTCTCTACCAGTTTTGCAAATTACCTCTTTATTTTTTTAAAGAATCAAAATAAAAACCAAAATATGCAAGAAAAAACCAAACAATTGCTAAGAGCCTGCACTTCATGAAAATGTCAGCATATCTTGTTTATAATAAAGTGCAAAGCAACTGGAAGGATTTAAAAGGCTCACATATCATAAAATAAAGTTTTAATTAGCTCCCACAAGACTATGAGAAAGGCTTTATTTGACCAAAGGTCCAACTAGTCCAGTATCCTATCTCACGTTGTGGCCATGAGGACATGCTGGGGAAGGCCTCAAGTTAGGTACATATTTTACTTTTCCTTTCCCCCTCCTCTGAGATGACTTTAAGTTTCCAGTTATTTTCAAGCTTCAAGACTGCTTGAATTCTGAGTATGTGAATTCTGTGTGTTGAGTAATTCAAAATTTCTTTATAGTGTACTCTTTAATCTACCCGCAACCCACTGACACTTACTGCATCGACCACTTCCTTTATAAAGGAACAATACCAGTTTACTACCAGTTGCATGAAGAACCACTTTCTTCTATTTGTTTTGAAGCTGATTTCTAGGACATTCATTTAACAGATTTTTTTTTTTTTTTTTTTTACTCAGAGAAATAGGGTAATGGATCCCTGTCTATCCATTCCATATCTCTTGTGATTTTGTAGGCCCATATTGTATCCCTGAAGTTGTTCCTTTCTTTGTACTGAAGAGTCTCAGCTCAAGTTTTGACTTACATGGGTATCTGATTTGGATGTATGCTAGCCCTTCCATACCACTTTCATCTTTTTCTGAACCTTTCCCATTTTATGTTGCCCTTTCTGTGATGGGGGTTCCAAACCTACTCACAGCATTCAAGATTTTTCTTAGAGTATCAGCTTTTTTTCTGCTTCTTTCCCAATTGTCCCTAGCAGTCAGGTTTGCATATTTTGGCAGCTGCTGAGCATTGGGCTGATGTTTTCATGGAACTTATTCCAGGATTTTGCTCTTGAGGGGTAGTACCAAGCACAGAGCCCATCTTTTCACATACAAAGCTTGGAATGTTTTTCCGCATGTATGTCACTTTACATTTGTGTACAAGTAATTTCATCTGCCGTTTTACTGTCCAGTAACTTCAGTGTATGGAGTCTGTGGTTCTTCATAAAAGGTTCTCATCATTACTATCTTGAATAATTAACAAACTTTGTCATCCTTTGTAATGCCTGTCCCAGTCCTCAACACAATTCCCAGAGGAGGTCCTTTGATGACCTTGTTCCATTGTAAGAACTGACAGATGGTCCAGTAGTCCAGCTCTGTTTCCTAGCTTTTGATCAATTTTTTTTTTTTTTTCTTTTGTCTGTGGAGGAACATTTTTTGTGCAAGTCCTGGATGCTTAAGTATTTCCCTAAAAATCTGTCAAAAGCATTTTGAAAACCGTATCATCATAGTCCAAATGCTTGCTGACCCCTTCAGAGAACTCCACTGGGTTTAGAGGAGATGACATCTTTTTACAAAAGCCGTACTGACTCTTCCCAAGTACATCATATTGATTCTGATGTCCACTAATCCTGGTCTCATTATAGCTTCTACTAATTGATGTGATACAAGCATGAAGTGTATTGGCTTTGTAGATCTCCCTGGAAACTTTAAAAAAAATTGTCACGGTTTTCACCCTCCTGTCATTATTCCATTACCATGCTAATTTAACAGCAGTGGGTTATGAATTTTCTGCCACTGCTAGTGGCACAGCAAGTCTCAAGATGTGGCAAAACCCAACCCTGGCATTTGCCTTCCTTTGACTCAAGACACAACACTGTCCTTCCCACTAATATGCTGGTGACCCAGTGATGGGGAGGGACAGTTGTCTTCTCCCCCAAACATTTCCCTCACCTGCCCCAGACATTTCCCTCACCTCCATACACTCATCCTTTTGCACTCGTTCCCCTTTAGGGTTGCTGCCTTCTTCCAAATATATTCCCTTCTTTTCCTTCCTTTTTCCCAGAATGTAAGAAATACATAATATACATAATGTTTTTTATTTGAGAAGCTGGATAAAATACTGTCAGTAGGACACATCTGAAAACTTCATCAGTTAACATGTCCTTGAATAGTACAAGCTACTTTGATTTAGACTGCAGTTTGCTGCTTTTCCTTAGGGATTATTGAAGAGTCTTCAGTTGCTGCAGTGATTGTCCTCTTCTGCCCAATAATTTACTTGTGCTTGAGATTGCATACAAGTTTCCAGATTCTGAAATGCAATTGTCTTTAGAAGTCAAGATTAAGAAATATTTTTAGCTTGTCATCTTACATTTTAATTAATTGCCTCTTCCACCTTTTTTAGCCTCAGAGGTTTTAAATATGCCTATATAAACTTCAGGTAGTGAATATAAGCCTTAAAGATACAACAAATGATAAAGCTTCATCATGCCTTGCATTGAGACTTTTGTTAAGGCTTTTAATTTTTGGCAGCAATCTTTGTACACAAACTAACTTTTCATGATTGTTTTACATTTATAGTGTACATTCTTATCAATATTGACGGCTGGAATTTTCTTTTAAATTACTCTTGAAGTCCTGGCTTGAATGATTATACCAAGACAGTGCAATAAGTCATTGAAAGACCAGGAAATAGCATCTAACAAGGTCACAACACATTTAAGCTTTTAAAATGGTATTTTTATAGTATATTAAGAAGAAAATTAGATGTGTTTTTTGTTTAGTAAGAAAAGTTTAGGGAAAAGCAGTTCATTGACAAGTAGCTAATACCACAGTACAATAATTTACAACCAACAATACAACAAAATTTGGTAGTCATCTTGGAGTCCTTTGAAACATAATTTAGATGTTTATGGGCCATGCTGATAGAAGAGTAAGATAACAAAACCACTGTTGGCAAATGCATCATTTCTCCAATATGAGTTTTTCCATCCATTTGAAGCTGACCAAATTTATGAGGAACTGGAGACAGGAGCCTGCAGTAAGAGTTGTCAAGCCGTGTTGTTGTCTAGGGTAGCAGCTCTTCTGCCTGTGACAGATAGCAGCACCACTGTGGGAAGATGGGTCCTCATTCTCCTTGGTCCTTCAGTATTTCAGTAACTGAATTGTTACAAGAATCACCACTAATTTACAAATGGAAAAGACATGTTGGGTTGCTACCACTGCTGGGGGATGAAAAGGAGTAACTGGTGAAGCAGATGTAGTAATAAATTATCAGATGATAGCAGATAAGAAATAGGAGAGGAGATGCCCTTTGTAGATTCCATGTGAGGTGGAGAGAAGAGAAGCAAGCTGTGGGTTTGTCCCCATGTGTTGGAGAGCATGGAGCCTGTGACTCTCACTTCATAAACACCAAATGCTTTTGTCAGCTACAACGAGAACAGCATTCTGCTCTTAGGAAATTTAGTCTTAGAGGTGTCTGTATTGGTGGAAATGCTACCTCAGTATGTCTTAGAAGTAGTGTTTCTGTTATGGGGCATGTATCATTTGGATTGGGTTTTGGAATTTTTTTAGATTTTTTTTTTTAACCAGAACAATCCTTTTTTTTTTTTATTTTGGAAAACATGGTGTCTTCAGAGTTTTTGCTGTCTTATTTGAAATACAGCCATTATTTGGGGAGTTTTATAAGGACTAAGTCATGGTGTGAACTGCTGTCAGTGGGGAATGCAGCATAATAATCTATGTACTCTGGTACAGAACTTCTTTCACTCAGGGCCTTAATCTTGTTACAGTCTTGTCCCTGAAGCAGAAGTGCCCATCAGGTCATTCCTTAGTTTATCCTTTTCACCATATGAAGAAACTCTGATCAGCACTAGATAAAAGTCAGAGAAGTGATACACAACAATATTCTTGATGCATCTTGATCCCATTGTTCTTTCTTTGACTGTCAGTCAAGATAGTGCCTTCATACCCATGCAAGGTGTATGAAACTTTCCCTTCTTTTTTTTCCAAGCTTTATTTTTGAGAACTATGTCAAAAATGTTTTTATTGAAATGAAGACTTACCATTTTGCTTGTACATACCTGAATACTGAAAAGACACCTTAAAATGAAATTACTGAATTTGTTTTATATCAAAATACAGAATGTTCATGTTCAATGTACAGAATGCTCCTATGAGTCTGAAGATTTTAAAAATAAACAGTAAAAAAATTGTCCAACTGAACCACAGGCTTAACTTGAAACATGAGTGCTTGCCTGCTAGTCCAGCAGGCATGATGAGTGATAATGAGGGTAGCTGATATAAGTGTGTCCTATAGTTATTAAGTATTTACTGTTATCACTTCCAGAAACTAATACTGTGTGTGCAGAAAGGTGGTTTTTACCTGTACTGTACTGCAGTGATGTGGAAGCTGAACTGTTTAGCAGATTGAATGGCAGTGCTAAAATTATATGTGTCTATATATAAATATATGTATATGTATATAGGCCCACTCATATACGTCATCAACTTGAAAATCTAATAATGCATCACAGAAATCATCTTATTTTCTTGTAGTAAATTAGTTCTGTAAATGAGCAACATTTATTTTAAAAAGAGGATTCAGTGATGACTTAGAGATTCTTTTTAGAGGCAGGTTATTGATATTTTGCTTGCACTTCGCTTATTCTAGAGTTGAATGTAGATTATTTTTGAAGTAGCTTCTGAAAACAAATGTCTTTTAAAATTTAGCTTTTGTTTCATTGGGTCCAGTCCTATGTAGTGGCCCTCTAAGTTTGAATTTGTGTATTTTCTTGGGCTAACTAAGTGTTTAGATCATGCTTATCACCATGGTAACTGCAGACCTCTAAGTCTAAATTCTGCGACATGAAATCACTGCAAGTCATGCTCAAAAGAGGTCTGAGTTACCTCACTTTAAAAGTAGGAAGGACTGTAATATTGTCTCTCCCTTTAACTTGAATCCCTACACAATGGGATTAAATCCAGTGCTTGTCTACACTTGTGTCTTTATTCTAATTTTATATGTAGCAGCTTTATGAAACATAAATAACTTGTTACATAAAATGCAGCTCTGAACAGTGTGATTTATCTTTAAATACACTTTTAAAAATAGAGTATTCCAGTCTATAAACATAGCACATGTGTGTGTAATCTTGCTTCACTTTTTATTGTCCTGTAGGTTGTTTTCAACAGTACTGTTTTGTTATACAAGTTTTTATCTATCACTGCTATGGGGAATCCTATGGACCTGATGAAATGTTTCTTTCTATTCATGGCATTCAGGTTTAACTCATATGCACTGTCGAAAAAACAAAGTTTTGTAGGATTGTCCTTCTACTGATTTATTGATCTTTGTCTGTGCTTTGGAATTGTTTTGGTTTTGAAACTTAATGGCTGAGTCTGGGCTTTCTTTGTATAGCCCGATAATGTGAATGTTGCTTCATATTTACTCTTGTTTCTGTTTTGTTGGTCTGTTGCTAATTCTGCAGTGCTTGTAGTCTTCTGTAGGAAAAGTGTTTTGTACACACATAACAATGTTTAGTCAATTAATAAAACACACAAATGAATAGTTTTCTCTTTATGGAATACCATCATACCTACTCATGTTACCCAAAAAGAAACCAAACTTATGAGTGTACTCAGACACACAGAGGCATCTGGGTTTTGTAAATGTGAGGTCCCCAGGCACAAACCTTGATGCAAATACAGGTGCACAGACAGAGCTAGAGACAGTGTAGTGAATCCAGTGTATCTGGGGTGTGTTGAACCTGCACACTGCACAGACGACTTGTGTGTTGTACGAGCACAGCAGGCTGCTAGGTGTTTCAGAAGGGTCCAATAAATGGATGAAATAATCTCTTTTTATATGGACAAAATTCAATATCAGTGTTCACAAAATCTGCAGCTAATTCTCCTTAGGTAAAATTTCATCCCTTCTGTTTCTGTTATGCTTGTGTTCCTTCTCCTTTGGAAATGGCTTTTAATTCTGGGGTGTTTTATATTTGCTTCATCTCTGTTTGGCTCAGTGAGGCTTTTTCAGCTGAGCTGTAGGTTTGACAAGGAAAGCAGAATGTTTGTTGACATCACTTCAGGTTTCTTACTGCTGTAAACAATGGCTAATGGCACGGGTGAACACAAATTATACACCTCGCTTGCTGACTGGAGCAAGTTTGGAATTTGCCTAGACCTCAAAAGGTAATTGCTGCCACATATCGTTATACTTGTTCTCTGTTAACTGGAATGGAGGTGGAAGAGGGGTTGAGAAGTTCTAGGTAATGGACAGAACTGAGTGGCCTGGTGCAGAGATGTTTAGCTATACAAGCTCCTGAATCACATCAGACCTAACAACCGGATGGTTTTATATATGGGCAGATCCCTCAGTGGTCCTTCTGCTTGTGAAACAGCTGGCTTGCGAATGGGTGCATTTAAGGCACCTGTGGAAATTACAGACCTGTGTTTAGGTAGAATATTTTCTGGCCTATTTTCATCTAAGATGAAAGAATTATGTTTGCTACCTGGCTGTAAGTTAGTATGCAAGCTATGCAAAATAAGCTTGTAAAATGGGTTTTAAGGTAGACTGGGGTTCTCCTCTCGTCTCTAGATACTACTAGTTACTACTAGTACTACTAGTTACTACTAGTTACTACTAGTTACTACTAGATACTACTAGTTACTACATTCTGAAAGCAGCAAAAGCTTCCCAGAAATTCTGTGTTCTATGGGACATACTGTGGGCAACATCCATCGTGTAAGAAATGCCGTTGGAGAATATGACACTTCTTGTGTGAATAGCATTTTCTTGTGAAAACAAAAAGTTATTGCAATGAGAGTTATTGGTGAGTCTTCTTGAAAGAAGGGCAAAAGTGTTTTGGGAGTGTGATGAACGAGAAGGGACGCTTTCAGTGTTGTATTAGAAAGGTGAGGAAGTAAGCTAGAGCCAGTGTGCAATCTGCGTGGTTGTGAGTCTGTGGTGGCAGTTCCAGATTTGGTATGCTGTACTGGCATTTAAGAAATGTTTTAGGTGAAAAAGTGCAAGGGAAAAAGATCTACAGACACCCCACTGCAGTCACACTAGTGTATTTGACTGTAGAAGCTACTTAGGGAATTATATTGTGTTATCTTGTATGTGGGAGCTTAAGAACAATAACCTGTGATAAGTATCATGAAAGCTATTACCTTGATACGCAGGAGAATCTGTTAAGGATACAGTTTCAACAGGAATCCATGTTTCATGACTAACAGCATGAAACACATCTTCCTAGGCTGGCAATGCTATGGGCTGTGTTTAAAAAGTCAGATTCTTTTCTTCAAAATTTTATATATCTGTTTTATTTCAAGGAGTTTATGGACATTTCTTTTTTCTTGTTCTTATTTGCAGCATTACTTTACTGTTCTTTTTGGACATGAGGGGCAGAAGCCACTGGAGCTCCGTTGTGAGGATGAAGCTGATGGAGATGAATGGGTAGAAGCTATTCATCAAGCTAGGTATGAAATGAATTTTAATCCTCAGATCCATTTTATTGTAAATAAACTGATGATCATTTGAAAATCTAAATTTACTTTCTAAACAGAAATGAATGTTACAGTGCATTAGATGTATATTGCTCACAATTCATGGCTATGTTATAAGGAAAAATGCCTTTATCATTCATGCTTATATCACTGTATTTTATCATTCATGAGTAATTGTGTTCCAGTTGAGATTAGTTCAAGAAGAATACTTTTATTGGAAACAATCCCTAGGATTAGTCCTTGTTAGAGGCAAAGTGAAAAAGGGATGAATGAAGAAATAAGTGATATGCCAAATTAATCAATGAGTTTTTCTTAAAAAACTTATATAGGAATAAATCTAAGAAATATGAGGTCAAACCATTGTGATGATAAAGTACAACAAATAAAATTTGGACTTAAACACTGAAGTCCTGAACAATGATCAGTCTTGTGAAAAGGGACATGGTAGGACTTCCAGCTGTGCAACTGCATCTTACCCTGAGAAAAGGTATGCATGGTGAATCAGCAAGGTTTACAGCATAATCTAAATGAAAATCATCTAACTAAAGGTTTGTGAAATGGTTTGCAGAGGCAAATGTCTTTGCTGAAATGCACTTTCTTCAGCCTCCTCTCATAGACACTCACCTCAGCTACTCTGCAGTGCCATGGTAACGCACAAGAAACGAGGCAGTTTCTGAGTTGCTTAGGACATGAGCCCTGTAAACAGAAGTGATTTTGCTTTCTAACTAAAAATTAACACCACCAGCTAGTAGTTTTTAATTTAGAACTTGTGAAATGAAGCCCTGAAGCTGCAGGTCTTGTGTCGCCTGGGCATCTAGTCTTTGGATTTCAATCCTCTCCTTAGCATTGGTACCTAGCTGAACAGGGTCTCATTCTTTCTTCGAGAGCACCTGCTGGGTTGTGGTATTATGTGAACCACATTTTGCACAGTAGCCCTCTGGGTGAACACATTAGTTCAGGTCTTGAGAAGCTATGAGCCTTTGAACTCTCAGCCCATCCCAGGAGAGCATATCCACCAGTGGCCAGTCCCATATTGCTAAGGGAGGAGAAGAAGAGGGACATCTTCACCTTGTGTCTGGATCTTAATCAATTTCTTAATCAATTTTTGTGGAGTATGACTGAAAGCAAGAGAAGGAACATGACTTTTGCCTTGTGGTAAGGGCATTCAGGGGAAGTAGGAACCTACAGTTCTCTGTTCTCAGGATAATTTTTTTCTTGTCCAGTGCCAGGTATAAAAGACATGTAAGCAAGAAGAGCTTCATAACAGTGAGTTAAAATTTTTCGCTGGGTAGTTCAGTCTGTAAATGTATCCACATGAATTTTCAAGGCAGAACCTAACAGAAAATTAAACCAATGTTAAACAACACACAGTTGAAAATACTGAGAACTTAAACTTACTAAGTTAGTCATGAGGTTCAAGGTCAGAGTGGTTGACTTTTGACTCCACCAGAAAGTTATCAGTGCAGCCTTCAGAATACAGCTGGGTCTCTGTTGTAAGCAAGATCAGTCTTTATCTCTGTCCCTTTCCTGTTCGACTTTTCCCCCTTTATTTGTGCCTATCTAAAATGACAGTCTTAATAATATCATCGAACTGTGGACACCACTGTGAGTGATTTTCTCATGGCCCTAAGTCATCTGAAGGATCTTCTTAAATCCTTCCAAATCCAGAAATTACTTTTTTTCACAAGTGTATAAATTTCTTGGGGAAATTTTCTGGGGACTTGGACATGGGTTTTCTTCTTCTAGTATTCTTTTCTTGAACAAAATATCAACAAGTGACATAAAATTTCTGAAATGTAGTTGCTAAACATAGCATGTTTTATGCTACTGTGGTTACCTCATTGTTCTGATGATTTTCTGCTTCACTGGAAGTTGCTTTTATTTGCTTTACATTGTGTCTAGCAAAACAACTTGGAGTTGCATAGTTAGTTACTTAACTACTGGGTCTTCTACCAAAGATACATAACAAAGAAGCAAAAATAATAGTTTTAGACTATTGCATAAGGCTTTTCTTGCCAACTCAATTAAACAAAATAGAACAGATTTGCTTCAGGGATTAAATTTTCCCTGCATCATGATTTAGACTTTTTTCCTTGTGTTCTTCTGTATTTTTGATAAATGGGACAAGCTTCGGCAGCTTCTTCAGTGTCACTGTTCATTTGAGGCTAGCCTAAGACATTTCTGACCCTCCTCTCAGGTTATTGTTTTGAATTGCTAAATGACATTTTGTGTAGCCCTTTGGAGATACTTTTTTGTAGTATCTCAGGTGTCATAAGCAGAAATTCTAGGAGGTATTGAGAACATTCCCCTACCCTTAAATTGAAAACAGGCCTGGGATTATCCTGTTCTGATTGAGTATATTTGCATTTGTGAAATGAAAATATTTAATTGCTTTCTGGAGGGGTCTCATCCTCATGAGTAGCTATGGTAATCCATGTTTTAGCTGAGACAAAGTAGTTGAGGCTTTTTTCTTTTTTCCTTTTTCTTTTTGCTTTTCTTAGATTGATGTATACAAAATCTAATTTTGGATTGCTTTTCATGACTTTTTGCCAAATAGATGTTTGCAGCCATCAAAATCTCTTCCATGTTTTATTTATTTTGCAAGTTATAAACAGACTGTTGAAAAAATAACACGATCTCACTGCACCCCACGTCCCACTCTGGATAAATAGCTTTTTTATTTGGATACAGGTTTGTAATTAAAGAATTTTTTGCTGTGGCATTGTCCATTGTTTTATGGAAGATTTCACTTTGGGTGGGATGCTTATCATTTGGGGGATACTGTGCACACTTTTTGAGAGCTGGCAGGCTCTTGCGTGCTGCAGCTAGATGCTGCATTGTTTATGTTCCTGTCCATAGTCCCCTCTCCTCATTTGAGAGAGATTGTTTGGCTTGTGAGCTTGCAATGGGAGGTGCACTTCAGTATATTTTAATGAGAATCCATTATGAGCTCCATATTCATACCTACTTTTAATCTCTTTCCATTTTATTTGAAGTCTCAGTGTTTTGAGTTCTCAGTAATATCCAAAGTGGCAGAGTTAGGTCTGCTTCTTCTGAGTTACATTTCTGGGCTGGAGGATGTATTCCTGGCAAATCCTAATTCCTCCATCAGTGACTACATGTGGAAGTCCTGTTTTGGGATTTGTTCCAGAACTTGGTCTCCTATGAAAAAATCTGTTTCACTCTCAATAACTGAGGTGGGCTTTTCACTCTCTCTCACAAATTCCTTGATTGTTTTAATTGTTTTTTGCATTTCACTCAAAAACTTCTATGCTTTTTTTAAATAGGGATGCAATACTCATCAAATTTCTTGGCCTTTTTCTACTTTAGCTTGTTGAAATGTTTTAAATTAAGTGCTTCAGTCCGTAGTTTCATGTATGCTTTAGTCCTGCACAAGCCCACATTGCTGTGAAGAAAACAGCTGTCATTCTCATAAGTCACCCATTCATTCCCGCACCTTTACCAACCCTTCTCTCATGCAGGCACAAGTGTGAACTTAATTAGGAAACTGATTTGCGCTAAAAATAATTATATTTTGTTTACTTTTTGCCAGCTTAGTTTGAATCCGTCTCATTCCTCCAGGTCTGCTCACTACACATCCACACGACACACCAACAAGGGAGAGGGGAGTGCATGGGTGGGATGTGGGAGAGCACGAGTGCTGTGCAGGGGGGGAAGTGGGAGTGCTTCTTTCAGCGAGGTCTCTGATTAAAGCACATGAGGAGCTACTGCCCTTCAACCGTCAGTTTAAAAAAAAAAAAAAAAAAATGCTTGCTCTCAGATTTGTTGGCTCACTTTGCTTGCTAATGCAGTTGTATTTTGCAGGCAGTTGTAAGCTTAGTGTGTAGCTCAGAGCTGCTTGGAAACTCAGTGCAAATGCCTTGCTGCCGATACCTTGCTGTTGGAGAAACTGTATTAGCTGCGTCTTGGTGCTATAATAACTACAATTTTGTAGTTTCCAATTGGCTGAGAGTTTCAGTAATGCTCAAAACATGGGCAAAGCAACCTCATCTGACTTCCAAATAATGTTTAGCTAGATCGACAGAATAAAGTAGTAGGGGTTGCCAGCAGCTGGTAGCTTGATAGAGGGGAGGCTGCTGCTGCTTCCTATACTCAGGTTGAACCAGCAGTGAGCCTGGGCATGTAATTCCAGTGCAAATGAATGTGCAGACGTAGGCACAAACACAGCTGCCCACACGGATGGGCACGGACAGAAACATTCAGTGCCCACGTGGGCACAGACAACACCAGCAGCTTGATCCTGTTCTCCTCTCTGACTGGTCAGAATGAAGGTACGTTAGTGGAAAATACGTACAATACATATATACAGTACAGTACAGTTCCCTCCAATAAATGTGCAGTCTGTCCAGGAGCAGGTTCTGGATCCTGCAACTGCCCAGTGGCTGGCACCTGGAAGTACAAGCCCACAAGTGCCCGCAGAGCCTCTCCAGTTGCTGCTACTCAGTCCCCCTCACTCACAGACAGACACGCCCCCTTTCCAGCACACTGTGGATCCCCTAGTAACTGGTCTTAGACACTTAGTCTAACTGGCTCTGGACCCCATGTGCTTCAAGCTACCTCACACACCCACAGCCCCCCCCCCATGCACTGGTGCACTGTGAACCCCCCGTTACTTGGCGCGCGCACACACACACACACACACGCAAATGAGTTGCTCAGTCAACCAACCCTCCAATCCTTGTTGCTGTAGTTGTTCACTGGTCCAAGTGCCCTTTCCCACCTTTTTGACTGGAAATCAGCAGACACTCCTTTGACAGCCTTTCTAAACAGTTGTCCGTGCATGTCTGAAAGCCCATCTTAATTCTGTATCTTCTGTAACCCTCGCAGACATAGGTGTTCTTCGATATCCCATATCATACTGGAGTTCATTAAAGGTTAATGATACCTGTGTACTCATGGTCTCCCAAGTCACCTTGTTTATAGTCATAGGGATGGATTACATAAGTCCTGTTTCAAATTTTGCTGTTTCCATCCCTAATGTGGCTGTTCATGTGCCATTAGACTTTAAAACTGGTCTGGAGGCTCTTCCTTCTCTGTTGAAGAGTCCTGTAGCTGCTTGAAGGTGGTTAGTATGGGCAGATGTAGGCAATTTATTTTGTGTTCCAGACCCCCAGAGCCATATTACCTAGTTTTCATAAAGAGCTGATTTAGCTGTGTATTTTGCATTTCATAAGCATGAGTTAATATGACCATAAATAGTCCTGGCCAGGTCCAATGCCTGGTTCTTTCAGCTGCCTGAGCAGCTTTAGAAGAATTAGCACAGAATGATCCAATGAACTGTAAATCTGGTCTTAATTCAGTATCAAAATCAATTATATTTGCTGTTAGCACTACTGGAGCCTTTATTTTGGTTTGCTACCAGAACAAGGAGACCCTAATAATGAGGCACTGGTTAAACTTTCTCCAGTTTTCCTGCCATTCTCTGAGCATGTCAGCTCTCACAGGGCCTAAATGATAGATAATTTTTCTCAGGACTTTCATCATTTCTTTCTGTCTCTATATGGTAGGTAGTGGTCAGTCAGAGTTTAAGGTTCATGAAATATCTGTTTTGAGTCCTGTCTCTACAGATGATAGTAGAAAACAGCTATAGACTCAGCTTTTAAGATGCTCTGTCTTTGAGTCTTACTACATATTATTATAAATTTACAGAATTTCTTCTCACAATAAAATGTTAATACCAATTCATAGAAAGTTGTGGTTCACAGCAGTTGCTTCTTTCTATTAAATTATATTCAAGCCAGAGAACTAGATCTAGGCTGTCTGATTGCAAGTTGTTTTATGCATTTTTCATTTTCTTTTGACATTTGAACACTTTGGTACAATTTTCTTTAGCAAAGAATTTTGTATACATGCATAATCAAGTCACTGTTGAAACCCTGCCCTCTTCGAAGGCTCCTGGCATTATACAGGATACACAGGGTAGCACTTTAGGCATGATGATCTTTAACTCATACATACAGAGAGATGGATGAAAAGGGCTGTTGGAAGTACGTGAAGTGTATTCCAAAATCCTATCATTTTCCTTTCTCTGAACAAGTAGCAGTTTTCAGAAGAAAACGGGTAGCCTATTCTAAGTTAGTGTAGGTGTACATTGACTTTTCTAATTAACTCCTCTTCATACTGCTAATTATGGGAGTGAAGGAAATGTTGTTTGGTTTCCAGGCTGAGACTGACATTTTAGACAGCCAAAGCCACTAACTAGGCAAAATACTCTTAAGTAAATCTTAAAAGAGCAAAAACTTTTCAATCTTCCCTTTCTACAAAGTTTTTGTTCCCTAGTAAAGCAAGACTGTGGAAGTCTGGCTTAATGCATTTAAAGAAGCTGAAAAGTCTGCATGAAGTTTCTTCCCCTAAAGGAGAAAAATAAAAATAAAGTGGAAGAAAAATGTATATAATAGTAGCTTGAGTCTTACGTCAGCTCTGACTGCAGCTGCTGTTTAGCTTTTGTGATTCCGTGTCCTACCATTTCCCTCAGTCTTGAACAAAAGCACAGCCAAATCTGTCAAATTCTGTATTGGAAACATTTGACAGTGAAAGTTTAAGAATTTTAAGAAGGATGAATAGAAGAAAAGGTCCAGAGATTTTTCAGAGAATATCACCTCTCTGGATCTGGTTTTAGGTAGAAAAGACTACTCTTTGTATTAAATGTAAGTCGAGGCATGCTGCAGTTACTAAGAAATGCATTTCTTACATGTGTTACATATGTTTTTATCTTTGTAATGTCTCTCATCGTTGTAAAACAACTAGTGCTAACTGTGTTTCTAACTCGGATACTTTTTATCACATGCAAATGCTTTTTAGAGTGCAAAGAGATTAAGTGCTATGGTTTCTGAAAAAACAGGATTCTTACAAAGCAAAAAAGATTATTATTGAGTGATTTTAAAGAACCAAACCTCATATGTTATTACTATTTATGCACAGTTAAGATATATAGATTGCTCTGTGGCAGTTTTTTTAAGGTATGTTGTTTTACTTGCTGGCGAAGGTGCCCTGACCTTCCCCCCCCCCCCCCCATTTATTGTTTACTATTGCAGTAGTTAAAATATAAGAATAAATGAAATAGAATTAAATTCATTTATTTATTTTTAATAATCTATTAAAAAAGAAAAAAACCTTTTGCTTTATGATAGCTGTGGGAACTCATTCTAATTATTTTAAATCTAGGTTAGGTGTTGAATTTAGTATCTGTACTCAATATTGGCCCCCTCCAGCATATAACTGCACTAGTACTGATTGAAATGGCAGCAAATATGTATACATAAAAAGATTAACTGGAGAGGATGCACATTATTACATTTTTTAAAGCCTCCCGGTATTTAATAACAAATGTTCATTTTTATGAGTGCTGTAATAAGTAGAAAGAAATTTAAAAGGAAAAGGTTTGCAATCCAAAAATTCTTTCTGCCAAGTCCTGTGCTAATCTGACAGTGGGAGAAGGTATGATAGCCAGCATTTTCAATGATAGATCATAAAATAGTAAGAGATCTCTTGTCAAAGATTTAGGGCTTTGTTCTGCTGTCCTTTATGCAGTTTTGTCTTTATCTTGTGTAATTGTTTAACTCTCAGAGGAACAAACTTCCTGAAACCTAGGTAGACAATCAGTGTGTGTCTGTAGATTTTGCTGAATCAAGGCCAGCAAACAAGCATGTCATAGGACTGTGCATTTTCTGCACTTTTAAATTATCTATGTAAGAGAGACTGAATCACGTGAAAGAACAGTCTAATGAAGGTGTTGCATAGGAAAAAAAAAAAAGATTTCTCCTTTACCTGAAGTTTAGAACAGTACTTCTAGTGTGATGCTTGTCATGATGCTTGTAACTGCTCTGTGACATCTAATTGCACTACAGATACTGTCCCTTTTCAGGAAAATACAAATCAACAGCAGTTTGCCACCCAAGAGCTAAAAGAAAGACTGATATCATAGTTCCTGTTACTAATTTGAATAAATGCATTTATTTAAGTAATCTCAAACTGGCCTAAAAAATAAAATAGGTGTTAGCAAACTAAAATAACAGTTATGATGGGAATTCTTCTGTAAAGAGATCTGATAGGTGGAGAGAATTAGAAATAGTTCTGATGAAGTGCCAGATTCTCCTCCCAAGTCCTCCCAAAGGATGAAAAACAAGCAGCCCTTTAAATAAAATTAATAGAATTCTTAAGCTTAGCATGAGAATTAGAAGCTCATAAGAAGATCAGTGCAGTTATCTTGCTCTTGGTAACTGGATGCTGGGAAACTGGGTACTGTTAGAGCCTGTGTCTAAAAAGGGTATTGAACACTGTTTAAGTTTGGATCGTTAATAATCAAGCTATTAATTATATATGAAGCCAAACAAACATGGTTTTGCAGGTTTCTTGTCATTGGTACAATGTATATTCTGTCAGTTTCTCATAAGGGGGTATGGAAGACAATATTTGGCTATTTTTACTAACATAAATGGTTTCCCTTTTAGTTATTCAGATATTCTGATTGAAAGGGAGGTGTTAATGCAGAAGTACATTCATCTTGTCCAGATTGTAGAGACTGAGAAGATTGCGGCCAATCAGCTTCGACATCAGCTTGAAGATCAAGACACAGAAATTGAAAGGCTTAAATCTGAGGTATGGGGCAGATCCATCAAGCTAATAATTGGATTATAACATTTTGCTGTGTGCATTGCAATAATATTCAATATTTCTGTAATATTTGTTAAAATAATGGAACCCAGTAAGGTTAATATGTAATAGTCCCCCTATGAACCCATGGCTAAATGTTTTTTTTTTGAAATCTTAGGGACTGTTAAACTGGTTGGATTACTTCTTTATCAGGGACTTTAAATTGACACATTGCTTTGCAGTGTGAGTGCCATTGATTGCATTATTTCCTACCTGTCTTCACACAAGGAGTTTGATCCTCAACATGTTGTGTTTGGTTGAGAACTATTCCAGAGTGCTCTGAATGTTAAAAAAAATTTTGTTGCAGTCCTGAGCTGGTAAATTCTAAAAGGCACACTTGATTTTGAGAGGACAACCAGCTCTCTTCTGGTTCTTCCTCCATCTGGATTAACAGCCTTGCTGGTTTTCAGAGAACAGTGTTCATGTCCCTGTGACCAAATACGTACTCGTCATTCTGTGCAGCTTTAACAGGCTTGAAGAAGGGGAAAATATTTTTCTGTTACTTCTGTAACTGAAAATTTCATTAACTTGTGAAAGCATTTAATGAATGATTGCTTTTGTCAGATTATAGCTCTCAATAAAACTAAAGAAAGAATGCGACCTTATCAAGGCAACCAGGAAGACGAAGATCCAGATATCAAAAAAATTAAAAAGGTAAACATGCAGTCTTTGTGCTTAAGAGGAGAAAGGTGGAATGGGGGGGTGTAATTCTGTATTTTAATCTGTCTAGTTTTGTCTTTATTAGTTATCATTAAGTACAGTCAAATAGGAAGATTCCTTTTGCCCTGCCACTGCTTAAACCTCAGCTGCCAATGTTTCAGTGCTGCATTTATTCCATGGTGTATTTGATACTTAAGTATTCATTTTTACTTGCAAGGTATCTGTTCAGTTTCTTAAAGAAGCTTGCACATTGCATTCAACTGCTTGTAAAGACTGAAATTAAGTCATGGACTATGTCCTATGGGAATCAAATGTATAGCGACTTTAAACTACATACTTATAAAGTTATACTCCACACCTACAAAGTTATAAGAGAATGACTTATATTCTGTCACTGCAGCTGGAATACAAATACTGAAAATATAGAGAGCAGTCTTGGTCTAGGTTGTCAGCCAGTCTGTTTGATGGTGATTTTTCCATGATACAATTGCCGGTGTTTTTAATACCAGGGACAGAATTCTCTCAATCCATATGGCATTTACATGTGCAGTTTTTTGGTAATATTGCTTAAAGCTGGATATAACCAGCCTCCAGAACTGTGCCCGTCACTGACTCCCACAAATCCTCATACATGAGCATGGATGGAATTCATGCTTGAAATTGTGGTCCCGTATGTGTCACCCTTATTCTCATAGTGTTCAGTGTCTTAAATTGCATAATATCCTTTATGGTATGTGGACTTAGTTTCTGATTTTTTCTGGATCACACAGTCTGAGTCAGCACTGAGTTGGTACCCTTGTGTGAATTTTCCTTTTCATGTTGATTATACATTGTAATAGAAACCGAAAGTGTTTCTTTTAGTACAAGGAGAGCTCTGATTCTGTATCTAATTCACTGCATTCTGTATCTTGAGTGTTTGACAACTGGGCCTTTTTTTAAAAAGTTGTTTATTCAGAGTATACTGCTACCAGTGAGATTTTGCATTTCTCTTTCAAGATGAATGATCCTCACATCAAGATCAGGGCAAAGACATACTGAAATTTTCTGTGACCAGATGCAGATCTTTTCTGTAATCTTTAATCTTTAATCCACTTGTAACTTCAATGGTTATTATGCCTAAGTATATTTTTCCATGACATAGAGATACTTTTTAAAAATCTGCCTTTTCTGCATACTACTATTGCTGGCCTAGCTGTCTGATACTGAGCAGTATATTGATGCTTAGCTTTAAATACACGTGCTAAGTGGTATCTATTCAAAACAGAAAGCAAACTGACTTAACAACTATTTTGGATTTATGTCACTAGTGATATCAAGTCTGTCTTGAAATGTCTTACCTGGAGGTATTGCACAATAATTTTGGGGGTGTAAGAGAAATGTATAAGGGGAAGTAGAAGCAGTTAATAAACCTGCACTGTGTGTAGCACAGCTGTGCTGATAAGAAGAGGTACAACATTTGAGCTTGCAGTAAAAGGTACTTTGATATGTATGTGGTATTTTTTCAGCCTGTTTTCTGGCAACAAATATGACCAAGTGATTGTGGAAATTTCATTAACAAACAGAAATCTAAAAGTAAATATAATACAGGAGCAATTATAAATTAATAAGGGCAACCAACTTTTTTTTTTTTTTTTTTTTTAAACAGGTATTTCATTTAAAGGTTTATTTCTACAATGAAAGGTTTATGATAAGTTGTGTAAGGTTTTTTCACATTCTTCCTTTCTACTTGGTCCATTTTTAGGTCCAGAGCTTTATGCGGGGCTGGTTATGTAGAAGAAAATGGAAGACTATTGTCCAAGATTATATTTGCTCTCCCCATGCAGAAAGTATGAGAAAAAGGAATCAGATAGTTTTTAACATGGTGGAGGCTGAATCTGAATATGTGCATCAACTTTATGTTCTTGTGAACTGTTTTCTGCGGCCTTTAAGGATGGCTGCAAGTTCAAAGAAGCCACCTATCAGTCACGACGATGTTAGTAGCATTTTCCTCAACAGGTATGGGGTTTTTTTGTTTGCTTTCTGGAAGTTTTGCTGACCGCTTCTTCCCATTCTGCTTTAGTTTACAGTAGTGAGGTCTGGCACCTTTTTTACTCTGATGTAAGTAATGTTGCTGGGGTAGACCATGTTTCCAGGAGTAAAGGGCAAGGTGCTGTTGGTGATGTTGTATGAAACCATCTAGACCTCTTTGCCTCCTTGCATTCTATTTCTTCCTCTGCTAGAGGAAGGAGAGGACAAATCATGCCTCCTGTGGCAGTTGTCATAATTTTCTGTCACTTTTCCTGTTTCCTTTTCTCTTAAGAGCAAAATTAGACATAGTGGCCTCATATGATACAGATAAGAGCCTGAGGATGAGTACGTCAAATCTTCTATTTTCTGTTGTTCTGCCTAAGGAGCCTCCTTCCCTTTCACTTGCCTTTTCATATCCTATGAAAAAGAATTGTTCTTTGCATTAAGCATCCAAGCACTATCATAATGAGTATGTACAAATAAGCCAGCAGGCATCTAAAATTTGATACAGGACGGGGGTTGCATCCAAGTCTGCTCCAAACTTCTGAGAAATTGAACATGTTCCTTTAGCTATGAGATGGGTTTCCCTTTGATAACTCATCATGATCTCTTTATCTTACAACTGGGATGATCCCTACCTCTGCTGACCTCATGAGCTAAAGTACATTATTAAGGTTCATGTTATAGAAAAGTTTTAAGTTTCAAATCTTAAGCAGCAGCAAGCAAAAATGTGGATGATTACCACGGGTTTGAAGTTTTCTGCATTTTACTGATCCTCTTAAACTAATCAATGCATTGTCAAACATATTCTTGGAAAACATTCATCAAATGGGAACATGTTATTTAATAGATGCTTTTGTTTAAAAGAATTAAATAGAATATGCTTTCTACACCAAATACTATATATTTACTGTATATTTTGTAGAGATACTACACTAAAAATTTTAAACAATGTGATAAAAGGAAGCATTTACTTCCATAATAATATCTTCTGTTTTTTCTAGCAAAGTGCAAAATACAGTAATAACAGGGAAAATGTTTCTCCGTGAATTCTCAATCAGAAAATAAAACCTGAATTGTCTTTTAAATTCTTGTTTTTCAGTGAAACAATCATGTTTCTTCATGAGATATTTCACCAAGGCTTAAAAGCAAGAATAGCTAATTGGCCTACCTTAATACTAGGTAAGCTAGTTTATTTTTCTCTAGGGGTAGAATTTTCATATTTATCTTTGAAATTGCAGTGAGGTCTTTTTTTTTTTTTTTAAGTCCTTTTTGAATGGAACACGTTTCCAGAACTAACGCCACGAGATCTGATGGAGTGGGAGTCCCATGTGGGCAGTAATGACTGTCTTGCAGTCTGTGTATGAGAATGCCTCTGCCCTAAGCAATGATTAGACACAGGCCCCTGAATTTTTGGTGGTATTGACTGATTATTAACTAATCAGAACAACCATGTTTTGGCAGGTGAAAAGAACTGAGTTTAATGTTTCTAAAATTTCAGTTTATTTGAAACAGAAATGATTATAGTAATTCCCTTCCATAGAACATAATAGTTTCTTTAAAAATATATTTTGAGAGATGGATAGCTGGAAAAAAAAGCATTTCTTGACTTTTTCTAGCTGACTTATTTGACATTCTGCTGCCAATGCTGAACATATATCAAGAATTTGTTCGGAATCATCAGTATAGTCTGCAAGTACTGGCAAACTGTAAGCAAAACAGAGATTTTGACAAACTCTTGAAGCAGTATGAAGCCAACCCAGCATGTGAGGGGCGAATGCTGGAAACTTTCCTTACTTACCCCATGTTTCAGGTAGTATCTATGTATTTTTTGTGACTTATTTGTTCTTAATGTTTGGTTGATTCATACTATGATACTGACATTATGACTAATTGAAGATTCTTCTTGCTTAACTAAAAATACTCCCGTGCAAATTAATTTAGTTTTTATTTTGTTATTATTTAGTTTTTATTTTGTTATTATACTGAAACTTTGTAGAGATCATTTCTCCAGCTATACTGTTCTATCTCTGTTTGGAATCTTATGTGTGCTGAAGGGGAATGTGGGATGAGGACTAGCACCAAAAGAAAAAAAAAAAAAAGCTGAGAAACAATTACACGACTTCTGCCTGCTCAGGATTATGAAGCAGTCCAGAGAAGGATAGGTGTAGGGAGTTAGAGCAGCCACAAGTATTTTACTAGGAATGCATTTTGAAACTTTTCTCCCGCTTTGTTCTCCAGTCACCTGGTCTTTAGGAAAGGAAAAATATATTGTAAAAGTTTTGAAAACTTTATTATCCTTGTGATATTTTGTCTTGATCTGCCTGGATTAATTATATACATCTATTTTAAAAGGTCTGTGAAACACTGTGACTTTTACATTTCACAACATTTTATTTATGAAGAGAATAGTGAACCCCCTCAGTTCATTCAGTTACTGGCAAAAAAAAAAAAAAGGGGAAAGGGGGGGGGATGTCAGTGACACTTGTATTAGTGCTAGTTATTCATATTAGCCCAATGGGCCATTAGCACCTGTAACAATATATTTTTTAGCTTTGGGCTTGTATGTAATAAAGTTTTTGGATTTTTTGGTTGAGCTGAAACAAGGTCATGGGGTCTTGGAAGGGAGAGAGAGGGTCCTATTCATATGTGATGGAGAATTGTCACTGCTGATTTTTCACTTTAGCGTAATAAGAAGTAATGTTTCCCCTTCCTAAATAACTTCTATTCTGTAAAGTTATAGTGCAGTAATACTTGCTTCCATGTAAAAGCCCTGAAACTGCTTTAAGTAATAATAAATGGGTCAGGGTCCTTGTGCTACCCTGTGGCCTGTAATAGTCAAATACTGCTTATTCTTCAGTGTTCATTAGTACAATGTGAATTTTATCTAAATGCAAACAGATCAGTTAGCATTTTCAAAGTTACAAGAAATTTAGATGCACAGAGCTGATTAAAGTTGAGGAAAGGTATCGATGGATCTCCCAGTGAGTTCTAAAAGTTTTCTCCATTGGTACTTTGGTTAGCAGCATGAAACAATGAATTTAATGTCATCTTTGTGGCTGCCTTTGATGTAATCTTTTCCTTAAAATGTAATAAATGGGTTCTGTGCTTCCTCAGTCTGAAAATATACATATGCATATGCAATCTCTATCACCCAAAAGTTCAGTATTTTTGGCAGTAGTTATATTGAGAATATATGTATAATCATTTAGCTGTGGATATTCATTTAAAAAAGACTGTTTGCAAAACTTTTCTGACCAAGGTAATGGCTAATATTTAACAAAAAGCTGTACTGGAATTATTCCTTAAAGGGTTTACTGATTTTATACCTATTTTGTTTTAAGATTCCTAGATATATTATAACACTTCATGAACTTTTGGCTCACACACCACATGAACATGTTGAGCGAAAAAGCCTTGAATTTGCTAAATCTAAACTAGAAGAACTTTCAAGGTAAGATTTTTCTACCGTATGTTTGATAATCTTGAATCAAAGACTTTGAAAATAAAAATCTATTTTCTTTATTTTGGTTTGCCTTTTTTTTTTTTTTAAAAAAAAATCTTTAAAATAAAGGATCAAAACCAAAACAAACAAACAAAAAAGATAATGGGAAAAAAAAAAAACCAAACAAACACAAAATACCCCAACTTAATATTTTGGCTCTTGGTGTTTTTTGGCTAACATAAATCTACAAGTATCTGCTTGTATTTTGGGTAGGGGAGAACAGGAGTTGCTATAGGAACCACCTATCCCTGGGTTATGAGCAAAGCACTTTTCTTTACATAGAGAAATATATAGGTTTATTCACAAATATACATTTTTGTCATGAAATAACTGATTTCCACATATGCTTCAAATAATGCGAGATAAACAGGAACCAGTGCTCCCTGTAGAAACCTGCAAAATGAGTCTGTTCCCTGAAGTCCCAGACCATTCTCAGCTGTTCCCCCCCGTCAGCCTTTGACTGCTATCTCTGGGAAACAGTTTTCTGCTGTGAACAAAGGAATGCTGCATGAACTGCAGGATATAAATCTTGAGTATCTGGAGTATTCACCAAAGATGTCCTTGGAGAATATTTAGTTGTAAAAGAGGGATTTCTTTATAGCTTTTGATAATTACATGCTCCTGAATGCTCAGTTTTCTTTTTCTGTTAAGACAAAGTTGCTACCTTGTGCAAACTACCCGTTAATTTGGATCTGATTCTTTTTTTCCTTTTTGTCCTGCTGTATCTTTAGCAGAGGCAGCTTTCTGCGTCAGGTCATGTTGTGCCACCTCTTCAGGCTCTAACTTCTTAAAGAGCTGGGCAGGCAGTGTCTTTTACAGAAATGACTGTTTGGCTCCTGCAGTGTTCAGCCAGTTCTGTCTTGTTCTGAGGCCATCTGAAGCAGAAAGAAGTAATGTCTCCTTTCCACTCAAGCAAAACAGATGATTCCCCTGGTCAGGGTTATGTGCACAAGCAGATCAATCAGCTTTGACTTGGCTTCATCTCATAAGTCAGAGTTCATTGCTGATCCAACTAATTCATCACTGAATGTTCAGAATTGGAGACTGGGACTGATTGATCCTTCTCTGCTCATAAGGCAGGCAGTATAGACCATAAATATAAAACTTTGTGACTCATTTCCATCCCTTTAATGTAGTTCTGAGGGAGAAGCTTTCAGATAGTGCAGTCTGGTCCCAGTTTAGGAAAATATTACAGATCACAACACCATATAAACTTCTGGCTTGCTTTCAGCCTTGGAAAAATATGTATTTCTCCATGCATATGAAAAAAATGTGAAAGAAAGTTAAGTGGTGAGCCATCAAGGTTGTGGTTGTTAGAAGGAAGCAAGGGAAGTGAATGGTACATTTAGATGTAAACTGAAGCAGAACAGCGTGGAACCAAAAGTCAAGGACAGGATCTCTACAGTGTAGATTAACCAATACTAAATGCTAGGAAACATTTCCAGGTTTGTGGCAGCCTAGTCTATTAAGGATCAAGAAGTACTGTTCTATCAGCGGAGAAGGGTTTTTAACTTGGTGGCGTTTATCAGATTTGTTTAGGAATAGTCTAAAACCAAGTCTGGCAAATCTGGTTCCACTGCTGAAAAAATTAAATGATTGCAAGAATGATTTGAAAGGGAAGGAAAAAAGGCAAAAATCTTTCTCTGGAGTGATCATGTACTCCCATGTGTACATCTGTTCTGTAGCGGGTGGCAAAGGACATCAGCTACCTTCTGTGTCCACACTGTGTAAGTGCAAGTGAAAATAGACTCAACAGGTGCATGATATATTTCAGGGAATTTGACGTGTGTTTTACATTGTGTCTAACAGGGTGATGCATGATGAAGTGAGTGACACAGAAAACATCCGGAAGAATCTAGCCATAGAAAGAACAATAGTAGAAGGCTGTGATATATTACTAGATACCAGCCAGACTTTCATACGCCAAGGTAAGACATTCTTCTCTAAAGCTGTCTGTACAATCATGAAAAAATTGCATGAAAACCGTCAGAGTTCATGCTGCTGTCACTGGGCACTGGGCATAGCTACTCATGATCTGTGGAGGATAAGTCACAAAATGCCCTGACAACAACTAATTTGGGGCTGTAGTTGAACCCTACTTCTGTGCTGTTTTCTTCAGGAACCATGAAAAACAGCAGCATAGGAATGATAAAGCACCCATGGGACAGTAATGTACATTCTGCCGGGACTGTGATCTTCAGCTCCACAGAGACCAGGGCTGCCTGGCCAGTTAACATGGCAGTCCCAGCCGATACCAACATTTGGGCAAAAGTGCAGGAGAGACTTGAAGCTTTGTCAGTGATAAAGTGATTGCTAGGAAAGAAAAGAGCTGTCAGTTGTTCCCATTTTTGACTGAGTAAACACTTCTTTGTGTCCAAAAAGCATTAAATACATCTAGGAAAGGTTAGAAATGTAATTTAGGTGCATCCCTTCATGAGATCTTTCCTAGATGGCCTCAACAGAACATTTGGTATTTAGTAGAGCCATATACACAGCTGACAATTAATAGGCTTTGTATACTTTTGAAATCCATTCTGTGGTGTTTCTGTAGTCATATGGCCGAACTATGAAACTATGTTGTTTGTACAAGAGTCGCTATTAAATTACTTGATTCTTCATTAAATACATGCATTCAATATAACTGAGGTGTTGGAAGAGTTACGAATATGGCTTGGGGAAAAATACAAAGCTGTTGTGTTGCATCCACAGCCAAAAACTTATAGGGCTGTGATTATCCTAGATTGACTTGTACCATGCAATTTAATTATATTTTAGAATTTTTTTTTCAAGATGATTACGATACTTGGTATTCATATATTTGTTGGATTTTTTTCCCCTTAAGACTGATTGGTATTATTTTGTCTGTGTAGCCAGTGTTTCATCAGTAAATAGTTCTTTTTTTTTTCTGTGGGAATCAGTCTGAAAAAGATTATGGTTGAAGTGTTAGACCCAGGTCAAACTCATAGTTAAAGTAAATGAAATTCAGATTTATTTCTGGGCATGCAAAAGATGGTGGACAAGACTGTATGTTACAGAAGGCTGTATCACAGTTTATTTTTTGGAACATTCACTTTATATGATTTTGTGTAAGTGCAGAAATCTGAATAGAGCTAATGAACTAATACAGAGCCCATTTTCCTTTCACATCTGATGGTGGGGTTACTTTGACAGTGATGTCCATCTCCTCTTAATTTCGATTAGTCTCCTATTCTTTGGGTTGATGAGTGTAGGTGGGTACAGGAAACCTCTTTTCAGCTTAAAAAAAAGAAGAGAGGTGCCTTTACCTTTGTTCAGGCTTTTTCTGTGAAGGTTAGTTACAACTTTGCTGTATGTTATGTACTTTACTTTTCTAAGAAGAGATTGATTCTGTTGAGCCATACAAGTTGAGTCCATAGGAACTATCTCTGACAGTGCTTTGCAATGTAGATTGTGGATTCCCCTTCAAATTTCTTGGGGTCTGCTTTTCTCTGTCTTTTGCTCAGATCAGGCACGCTATAAGTCATGGGAGAATTTAAGGAACATTTTCTTTAAGATTCTAAATGAAACATAGGGAGTCTTAATCTGCAATCCAGCACTGGCTGACACACAGACAACTGGACATCTTGAGGTCTTTTAGATGCCTCCAAACACTCTGATGTTCCTGCCATCAGCTGTCATGAATTTACGTCTAATGATAAATATATCACAATTGCAAAATCATGGAATAGTTGAAATTGGAAGGGACTCCTGGAAATTATCTAGTCAAATCTCACCTGCTCAAAGCAGCATCAACTGGAGCGGGTTGCTCTGTACATGTCCAGTCACATTTTAGTTGTTTCCAAGGGTGGAGACTCCACAGCCTCTCTGAATGAGCAACCTGTTCCAGTGTTTGACCTTTCTTACAGTAAAATTAAGATGTCCAGAATGGTCATAGCCAAACTGAATTTGTAAACCAGGCTGTCAATGTAGGCTAAAAAGTTATTATTAATTTTTAAAATACAATGTTTTCTATTTCTTGGATTGAACAAAAGCTAATAGAGTGACTATTCTGGCAGTGCTGGATTACTGGAAGTCTGTAGCTGGGTAAAAATTCCTGAGTTTACACTGATCATCCAAACTATACTATTAACAAATGTTCTAAAATTAGCCTCACTTGCTCATTGCAACTGTACATTGGCCAGTTGCGACCATTTTTTTCCTTAAGAGGAAATCTCTAGTAGAATGCAGTTTCATTAATCACAAAAGCTTGATGTGAATGCATGAGGCCCTTGCTTGATGTCAGCCATGCAGCACATACAGCAGATGTGTTTCTCTCTTTAAATATTATCAAAGAGAGAGAATGCATTTCTTTTTTCTGCATTGAAATAATCTAGTTTATTTTGATTTACCTTGTTAAATGATAACATTTCAGCTCCATACAAGAACACCATTTAACACTCAGCCCATTTTAGCAGTACAGTATATGGTATTCCTGAAAGCATTCTAATGAACATTAAAAAATTAAATAAAAGCTACCTGTAAAGCTGTATCTGCAAGTGTATCGTATTTATAGATGCTCTCATTCTCAGAATCAAAACAGAAATGAAATGTACAGGTTCGATATTGTTACCCTAAATGTGTAGAGGAAATTTCAGGAGAAAAATGACACTGAGGATTTTGTGATGGGAAGTTGCTTGGGAATTGTTTTGTACACACTCCTTGGCCTTGTGCTGGGACGTAGGAGGCAGCGGGTGTTACGTGGAAAAGTCACCATTTTGACATATGGGAATTATCTCCTTCCTGTCTTTCACAGTTGAAGGAGATAGGTTGTTTTGTCCAGGTCGGAATTTAAGTGAACCTAAAAAAATGTTCCAGACCTTTGCAGATTTCTAGAGTGTAACTTTACTCCACTGTTTTGTTGCAGTGTCACAAATTACGCTGTACACGTTTAGTTTAAACGTGAATTGGCTGTCAAAGAACACTGTTCTGTTGCAGATTTACTGGTGTATATTTTGCTATGCCAGACAGTGTATGTTTCAAATATATTAATAACTTCAGGGTAATTAAATATATAGTGAGAGCTAAGTGTAGAAGAATGTAGAGAAACAGTATCTTTCTCAGTTGCTTTAGTTTCTCTGTTAGTTTATGATAGTGTGCATGAACTTTGAACAACATAATTCTTTTGATCATGTAAAGTAAGAATTACTAATCTATTATTTCATGGATAATTTGTTCAGCCTTGCATTGTGTCAAGACACTGCTCTAGTTTGAACTTTGATAGAGCAATGCTAGTCCAATATCTTGTTGCCTTTGAAAGTGGCAGGCCAATATCCATCCCCTCATGCTTATTCTGCTGCTCTTACTTCCTTTGCATCGTCACTGGTGCTTTTTTGACCTTGCAGTGAAGCACATCAGGGAGCTAAGTCAGCTACTTCTTTGTAGCGTTAGTTTCCTGCTGGTTTAGCTCTATTAGCTAGCTAATGTCGAGTAAGATGAGAGCCAGTGTAAGGGTTATAGTAAGGATAGATGTGTGGGAATGTGATTAGGAGGTCTCTTGGCTGCCCTGTCTGGTAACAGCAAGTTGTATCATAAAATCTTTCACTTCGATATATAGAGGAATTGCACTTCACCACCAAATTTAACTGCAGATCCAAATTTGGAAGCGATACACATGGTGATATCAATCTGGAAAAGTTGGTCAGAGACTGGTTTTGAGATATGAAAAGGCAGAGAAGCAAAGCTGTCCCCAGTCTGGAGTTCTGCAGAGCATAAAATTCAGACTTATGTAACCAGGTTCAATTTAGTTCAGAAGTGTTTTACTGGTAACACATTTTAGATGAGCTGTGGGGCACTGAAAATTATGCAGTATAAGATAAGAAAAAATGTGCTTCATTTCCATCTCTCTTGCACACAGGCACACACACACACAGAGGCACGCACACACACACACACACACACACACTCTCTCTCTCTCTCTCTCTCTTCCTTCAAAACCTGTTCAATTCCTCCTCTGTCTCTCTGGCTTGTAAGTAATGTATCTTTTGCAAGTCTAGCAGCTGTCAAAGTGCAGTTTGCTGTTTAGCTTAATTTTCTGATCAGTGTACTGTTAGTGTGTTTAACTTGCTAAGAATTTTCCCAAGATCAAATCCTGCCATGTATGTAAGTATTAGTCTAGACTGCACTTGCTTGAGTCTATTTATTATAAAAAACAAAGTGAACTTTGTGCAAAAAAGTGCAAAAAAGATGATTGACTTCTGCTTAAAATAGCTGCTGATGAATATTGATATGCACTAGGATGAAAAGTTGCATTAATAATATCATAATATTTGATGCATTAACACGTTAAACACTGCCTACTAAAAATTACTTAGTACAGTAAATTTTGCCCTGTTATTATCAGGTTCCCTTATTCAAGTCCCTTCAGTCGAGAGGGGAAAACTTAGTAAAGTTCGTCTGGGATCATTATCTTTGAAGAAAGAAGGGGAAAGGCAGTGCTTCTTATTTACAAAACATTTTTTAATTTGTACAAGAAGTTCAGGAGGAAAACTGCATCTTCTCAAGGTATGGACTTTACATTATGACTCAATTTACAAAGTGAAAACACAGCTTCAGTGAAATTTTAATATTTTACTATTTTACAGCTTTAACATGAGATGTTCATGTGTTGTTCTAAACATGTGAGGTGATGCACAGTAGTTAACTGATTTGTCTTCTCATTGCAAATAACAGAATTCAGTCAGAGTTCTTCCTAACTACATTTTTTTTCTAGAACCATGTAATTCTAATAAGATGGGGGTTAGGAAGAAGACATTGGCATATCTGTTTGTATAGCTAGCACTGAATGTAAGCCAGTTTTCAGTGCATAGAACAGCCAGCATAACCCTGTAGAATTACTAAAGAATATTTTCCAGAGATTTAATAAAATTAATTTAATAACTCAGTTCTGTTTTCCTGAATAGCACATACTTTTAAACTGAAAGCTCTTCTAAGAACACTCTAGTTGTATTTGCTGAGAATCAGTCTTCCGTAGCATTCACTTCTGAATAAAGAGATGTTGGGAGTTTACAGAGCAGATTATGTTTAACCATTAATTCGATAAAAATATTTCTGAGAGGTTATTGTCTGTTTGTATGCTTTCTCACTTTGCATCCCTTAAGTATTTCAAGTATTTTGCAAAGTAAATAGAGTATAAACAAACCTTTAAAAAAAGTCTTACATGTATTTGATTTAAATTTAGAAGATGAATTTCTAGTTGTCTTTATTGAAACTTTGTGAACAAGTCTGTATGTGAGAGAAATTATAGCATGGTAAAAATTAAAGGAATTTTGTACATTTAACTATATTATTGGTTTGTTGAATTAGGAAAACATTACATATAATATGTCTGGGTTTAATTCTTGAGGAAAAATGTGCATCATGAAATTGATCTTTGCCCAAGAGCTCTTGAGTAAAGTAAAATCTTAAGAGTAAGGTATATCAAAGTTTAAAAATAACGATAATGACAAATGGGAACAAATTTCAAAATTTGTGGAAAATGTGCTTTGTTTTCACAGACAGGAGGTGTTCTCTCTTTAATAGAGTGCACACTGATCGAGGAGACAGAAACAAGTGATGAAGATTGTAAGTTAAATTCCGTTGTTTGTAGAAATTACAATGTCTAGTTTCTTAAAATTGGTATCCTTTGATTATTTTTCATAAGAGAAAACTGAATTGTTCTGCCCTGTCATGAAACTAGAGGAGTACAGCATTAAACTGATACCGTAGAATAGCTGGTTTTGTACTGGGCATGCTGGACTTAGATGAGGGTTTGTTCTGTTATGTTTGTTCTTGCTGCTGACATACCACATAGGATTTTCAGCCAGTAGACTTGCTGAAGGAATGTGACAAATTATTTGCTGACTTTTGTATACAACTTCACCCGGAGGATCCCAGAAAGAAATAAATATGCCTTAAAAGAAGCAGCAGATAATTGTGTTTCTTAAATACAGAGGGTTGAGTGAGTTGGCAGAATTAGTGGAAAGTTTTTGTCTTGGACTCCTTACAAATCTTGACTGCAGGCTTGTTCAAATGAAACAACAAAACACAGTCCCAAGCTGATATTATTGTTTCTCATATTGGTTTCTATCCTGCAGTTTTAGGCAGGTTTCGCACTTGAACTGTGAAAGTAGTTTCATTAATTTCAGGGAATCTTCTAGTATGCTGAGAGTATATCAGCATAGAAGTGTTAGAAGGACCTTAGCCTTGTTTGTGTCTTTAAAAGTAATGTGTAGCAGCTCCCACTATCGCATGTTTGCAACTTTTCTGTATGCGTGTATGTGAAAAACCAAATGGATCCAATTGGATTGCCAGTCGGATTTGCTCTTTGTAAGAGAGATGTTTTAAAGTAACTTACATTTTAAATGAAGCCATTATTTTCTTTGTTTTATGGTCAGAAGTTTCACATTTTTACTTCCTTTTTTTTCTCCCCTCTGGCTGTAAAGCAAAAGGTTCTGGACAAGTGTTTGGACACCTTGATTTCAAGCTTGTAGTTGAACCTACAGATGCTCCTCCTTTCACTGTTGTCCTTTTAGCCCCATCACGACAGGAGAAAGCTGCATGGACAAGTGATATAAGTCAGGTAGCTTAATGCATTCTTTATCTGGTTTGTATTGAGATCTCAATTTACTCTGTATTTCTGAAAACTAATGCAAGAGAGGAAGTTGATTTCTTGAGGGCTGATTCACTGTCATATAGATGAAAAACCATCAGTGTTACCTGGTTTCCTAAAACTTCTGTCTTTGCGTTTAAGTCATCAGTGAAATGTGTTTCTCAATGAGAGAGATGAGATATAAAATACAAAAATGTCAGTTCATGAGCATAATACTAATGGTAGTCATTTTTATGTCTAAGCAGAGTCCATCCAGATACGTATTTTGATTTAAGAAGGATGGTACTTGTTTGTTCATAAACTTAGTACAGATCAAAAGACACCTAAGTTCTGAGAGTGAAAATATTACCATATCACATCAATAATCATATTCCATGCAGTGAGAAAATGAAATAATCTCTGTTTTTCACCAAAAAGAATACTAAGAAACCATCACAAATAATTACTAAGCATTCCAGCAGCATGCAGGAACTGTCTTTATGGTGGATGAAGAAATATGGTTTTAAAATACTTGAATGTCATGGACAAAAATATTATTTTACTGCTTTTGGCTAAAAACACAGTAGACAAACTTTTGTCAGAATTTATTTTGGGAAAAAAGTTGAATGCACTATGAAAAATCCAAACTTTGAACTACCTGGATCTGAATTAAGACTATTGCTGTTTTGTTTATGCATGCAACCAACAATATATAGGTCTCCTATAGTTCTGAATTTGAAACCAGTGCTCTATTAACTTCAAGAGAAATAGTTAACTAGACAAATATCAGTGTGGAATTTGATGGATTTCTAAAGATGCTACCATTGCTGTCACCATCTCCAGATGAATTATCATCATAATGAATAGAAATTGCTTAAAAATAAGTATTCTGAGTTACTTTCTTCTGGACGAACTTCTTTAAACGAACGAAAATATGAAGATAAAATCTCAAAATATGGTATGACCTGCAGCTTGGTGCGTATGGATCTTACAGACAGATCTGGTTGCAGACTTTAGAAAATGGTTTTTCAGTGAATTATGTTGTTCCATTGACATGTAAAATATTGGAATTATTTGCTGGGGAGGAAAGACTGTTTAAGAACTGTCCTGAAACATGGGATGCTCAGGAATAAGTCCATTCTTAGCCTAAATAGTAATAAATTTAAATGAGAAAGTCATCTGCCGTCTGTGTAGACTAGAGATCAGAGTTTGGGTCTGCCTCCAAAGGTCAGATCTTCTCCTCCAAACCACCCCAGCACCAAACAACGCTACTGTGATGTCGGGAAGAGCCGAAAAGCTCCACAGCTGACTTGAGAGCTGATTGCCTCCAAAGCTTGGAAGACTCTTAGCAAAGCAGTGGTAAACACAGCTAGCTGCATATAGATGAGAGAGCAGAGGGTTGGCCAGGTTATCAGGAAAATGATTAGACGGGTTTCTCCCTTGATCCCTCTTTGAGGGAGGGGCGATCTCTCAGCTTTTCAAGACAGGGGTATTCTGAAGAGATATGGAGCGAACAATTAACAGAAGCTTATAAGTGAAATTCTGGGAAAACTGAGGTCTATTAACATTATGAGGCAGAAAAAGCTTCTCCAGCCTTACAAGGGAAGTGAAGCAAGAGGTGCTGAGGGGATAGTCAGCAACTTAAAGGAAAAAAAGAAGCAAGAAGGGGCACAAGATGCAGTGCAGACTGCACAGACATTTGGGGCATGAATTGGTACCATTGTTTACAAATAGCAATCAAGTTAGTTGACTTAGTAGTTATACTCCATCTGGAGAGCAAGAAAGAAGAAAATAACACAAGAAGCATGCCACCTGTCCTGTGCTGGAGAAAGGAAATTTGGGTGAAAATTTGGATAATGCATAAGAACTTCTAAACAATTAAGAACAGTGGTCTCTTGAAAACCAAATAGTGTTTCAGACTGAGCTCATTGCCAATGAAACATTGCCATAGAAAAATTAATTAATCACGTGCCCAGAAGCATTTTTTTCTTTTTAACCCTGGCTACAACCCTCAAGGAGAACATAGGAAAATACTAACAAAAAGGACATATAAAAAGTATTTTTTTAGTATGTGGTCTCCTATATTTGCACATAAAAAAAGTATACATGTAGTTGCTGTTCACTTGCAGCATTAGTCTTGGTGTCCAAAAGTCTCTATCTTATTATATATGCATAAGATGTATAAGTCATGTTTGTCTATATGTTCTTGGTGAGACTTCTTGAATTTATATTCATTTCATGCAAACCATAGACTTACAAAAATTGCATCGGTTGATGCAGAACCTCCCCTCTTCTGGTTTGAACTTGTCCTTTGGCCCTAGATCCCCATTACACTTATTCCTTAGCTGGAATTACAGTATTTGTCAGGAAATGGATAAATGTGAGGCCTGTGCAGACTTGGGGGTAACAGTGCTGAATTAGCTCAGGCAGATTTATAATTGGTGCTAAGGGCATCTTTGCAACATTTAAAATTCACATGGGGGGGAAACTATGTATTTTTATTAGATATGTTTTTTTCAGTGCTTTTAGGTAATGATGTGGTAAAATCATAATGTGAATTGTTACAACTGCACTTTTCAAATACTCTTACATACCTTAATTTAAAAATGCATATAGCTACATAGATATATTTTAAACCTGAAGAGGCCTCTGATTATCTTGTTTGATGAGTCTCACGTCAATCATTATTTTACTGTGAGATGTTCCAAAGCCAGCAGACTAGTTTTATTCCTGAAATCAAGCTAAATGTATATGACAATTTTGGAAACTCCTATTTATTGATGTAAAGAAATAGTGGGTTTATATGTGCATATGTATGATACTTGATGAATAAAATTAGAAAGTATTATAAAGACAAGAGTCCTCTAGTGTTAGGTAGCAGGTACTTGTTGCAGACCATGTAAGTCTGATCCACTGGCAGACTGCTGACTTCTGAGAGCAAGGCTTGGTTATTTTAAGGTTATCTTAAACATATAAAAGTACAAACAGGAAGATAATGTTGTACAAATGGCTTCGAGCTACCCCTATGTACTGCTAGCATTGAACTACTTTGAGGCTTGAAGGACAGCCTATGCACCCCTCGTTCGTAGACTTCTTCTGGCCACAGGAAAGCATGTAATTTCGAAAGCAGTATGTGGTGCAGCCGCGCCCCAGAAGTGTCTTTCCAGCTTCTAATAGCTGACCCAAAACATTTATACAGGAGTTTGCAAGGAACTCCTTGGACAGCATCTTCACAGCTGTGTTTCACTATAACACCACCACTTGAATTTGTTTTTTCAAGTGTGTTTCTAGAAACTGTTTGTATTTCTCTTTGGTCATTTTGCACAGGGTAAAGGTTAGTTAAGGTATTAGTGTATCTGTTTCTGTACAAAGTATTCTAATTTTCTTGCTGTATTGATTTTTCAGGCTTAACACTCATTCAGGAAATGCTAGAGATACTTAATTTTGTTCAGTTTCAAAGAAACTTCAAAGGAAATTTAACTTCCTACTCAAAATACTTAATCGTGTGGAAAAAAGGATGCTGAGCTGAATGCTTTGAGTGTTCTGGTAAAGATGCATGGACTTGCAGATGTGCAAATCAAAGGCAGAAGACTAGAGAAGCATGTCCACTACAGTTCTTGCATCACTGCTTTCCATTTAGGAAAATACCTTGTACCAGTCGGTCCATACTTTGTAAAAGCTACACTTTAAGCTTACAGTGATATGAAAAGTGTGGAAGGAAGTCCCCTCACCCTGTGTTTTGATTTGACAGTTTCCAATGTTTATTTTCACAGTGCATTGATAATATAAGATGTAATGGTTTAATGACCATAGTGTTTGAAGAAAACTCAAAAGTCACGGTGCCACATATGATCAAGTAAGTGCAGCATATTTTTTTTACTAGTGAATTAAATATCTTGTTGGTTTGTTTGGGGTTTTGTTTTGGTTTGGTTTTGGTTTTAATAAATAATTTTAAAAAAGAAAATGTGTATCTGGAAAATACAGCCTTCTATTTTTTTTTTCTGCATTTTTGTTGAATGGAATTAATTCTACATCCCAAAATGTAGCTTTTCAAATCTCTTTCTTGAAATGGTAGGGATGACTCAAAATGGTAATTCTCAGTTCATAGTATTGGACTGTATAGGTTCACAGCTCAGATTTTTCTATTATTTGCGACATTGACTTCAGTTATGCTTCAGATGAATAATGTTACTCTCTGTTAGCTTTTCTCTGTCATACCAATCATAATTTTATTGAACATATTTTTAAAAGTCTTTAAAATTTAGGGGACTGCAGACAAGTACCACTTTCTAAGGTATTTTGTTGTATTACACACATTTTTTATTCTCTTTATTTCTCTTATTTCTAACAAAAAATTATTTTCTCCCATAATTTTAACTGTTCACATCAAGGTACATCATTACTCATAAACTTGCTTCCTTCACCCTTGAATTCTTTCAGTCATTTGTTTTAATAAGTGATTTTTATTTGTAGACAGAAATTTTCAGTACAAGATTCCAAACTTCTAATACAATTGTACCTCTTGGATCCTCTACAGATCTCTGTTTACATGAATTTTGCCTACTATTATCCAATATAAAAAGGAAAAAAACCATAGGGATAGAAACACAAGTATTTCCTTTCTTACTGTTATCTGTAACTAGGCCATTTCTGTCTCTTGGATGTACTCCATATATGAAGGATTCCTAAGTGCCTCTTTTTTTAGTTGTTGCCTCTCGTTTCTTCGTGTATGTTTAGAAATGAAAAAGAGATAACATCTGTGAATACACTGTTAGGGCATATACCTTTGATCCCTGAAAAGAAGGCATTTTATTGTCTTCAGTTTTATTCCAGGAACCCTCCAGTGTGTAAACACTTCTGTTACCTGCTGAATGTTAAAACTATGTCCATCTGTTTTCAAAGTGTAGTGTACAGCAAGGTCTTAATGCCAGTGTCAAGAGAAAGAAAACAATTGTAAAAACCATACAGGATCTTAACAATAGAAGCAAATTTGGTGTTCTCTTTCTAAGATTTTACTTCTGATTTTTAGCACACATTAATGTTTAGAGTCAGATGTCTTTGGGTGAAATAAAAAAATTTTGCCACTTTTCTGAGGACTCCACTTAAGAATTTTTTATTGTTTCTTTTATGTAATGCAGTTTAGAAGTGTGTGGAATATCTTGATGCTATATTGCTAAATCAAATCATTTATAACAAAAATATCAGGCAGTATTGAAAGATACTTTACCTAGAATCCATCCCATTTTATTACAAACTTAGCCTTCAACTAGATAAAAGAAAGGAAAAGCGAATTTGGAAAAAAAACAACATGAGCAGGGTTATGTAAATGTCTGATTTTCGGTTTGATGTCCAAACAAAACTTAGTCCATTTTTTTTCACTGAAACAAAGCCTCTCCGTGGTTTTTGCTTTGAAATTTGAGATGTTTCATGTTGTTCCCTTTTTATTTTATTTTTTTTTTAAGTAACTTTTTGGAGCCTGAGGGCAGGTGTTACCTTGCAGCCTTAAGCTTAACGAAGGGGTTAGTTTTGCTAGGGTCCATTAGTGTATTTTAGATAAAGCTAGATCGCAGCAGAAAAAAAGTTGCATTCAGTCCACTATTACTCTGTACTGAACTTACAGTAATATTGGAGTACAGGACACAACTGCCTGAAAGAGGCAAGAGGGGACAATAATGCCTCCTGTTCCATTTCAGAAATTTAAGCGTCATTAATGGTTTCTTAGGATTTGAAACATAAATTGATGATTTGCCAAAAATATAATTTAAATTCCTTAAGTTGTGACATAAAATACAACTGAATGGAAGCAGATATCACCACAGATTAAGAGTTTTCTTGTGCTGATGAAATACAAGAATGCACACGTATTTGCTGCTTCTGCGTTGACAGGAGCAGCTAAAGTGATACCACTGCTGTACCATAATCACTCTTCCTCTTTGCTAAAGTGTTCTGAATTTAATTTTTGTGTAGATCTGATGCTCGTCTTCACAGAGATGACATTGATATCTGCTTCAGCAAAACACTGAATTCCTGCAAAGTACCCCAAATCCGTTATGCAAGTGTTGAGCGCCTTTTGGAGCGGCTAACAGATTTGAGATTTCTAAGTATTGATTTCCTGAATACTTTCCTACATACTTACCGCATATTTACTACCGCATCTGTTGTACTGGAAAAACTTTCAGACATATACAGGCGTCCCTTCACTTCCATTCCTGTCAGGTGAGCTCTGGGGTCTTTCCCTTCTATCATAGATTTCTTACATAATCACCGTGGGATCATTTGTTGTTAGTTTTTTTAATCATGATTTTCTGTTATATAAATAAATCCAAGAAGAAAGTTCTTTGTTTGTAAATAGGATGTAAGTTTTTAGGTAAGTCTGTCTCAATTTTCTGCCCAGGCTTTGAGGACTAAGTGTCGTACAGATTTTGCAGTATCACACAGATTTGCACTAATTTCTTTGTAAATATGTTCAGTGTTTGTTATCATATGTTGCTTTATTTTGTTTCTTACTTTCAGGTCTCTGGAGTTATTCTTTGCTACCAGTCAAAACAACAGAGGAGAGTACCTGGCTGATGGGAAGTCACCACATCTCTGTCGCAAGTTTTCTTCTCCTCCTCCATTGTCACTCTCCAGAACTTCCTCACCTGTCAGAACCCGAAAACTGTCATTGACCTCGCCACTGAATTCAAGGATCGGTGCCCTTGACCTCTCTGCTTCATCTGTGGCGAGCAGTCCTACCTCGACTTACAGCCCAGCCACCTCCCCACCGCCAACGGCTGGCAAAGTACCACTGGACCTTAGCAAAGGGCCCTCCTCTCCCGAGCAAAGCCCTGGCTCTGCAGAGGACAGCTTGGAGAACCCTCGCGTTGACCTCTGTAACAAGCTGAGGAGAAGCATTCGAAGAGGTATTACATACCCACAAAATAATGAACATTACTTTTCATAAATAGCATGGTCTCTAAGGTAGGCTTGACATGGATTACTGCTGAGAAGTTGTTTCTCATGATTTTTTTTTTCTTCTGATCACCATAAGCTGTGTTGTGAAACCAATAGTATGCTCTCTATTTCTTCTCGACTAAAAGCTGCAGTGTGTTGTCTGTTTCCACCCCTTTGTTACTTCTTTATAAGAATAGTGGTATGGCAGAATGGCTTTGTCTGTTTTCACTTCAGGAAAGGGTTACAGAGAAAGGCAAAAGGAAATACTTGAAGCCAGCTGTGTTTCCTGAGGTGAAAGTTTTTGGAGTTGTACAATTACTACAGGAAGTAAAATACTAAGTTAAAAAGAAATAGAGATGTGAAGGCCTAACAGCTTTAACATGTTTACATAACAGGGCCAGTTTTTCAGAAAGATTTCATCACTAATCCAAACAAATAATTTATGTGATGCACTTGGTACTTTGGTGAGATTCATACCATCTGGTTGTTATCCATCCAGAAGGTAGATGTCTAAAATAGATTAATTGCTCCTGTGAAAATGCCTGTTTTCCTCTATGGATTGTGTAAGGCACCTTGGAATAGGTACTACTTCCAGAGGGCTAAAGTTAGTTGATACAAACTTCAATGCAGGCATCTAGAATGGAAGCACTGTATTTATAGATGGCAAAGCAAGAAGGCAGCTCTAATCTCATAGGATGTGTGTGTGCTTATTTCTTATTGCTCTTTGGGGATGAAGGGATGGTCTTCTGAGTTAGGAGTATATAGTATTTTTTTAGTATTGTTATGTTAAACAGAAGATGAAGAAATTTTTTTGAAAATGCTATTTTATTCCTAAAATTCATGTTTAGAAATTGTCTTACGTGGCCTGACTTACAGTCAGAGGAATATGAACTGTAAATCTGAGCAAAATGGAGCTCAGTTTTAATTGCAAGTACTGTAACAATAAAAATTGATATAATCCAAGAGAAAAGAAGAAAAAAGAATACCAAACATAAACTAAGAGAAGTATGATTGAAGCATTATGTCTACTCATTACTGATAAGTTGAAATAAGTGCCCTGGTAAGAAATTTAATGTTTTATTATGCAGAGAGATTGTTTTTGCAGAATATAGCCTAACAAAAGATCTGTTTAACAGGCAAGTTAGCCATTTTAGCATTATGGAAATCTATGCTTGTCCATGCTTTATGCTTTCATAAAATGCTGGTTGGCTGTTAACCATTATATTTCTGTATGTTGGGTGTTTTAAAATTAATAGTATAACAGACTTTATATATATAAAACGTAATAATTACTATGTACAGTTGGGCAAATTCTTCTTGTGCACTCGTGTAATCACATTCAAATCAATAGCACAGATTGTCCTAAAATATAGGCTGTGTATTAAAATTAATTGTAACTTCAGTCTTAGGTGTAATGTTTTTTGCTATACACTGTAAACTAGTAAATAGGTCATTCTGACCTAGTGTTGGCACTTGGCATTGTTGCAGGATGCAGATTTTTTTATGCCAATATATCAAATCTGGAAGTGTCATCTGGGCAGCGTGAGGAACATTTGGAAATGGCAAGAACCTCATATAAATGCTAAACTGCTGTCTGTGCAGTGTCTCCAGTCCCTTTGGGGATCTCCTGCTTTACACAGTTTGGAGGAATCTGCAGATAGATAGCTTGGTTCTGCAGGGAAAAGTCCTTTTGTCACCCAGCTACATATAGCATGTTGGGGAAGATGCGTAAGATTAAAAGTTTAGAAAGAAATCTCACAAGAGGTATAGAAATGGATAGCAGGAAAAGCACAAAATGCTAATCTGCATGTTTCCTATCATGCGTAAATTTATTTGTTTCTGAAGTTTTCTGAGTAAAGAAACTGTTTCTACATAATCAGGAACCATCACCCCATTACAGTTAATGCTGTTGCTCTGGTACTACCGGATTTCCAAGAAAACAGCTATGGCTTACTCTAAATGCATTATAACCATTCAAATTCTGTTCCTCAGGGCATATTATTATAGTGGTTGGTTTTCTCCTTGAACGTTGTCCATTTACATCCTGGAATTTCCACCATCATCACCCGCTTTCAAAGTTGTCTGCTTTCAAAGTTTTAGTTTTCCAAAGTTTTTGTTTATACATATCTTTATATGTACAGTGCTTACGCTGCAGGCACAGTTGTAATTCATATAAAGCGCAGGATATATTTTATCAGCTTTTTTTCCCCTCATTTCGGAATTAGTATTTTTGCCATTCCTTTTTTACTCTTCTAGTGAGTAATCTACTCTTCGGTGCTGTTTGGCCATTTCATTGGGCAGTTTTTGATTACACATCATTATCCAGCAAGGATTTTTTCCCCAACGCTTATGAAACCTATGAGTTCAGGTATCCCTACTACATATGCCTTTCACTGCATATTCTGCTGACTTAGAAGTACAGTCTTATCCAAGCTATTTTTAAAACTGAGAGCTTGCTGGTTTTCACCAAGCTCTTTATTTATGAGATTTTATGTGGCTGTATTATTGGTACAAAACTTTCCCAGTCCTTTAACTCCATCCAGAGGATAATTATTGCGGAGCCTTCTTAATGCAAAAGTTTCATGACATGTTCCAGAAGCAGTATTGTTTAAAACAACTGTATACCACAGATTAAACATAAACAACTTTGCATTAGATGGTATTTAGTGGTATTAGGTTGGTATGGAAACACTGGTATTAAGTGCTATTAATTAACAGCCATTCTTTAAACATTACCTTTCAGTGAAATCCCCTTTGATGTACATATTCTGTATCAATGCAGTACAGTTCAAATTGTTCAAAGTTGATCCTTTGTAGACTTTATATCTCTTGGTGTTTGTAAACTGAGAGTGATGGATCACCCATATACTCTATAATCTCTGCAGAGGCACTCCATATCTAAAACAAACTAATCTGACTATAATCTGTGCTTTAAAAACTTGTATCTTAAAGCCCCATACTGTAGTTCCCTATGGCCTCTTGATATTTTCATAAAACATTTACACTTTATAAATATGTTAGCATAACATAACATAACAATTAATACAATAATTGATATATTATATAAAAGTTGTTTTATATTTAATCTTATAATATGTAATATACATTAAAGAGTTACAAATGATGAATTATCATCCCAGTATTAACATTTATTCTCTTTTAAAGCAGCAGTTCTAGAATCTGTGTCAGTGGACCGGACAATTCCTGAAGGCACTTCAGCAGTGGATACCACAGAGCTTTCCCCATGCAGATCCCCTTCAACACCACGTCATCTCCGCTATCGTCAACCAGGAGGTAAGAACTTGATGTTTCTTGCCTCTGTCAGCCACTTCAAAGAGTTTAAATACTGTAGCTGTAATCTTTGCAGGGTATTAGAAAATAATAATGTTTGAATAATGTGTTTGGCTTGTATTTTGCTTATTTCTTAGGTATCATGGGTATTAAAAAAACCCCAAACTGTTAGAATGTGAATTGCACCAGTTAACTTGTACAGTAATAACCAGAAACCAGAAGCATAGTGGGACTTTAGTATGATGAAATGTTCTTAAATATCTTGAGCAGGATGTGCCCAAGTTCAAGACTAACATTGAATCAGTCCTATCCTCACAAAACTCTCAAGACCTTGACAGAGTTTTTTCAGCTACCAAGGGCACATATTTTGGGCAGCATATATAATCATGAAGTACACAGCACCCATTATTGTCAATGGGGAGTGACTGTGTCTGTCTCTTTGTATAACACTGAACATTTACAGATGGTGTCACATTATTTGTTGCAAAATTTGAATAAACTGCTCAATTGAAGAGGAAAAGTGAGAGCTGGAGCTCCTCAAATAGCTCTCACATGGCTCTTTGAAATCATTAGCAAAGCTGTGAGCTACGTCCATGAACACTTAAAATGCTGTCATCACAAGCAAACCATGTTTCTAGGCAGTTATTTCATGCCTGGGATTAGAACAACAAAACCAGCAGTCTTCTCAACTGTTAATAAGTTGCTGAGACACTTAAGTTTTAAACCAATAGTAATCTCATGTTACTGGGCATGTTTGTGGTGAGATGACAAGATTTGAGATTTGGAAACTGGGGGGAAGAGTGCTGTGTTATCTGAGTACTAGTCAGAAGCAATGTTCACAGCATTCCCTATAGAGAAGGTTTGATAAATTGTGCAAAGCTGTACTCACGCTAGGCAGTGACCTGGGAAAATACGTGAGTCTAGTGATCAGAAGTTGGTTAATATGCTTAGTTGCCTATACATTAATTTTGTTTAGGTTTATTTTCTACACCGTTGGTTTTGTCTTTTTTTTTTTTCTTTTTCTGTTTGGTTACTGCTTGTTCCTCACCAACCTTAGAATAAAGCTTAATAAAAAATAATCACAAATTTGATTATGATATTTTTATTTACTTTATATAAAGTCCTCTGGCAATGAAACATAAACTGTTCACAATGTATAAACATTAGTGTTAAAGTATTGCTTCACTTGAAAAATATGAAAAGTATGTAGAAATCGTTCACTTTTCTCTGTCCCGTTTACAGTACAAACTGCTGACAACAGCCACTGTTCGGTTTCTCCTGCATCTGCTTTTGCTATTGCTACAGCTGCAGCAGGGCACGGGAGTCCACCAGGTGAGAGAAAAGTGCGAGAAAGAGAGATAACAGTAAGATACCTAGGTCTCAAAAGGTAAATATTTCATAAGAACATACTTACCTGAATCCTAAATAGCCTCTGGTTTGTTACTTCAATCTGATGGTGTTTTGAATCTGGAATCCTGCGCTTTTTGTGGACATTGCAGTACAGCATTCACACATTCTTGGTGCCTTCTCTTCCAGTTATATGCCAATTGTGAAAAAACTCATTTAATTGAAAGTGAAATTGACCCATAAGAATGACTAAAACAGCTTAAGAAAGGCTGTTCAGGTACATCCACCCTATTGCATTTCCTGCTGTGGCAGTCTGCTGATGAAGCTATTTATGTCACTAAAGAATAAAAACATCTTTTAGGCTGTTTATATACCACCCTGTCCTGGGGAGTTGCCAGCAACCATCACCATGTCTACTTGAAAGCAGGAAAGGATGAGAAAGTATTCAGAAATATATTCTAGAACAAAACATGAAACCTATAAACCAATGATAGCTTTTCTTGCTGACTTAAATCAGAGTTATATTATCACTCCATATTTTCAGTTCATCATCTGTTAGCTGAATTCTTGTATTCTGTCCTTAATATTTCTAGTCCAGCCTATTACTGAAAGATTAATATTTTACATATATATAATCTGCTGAACATCTAGACTGTATATTTCTTAGTTTTGTATTCACTTACAATTTAGGATTTTATTTTGAACATGAGATTTTTTTATGTCCAGGGTTGGTATACATAAGAGCAGTTGTACTCAACTAAATTATTGCAAATGTGTACTGTGTGTTTCTTGGAAAGCAGCTATGTTATCTACTGACTAGATGTATTTAGTGAAATTTAAAATACTTGGTTTAGATTTTGAATTTGCTTGCTGTCTTGCTGTGCACCCTTTGACATATGCGTATTTTCCACTAACCGAATCCTGTCCTAGGTCGTGTTACAAATAAAAAAGCAACTTTTTTAAAGTCCACAAAATCACTTTCACTTTGCACTGACACATGCAAACCCACAGTTCATTTTGAGTATGTATGACAAAGCGTAGTCCAACTGTAAATTAACACCTGCCTCTTTTCCGTCATAACTGTTGGAATGTCAAGAAATTGTTACGAAGACCTTAGTATCAAAATCACTCATAAAATTCTATTAAAGTCAGTAAATCATCACCATTGATTTCAGTGGATTTAGTATCCCCTGTGTCTAAAGTTGTGGTCATTTGCTTGATGAGTGTGTGGACATCATGAGAAAATAATTTCTGGATAAACATTGATCAGTGCTTCTGTTACTCTTTTGTACTTCTTGTGATCTTTAGATCACAAGAGACTAATGTAAATTTTTAGGAACTTGACGGTCACAAACACATATTTAGTTTTTTTAAAATGGTGAATATCCTCTGCCTTTGGAATCAGACACTGCCAAGGAATCAGAGACATATTTTCCTTGATGAATTAATTCCACTGTGTTTACAAATTGTTCAAAAAGTGCACTAAGAGTGAAAAATACTGTTCTTTCCCACTAGGACCAATTCAGTTAAAAATGACTACTTTTGTATTGTTCAGAGCACAGCTTTTCAATATTTGTAGTATTGAAGTATGAAAGAAAATAAAGTCTACAAGTATGCAGTCAACTGAAGGAATATCAAAGCATGTGGATGTTGAAAAAGGAAAAAAACATCATCTCTAATATTCTTCAGTACTTTTTTGTGTTGCTAGATGGCTAGTTCTGCAAAAAAGTTCATTCTCCTGGGTAATGTAAAAAAACAATGAGATGGTTCTGCAGCAAATCTGACAAGAAAAGCGTGTGGTGGGGAGTCTCAGAAGGTTGAGCTGGAGCAAGGTTGTTCACCTGCAATCAATATGAAAATTCAAGGCTATAAACCACAGCTTAACCAACTGAATCACCTATTTTGTGACTATTCAGTTAATCATGGTAGAAATGGTATTAAAGTTGCAGAGTCACACAGTTCAAATTTGGGTAGTTCAGATAATTTTATTACTTACCCATGTATGTGTTACTATAATTATGTGGGGTTTTAAACTAATGTATTTTTTTTTCCAGTGAGCTCCTGTCTCATTCACTGCATAGGATAGGCATGATCCCTTAGTGAATCAGGTCTGGGTAGTGAATGAGATTTCTGTCTTTTTGTCTTTTTTCAGTTGGTCCTTGGCCTCACTGCCACAGACATTGTGGTGTGCTGTTTAATATACTCTTACATGGAACATAAATAAAATGACAGGTGAAATTCAGTGTTGATAAATACTAGGTGCTGCACGTGAGGCAAAACAGCTGAGCTCTGCACCTGGAAGGATGGGCTCTGTACTGGACTTTTATCACTCAGGTCTAGGATCTAAGGATTACAGTAGATAGTTCCTTAAATGATCTTAGTGCTCAGCAGGAAGTAAAAAGGTAAATGACATTAGTAGGAGAGGAACAGAGAATGAATTTCATGACGTTAAAAACAAACACAAGTTTGTGGTCTTTGTGCAAGAAATAGGTCTGTGAGATTCTGTTGAGGCAGACTGTGAGGGAAAGAGACTTACTCAGGTTCAAAAAATGGACAGCTATGTGCAAGCTGAAGTCATGAGTAACTAGACCGGCAAACTAGAACAGGTTCAGAAGCTGAAATCAGTTGAAGGTAGTAGGAAAGTATTAGGAGGTAAGGGTCATCTGTGTGTCTTCTATGCTCACTGTTTCCTGAAGTCTTCTGGCCGTTTTGTTTCGTTTTCCCAGGGTATGATCTCTTACCACTCCTCAACTTTCCATCTTTCAGTTCTGACTGTTCAGGGGTCCACTGAGGCAAGCAAGTTAACAGACTCACTGGAAGGCTCTATAGTCACACACGCTACCAGAACCAGACATAAAGAATACTTAATCATCTCCGGTGGAGGGTACTGGCCATAACATTTTGTACCTGCTGTCACCATGTAATGATCAGTTTATGTACTGATAAGTGTGCAAAGCGATGAACAGCTCTACCAGGGCATATGATGGCTTTGTGTATTTTTAGATAAGCACCTAGGGGAACGCTGCCCATGTTGGTCCTGTCTGCAGGCTGCATGGCAGCAAGTGGCTTAATGGGAAGCCAGAGTTTTATGTTGCCAAGCTGTATTACTTGTCTTATGATCTAGTCCATCTGTCTAGCTAACTATTAATCTCTACATACTACATATTTCAAACATGTTTTTGTCTGTTCTCTTCCAGAAAATGTGTATATTACTTGTTTATTTTAACAGCATGATAAAGGTAAATAGAAATATGAAGTGAAAGTACAGAAAGTAAAATAAGGCACCCCAGGTACACAGCTTGGTGCCTGCATGAAAGGTAATTTGCACAGTAGGGGTAAATAGAGCTTGTTGTGTCTTTCACATGTCCTTTCTCTTCTGAGGGATGTGAAGGATGGCTGGATGGCTCATGGCTTGTTGCAGTGCTCTGTCACTATTGCTAGGTTGCCGCACACTTTCATTCTTTTTCCAGTTTATAAAAAGAGGGTAATAATGCTAACACGTTCTAACATAGAAATGGTCAGGTCAAATCATCTTTATTCTCCAATCCTTTACAATTTTTTTTCATGGAAATAAAGCTCATTCTTCAGCAAGGGAAGAGAACAAAGTTATGCAAGCTTCCCTCTCCGGAGTTTTCATGGCTGGGTATAAACTAGTATAAACTCAGGTTGCTGATACAGGGACACGTATTCTTCACTTATTCTGAATTACCATCTCCCTTCTTATGGCTCTGTCATTGCTCCTAGCACTTCTGTTCTGTACATGCTTCTCAGAGTGGTAGATAAACCCTGAGCACTCACAAACATATGCCTGCTCAGAGGCATCAGTTACTTGAGCTCTTCTCACTGTTCATAAACCTCTAGAAAACTGTTTCTTGATTTCTGCTTGAATCAGTGACAGCTTCCAAAAGCAATGCACAAGTTGTCTAACAGCTCTGCTCCAATATCTGTTTTATAATATGGAAAAGTTCCTACAAAAATTTTAATGCTAACAGTCTCATCCTAACAAACGTCCTGCTAATCTCTTTTAGCTTTATGAGAATTAGGTAGTCCTTAAGTGGAACTCCAGGGAGCTACAGTGAGCCCCATCTCTTCAGGAGTGATTTCCTTCTCTTCTCTGAGAGTCTGTCACACAGCCAGTGTCAAAAAAAGGAGTGAGACTGGTAATGTGGGAGAGGAACCTTCTGCCAAAATACTCACCAATCATTTGTACTTTTGCTGCAAAAATCCTACAGATGTTACAGGAATTAAGTAACAGCAGTATAATCTATACAGCACCCACACAAACCCTAGCACTAGGTAAAAACAATTTATGTGGAAAAGTATTTCTTTCATCTGTGGCTAGTAGAACTTATAAATTTCTCAGGTTTGTCTTTGTACATTTTTTTCAAACGTTACTGCTTTTTTTTCTCCTTAAATTTTTATTTGTCAGCTGTGCACAGAATCTGAGCACTTTCAAGATCAGTAAGATATCATGCACTGATTTTTAAAGAAAAAACATCTTTTGGCATTCATTTACTGAAATTGCTTGCTCTGCATGCAGTTCCTCATACTTGTTAATATCTAGAAACTACGGAAGTGCTCTGTGTGACTAGAATAGATTGAAGCTTTACTCAAAATCTCTGAAAAGCTGGGAGGATGAAGCCAAATTAGCAAAATAATGCTGTGTTGCTTTTGTAAATAATGAAGTAAAAAGTACTAACATAAGCTTAGCAAACGTACAAATTTCTTCTCTGGTAAGAATGCCTAACCCATCTTGAAGAAAAATAGTTAATGTTAAATTGATAATTTTATTTTGAAACAGTTCTACTGAATATGAATTTCAAGGAGATTGTTTTGACAAAAACTTAAATTCAAGATCTAAACTGATCTTACATACTTTTTATAGTTTTTATACTTGTAGCAGACAGACTGAAAGAACTTCGAGAAGCTCAAATTTCTTCCTCAACTCAAACTAGAGACCAAAAATCCCTCAACATGCAAAACAAATGACAAGAAACAAATACTTAAACCCAAGCAAATGGGTTGTTCCCTAATAAACATAGCAGCTTTATTTCAACAGCTCTGTCATCCGATTTTGAGTTGGGTACATCAGTATTTCCAGCGTGCCGCATGCTTCAAAGCTGCCTTCCTCCTCCTACAGCATGCCGATCCACGCTGTAGAGAATGTACCATTTTTCACAAGAACAAGGTGACATATTATGGGAGAGGATGGGAGTGGGATGGAAGCTTGTGGTTGGCAGGAGGGCCTGGCTTCTTCAGTATAAGCATTTGTTTTTTAAAACACATGTGAAAGGGAGAGGAGAGAGTGAGAAAGAAGTAGGGAAAAAAGAGTCTTTGGGGGAGTATTTCTGACAAATATGATTTGCACGTAGGAAAATCTGCCCCATGCTAGCAAGGAGGAAAGATGGTTTTATTCTCTCTGATTTTAGTCATTTAAAGGAGCAATTAAAGTAACAGCTTGAAGCTTTGAAGCATCTAGACAAAAATGAATCTCTTATATACTATCCCTTTCAATTAATTGCCTGCACATATCTCTGGCTCTAAATTACCTTTGACTTGAATTATTTACCTGAGTATAGTTCAGGTGATTTTCCTAAAGCTTCTGCATTTTGCAGCATGTACTCTATCAAAGAACATTTCAAAAGATCTCTCAAACAATCAGCCTGCTAATCCTTTCTATGCAGAGAAAGTACAACCAGCTTCTTCTCTTTTCACAAATCAACTTTGGTGGTTCAGAGAAGTAATCTTAATCTGAATTGCCCTTGGGTTTGGGCTAGCAAAACTGATCAGTCTGTTTACCAGACCATTTTCTGGTATCATCTGCTTTTCCATAACTCTTACAGTCTATCCACGGAAGTGATTGGACAGTCCTTTGCAGCTGTAGCAGATTCTCGACAGAGCAAGCACAAAACCTGCTCCATTAATCTGCTAGCTGCAGCTGCTAAATGCAGCAGTATCTTCCTTCAGAGTAATTCAGTATGCCTGGGCATTCAAAAGTACCTCCTGGTGCCACTTCCACATGATGCCACCGAGGAGTTTTCACTGTTGACAATGGGTCTAAGACATTCTGTGAGTTCAGGATCGATGATCCTGCAGTCACACCACTGTTTATGGAGGGATCAAGTTCCTTTCTTAAACTTTGTATTTAAAAAAAAGTTATATACTACTTTCCACTGATTATCAGTTATGCATTAGTGCATTTGTTGCATGGATACGTTATGCATTAGTGATGGAAAGATGTGTGGAGGGAAGTGTGTAATCCTTTTACGGTATAAATATCTGACTTATTTTGACTTGGCTATTTGTGTATTCTTGATCACTGCCTGGGGTAAAACATTGTAGGCCCTTTCTGTACTTTGTTTGACCAGTTCTAATGTAAAGCTGCCAAAACTTGATTTCAGAGCAATTGAACGTGGTTGAGTATAAACAGTGTGGAAATACTTGTACAAAAGTGTCAACTTCAGGAGCCACTGTCATGAATATAGAAAGTTCTCATCTCCTCAGAAGTGCTGTAAGAGTTTGTCTGCCATAACATACCACATCTGTAACAGCAATAACAAATATAAATGGACTTTTGTAAACTACAGCTGTGGTTTCCAGAATGACACATCTCTTGAAAGCTGCATGAGCACTGATGTTGAGGCAGATGAGTCCTCTGAGCTCTCAGTCTGACACTTTATCCCTTCTTGATTACTGTCACAATATTAGATGGATAGTTAGCTAAAAGTAATAATTCATGTTTCACACAGATCCAGACTACGATGGGTCATGTGTAGGCCTTTCCATTCTGATAAATTTGGCACAGATTGATAAAGGCTGACTGCTTATTTTAAAAGGCCGAAATTAGCATGAAAAAGTTTCACAAAAGTTTTCAGTAAGAGCTGCGTAGCTTATTTTAGGTTGTGACTGGTGGTGCTATTCTGCAGTCATTCAAACTACTTGCCAGCTCCCAGTGTGACAGTATTTTTGTTTTGTTTGTTCTGGCATCAGCACTAATTGGAGTAATGGAATGACGCAGCTTGTGCCAAATGATACAAGAGAGATCAGATCCTGTGTGCACGTTCATGTCCGTGTGTCTGTAGTTGTATGTGTGACTGTGCCAAGAGGAGGCACTGTGGCTGTACTTACTGCTGCCAGGTGCATTCAGCACTTAAACTGAATAATGTGACTTGGAGATGTACCGTGCAAAATAATGAAGGCATATACTCCCAGTGGGATCCCACTGATCCCTGAAATGGAAAAGCATGTAGAAACATACATTATGCTTTAAACAGACACAGTATTTCCTTGGTTGTTACCATCTTGCACACAGATTGATGTGAGTATATAGTTCCACATTCAAGGATATCAGCTGTATTATTCAAGGAGTATTTCCTTAATTCTGAGAAGAGGAATAATAGTGTGGCATTACACCATTATGTTTCCTGAGAGATATTCTGGAGTAGACAGCTGAGTTAGTATGGAATTTGATAAAGGTTAGAATTGTGAGGTTCATAAGGGAAATTATTGCCTTATTTTTTCCATTGTGAGAGGGCAGACAAAGAGATGTCCTTGTTATAATTAATGTTATGTGAAAGGTGAGCAGTGTCTGATGTGATGTCAAGATGGATTCTACATTACGTGGATAGCTGGGTAATGCACTTCTGTGTTGTGCTGTACTAAATGATTCAAATTACATCAGTGGTTAAAGCTAACCTTTAGAAAAGTATATATTTCTTCTGTCTTTTGTACACAAGTATCCATGTCTAAAGAAAACCAGAAAATGAGTGTCTTTTTCAAGTTGATACCCAGTGTGATGCCATAAACATTGCTATTAGTAATAGTTACAGTAATTTTGCACTACTGTAATTCTCTATGTTGTAACATCTCATTCTCTGTACTGCAAAAGCTTTGTGGAACTCTTCCTTGTGAATCTAAACCTGAAAGAAAAAAAAAAAAGTGATGGTGAGATCCCAATCAATAATCAAGATGTAAAGAATTTAATCCTTCTGAATCTGCAGTTTATCCCAGTGGGACTACTCTTCACAGGAGTAAATTGGCACAGCTGGGTCACAAATATCTTGGAGAGTGTTTCTAGACAGTTGGAAGCAGACCTTAATATTAACTGTACTTCTTCAGGTCATGGGTTCCCACATGGAACTTCAAGATTGCATTTGAGGGCATCTAGCCTCCTGTCAGGGATATGGGATCATCAAATCATGCCTGAAATCGTTGCAGGCATATGCTTATCAATCCTGCTTGCATTGTGACCCTCCCTGGTTCCCCCTTTCTGTCAGTGATCAGAGATACTTAATTCCAAGAAGAGCTGGTGTAGGATTTGTTATCCTCCCCTGATCCTTTACACGGGACAACCAAGTTTTTTTACTTGTCATTTTTGTTTGACTAATGGCTTTAGCCAGGAACTGGGAAAGTGAGTTCGAGTTCCCTCTTGGGAACATGTTTTAATGAGATTTCCAGAACAATTTATGCAGATTCACAAGGTTTGAGAAGCACTGAGATATGAACACTGAACTTCCCTGCAGTTCCCCATTTCAATTAAAAAACTTCAGGTGGGAAGTACCATTGACTTACTCTACAGCTGAAACTGTTCTCCATTAAAAAAGTTTGTGTGACAAATAACAGGTGGTGTATACCCAACCAGCTTTCCTTCCTGGTGGCTGAAGGGTTGTCAGGAGTTGCCCAGGTGTCATTGCTAAGGTAGAGGTGGCCAGTGCTGATGTTTCGATTGGACCACTGGCTGGCTGGGGGACTTGGTGTGAGGTGCAGTGTGTGGAGTCAGTGGGGGCTGGTGACGATGCCACAGCAAAGAGGCAAACTTGCTTTCTGTTCCAGCCTGCATTTTTAATACAGGCTATGTTCAACAGGCTGCTTTTATGAGATGAGTGTATGTTTTCTCTTGCCAGAGGATATTTTACTGGGAAATTGGTAGCAAAATGAAAATAGAGATTAAAACTAATTTGTTTGGAATCTGCCTTCTAATTCAATAACCCTGAATGTTATTCCTTTCCTCTGAATATTCACCTACTCTGTAGTGCATTTGAGTATAGACTTCTATTTTTGTTCCAGAATTAGGAGCCCTTTGAATTTAACAAAACTGTTGCTTAGCAATTTTGGATAACTGGAGAAACATTCATGTTTAGACTGATTTGAATCTCCCCTTGCAATTTTCTTAGAGCAGTAACTTTGAATTAAAAGAATGACTTAAAAACGAAGTTTTGTCTGAAGTGATTCCTGCTCTTGGAAGTTAAGAGCCAGGGGGAAAATGATTTTTTTTTTTTCACTTTAGTAGAAATTCAGGATTCCTTTTTTTAATGTGTTCCTCTCTCTTGAATTTCTTATTAGTTTATTAGAGGAGCTGTCTACTCAGGGAAAAAAGTATTTGCACTGGACATTTCCTGAGTTACGACACTGTGAACCATGTTTGCTGACCTGTTGCATTAAATCCTGAGCAGCTGTAGGGAAAACTCTTGTTTTCATAGACATGTGCAAACAAAAGTGGAAAAAATTCCTTTGTCTAAGATGGTAGACTAGTACAGTCCCTATTCCTGCCCCCCCAAATGGCTCACCACAATCCTACTGCAATTAGATGGGATGTGTTGAATATGTATTTTCTGGGGGTTTAGTTGAGCTTCTCTGGGAAACTCTTAGTTGGTATTTCTCTCAGCTCCTAAGCTGAGGAGGAGAGAAGCTGGAATGAAGCTGTGACCGTTGCATGCAGGAAACCAGCCCTAGTATCTCAGTGTTGCAAGCAGGGAGTTTGACCAGAAGGTCTGGTTAGTAATGAGGACAGGTTTGTTTATATTCTCTATTATCTTCCTCACATTTGGTGCACCCAGTGGTGTGTGTGGAGTGGGGAGAGAAGTGGAGAGGATTTGTGGTTTTTTCCTTTCTTATTTTTTTCCTTAGCCTATGTGTTGCTTGCATAATTAATATTTGTTTATGCTACTATTGAGTTGCTTGATTTGTGTCTCAATCATAAGTGGTCTGGTAACTGCTTATGAGCTGGTTGTTTTGTTCAGAGATTTTTTGTTGACTGGTATGCATCATGCCAATTTTTGTTTTGCATGACAGTCAACTATCTGTTCACAGATGGTCTGAAAAATGATACATTTGGCTCTTTGCAATTATAGCCTCCTTTCCATTTAACCTTTACTCCTATTGTCATTAAAAAAATCTAAATAACTTTGCAAACTACTTCCTTTAGCTTATAAAAAAAGGCCAGACCAACTACAGGAAAAAATTCCAAAAGATTTTTTTTCAGTTTTCTGTTTCTAACTATACATTTTCATAGACTTTATTTTAACCTTTCCTTTGTGGCAGAGCACATGGAGCATTTTAAAGATCTGAAAGCTTACTTTGAATAGTTCTTGAAAAGACTGTGATCATTATGCAAAAAAGATCTGCTATACTTTTTGTGTTGCTGATAGAGCAGGTTGAGAGTATAGACAATGTGTAATTAAAGAAATCAAGAGCTAGAGATCACTTGAAATGCAGAAATACATCAGCAGGTAAAAATTGGTTATATGTTCCCTGAAGACTAAGAGACATAGCAGGAACACAGGAAAACCCACTTGGCTGAAGTACAAATTCAAAGAATTATCAACTGCAGTGTGCCATTCTTGTCATTATTCATGGAAGATAATTCAAACATTGCTGCAGCAAAAAAAAAGTGTCTAAGATGTACGAAACCAGTCACAAATGTAATCATTAAGGTAGGCTCTTCAAAAAGGCTTTTCTTCTTTGTCAATTGTTCCCTATAGTTCTTTTATATAAATAAGTGATAGGAGAAAATTCTGCTGTCAAATTGCACATTTGACATGATATTCTGCAATCTGAAAACACAGTTGGCAACAACAGCCTTTGAATTCCAGGCTCTGTTCTTTTCTGGAGATATATCTGTAAATAAAGGCACAAGATTTGGATGATTTTGCCTAAGACTTCAGTAGAAAAATTGGACCAGGAGTTTACACATGCATGCACACACATATACTTCTGTGTGCAAACAAGTATCATTTTGAAGATACATGCATGTACACCAAAATTTTGCACTAGGTTTTAGTGATGACATTATCTCCTTGTTTCCTCTATTTGCTGTTGCTGAAAGAGGAAAAGAATAGGATGTTGTCCAGTGGTAATGGAGTACTGCTACTTACAGTTGTGGAAAACTCATCCTACAAAATACAGTAGTCTAAAGCTCCCAGATGCTCATTCCCTGTGTTGTTACAATATATGTAAGCGCTAAAGCATGCACGTTGTTTTTGTCTGTCTTTACAAGAGAAGGGAACAATGTTATTTTCTCTGAACCCGTGCATTTATTCCAATAAGCCAAAAATGCAGTCTTGTATTGCTGATGAATTTTAGTTAGAAAAAAAATGCAGACTCTTTGGTGGTTTTTACTTCTGAGTTAGGGATTTTTTGTAACAAGTTGTGTAACTTGTAATTGCAAGCATGTTTTCAGTGTTTAGCAGTTTTTAAAGATTTTCTTCCAAGTGTGAGACTCTGATATAGTCTCCTGAGAGACTATCTCCATTAAAAAAACAGAAATCCCAAGAGTGTGTGACAGTTATATCTGCAGCAGTAACCCTGTTTTTAAGGATTTTTAAAGGACAAATTTTCAAATTTGAACAGTTCTTTCAGTTTAAAGGAATATTTTCATTCTTTGTGGTACTCATGTTTTAACCATATATTTTCATAGTATTATAATTCTCAGAGCAACCATACTATTATTAGGAGTTAGAATAGTATCTTAATCTTAAGCATATTCTTTAGCCACTTACCTTTTTTTCCCATCCATTAAACCAAAATTACTTGATATATTTTTAGACTTCTGGATTTAGTTCAAGTTTACAGCATAATTATGACATAAGTGCTTTATCTCGATGTTGTGTTCTTTGTCTGATTAGGGAAAAAAAACATTTCTAAAGCAAGGGTAATTTAAATATAGTTTACCAACCTTTCCCTTAAATATTTTGCTGAAATTAAACAGTCACTATAGCTTTATCTGTGTTATACTATTGTACATCAGCTGGTGCATGTGAATCCATGGGATTTACCTTACTAAGACTATAATCCCTTGACTTGATTTGATAGTTAGATTGTATTTGTGGTGGAGGCATTAGGCAGAAGAACCAAATACATACTTGGAATTATTTCTGACGTGGGTGGTTACAATAGGGATTTTCAGTGGCATATTTCTTAGAACAAAATGATTTCATATGTCCTGAGGAGCAGTGAAAGTGAAATTAAAAGTCTGAAATACATTGGACACTTGATTTCTTTTGCTTTTTAATAGTTGTTTCTTCCAATACTGTATGAGTTAACAAAATTTTGTGAAACAAACTCAAACCCTGGCATAGTGAACTAGTGAAATATGCCTGTCTCTTAAACTGAAGTAGCCCAAAGATCGTGGCTAGACTTGATAGCTCCTACTTTCAGACTGCTCATATGATCTGCTCCATTATAAATCTGAATGTGCACATCTGAGAATTACTAAAAAAAAAAAAAAGAGGAGGAACTGTATTAGTGATGAAATATGCTATTCTTTATGCAGTGAGTAAGAGTTCACTATCTTTATGCTTTTCATCTCTGTTGACATGGTCTTCTTTTCCAGCTCTGCCATTCTTCAGCTGGCTAGTTTATGGCAACCTGATATCATAATTAAAGAAATTAAAAGAGCAGAATCAGTGGCAGTTTTGATTTCTTATCAGTATTAAGCTACTCACTCTGACACGTTTCTGAAAATGTGTGAAACTCAATTACTTGCCTGAGAGTGCATGACCGGTAAAGATGGATACCTTTAAACAGTCATCCAAGCTTTTTTAGGTATGTCAAGGAAAACTTATAATTAGGTTTTTTGTGCTGCATATATATTATGAAGACTTTTCTTTTGTGCTGCATATATTGGAGAGGCTTTTTCAGTTTTAATTTGTGGATGAAAACTGCTCTGCTCCAAGCCTGAGCAGTTAGTATTTATTCTTGATCCAGGTCAGACAGTAACACTGATGTTTGCCAAGCCTAAGCTTTCAGGATTTTGAGCCAGGCTGAATCATGAAACTAGCCTACAACTCATTAGCATGTTTATCAGAAGAAAAAAAACCACAAGACAGAGAACTACATTTGACACTTTTTTTGATTATTTGTCATCTGTCTTGTGAACCATGAATGTTTCCCTTTCACCTCCCTGGGACTCTATCGGGTTTGCTGTGACCTCCTCAAAGGTTAGAGTGCAATTTTCTCCTATGTTAGGTGCTAATGCAGCTTCAGTGCATGATTCCAGAATATTTCAGTGAAGCCAACATAAAGAAACTTTTTCTGAAATGAAGTTTTTTGCATAGAAAGACCCCAGAAAGTTGTTGAAGTCAGTCTCCGCAACTTCAAACAACTTAGACCTAATTCTTCTGAGCAGAAGTTATTTTTTGTATAGGTAAAGCCTTAAAAATAGATAAATTATCAAAACTTTTGACAAATTAATTACTGTGGTCAGGAATCTTGTGTTGCTGTATTAATGCAGAAAAGCAAAATACAGAGAGTACAGTTACTGTAACTAGACTGAGAGTTTTTGACAGCTTAAGTGAAATAGAAAAGTGAAGGTTCATCGTGTAATTTCTTTAACATACACAGTGCAGAATTTAACATAATACAAATGTTCCTTTTGGATGAGGTGGATTTAAAAGAGGAAATAATGTAAATTGCTGATAGAGTCAGGTTTGTTCAGTAGAACAAGAAAAAGTGGGACAGGATTTTGCTATAGGGACTTCTTATTAGCTTTTTAGGAGAGGGTCTGTTCTGTGTCTCACACAGACATGTGATAAGATCTTTGGATGTGGTCCGGAACAGCAATTCCAAAGGTGGAAATACTGACACATCCTACCTGCAGACATTGATTGCCTATGGTTTTTTGCTTTATGAACAGGGTAGATAATGACATCTACAACTGGAAATTGCTTTAGACTTTCACATAAGAGCTGTATATGTACAGGATATTGTCATAATTTAATCTAACTTTGTCTGCAGGTGTTGAGATTTATTTTTTTTAAATACCTTTATCACCTTTTTTAAAAAATCTTTGGTGACAGTGGAAGCTATAAAAATATTAGTTTTTATTATAGTGCACATAAGAAAAACATCTGAAGGTGAAACTGGATTTTGCATGACATAATTGGAAGACAAGTACATGAACAGAATTATTATATTGAAAGAAGTAATTCACTGAAATTAGCAAAGCTGGCAGGTTAACATTGTGTTTGACAGCCTGTGGTAAAATTTCTGCATCACCAACATGTGAATAAACTGTTTGTGGAAGCAGTATATATTAATCTCAGCAGATACTGGGGAAAACATAACTGAAAAGTAGCACTCATTGAAGCAGTTGCCCGTAAGGTGATTAATGATTAGAAACACTGCTGAAATTTCTAATGTAGAAAGATTGCTTCCTTCAGGAGAGAAACATATTCACCATGGAGTGTTTCAGGTTATTTCACCATGGAGTCTGGATGTGGACAGTTCCATCCAGAATCCTAATTAAAATGTTGCAAAGATTGGCAGCCTGCTAGGTGAGTTCACCTATTTCCTCTCTTGGAGTCACAGTGAAGATGAACTTAGGAAAAATCATACCTACTTTGCCACTGATGTAAGTGTAATGTGTGCGGTTAGCTCCCCAACTGCTGAATGCCAAGGATAACACACTATGGAAAGGACCGCTTCAAAATTGCCCCCTTTAAAGACACTTTCTGCAAGCATTTTCTTCTGGATACCAATCTAGATAAAATTTTATCTGAAGCTTGGGGGAGAGTGGCTGAAAAGCTGCCTGGCAGAAAAGGACCTGGGAGTGCTGGCTGACAGCCGACTGAATGTGAGCCAGCAGTGTGCTCAGGTGGCCAAGAAGGCCAACAGCATCCTGGCTTGTATCAGAAAGACTGTGACCAGCAGGACTAAGGAAGTGGTTGTCCCCCTGCGCTTGGCACTGGTGAGGCTGCACCTTGAATACTGTGTTCAGTTTTGGGCCACTTGCTACAAGAAAGATGCTGAGGTGCTGGAGCATTTACAGAGAAGAGCAACAAAGCTGGTGAAGGTTGTAGAGCACAAGTCTTACAGGGAGCAGCTGAGGGAACTGGGATTGAAAAGGATACTGAGGGGAGACCTTGTCCCTCTCTACAACTACCTGAAAGGAAGTTGTAGCAGGGTTGGTGTTGGTCTCTTTTTTCCCAGGTAACAAGTGATAGGATGGGAGGAAATAGCCTCAAGTTGCCTCAGGGGCAGTTTAGATTAGATATTAGGAAGAATTTATTTACTGAAAGGGTTATTAAGCATTGGAACAGGCTGCCCATGTGGTTGAGTCACCATCCCTGGAGATACTCAAATGAAGTGTAGATGTGGTACTTAGGGACATGGTTTAGTGGAGAACTTGGCAGTGTTAGGTTTATGGTTGGACTCAATGATTTTAAAGGTCTTTTACAATCTAAATGATTCTATGATTCTATTTTGTTAACCTTTCAACCCACCCAGATTTGTAGCCTGCATGGCTGAGAGTGTCCCTGAGAGCAAATCATGAACAGAAATGATATGCTAGGGACTGTATAATCAGAGTTAAAAACTGTTTCTAGCCCCAAAGTAGGTAGGAAAAGTGCATGGGGAATAATAGAGCAGATGCAGGAATTCTAACAGGTTAACTGGAAACTGTTTGGTGGGGTGCTCTCTGAGATACGCCATGGAAGTGTGATGAAACCCTTGTTCCTTGCAGATCAACAACTAACCTGAAGCCTCAGTTTGCAGTTCTAGTCTGTGGGTCAGCACCCTTTCTTCTAGCTGTCTACCAGCATTAAACGACAACAAAATTTCAATATGCATACTTTTCGGGTCCGATTTCACACTTAATATGGACAGCAAGGTTCTGGCTGTCTTCTGTTTTTTTGCAGTAGACAAGATAGCTTGGAGTCTCTGCTAGACTTGCACCACTGTCACCTGTTGCAAAAGTAGACAGGATTGGAGGGTTGGGTGACATCTTGCAGCATAGACAGCAGCAGACAAATGGATTATCCCTAAGTGGTGACATGAACATGCAGAACCAGATAAGGTTGTATACTGGGCTCTTTGAAATATGCATAAACAAGTAGGCTATGCATATGGAATAGTTGCAGTTGTCATGGTGGCTCAGGGTTTTGTTTGGAGTTATATTAGGAGAGGATTAAGTGGGCAGAAAGAGAGAGGAGGAAGTAAGGAGCAGCAGTAGAGATGATTTATTAGAAGGAATTTGCACTGTCAAAAGTTCAGGAAACACCGATGGCACCATCAAAGTTCACTGATGCCTGCTTAGACATCTTCTGTAGTGGCTTCTTAGTCTACAGTCATATCCCCTTTGCAGTTTCTGTCCCAAAGTCCATGTGGCTTTGAAAGTTGCAAGGAGCATAACAAGTACTGGCCAATGACTTTTTTTTTTGCATGTTTCTGCTAGATTAATGCAACTGTGACAGTAATTTTTTTGTTGTGGTGGGGTTTTTTGTTAATGTTTTGACCTTTTCTGTCAGAAGACCAAGAAAGAAGTAACAGTGCATGCTGATATTACTTGTTTGCAGCTGATATTTTTTGTATTTTTTCTGAGTTGTGTAAGATCCTGAAATTAATACCACTCTTCTGTGGAATTTGAATGCCTTTTCTCTTACATGTTCTCACCTTTTGGTTAATGAAAAGATCTACTCAGTGACTGTAAGAACTACTGAGATTTCTTTTGTTTTCACCTTCAGTATTCACTAACTTTTCTTTAGGTTAATAATATGACATAGTATCAGGAGTGATACAATCCAGCACATTAAATGGTTGGGTTTTTAGCTGTTGCTGTACTGACTGGAAGGGAGCTGACACAATAGTTTTGAATAGATTTGCTGGTATCTGTCTATGTATAAATTTACACTTATATAGTCTTCTGATACATAGGTGAAGAGATAACAAATGGTGCTATTGTCTATAATTTTAATGAAGAGCTCATGTATATAAATCCACTTCTTCATCTAGTGAATAGGAGAAGTTATTAAATAACTTCTAATTTTGAGACTAATTTAACAAATCTGTGCCTGATGGGTATTTTAATGATGTGGATGGTAACTATCTCTTCCACCTGCTGACAGTCCTGATTCCTGTTTCAGTTACAAGTCAGTTCAGGGTTGAAAAACTGAGAGCTGGCAGTGTGCTAAACATCACCATTCAACAGGTTCACACTTTGCAACATCTTCTGGTAATAGATCTAGATAAGATCATTGTTGTGGGTTGACCCTCAGTGGATGCCAGGTGCCCTCCAAAGCTGCTCTATCCCTTTCCTCAGCTGGACAGGGGAGAGAAAATATAATGAAAGGCTCATGGGTCGAGATAAGGACAGGGCAAGATCACTCACCAATTACTGTCACTGGCAAAACAGACTCAACTTGGGGAAATTAGCTTAATTTATTCCCAATCAAATCAGAGTAGGGTAATGAGAAATATAACCAAATATTACAACACCTTCCCCCTACTTGTCCCTGTCCCTTCTTCCCAGTCTCAACTTCACTCCCAATTTTCTGTCCCTCCTCCCCACCAGTGGTACAAGGGGCAGGGGATGGGGGCTGTGGTCAGTTCATCACCTGTTGTCTCTGATGCTCCTTCCTCCTCAGGGGGACGACTCCTCACACTCTACCCCTGCTCCAGCGTGGGGTCCCTGCCACAGGAGACAGTCCTCTGTGAACTTCTCCAGCGTGGGTCCATCCCACAGGCTGCAGCTCTTCACGGCTTGCTCCAGTGTGGGTCCCTCCCACGGGGTCACAAATCCTGCCAGCAAACCTGCTCCAGCGTGGGCTTCCCATGGGGCCACACGGTGCTTCAGGCATCCCCCTGCTCCGGGGTGGGCTCCTCCCTGGGCTGCAGGTGGAGATCTGCTCCACTGTGGACCACCGTGGGCTGCAGGGCACAGCTGCCTCACCACAGGCTGCACCACGGCCTGCGGGGGAACCTCTGCTCTGGCACCTGGAGCATCTCCTCATCCTCCTTGTTCACTGACCTGGGTGTCTGCAGAGTTTCTCTCGCATGTTCTCACTCCTCTCTACCAGCTGCAACTACTGCTGTACAGCAAGTTTTTCCCCTTATTAACTATGTTATCCCAAAGGTGCTACCACTGTCACCGATAGGCTCAGCCTTGGCCAGAAGTGGGTCCATGTTGGAGCTGGTTGGTATTGGCTCTGTTGGATGTAGGGGAAACTTCTAGCAGCTTCTCACAGAAGCCACCCCATAGCTCTCCACTACCAAAACCTTGACACACAAACCCAATGCAGGTTCTATGAAATATTATCATATGGAGACATGCAGTTCCTTCTGAACTATAAGAAGTGAGTTTATCATTGGTTCTGTCTGAGATGGAGTTACTTTTCCCCGTAGCAGCCCTCCTAGTGCTGTGCTTTGCATGGGTAGCTGGAAGGGTGCTGGTGACACGCCGGCGTGTTGGCTGCTGCTGAGCAATGCTCGCACAGCACCAGGGCTGCCTCTCCAACATTGCCCCCTCACCAGTAGCCTGGGGGTGGGCAGGATCCTGGGAGGGCACATAGCAGGACAGCTGGCCCAGACTGGCCACAGGGATATTCCATACCATATGACCTCTGCGCAGCAAGAAAAGCTAAGAGAGAGGGGAGCAGGAGGGTGTTTGTTATTATGACATTTGTTATCCAGAGCACCTGCTATGCATACTGAAGCTCTGCTTCTTGGAGAGTGGCTGGATATTGCCTGCTGATGGGAAGTAGAGAATAAAATCCTTTGTTTTCCTTTGCTTCTTCACACAACCTTTGCTTTTACTTTATTAAAACTGCCATGAGGTTTTTCACATCTTATTTTCTCCCCGCACTGTCCTGCTGAGGATGGGAGTGATAGAGTGGCTTTGGTGGGCACCTGTCATCCAGCCAAGGTCAGCCCACCACAATCATATGCTTCACTTCTGCACATCTCTCCACACTGTCCAGTGATAACTTGCACATCTCAGTCTTCATGAGGGGCGGTTCTTCATCTTCATCTCTGTTAGGTTAATGGTTAGACTGGATGATCTTCAAGAACACTGTCAGCACTTTTTGAAGTAGGAGTATAATCAATCTCTTTGTCCTGAACTGCACTATGTTCTTTCCATGTCTGTGTAACAGAGGGAGAGGCTTAAGCTTCTTTTTCTGAATGCCACAAGTCCCAGTGACTTTGTCCTGCTACAGCCTCTGTTGCCTCAGGAAGATCCAAGTACTCCATGTGTTATTCTCCAGCATAACTGACTCTGGTTTAAGGTCTACGTCTGCTGAGCTGCTGCCATAGGTACTGAATCCACAGCCTACCTGAGGTCTACTGTTACTCAGAACAAGTCATGAGGGAAAACCCTGAAGTAAAGCCAGACATCCAAATGTAAGGATGCTAAGCCAGTAAACAGAGAATAGTTGGTATTCCACTCCGTTCCATTCCCACAAGAAAATGTCATAAACACTATTTTCTTCAAAATCAATCTGCAGATTTAAATCTTGGCCAGTGAGTGTTGCTTGAGGACTTTTGGATTATTTTTGTTTCTATAAATAACAATAAATTATAAATGTTTTGTGAAGAAAGAAGGAAACATACTTTCTGAGTTGTTTTGTATTTAAAAACAAGGTCAGAATGGAGTTAATCAATGACCAGCTTCATTTTGTAAAAAATGTATTTCACTGATTGAGTTATTTATTTGAAGTCTTATAACCAGAAGATGTATAATGAATCACCCACTTGGAGTTAAATTCACATGTGCATCTACGTTCAGCTGAGTTCTTTACTTACAAAACTGGGGCTCTCCGTTTATAGGTTCAGGGCATCAGGATTAAGTACTGACAAAGTATATATGAGTGAACATGTTCCTTATTCTCCGTGGCAAGCTAATTACTGCTTAAAAATAGATGTAATTCTGAGGACCATAGAAGTTTGCTGAAGTGATCTCTGGGGATTTTCCTTTTTCCTGTCTTGCTCTTTTTATTTTTTTTTTTTGCACCTGACTGAAAACTGTCTCTGTAGGCTTCTTTCTGTTTTCATTCCAGCTTACTGAAACTTCTTTTCCTTAATGTTCCTTTGATAAAGACTCTTCTGCTTTAATATATAATTTTCATTGTGACTTTCACTGCTGCAATTAAGTGGCTAATTGAACAGTTTATAATGTGTATGCCTAATTGCTTCTGCAAGAGGTTAACTGTGAAAGGCATAGAAAATTAACACACAAAATGTTGCCTGTGTTACTTTTACTGACTAAAGGCTCAAAGATTTGTCTACATTGCTATTTATGGCCAGTGAAACTCCTGAAGATGTTTTAATATGAAATTTCCTTTGATATTGAATCTTAGAGGTCAATTATGGTGTAATATGCCATAGTTTAACAAACTGCCATGAAACATAAATGTAAAAAAGTGTTGGGGTCCAACCTACAGTAAAAGATGAAGACTGCAGTTAAACTTTTTGTTTCCAGCCTATCTTTCAAAAAATGTAGAGCAGCAATTTGGATTTTTTTGACTGTCTTAATAAAAGTAGAGCAAAGCTAATACTAGCCTCTAAGAATACCTATGAGTTTTCATAGAATAAATAGAAGTTTAATCTGGTTTTGCTATTTACAATAATACACAGGCTTTAGAACAGCTTTTATGCCAGTAAGTAGTAAAGTACTGGTTATGTGTAAGGGTGTTTCCAGTTGTTCCCTTTATTAGTTACCTTTTGTTAGTTTGTTTGTTTTTTTAATTTGGGGTTTTAATGTAATAATTCTATTATTATTAATGTAATCATTATTTTGTCATACAGATTGTATTTATGATAGAGCTACAACAGAATGAGAAAAGAAAGAGGCAATAATGTGAATGCAGGAAGAAACTTTCTTGTTTACTTTTAAAACTATTTCTTTAGAAGTAAATATTTCTGACCAAAAAAAGTTGTCTTTACAAAGATGTATGGGGAAATGCTGCAGTTGGCAAATCTTTGTTTTCAGGAAGCTAGGGTTGTAAATGTGTTTTCTGTATACCTTCCCACTTTCTTGTCACCACAGTGGTAAAAAAACAAATGGCTTATCTGAACAGTCTCTGTTTACTAGTAGAACCTGTACAATACTGCTCTTATGAAGGGATATTTCTTGTGTTGACCTTCACCTCCTCTGTGTTTAAACTACTATCGTCCCCTATTTCTTTACCACTTCTGAAGTTTACATTTTTCCCCTTTCTAAATCATATTCACTTCTTTAATCTGTTTGATTACAGACCCTGTACATTTTTGGTGTGGTTCTGCATTTTACTGTTACTTCCTTCCATAATGAAGGGAGTCCTTAATGTTAATGACGCAGGCAAATATTCTTAATCTTTCTAAAACTGAACGCTGATCCAAGGAAGTGTCTATATTGGTTATGATGGGCAAGACTACGTTCTGCTGATCTTGTAGAATTCCAGCAGTCTAAATGGTCATGTCTGAAAGTCTGTATAGGTGTCTTTCCTTTTATTACATATAAATGTTCTATACACTTTCAGTTTACAAAAGTTATTCATACCGTATTTGAATTTTTGCTACCTCCATTAACTTTAACGTATGTTTTTTCTGCACAGGATTTAACAATTCTGAGCGTATGTGCGACAAAGAGTTCATAATACGCAGAGCAGCCACAAATCGTGTCCTAAATGTCTTGCGCCACTGGGTCTCCAAGCACTCTCAGGTACTTTCCTTTCTTCTCTCCATTTGTAGCACGTCTGTGTTCTCCCAACAAAATATTTTTGGGCAGTGCTGCTGTATAGTATTGCAGAGGTCAAACAGCCTAAAAAGTCAGCGCTGTAAAGGTAATATGGAAAATTTGCTTGTAAAAACACACTGTTAAGTGAAGAATCCTTCACCCAGCCTTGCAAAGCTCTCCTGAAAATATCCAGTTACAACATTATTCCTGGTAACATTGTGTGCGAGTGCTTTACTGTTGTAATATGTGTTGAAAGACACAATGAGCAGGTTGGATTAATTTTCCAGATTGCCAGCATTCAGTTATTTTGAGTGTGTTAAAATACTTGTGTTTGCATACAGATACTGATCGATTTGTTGTGAATCGCATATGGAAAGAGTCACCAGTCCTTCATGTTGGTCTCTCTACAGTTATGGCAGGACTGTGGGTCTGATATGTAGTCATAAAACTGTGTTGGCAGAGGAGGGAAAAAAAGAAAGAAATCTGAGTACCTAGTAGAATTTCATATAGAAATGTCCTTTAAGCTGCCAGGTGAGACAAATGTTGGCAGATTTTAGCATGCATGTAGAAGACTGCCAGAAAACTTATTGAAAGAAACAAAAGAGGAAAGGAGAGAGAGAGATGGAGAGAAAGAAGGAAGGAAGGAGGGAAGGAAAGAAGGAAGGAGGAAGGGAAAGAGAAAGAGTAAGAACACTTTGGAAGCAAATGAAGGGTTTTTGTATGCCTTGCATAGGTGGTACTTCACAGCAATTACAGACTACTTTGTCACTACATCAAGAACACTTGACCTAAAAAGGGTTTATTGAACAGCTAACTGCACCAATGTCAAGCTGTCCTGTGTCAAACTCAATTCCCTTTTTAGCATCTAATGAGTTTAATTTTTGTAGAGGTTAAGTTTGCTAGAGAATGAAGTCAGTAAGAAATGCATAAGTGGGAAAATTGATTGTGTTTGAAAAGCTGAACAGCCCAGAATATATTAATAAAACCTCTCTTGGTATCATGGGAATGATTAAACATTTAGAGTTATTGGACACAACCTACGTACTCCAAGTTTTCTTTGACTACCTGTTAAATGAAAATCATTGCATGGCAAAATCTTGAGCTGTAAAGGAAACGGCAGAAGTCTGTTATTACTGTTCTGTGTTATTGTAGCGTACTGTACATGCTTATTGTGTCCCTGCTACGGTTCATATTAAGTAACTGCTATGACTTGAGTTGACCCTCTACGCTAATTAAAAGGTGGTTAATTAACGTGACTGTGAAAATGTTAGGAGTCATCAGACTTTTGTCTACATTAAGCAACCATCTACAACTAGTTAGACAAGTTTAAGTTTCAGAGCTGACACTGACTGAGTTGTGATGATTCTCTATCATAAACACAAAGTAACTGTGAAGAGGGCAAGCATACTCTGTCAGGGTAGCAATTTAGCAAAAATATACTTTCCTCAATAATACAAGCATTCTCTGCTTCCATTTCAAAAGTACCCAAAAGATATGCAAAAATATAATATTGTCCTGAAGGAAGACTTTGGCCTCTTCAGGGATCTGCTTGGTGGAGTAACATGGAATAAAGCCCTGGAGGGAAGAGAGGCTCAAGAAAGGTGATTCAAGGACCACAACCTCCAAGCTCAGGAACAATGCATCCCAACAAAGAGGTAGTCAGCCAAAAACATCAGAAGGCCTACATGGATAGACAAGGGGCTTCTGGACCAGCTCAAACATAAAAAGGAAGCCTACAGAGGATGGAAGCAAAGCCAGGTAGACTGGGAGGAATACAGAGAAACTGTCTGGGTAGCCAGTGAACAGGTTAGGAAAGCTAAAGCCCTGATAGAATTTAATCTGGCCAGGAATGGCAAGGGCAACAAGGAATGCTTCTATAGGTGTGTTAGTGGCAAAAGGAAGACTAGGAAAAATGTGGGCCCTCTCCAGAAGGAAATAGAAGATCTGATTACCTGGAATATGGAGAAGGCTGACGTACTCAACAACTTTTTTGCCTCAGTTTTCACCAGCAAGGGCGCCAGCCACACCACACAAGTTGAAGAAGGCAAAGGCAGGGACTGGGCGAAAGAAGAACCACCTATGGTAGGAGAAGATCAGATTCAAGACCATCTGAGGAACCTGGATGCACAGAAGTGCATGGGACCGGCTGAGATGCATCGCAGATCCTGAGGGAACTGGAGGATGAAGTGACTAAGCCACTGTCCATCATATTTGAGAAGCTGTGTCAGTCCAGTGAAGTTCCCACTGACTGGAAAAGGGGAAGCATAACCCCCATCTTTAAAAATGGAAAAAAGGAAGACCCAGGGAACTGCAGGCCAGTTAGTTACACCTCTGTGCCTGGCGAGATCATGGAGCATATCTTCCTGGATACTATGCTTAGGCAAATGGAAAATAAGAAGGTAATTGGTGACAGACAGCATGGCTTCAGTAAGGGCAAATTGCACCTGACAGATCTGATGGCCTTCTACAACAGGGTTACAACACTGGCTGACAAGGAAAGAGCAACTGATGTCATCTACCTGGACTTGTGCAAAGCTTTTGACATTGTCCTGCATGACATCCATGTCTCTTAAATTGGAGAGATGGATTAGACGAACGGACCACTTGATAGATAAGGAATTGGCTGTCAACAGTTCAATGTCCAGAGGGAGAGCAGTGACAAATGACGTTCCTTGAGGGTCAGTATTGGGACTGGTGCTGTTTACATCTTTGTCGTTGACACGGACAGTGGGAACGAGTGCACCCTCAACAAGTTCATCAGTGACACCAAGCCAAGGGATGCAGTTGATTTGCTGGAGGGAAGCGATGTGCCATCCAGAGGGACCTGGATAGATTTGAGAGGTGGGCCTTTGTAAACCTTGCGGAGTTCAACAAGGCCAAGTGCAAAGTCGTGCACATGGGTCGAGGCAGTCCCAAGCATTAATCCAGGCTGGGCGATGAGTGGATTGAGAGCAGCCCTGGGGAGAAGGACTGTGGGGTACTAGTGGATGGAAAACTGACTGTGAGCCAGCAATGTGTGCTCACAGCCCAGAAAGCAAGCCGTGTGCTGGGCTGCATCAAGGGAAGTGTGTCCAGCAGGGTGAGGGAGGGGATTCTTATCCTCTACTCCACTCTTGTGAGACCCTCCTGCAGTGCTGTGTCCAGCTCTGGGGGCACCAACTTCAGAGGGACATGGGCATGCTCGAGTGGGTCCAGAGGAGACCATGAAGACACTCAGGGGACTGGAGCACTCCCCTGTGAGGACAGGCTGAGAGAGTTGGGGGGGTTCAGCTGGAGAAGAGAAGGCTCCAGGGAGACCTTTTAGTGCCTCCCAGTACTTCAGGGGGGGATACTGGAAAGATAGAGAGGGACTCTTTATCAGGGAGTGCAGGGATAGGATGAGGGGCAACAGTTTTAAACTAACAGAGTGTAGATTTGGATTAGCTGTAAGGAAGAAATTCTTCCCTGTGAGGGTCGTGAGGCCCTGGCACAGGTTGCCCAGAGAAGCTGTGGCTGCCCCCTCCCTGGAAGGGTTCAAGGCCAGGTTGCACGGGGCTTTGGGCAACCTGGGCTAGTGGAAGGTGTCCCTGCACATGGCAGGGGAGTTGGAACTGGATGATATTTAAGGTCCCTTCCAACCCAAACCATTCTGTAAATACTTTTGCACCTAGTTTTGCATTATGCTTACAATTGGTACTATTCTAAAAATATTGAGAACAAAGATAATGAGTAACAGTTCATCACTGTGCATTTTCGAAGTGGAAGTTATTACCTGGATGCCCTAGTCTTTCACTGACTTTTATTTTTGCCACGGCAAGGGTGGCAGATTTTAATTCCCTAGCTCTCTTAATCCAGTATTCCTATATAGCAAATATTTTAAAATGCAAGGGTTTTGGCACAGAAAGTAACGAATGCTAGAGCAACAGAGCATGTAAGCAGCTTTTTGTGTTGTTTAGTTGTGAGACTAGGGAGTTAGAAAGGACGAAAGACCTAAGCAAACCAGAAATGACTGAGTAGGTTCTGCCAAAAAAATATGGGACAGGACTGTTTTAAGGAAGACAAGTGAAGAATTACTCTCAGGCCAAATAGTATGAAATGTTGGCAGTGAAGATGTGTAGTCCTGGGAGAGCAGTAGCTCAGAGCCTCATTTTACAATAACAACACAAACTGCAAGCCAGAGAACCCTTAGCCACCAGTGTCTGGTGAAGAAATGCTTATTAGATTTTCAAAATGACAGAACAATGTAAGCATTAAAACTCTGTGAGATCAACAGACCTGCCAAAAACATTATTACATTTTAAGGTATTTGCATCATTCTCTGGTCACTTAGTGCATTTGAGACATCCTTCACCTTCATCAGCAGCCAAGTGCGGGTTTTATTTAAAAAAAAAAAGAAGTTGATATTCACAAAGATAAACGTGAATTTTGTATGCTTTGCTGATACTGTTTTCTCTCCACTTGGCTTTGAATTTGCTTTTGCTGCAAAAACTCCTAGCACCAAGTAGGCAATCTCTGTTCTCTGTGGGAGAAGCTTCTCCCACTGCTTTGTAGAGTGCTCTCCTCATGATCTGCCCAACATACTTGTGGTCATTGTTAACCTGCACCACTATAAAAGGAGACCTACTGTGCACATTTTTTTTGCCAGAATGCCATTTCCTTGTTACTAGGTGCAAAGACAAGCAAAGACATCAGACGGGTAAACTGTGGGGCTTGCTTTAGTTCTCTTTTTAGGGTGCAAAGTGCTACTACAGACCTCCTTACTGTTGCAGCATGTGAATAGCTCTGCAGAATAGATAACTGTTTTGGTGCACTCTGATCCACCAGTGACAGTCAATTCTCTACATTTGTCTGTAATCTGTACATTGTACTGATTTATTGCGCTCTAGTGCTCAGAGCACATGAGGTGCTGCACAGCCCCATGAGAGTGTGCTATGTTCAAAAATGTGTGCAACATAAAGAGGCTAACACACAACCATCTGTTAAAAGTGCTCTTACATATATCATCCCGTTAGTTATTTCCTACCCTCCATTCCTCTCTCTGAATCCCTTTGGCTTGCTTCAGTGTGCTGCTCTCAAGCATGTAATAACATGGGTCAGGTTTAGTGCATGAACCAAAGGATAGAGAAATTATCCAAACAAATGCTTCACAGTCTTGTGTTAGCTCACTTTTCTCTAGTAAATTTTTGGCCAGGGTTTGGAGAGTCTTTCCTCTGCTGGGATATGGAATGAATTAGCTTCCTACAGTATCTTGCAACTGTGTCAAAACCATGGTTTAGGTTTTTTTTTTTAAACATGTACTTCTAAAATTTTTTAAAAATGTATCTGAGCGTGGACAGTATTTAATATGTACTAATCTGTGGCCAGACAACAGAATCATTAAAACTAATAATTCAGCCTATTTGGTGAGGATGTGATTTCATTAAATAGTTTGGTTATCTTGAAATCATACTAAAAAGGTTTAGAAAAAGGTTTCATTATTTTTTAAAACTTGGATCATACACTGTAGGAGCCTCACGTAAATTCCAAGTAAATATACAGTGGTAATGTTGGATCTGCAGACCTTTCAGGAGGACAGAAGGAACTAATTAATGCTCCAGGAGCTCCCAAGGCACAAGTAAAAATTTGGGTAAAAACATCCTCACATAATGTGTAACACCTTTTGTTTTTACCACACTGATCAAGAGGAATCAAACCTGCATTGCTCATCAGCCAAAACCAGCACAGTGTGAAAGATGGCTCATTTAGGTTTTCTAGGGCTTTTTATTTACATTTTTGTTCTTTTCATTCCCTATCCCTCCTCTTTTCATTCAGCCACCTACAAGCCAACAAAGCTTTCTTTTTGCCCAAAATAACAGCAGAATGTTCATGTTTACATTTAATTTTTAAAATATAATTGAGAGGAACAGCGTAGGATTCTCACGTTGTAAACAATGAAAACACAAATGGCAAGGCAGTCAGTCATTGTGAAGTCAAGAGTGTTGATGGGAAGAGAAAGGGCTCATGAGGATAAAACTCCCACTGACTCCTGCAGAAATGGAAAAATAGGAAGGGAAAAGGAGTCCAAGAGAAGAAAGTATAGTATGATTTTCATTATTGTAGTGAGGTTTTGCAGCCTCATTTTCTTTGTTTAACAATACTTTTTTGTCTTTTATCTAAACACTTCGTGTTACAAAATCAAGCTTTTTCTGCTTCTGTGGCAAGCAGATTGAAATGGAGCTTGTCCAAGGAGAAAGCTTTTGCATCTGCTGATGATGAAAGAGAGGCTGGTTTCTCCAGACTTCCCAGTTTTGAATGACAGCTGGGTGCTTGTTCTGTTGGCTTCTTTGAAGGTCTCAGCTGGAATGAATTGGCAAATCTTAACTCTGTTACAAACTAGATGGGCTGCCAGACAGTGTCAGTGAATTATAAAGTTACCACAAGACCTGGGAAGCAGACCATGGATTGAAGTTTGAAAATATAGGTTATGTTCTCATGCCTGTTACCTGTCTTGCTCCAGCTGTGAGATAATCTACAGCAAGTCATTTTCTTGCTCATACCAACCAAGCAGTGTTGGGTTTTCAACAAAAGGTTTTACAGATATAGTTATTGATACGGATTGTGGAGGACACCTGTATACAGAGAATTGTCCAAGCAAAGATGATTTTGGTTAGTTAAAAATAGTTTTAGTGCACATGAATTGGCCAATTCCATTTTGTACATTAGAATAAAAAAGAAGATAAAAATTCCTGTATATGAGCCTCACTTAGCTCATGTTTAAAGGCATAAAGTGATGAATATGATGCCTTTTAAAGTTACAGTAAGTTTATTGTAGAAATACATTTATGCCACAGTTATTGTATGGTAGCAAGATACGCTGTATTTTAATTATGCTACATTTCAATTAAACCCTTAGGATCTGCAGCCTCTGCCTTGAAACAGCAAAGAAATTTTTAGGGTTCTTTCTGAAATAAACAGATGTCACAGTACAAATAGTGAACTGAAGAAACAGAGAGGTTGCCTCAGAGAGAGGCAGAGCAAGGGAACCCTGAGTGAGCCTTCCAGCATGCCACTGGTCACTTAGAAATCCAGTTTGCATAAACTTATGCCCTTTGCAGAGTACAGTGATGCATTGAATAGTGATGCACTTAATTGCTGCTATGCTCTGTCCAATCATCACAGAAGTGTAAGGGCTTGCTATACCATGACCCTTCAGGGAATATGAGTCACTCCCAGAATGGTAACCAAGCTTGCAGTCAGTCAAACTAATTAGCCGTACTCTGCACCCATTTCTGCTGGGGCTTGACAGGTCCTTCTTCACTGAGGTCTTTCTGCAAAGCTCATGAACGTACTACGTTCCAGGATTTAGAGGCAGGGATGTCACATTTCTTATCTGTCCTGAACACTTTAATCTGACAGTAGGTAATGGCTAGATTCTTCTTTCAGGTTTTCTTTGTACTACAGGGTTACACAGTGCTTGGATAAGGAGATGTTTGTATTGTATGTGCTGAGAATTACTCAGTCATGCTATTAACATAGCTCATACTTTTAACCTGATTATATTCCATCAGGAGTGACAGGCTAACACTGATACTGTAGAATCAGGACTATCACTGTTTCACAAGTGATGACTGGAAGACAAAGTGCTGTCCTTTGCTTGCCAGGCTTACCTCAAGTTCAGGGATGAATCTTCCTGATAGCCAGTCATAATATCCTTTATCAATTCCTTCCACACATGTATTGTTGCAGGTGAATTTATAAACATTTCCCTCAGCATAAAAGTGTGCTTTTATGCTGGAAAATTAAATACTGGTTTAGAGGACTGTAACACTAGAGTAACTTCAGTTAACTCTGGTAGAGTTTGATCTGCTGTGTACAGGATTAAGAGCCACTCCACTGATGCCACTGAAATAGTCATCTGTTTACACTTTGTCATGAGAGCCACGTATATTAAAATTGTAGGGCAAAACCCATCTATTTCAAAATATTCCAAACTCCTTGTAAAAAGTTTTTCAGTAGATCTCTCTCCCCATCTGCCCCTTCCTTCCCTCTCTGCAGTGTTTTCTTTAGTCCTTATCACTGACATACACAAATATAAATGAGGTTCTCGGGTATTAGCTCCCTTTTATTTATCTGGGTTATTCAATGTTTAATGTTTAAATGTTTAAATGAGGAGTGTTTCCTCTTGCTTAGGAAGATTTAAAGACACAGGAGAGGAAAAGCTTTTGGGATTTTACTAAGCCCATGTCAAAACTTGAAAATTATACACTCTGTATAAACCACCAATAGTAAATCTACATATTTCTAGCTGTACCTCACCAACATATCTAAATTCTCTTTTTCTTGCTTTCTGCTTGTCTCTGCCGCAGTGTCTTTTCTTCTGGCCATCATCTCTTTTGTTTGTTTGTTTGTTTTTTTAAAAAAACTCAGCTGGAATAGGTTGCTTCTGAAGCACTTCTCATACTGTAGTACAGCTTTCCTGGCTCCTCCTGGAAAGGGAATGTGCTTGTACATTTTGCTTGTAAAGACAACACTGCTGTCTAATCCTGTGCATGGTGGAGAAGAACAGGCTGGTTATGAGTGTACTTAAAATGTAGTCATGCTGACTTTGGTGCTCTGTAGTTACAAAGGAGGCTTTTGCTTCCATAGTGCAGGTGAGTGACAGCAAAATTAATACACTTCTCTGTTGCTGCAGTCTTCTACTGCTGGAAATTTCATTAGATGGTGGTGAACATGGTGCACAGTGCTTTTAATCAGTTGGAAACTTCATACATCCTATTCTTATCTTAGGTGACTCCAGGGCAGACCTCCTACTTAAGTCATCAGCTGTCATTTTTTCTTTATCTGCATATTTAATAAGTGTTTTTGCAGTATAAATATTAAATAAATTGGGAAGAAATATCTTTTCCCATTACTGACAGTATGGATTTAGGAATAAAAGTTGAACTTTTGCTTGGAAATCTTAATTTCTCTGCTTAAGTCAAATGAAAATCTGAGTAAGACCCACAAATCTTTAGGCTACTACGGACTCTAAAATGTATTGGAGGTATGTGCCCGGTCATGAAGGATTAGACTACTGTCAAATTGAAATTTGCCTGCTGGAAAATTGAGTGGTTCTTGTCTGACCGACTGAACTCCTTCTGTGATACGCAAATTTCAACTAAAAGTCTCTTTGAGCATTGGGGTAGTCTAACACATGCAGCAATTTAAATCTAAACCAGTATAGCTGGTTTACTTAGGCTTGCCAGCCTTTACTGCTGAGGATGGTGGCCAGGGTCTTGTTTGGAGTCCTTCCGCTGGCTGGCAGATATAGTGAAATGTATTAACAGGTGATACGACAGATAAAAATGTCACAAAAATTATCTAAAATTATATATGGAGATGTGATATACACGTAGACAATATATCTAGACCTATGTATAGCCATATATAGATGTGTGTGTGCCAATGAAATAGATATAATATACATATGTAATATATTAATGTATAATCATATATAATGCCCATAATACATGTAGATATAATATGCATTTATTTATTGTTATTTATCTATAAATTTGGAATTGGTTGCTAAGGATTTTGATGTTTGTATAATTCTCATCTTAACCTTTCTACATAAAGTATATGCACATGTTTAACTTCAATTATTTTCCTAGATTTTTTTATATATTGCACACCATACTGGTATCTCAGTACCCTCTAGATCACGAACTTAGTGGAAGAATAGATTATCTGTCAAGTTTTCTTCTGAATCTCACCTTTTTTTCATTTTTTTTCCTCCTCACATTATAAGAAGCAGCTGGCACATTGCTATAAAAAAGAATAACTCCAAGGCACCAAAAAGACATTTTGGGAAGTAAGACAACAGCTGCAGAAATTACACGAACATAGGGCCAGGTCTGTCCTGTGGGAAGGCTATACTGTGAAGTGGCATCTTCTACTTCTGGTCAGGCTGGCATGGAGGTGTGACAGCAGCTGGGGCTGAAAGAATCACACAGACCAGCGTGTCCTCTGTCCCTGTCACCCACGATAGCTTGGGCTGGCTATGATGATAAAAGGCCTAGGACTTCTTGGATTTTTGAGGTTAGAGAAGTGGATTTTTCCACTATGCAGTTTCTTTAAAAGCCAGTGTAATTAAAGTGGAAGATAGCCTTAACCCTAGGAACTAAGTACTAGCCAACAGTATGAGCATCCCCAGTGATTCCAGGACAACTGTCTTGTGGAGATTACTCAACAAACGTGTTTTGCTGTTAACATACAATGTATTAATTCTCATTGCTCATAAGAATTAGCTTGTAAACATGCAAAAGCTGGAAACGTTTTGTTTTTGCTAAGTCTGATATTCATAGGTAAGGCTGCCCCATCCTGCTCATAAATGAAGTAACTTAAAAATCTAGACTTTTTTTTGATCATAAATCTAGCTGCCATAAAGCAAGACTTCTTGAGAAAAAATACCATGCAATTAAGATAATCAACCAATTATGGTTTGAAAAACATACCTGGAGGTAAAATACTGATCATGTTGTTGTGATTTGCCCATTTACGGTGGCAGATAGAGAATTCTACCTAACTTGCTAAATGGAGATTTAGATTTATCAGCTCTTGGATACCTTTTCAGTTCTTTTATGATATTTTTGTAGCACAACTAGAAAAGACACACAAGTTCTTTTATATGGTGTCCACTGTCAAGCTATAGGACAGACAATACTAATTACACTGGTTGCTTAAGCTTGTGCAGAGTCAAGGTTCCTCCTTTAGCTAAATGTTGATAGTTTCATATCCAAATGGCTTTCTTTTAAAAATCACTGGAGCGAACAGTACTCTGTAGTTTAGTTATATCCCTCATGCTTTCACTAATTAGTGCCATTTCCATACCCTAAATAAATAAATAAATAAATATCTCTGTCTTCTTTTGCAAACAGACTAAAACAGTTTCTAAAGGATTTTATTAAATGGACAATTTAATAAAACAAACACAATGTGGTACCCAGAACTATTTTTTGCTTGGCTTTGAGGTATATCCAAAGCCTAATACTGCATGGCCTGTTCTCCAACACCCTCTAATAGGGACAAGCATCACAAGAAAAACTAAGGCACAAATAATAACTGATTTCAAAGTATGAACTAGCTGTGGCCAAGATGAGGAGACTTTTGAAGAATGAAAAGGAGATGCTTGTAACAGGAGGGAAATACCCAGGGCATTACTGGCAGGCAACAGCAGGGTATATCTGATATAATACATTTTGAGCACCAGTTTTTCTCAAAAAGTGCTGTAAGTGTGGCTGTGACACCACCTTTTTTAATGACCATGCATTCTCCTCCTCATATTAAGAATTTCAACCCTTTTCCAAACTAAGCATCACTTTTGACTTTGAATACACTCTGATGCTCCACATCCTGTCAAGTGCAAGCCATGGTGTGAGGATGTGTGTCTTCACCAGGGGTGTTTCTCCCAGGGCACATATCTCCAAAAATCATTGATTTAGGAGCTTGTCACAACAGAAGGGGTTATAGCTCGTTCTTGGGAAAAACGCAATACACAGCTCTTGCACAGAGGTGCCAAATATTTCCCATTTTCAGTAACTTTGTGGCTTTTGTTCCCATGGAAACAAGCAGGGGCTTGCCACAAACACAGTCCTGCTTGCAAGTAACTGTGGGTTATCAAGGAAGATCTGTGATGCACTAGATGACTGAAGGTTTTGCGTTTAGTTTTCTTACCAAAATGCTAGCTTTGATCTAAATAGAAGCAGTTTTGAAGTCTACTCCCAGACTTGCCTGCAAGTTCCCACCTTAAAGCTTGTATGTTTTATTGATCTTCTCCAATATCAGAGATCAACAGAAATGGTTATTGCGTGTTCCTGTTTTTGAATTGCAGTCCTGTGTCAGATATCACTCTGACTCAGAAGTAATTAAAATGCCAAAGCTCTTAAGTGCAGTGCCAGAGAGCACTAGTCTGATTTATTGAGCTTATTAGTTTGAGTGTTCCACTATGTGGAACAAAAACCAGACCTTTCCAAAATGGTATGAGATAAGAAGTACCAGAGTGGGAGGCAGACAAACAGAGAAACTCAAGAAAACAGTAAAAAAAAAACCAGTGTCCAGCCTCCCTAGAGGTCTGAGTGGTCTCAGCATTGCAATTAAACTGTTTTTCTGCTTTTATAGTCATCACAGGAGAAGAGAGTAAGGCATTTTGTGCGTGTTGGCGAGATGCAATTCTTCCTTCAGAAGAGAAAGGTTAAGTGATTTGCCCATTTTCTCACAGAAGATAAAGGTCAGAAATGGAGATGTTACAGCCTTTGAGGGCTCCTACTTTTGTGGCCTGTTCACTACAACAGCTTTCCAAGTTTCTCTAAATAAAGAAAAAAAAGCAAAACTCAAAAGTGTATATATCCTTTTAGTTATTTGATCAACATTGTTAAGACAAAAGAAAGTAAACTTGTTTTTCTTTTTAGGATTTTGAGCTGAACAATGAGCTGAAAATGAATGTGTTAAATTTGCTGGAAGAAGTTTTGAGAGACCCTGACCTTCTGCCACAGGAAAGGAAAGCTACTGCAAATATACTGAGGTAAATACATTTCTAATAATTTAGTATTATTAGAATAATAGCTTAACTATAGCATGTGAACTAGTTAGGGAATCATGTATTCTAGATTTCACAGGGTTTTGGTTTCCTCCAGAGTAAATTTATTAGCTATATAAATTTATTAGCTATAAAACAGAGCATGGTTTAAGTTTCATTCATTAAAATACCTGTATTGGGACGTTTTGCTGCAGAATGGCTGGCAGCCGTGGGTTCGGTCTATGCAGCAGGGAAAAATGCTGCCCAGTAAAGCAACAAGACTACTCACAATGGTACTTCGAGGAACTTCTGTCTCAGTAATGAGCCATCTACTCTGCTAAGCTCACAAGAAGCTGATGATAGCCTGTTGTGTCATGACATCCTAACAAGACCATGCTTGCACCTTCCTTTGTGTTGACACCATGTCAAGTTCCTTGGGTAGCTTACAGACAGGAATTCTTGTTTAATTAATGCTATGAAATAAAAGACCTTTAAAATTCTGCATAAGCAGGACTATTTAAATTAGGGGTTAGAACATCTTATTTTGTTACTTAGGGTTGGTATTACTGTCGTGATTTGAGCCCAGAGGGCAACTGAGCACCATGCAGCTGTTCACTAACTCCTTCCCCCCCAGTGCTGGGAAGGAGAAAATGAAGAAAAAGGCTCAGGAATGGAGATAAGGGCAGGGAAGGGGTGGCTCACCCATTACGGTCACGGGTAAAAGACGTGCTAGGGGAAGAAAAAAGATCACTTTATTTCAAATCATTAACCACAACAACACTTACCAGAGTGGGACAAGACAGCTCCGCCCCACCTCTTCTTCCTTGGGCTCAGTTTTTTTACTGATACCTCTACCTCCTCCCCCAATGGTGCAGGGTCAGCACATGGGGAGTGCAGTCAGTTCATCATTTCTTCCTCCAAGGTGGGGGAAGCAGCACTCTTCTGCGTTCTTCCCCCTGCTCCACATGGTTCCCCTCTCACAGGAGACAGTCCTCCATGAATCTTCTCCGGCATGAGTTCTTCCTACAGGCTGCAGGCATTCTCAGGCTGCTCCAGCATGGGTCGCCCCCGCATGTTGCAGTCGTCCCAGCACTGCACAGCGGGGGCTTCTTCCCACAGAGTCCAAGCCTCCTTCGGGCACAGTCACCTCCTCCGGTGTGGGGTCCTCCATGGGCTGCAGGGCGGCATCTGCACCACCGTGGGTGTCCATGGGTGACAGAGCTGGGCTCTGCCCTCTCACCATGGGCTGCAAGGGGGTCTCTGCTCCAGCGCATCACCCTCCCTTCCTCATCCTTCCTTCCACCGACCCCAGTGTTCCCATCAGTGTCCTTCTCATAACTCTCCTCACAAGTTCCCAACCCCTTCCCAGGTTCCATTTCTTAAACTCATTATCGCAGAGACATGGCCACCATCACTAATTGGCTTGGCCTCAGCCTTGGCCAGAGGCAGGTCTGACTTGGAGCCAGGGGAGCTTCGAGAAGCTTCTCACAGGGGCCACCGCTTTAGCCCCCTCCCCTGCTAGTAAAAATCCCACCACACACACAAACCCTGTGCAGTTACAGAGTTGAGTGTCTAGTCATGCCAAAAAGACAAATCTTTATATGCATTTATCAGTGAAAATAATTCCATCTACTCAGTGCGAATATTTTACAGCCACTGATTTTCATGTAAATTGTTCTACATTGCTAAGGAGCAATAAACATTTAAAGACTATGCGGTGGTTAAAATAAGATGTGACATGGTTTTTTAGTATTTTTGTAAGTATTCTGCTGGAAAGCCAGTAAGTGTGCAATAAACGCAACGTGTCTGAATTTTCTAAGGACATTTGACAGGTTTCTCCACCAGATACTTACATGAAAAAGAATTAGAGGAAAGTTGTTCATGTGGGGGGAAAAAATCAAACAAAGAATAAGAAACAAAGATAGGTTCTTAATAAAAGGACTTTGTGTCCATGGGGTGCTACTTAATTTTTACAAAAATAAGAAGAACCCTCCTTTTTAATAATGCTGCATGTACTCTTACTCCAAGTAAAAATAGTAAGTTTGTTTCATGTATTTCCTTTGAAGAAACATCAAGCAAGAAGAGCAAAAAGGATTAGGGTAATGGGTTTTAATAATATGTGTGACAGTTCTGTCACATTGCTTGCAGTGGGAAAAATTACTTTAAGACCTTTAGCTTCTTAACAAATTATGAGGAAAATAAACCTAGATTGGCTGTTCCTGGCAGACTAATGGGATAGATTTATAGGCCTTTAACATACAAGTTTGTTAGCAATTTCCTGTATCCAGTCAGCCAATTCCATTAGGTGTTGCATCAAAAAAAGGGACCTTGGTAATTATGTGAGTAAACTGTGAGTTGCCCCCATTTGCATCCTTTTACTGCTATTCTATGAAATGGCAGGTATTGTTTGTCCTCACTTCCCTTCTAGCACTTACTACTGTAGTGTCTGAGCACACTATATACACACTAGTGAACAGTTAACCAGATATTTCCATTAAATAGTTTTCAGAATTTTTGAAAAATTCAGACTGCATTTTTGACTATTCTGTGAATTTTTACACTATTTCTTCTGAAAAAAAAAAAAAAAAGAGAAAAAAGTTAAATTCTGTAAGAAGTGAAAATAATGAAAAAGTTGAATTTTTAAAAACCGAGAAATGGGAAAAAGAAAAAGCAAAAGGAAGGTGAAATAAAGCAATACTCAAAAATAAAATTTTAGTAAAAATAAAAAAAAAAGTATGGACAGAAGTTGAATTAAAAGTTAATTAAAAATTAACTCATCTAAAATATTTTGTAGAAACAGATTGCATTTTTTGAAATCCTTCTTCCATAGTCATTATCCTGACAGCATTTCTGGAAAGGATTATGGCACTTTATTTTACAAGCAGACAAGTAAAGCACAAATAAAATGGCCTGTCCAAGTTCTCAGTGGGAGTTTCTGTTGGAAACAAGTAGAGAATGAAGATTTCCTGAGATATGGTGCTCAGCCAAGCCATCTTTCATCAGGGTTTGCAGCTGTATACCCTAATCCTGCCAGATTTTTCAAACAACATAGTTTGATTGCAGATTTAGTCATGTAGAGTCATAAATACTTGTTTACATCCCACAAATTAGCACTGGAAAAAAAGCCATTGGTGGCTCAGTGTGCAGAACTAGTCCTTTTGACTGAATGCTATATGGATATCCCACTTTACTTCAAATCGAGGCATGAAATTTAAGCCTTATCTAACGCTGATTATCAAAAATCCTTTATTGCTTTTCAAGACTGGCAATGTTGCTAACATATATGTACGCTGGACAACTTGTAAGTCGAATATTTCAGTACTACTTCAATTTCAATTAAATTTCAGTACAACTTAAATACTACTTGAATTCTAAATCCAGTAAGCATCAGTGACACAGTATTGCAGTCCCAAGGGTTTGAAAAAATTGTTGAATTTTCAGTAGCACATATGTTTCAGTAGCAGCTGAAATTACTCCTATGTCCTATCCATATGTTTATTACATTCACAAACTGCCCATAAACTTCCAAATAAGAATTGTGGCATAAAGAAACTTCCAGATAGAAGCTATTGCATAAATACAGCTTTCATAATTTAAACTGTTGTTAAGCTTCAGACAATAGGACGTCAGGATACAGTCTCCAAGTTTAAAATGTTATCACATAAAACAGACTGTCCTAAAGTCTTATGCTGAGCAAAACTGTAATCTGAAGCACTTGGGCTCATTCTCCACCACACAGGAGGCAGTTATTTGCCAGGCATGTCAAATTTGTTAACAGTCAGCTGGTAAGGAGAAATTAATTCTTCAGGAATGGAAACTGTTTCAGGAACCTTGTGAGAAAGACTGTATTGGAGCAATTCTGATTTTGGATAAAAAGATAATTCATCTGAGGTGAAATACACAAATGTGTCTTACATCCCACACTTTCACTGAAAGGAGGATCTCTGGTTCTTAAATCACCTAAGGAAAATGGGTTGTCTGGTAATTAGAAGTGATTTACAAGCTTTTAAAAAGCACTGTAGTGACTCCCAGTGATATACACTCTCAGAAAGGCTATGTAGTTAGTTGAGAAGAGGAAATTACAGGATTTAATGAATAATCTGCAGTTGACTGTAGTTGTCGTGTGTAGCTATTTCTGTGGTAGTGACACAGGAGTGCATGTTCCTTTGCTCTTCCACAAGTCTTCATTTTTATTGCACATTATTCTAATTCTAGTGCCAGAAGCACAAAGTTTTTTCTATATTTGCACTAAAACCAAAGATACTGCCTCTGATGCAAAGAAGAGGACATGGTGACATGGAAATGTATTTTTCCCCAACTTTCTTGCCTGATGCCTCACATGGTGCCATGGCTGGTTGTGGAAGTAGGTCAAAGCAAACATTGAACATGCTCTTCCCTAAGATGGGAGAGTTCTCTCTATTATTTGTCTCTGAAGATTACTATTTGTTGCGGTAGGGATATCCAAGACTATGTTCCTCTTGACCAAGAACTGAGCTTTAAGCAAATGATCCCATACTGCAACAAGGCATTGTGAAGAGGCACCATGTTCTACACCAGTGCATCTCTCATATAATTGTTCTCTTTTTCTGCATATAGATCTTCTATCATTTGCCAACATGACAGATTATAGTCAATGTTCTGAATGTTAAGAGAATGCCTGTAATGCAATAAAGTTATTTCCTGAGTTCCTTGAACCAGCCATAGATGATAATGACAGGCTGAGGGGAGAGGGATTTCCTCTCTGCATTGCTGTAGAAAAAGTTCTTTGATGGGACCCACCGTGCCTAACTGAAGCACGTAATCACAAGGCAAATTGTAGACAGCTATTGAAGCTCTGCTTCCAAGGTAACTGCCTGTCACAAAGGAGATTCTATCCACCAAAATTGTCTGAAGTTAGGCATCCTCACTGTTCTTCCAGACATCATAGAAGACACCTTCCTTTCTCAGACAATTACAGAACACAGGCAGTGAGTGACTTGTGGAAGGTGTGAATCCCACCCTGGATGTCCTAACTGTATCTAGAGTCTTTCTGCTTGTAGAAATGTGTGAAGGTGCTTCCAAGTGTTGTGTTCCTCTTTTGGTTCATGTGCCAATGTCTGGTTTGGAGAAATGCTGCTCCGTCCATCACCCCCACATACCCACCTCTTTGGAATGATGTTATCTTTTGGGTTTTCTTCTAGATGGAGGACTTTCATCTAATATTATGTAGAGGAGGAATATAAATTACCAACCTAGAACTGAAGGGGTTTTTTGCTGTTATTAGAAATCAATGTGTGTGAAGATATTTGGCAGCATATTTTTAATGTGAAAGCACAGATTTGTCATAGCTGGAGGTTTTGATGACACTTATGTTGAGAAGGCTTCTTTGGAACAGAAAGAAAATGGGAAGGAAGGGAAAGAAAATGGAAAGGGGCAGTTGACACGCCCCTCATGAAAATAGTCATTCACCCAATTCCTAGGTGAGTGTCATAAACAGGCTTTTTGGTTGTTCTGAAGAGGGCCTTGCTGCAGGCTTTTATATCTAAAAGTATCTAAAAGGCCTTGGCATATCAGAAGACATAGTCTATCAGAATTCTCGTTTGCCAGTCAACCTTCACTGTAGGTCCTGGCTTCCTTGCATTTCAGTTTTCGTAGTCTATTCTTGATTCTGCAAAGTAGAGCAATTCAGAGTGAGGTTAAGAAAAACATTTCTTATCATAAGTACAATGTTCAAACACTCGTGAAAGAAGTTCATGCACTCTGAGCCTATGTATGGGGATGTTCCATGGGCTGTCTCTTGGAAGGATATTGGGTACAAATGTCTCTTTTTACAAACTGACCCAGCCTTTGAGTGTATGTGTGCATGTGTGCATATAAATTTCTTTGGAAAATCAGTCCCTTTGCTAGCAGAGATTAGAGGAGGAGGAAAGGTTGGTCTGCACCCAAAGATACTGTGGTCAGTTCTGGGGAAGACTCTGTATAGAATATGAATGACAAGGAAAATGTTTATGAGAGATATGGAGCTGCTTCATGCCTTCTTGAGTCATCAGACAGAACAGCTGGTATTTCTTGTGTGATGAGATTTTTGTTGAATGGACTGACAGGGTTTCTCTGCAGGGTAAAAATGCTTCTTTTTATTCAATATCTGTTATGAAACCTAGGCAAACCTACTGTAGTATGTTTTGTTTGAGATTTTGTCAGCCTTATTATCAACCCCTGAAATCTAGGGAAAATTTCGTTGATGGTGAAGCAGGAAGGTGTAAGGTTTAGACTGAACAACAGTGAGGAACTCTGACAAATAGTCATATCTGGGGAGAAAAAAATTGGTTCAAGAAACAGTTCTTCCTTCTTCCTCAGAATAAATGTAAATGAAATACAGGGATATTCAGAGATCCACATTTGATGGATGACCAATTTTCTGCCCTATGAACTCAGCAGATGATGTATTTTAGACTCTGTAACTTACACCAGCTTTTACAATATTTTAAAAATATTTTATATACTGTAAAGAAATGAGGAAACAGTTGTTAGTATCTTCCGCTAGAAAATTATTTTTGTATTTGGACCAGTCAGGCATGAAGAGTAAGTGAGAGAGAGAGGTCTAATCTTAGCTGCTGACTGTAAGAATTAGGAAGTTATTTCTTACATGTTTATTTCCTTCATTTGTAAGGATAACAATGGAGGTGTCACCCCATTCAGTCCTCACTGAGAGGGATACTGTTAAATGGTCTGACAGAATCTCTCCTTACCTTTGCTTTCTCTTATAAGTCTTTTCACATAGACCTGTGCTTCTTACCCAGCTTCCAGGAGGCTCTCCAAGGAATGCAGTGGGAACTGCCCAGGCAGAATTGATCAGCTCAACATATCTTCCTAAACCTCTGTTAAAACTAGGTATCCCAAAGCTGACAACAGTGCAGACTGTAGTGGAAGCTACTGTTGATGCTGTCAAAAAATAGCTTTATCCAGTCTAGAGATGCAGATTGAAATGTGGAGCTTTTATGGATAAAAAGAGAATTCTTTTCATGAGACCACTGTGTTAGAGAAAAAGCACAATTAGTCTCTTTAGAATGAGGGTCTGGAAGTCTATGTAAAACATGAGTCATCATGGTAGAGAGTATCAGGAAGCAAAGATGGGGAAAAGTTAAGTATTGTCAGCCTTTTAAGAATCTCATGTTTCCTATTTTATTTTATATTAAGCAAACACAATCATTTCTATATCAAAGATGGGAACTCCAGCCAATATAAAGTTTTATGTAAGGAACCCAAATAATGAATTTACAAGATTGCTGAGAATATTTGGGGCAGAAGGACAAGCCGTCCCTTTTTTTCTATTGCCAGGAAGCACATACGATGAACAATACCTTTCTGTAGGCAATCAGTCATGAGATACAGCACAAAATAAGCTGCTCAGGAAAGACAGATTACCTGTTTATTTACAGTTACTGAGGCTGCACACTGTTATTATCTGGAGAAGAAGCTTAGTGTTCTCCTGTAGAAGCAGACATTCAAGACTTTACACAGCTTGCCCATCAGACATAAGGTGTTTCCAACTCCTATGAAAAAAAGGGGCGTTTTGTGCAGATATAATAGGCTGAAAATGAAGGCAAGGAGGTTTCTTATATCCTTTCTCTGTGTATCTGCATTTGATTTTAACCTCGTCCTCCAATTTGGCAAATGAAAAGGAAACAACAGCAACCCACAACAGAAGAACCTAGTGTACTAAGCATTAACGCTTCCTCCCCACCCACATAGTACAAATTCCATATCTCAAACTCATAGCTAAAATCTCTAGGCAATATAATCTTTTTCTTTTAACCCTTTCCCCAGCTGGTACATGGAAAGTGTGTTACTACAGAGTGCAAAAATAAATTGGAGGTACTGTGAGAAAATACCTGGTCCAAGTTGCTGTGCTTTCTGACATGATCCGTGTAGAACTGGATCTTTTTTGAAAATGGTAATCTAAACTTTCCTTGAAAATTCAGCCAATGGGTAGTCTACAATTTCTGCATAAAGCCTATTTCAGTGATCTGCTATGTTTACAGTTGGAAAATGGAACTTAATATCGAAACTAAATCTCCCCTGATGCGGATCCATCCAGTGATATCATATCATTGCTGTATATCATATCATTAATGTCATATGATTGCCATATCATTGATGTCTTTATAGGCAGTCTCTTATATACCAACATACTTTTTCTTCTCCCTAAATCTTCTCTTTCCTATGTTATATAAATCCAGTCTATTCAAAGTTTCTCTGTTTTCCAAATGAAGGGGTGAGATCTATGTTATGTACCAAGATACTACATCAGGGTAGACGGGGTTTGATGAATACATATTACTTCTGCTGAGCTCATTTTTGACCCATTACTCTGAAATAACCCTAATATTCATGGGTTTTTTAATAACAGAAATTGGAAGCATTGATTAACACTTGTATTACTCAGAGCAAATTACATACTTGCTACAAGTAAAATCTGCTAGCATTTGTTTGTTTCCACACTCACAGCTCTTTGTGTGGGACACTAAATAGGACAGTGTAGAGCTAACAGACAAGAATACTGCCCAGTGAATCACTCTTTTATGCATGCCTATTTTGCTGTCTTTTCTTCACATCTCAAATGTTAATTTTTCAAACATTTCCTCAAAATATCATTTAGCACAGAGAAAAGTCTTGAGAAGTAATTTTCCACATTCAGGTTTCCTAGAATTATTCAGAATAGGGAGCTTCTGATTAAATACTATTATTATTGCATTCTGGTTTGCATTCCCAGTCCAGTTCTTGAAAAGGGATTTTTTTTTGTCCAGCAAACTTTTTTGCACTGAAGTGGGATAGATGTTGAAAACTTATCACTATAATTAACAAATCAGTAGTTGCTGCCATTGACAATTCTACAGTATATGCTGTTCTTAGAGATTTTAAGCTGCCATGACCATCATTTTACCTTATGTTACTCTGTTGTACCATTTCTTACACTTAAGAAATTTTAGGTAGCAGTTTCTTTTTCTTTGCCTCTTCAATTACAGTCTTAGGATTTATTTTAGATAAACATAATTGCCTATCTGTGGTAAGTTTTTCTCATAACCATAGACAATTTTATTTATATAGGATGCTTTGCTACGTAATTTTTCAGGGCTCTTTCTCAGGATGATCAAGATGATACCCATTTAAAAATAGAGGATATCGTTCAGATGGTAAGTTCATCTTGAAATTTAAACATAAATACTCGTATGGAAATGTTGTGGGTTTAAGTCAATAAAATGTAGCACAATTGCAGCTTTTCAACTCTGGACAGCAATACTGTTCTTTTTTATCAGGAATGTACATTTCAGTTTAGAGAAAGTAAGAATTTGGAGCCCGTATCAAAGATGAACAGGTCAAAACTTCAGAATTTGGATTTAAATCACATGGTGGGGAAAAAATTTAAAAAGGAAAGCTATTAGTATATATGAAATGTTAAGTGTCTGACATCTTAGCTGCCATCAGAACCATAGCTGGCCTTGACTGACACGGCCTATCCTCCAAACTGCAGTCACCACCATCTCATAAGTGCATTGCATAATCCAAAGAAGAGTGTGGGCAGTGAGGTAGGTGCAGACTGATTATGTGGAAAGTCGTGCAGAATGCACAGACTTTAATTAAGCTACATACATACTCATCCCTTGGTACGTGCCTGTTTTCATGTGAGTTTCCAGTCTGATGTTTACCCTTACGTTGTTAGCAAGTTTTCTTAATTCTTATTTCTTTGTAACAAAGAAGTTAATTACAGCTGCCTGTTGGAAGTTCATATGAAGTTCTTAATACCCTGTGCTTTGAAATGTCTTTTGATGCAAAAAGAGATCATTAAGTGTTCTCCTTATTTTTGCAGTCAGATTGTCCAAAACCAGAGTGCTTTGAGACTTTGTCAGCCATGGAGCTTGCAGAGCAAATAACTCTTTTAGATCACGTAGTTTTCCGAAGCATACCCTATGAGTAAGTGTTCTCCTACGAGTGACTGAAGTGAGTACGGTGGATGAGTTACACACTGGCAGAGTTAGGCACTACACTAATTCATGCTACTGACAGGATAATGTCCTTTGGCTTTCTCTAGTATTGCTTCAGACTCCCCTGTAGTTTGATCATGTTTTGCAAGATGGAGTTCTTTGCTAAGAAAAAAAATCTGTGGTCTGAAGCTCCGAGCTAGTGAAGGGTGAATACAGTATGGAAGTGCTGAGTCTCTAGGGAGAGAGCATCAAATCAGCTCCATTCATACAGCAGTTTAGCATGGATATAACCATGTAAACTGACAAGACCAATTTCAAATAGAGTTACAACGCTGAAAATTAGGATGGGGGGATTGGGGAAGGGCATTAAAAGAAAAATAAATCTTCTTTATCATATTTATTGCTTCAGACAACATTAAAAATGGTATAGTGAAATGCTGGAATTAGTGTAAAGTTGTGTTAATAGCTTCTAACAAAATGAAGTATACTTGAAATCCACTTAGGCTACAGTTACAGACAGAGACTGTACAGTGTTTATTAAGGGCATTTTCGTTTGGTTTCTTTCTCTCCCTTCAAAATCTAGAGAGTTTCTTGGGCAGGGCTGGATGAAAGTGGATAAAAATGAGAGAACACCCTATATTATGAAAACTAGTCAACATTTTAATGATGTGAGTACTCTTAAATGCCAATTGCCTTCTAGGAGCTCTGTTGACACTGTCTATGACCTCTGGAACAAAAAAACCCCTCTTTTTTTGACAATGTGATGTAGCTTCTTATCTAGTAGTGACTGAACGTTACAATCTTTCTGTGATCAACCTTTTAAATCAAAGCACACAAAGATTCTCATCTTCAAGTATTGGTACTCAGCATTTCAATGGCAATTTAACAGAGTGGAACATTTTAAAGCATATTACAAAGCTTTGTTGCTTACAGAATAAACTAAATTTTCTCCAGAGTGTGAAAATTTAACACCAGTTATTTCTGATGAATCCAATTTTATTTAATTGTATCCCCAACTATATCCTTGCACTTTACCATTTTCCTTGAATTTTACTGAGAGGCTTCCCAATCAGTTTTATTACAGTTTCTTGGCGATACTCCCTGTTGTATATCTTACCCTTCCTACATATCATCATTCCCCCCACTTCCCTGCAGCACTGTTCTCAATACACTTTTTTGGTTTTTATTAAGAGCCATATGTTCTGTTGTGCATTAATCTTTTCTGCCTTGTTAATTAAATAATTATGTGTTGAAAGGCATTGTATTTAAATGTCCTAAAATTCTTCCTCTTTCTTTGGTCAGATGAGTAACCTTGTTGCCTCCCAAATCATGAATTACGCTGATGTCAGCTCTCGGGCTAACTCAATTGAAAAGTGGGTAGCAGTAGCTGATATTTGTCGATGTATGCACAATTATAACGGTGTGTTAGAAATCACGTCAGCCTTGAACAGAAGTGCAATCTACAGACTGAAGAAAACTTGGGGTAAAGTATCCAAACAGGTAAGAAAGATATGATTACAGGTAGGGTTTCTAGACTTCATTGGTCAGTTTGTTGTTGAGAGAACAACGTGTTGAGGTAAGATTCCTCCCATAAATATATTTACTTTTACAATACTCTGGCTATTTGCTGGAAGCACCAAGTGATACTGGTATTTCATGTCAAGGTGTTTTGCATTTCATTTATCCTATTTTATATATAAATAAATAAGTATCTGTGGGAACAAGCTGATTTCAACAGAATTAGCAGGTGCCTAAGACTACGATTTGAGCCTGAAATACTGAAATATTTGAGAAAACTAAATGTAGATATTTTCAGATACACATCTAGCTGGTTACTAGCTCAGTGCCTAAAATAGGAGGCCTATTTCCCTGCCTGTGCAGAAAGTTAGTAGAAAGGTCAGCACATCTTCTTTTTCATTTAGGGGCCCAAGTTTAGATGCAGGCAATACCTCCCTTAACCCTTACCTTGCTGCTAAGACTGTCAGCAGATTAGCTAAGGCTGTGAGAGTGACTGCCAATAACAAAAACAAGACACACACACACACAAAAAAAGACTAGCTGGGATGGACATTATCCAGTCTTTTATCTTTTCTGTTTTACATGGTTTGGAGAAGTTGGTTAAATAATGTACATCACATCTTTCTGTTGTTAAAAAAAAAAAGTGGGTATTTTAGTATGGTGGAATAACAGAGCAAGGAGGTCAGTAGGGCCAATTCAGTAGTGAATTTACAATTACTTGTAAATGAGGCGATATTTGGATACAGAGTTTTCTCCAGCTAATTGAAAGATTTCAGGTTGCCCATTTTAGATCTGGCTAATTGACACAAAAAAGGTGGGCTTTTATTATTGCATTTCCCCTCCATACGTTTCTGCAGCTTTTGCAAAGTCCTAAAGCAACCCAAGCGATGAAATCCACTTAAAATACATTCTGACTTTATTGCCTTTTTCAGCCAGATTTTTCTCAGCTGCTTTATAGCTGGTGCTATATTCTAATGTTCTTGTATACACAGTAAACTGAATTAATGACCATTAATTTAATGAACCTGTTTTTTTTTCTGAATTTGCAGACTAATAATATTAGCATAGATACAGATTCTGTGTATCACTTAAAGGAAAATCTTTAAATCTGTCTAATCTCCATTTTCAGAAATACACTAGGAACTACAGTAAAGCTAAATTCCTAATACCTGTGTTACTATTTTTGAAAATGGGATGAAGATGCTAAGTGAATTAGATCTTTTTAAAAATCTAATAACAGTCATCAATGTGCAACAGCAATGACATTTGTAATGCATTTTCTTCCAGACAAAAGCTCTCATGGACAAGCTTCAGAAGACTGTATCATCTGAAGGACGATTTAAAAACCTTAGAGAAACACTCAAAAAGTATGCTTCCCTACAGTATACAATGTTTTGTTATAAGCAGTGGATACTACATGTTAAAGATGAATAGGCTTTCATTAAGCTTTAATAATTAATACAATATTGGGTAATATTTTTACCTAATAACCTTTTAAATTCTAGTTTTATTCTATTTGGTATTATTGTTTTGCTGAATATCTTGTGATTTAGTACCCCGATAGATAAATATAGTATCTCCAGAGAATTACTGAAACAAATTAAACTATGATTCTATGTGAATGTTCCCTGTTGGGGTTTTACTTACACTGATAAACTTATTCAATAAGTGTAAAGCCAGGTTTATAAATAAAAGTTCTTATTCAGAAACAAGATTCCAGACAGTCCTTGTTCCAGATAAGAAGTTTAGGACTTAGTCAGCCTGAGTCAGATCAAAGATTCATTCGCCCCCTTACCTTATTTCTGACAGTGGCCTGTACCTGGCGAGAGGAACGTAGGAACAGGACAAATGCACAGTGCTATTTCCTCTCCTGTAGCCTCTCAGCACTTTGTAGTCTGCCACCCTGGAAAACAGCCTGCTTTTTTTTGTACAGTACCCCTTGAATACTTTTTTTCTTCAATTGTTTTGCCAGATATAGTTTGACCCTATGTGATTTTGGTATGCAAAATATCCTGTAGCGAGGGTTCTACAATTGATGTATGGACTCTGGCTGCATGTGCACAAAACCTGTATTTTTGCAAGTTCTGTAATTAGAAGTAGGCTTTCCAGGAATTGAGTGGTTCAACTACTTCGAATGATCTTGAGAAAAGCAAAGAATTGAACTACTAGAATAATTACTGTAATGTTTCAATTTATGTATAGTTCAAGTTAGTAAATTTTTACTTGAAAATATTGTTGGGAAGCTAATCACTTTTTAAAAAATGTTTTTACTCACAATAGACAAACAGGTACTTGTACACACCTTTCAGTTAATACATTGCTTGCCTGTGTTCATCACCCTCATAATACAAAAACTACCCAAAATGAAGTGCACTGCTCAGCATTGTCAACAGTCTACCTAAGTTGACAGTGTAGCCATCACCCTTCATTCTTCTTATGCCAGAGCTTCAGAAAACCAAGTTTGCTGCTAGTTCCACTGAGGCAAGAATCAGTAAGTGTGGAGCAGTGATTATTGGTTAGGGAAGCAATAATCACTATCCATTCCTCCTGTCCCTCCAGTAAAAGAAAATCCCTGTTCTCTAGGGTTTCTATTCCCACTTTTCCAGATGTTTGCTACCTCTCTCTCTTTATCTTTCTTCTCTGTTGAGAAGACCTGAATTTTGACAGAATGGCATATACATACATATGTATACAAATATATATATGTACATGCATATATGTATACATATGTGTGTGCATATATGTGTAAGTATGTATATGTATGTGCATGTATATACATATGTATATATCTCCACACGCACCCACTCACACACACACATACATGTACCCTTGCTCTACTAGGGTGCTTATACAACTGCAGAACTGCTCAGAAGCACTTCCACGTGCATTTTTAGTCTGTGTGTAGTATCTATTTCTGAGATTGGCTGACAGATAGGATTGAAATATGCTTGAAGGTGTTCTCTGATTCCAGCATTTACTTGTCCTTCCTCTCACTCCATCATGTTACCATTCTACCTTATACTAAAGATAATCTTCAATTACTATTAGATATTGGACAGAATACATTCATTTGGTCACAGAGCAAACACAACTCAAGTGTCATCAGAGAAGCAGTTTGTCTTAGAAACAAATGTAACCCATTGGTTAAAAGGACGTTAAGTAATAAAGATTTTGTGTGAGTTATAAAAAAAATAGTTTGCAAATTTAGCTACAAACAAATGTGCTGATTTCATGTTTCACAGTTGTAACCCACCTGCTGTTCCCTACCTTGGAATGTATCTGACAGACCTGGCATTTATTGAAGAAGGAACACCAAACTTCACTGATGAAGGCCTTGTCAATTTTTCCAAAATGAGAATGGTAATTGTCATTTCCTTATATTCTTTCCCAACAGGTGTGTAGTTATGTGAGTTAATGATTTAATTATAACTCCTCTGAATTTAACTTCTAAGACATACAAGTATACTGGCATCTTGCAAGATATATCACTATTTGAAAGCAATTACTTGACCCAGTCTTCTATCACCACCTTCTGGTAAATTGGGAATTTTTGCAGGGCGAATTTGCCTCCAGTTTGTTCTCTGAGAAATGACAGAAAAAGCTGCAAAAAGCTTGTGAAGGCGCCACAGAAGTCTTTTTGAAATAACCAAAATTAGAGGCAAGGTAGTTATTCACCAGAAAGCAGTAATCACAGTCTTCTTTTCAAGTGTGTGAAGGTCTAAATAAGCATTTGAAAGTTGATTTCTCTCCAGTGTTGTTTTGTAACAACTCCTCAGAGGGTAGCATGGAAATTTCTCTTCTAATCTCAGCTTAATGCCCTTCTTAGGGCTACACATTGCAGCAGTCACTCAAGGCAAAGAGAAGAGAGTTTGCCAGTATGAGGAGAGGAGAGGCAAGGTGGTTCACTTGAGGCTGACTTTATGGTGATCTCCGCCCTTCCAGTCCCTCCTCCCAGGATAAATTGCACAATTTGGTGCATAATTCTTCTCCTGTGTGGCTTAGCTGAAGTCAAAATGCAGTTGTACTTACTCATACACATGTGTTCTTTTGAAAGATCTCTCATATTATCAGGGAAATACGCCAGTTCCAGCAGACCTCCTACCGCATAGAGCATCAGCAGAAGGTAAGGCTCTTCTTAGGCACTGTTACCTACTAATGAAATCAAAGCTGTGGTAGTAATTAGTAGTAAGATACAGCTGTTGTTGAAAGCTAAAATCAATGTGTTCTGCTCCCACACACACAGAGGAGAGGACAGACAGAAATATGGACAGGTACTCTGGGGCTGTAATACCCTCACCCCGGCAGAAACTCTGTTTGACACTATATATGGAAGCAAGCTTTTTCCTCCTTCTCTGGAAGCTCTCTTGGGATTGCAGCCTTCATGGGTCTGAGGTACAAGGGAATGGGTTCAAGGGGAAGTGTGTTCTCCCTGCCCAGCTGGAAGTGTAAGTGCCCAGTGAATCCCAGGATTCTGGGATTAGGGGATGGGAGATGGCCCAAGCATCTGCTGATGCTGTGTGCATCCTGCAGTTGTTCTCCCCTTGTCCTTCATGGGAGCAATGAGAACTTGCCCAAAGCCAGTCTGTGCTTTCAGAGGAGATTTCATTTCAGAGTCCGGAAGAGTAATGTGGGTTTAGGTAACCTGGCTAAGGATTTGCCCATTCCTAAGAGGCCTTACTTGAATAATAGACCACTGCTGGTGCAGCCTTACATTAATCAAACAAGCTATTGTGTTTTGTAAGAAAAAATCGTGAGGGGATCGAAGGATCAAAGGGATTTGAAATGGGCTGAAGTGGAAAAGGAAATTGAAATTCTTGTGGAAGTAACGTACAGTCTATTCATCTGTGTTTTCTCCACTCCAGGTCACTCACTATTTACTTGACAAGACACTTATCATAGACGAAGACACCTTGTATGAGCTTTCCTTAAAGATTGAACCCAGACTCCCTGCCTGAAGAGCCAGCATTGCCTCAGAGTCTACAGAAAGCTTTAGTACAATGAACAAAATCATGCATGCTAAGTCCTAAAGACAGCAAGGGAAATATTGAGAAGAATGCAAGCTCTGTTTTCCAATAAGAGATACAGAGTCTCACAGCATTTTCCTCTCAGGCAATGAAAAAGAGCATTGAAGGTGGGAGACAAAGATACTTCCTACCTGGATTAAGTGCTTGCTGCTTTGCAAAGATAATGTTTTGCAGTAGGGACTATGCATTTAATGGCAAATAGGAGACTTTCCTGTGAACGAGTACTCATTGTAGCCATCTTATGTGACAAATTAAGGGGACGTATTTAAATGGTGGCAGTATACTCAGGTATATTAAGATAAATGAGCAAAATGAGATGGCTGTGATGTGGTCTGGGTTGATGGCTAACTATGCGTTCACTGAGGCAGTAATGGTAGTGGTGTCCTCACATCATGTTAACTTAATTGAAAAAACAGGATCTTAACAGTCATCTGCTATCACGGAGTGACATCAAGGTAGCATCTGGTATCTTCAGATTTGCAGTTGTTCAGAATACTTGCTGTGCATTTAATGCTACCCTTTACAAAATGTTATCTTCTTTAAATGTCTTGTCAGCCTTTTCTAATCTGATTGATTTTACCTATAAATGAATTGTAAATATTTATTCATTCATACACAATGAGAGTATTTACAGCATGGAAAGCAAATGAACTAGCTGAATAGCTGTAAATAGTTGTCAGCCTTGCAAGCTTCAGCTGGGAAATACAAGGTTAGGAGCTCTACCCGAGACTTGGGAAATCCAGACATACAGTGAATGGGATGGTTAGTCATGTTGCACACAGCCCTGGAAGAGGCACTTTATTTTTCTGCACCTCCTGCAGCTTCTCTGGCAAGTTGGGCTACAGAGTACTTTCTGGACACACTGTGGAAAGGAATGCATGTCTGGTCTGGCAATGGGTAATGATCAGCAACGAACACTAGGAGTTGGAGTGACAGTTTTGGTTTGTGTGGAATCAGTGGTTTGAAAAATGTCTATTTTTTTGTTCAGCCATTCGGCACTGACTTAGCTCTAAAATTGTTCACATCAATGGCAAACTTTGAATGCCAGCAAACACAAACTATATATTTTTATCGGAGTGAGTAAATATCATTTGCATATGGGCATATGTTTAAGAAAATGTGTAATTTGTAAATGTTTTCAAAGTCTATGCTTTTGTGACATTCCAGGTAGGTAGATGTCATTTCTGCAGCTAGATGGTACTTCCTAAATTTTCCTGATCAAAAGTGGCCTGTTGTAGCTGCATGAAAAGTGAGCTCAAATGCATGCTGTAAAGTGCATCATAGTATAAAACGCAGGTATTAGCACTGTTGAAAAAAATTGGCTGGAAAAGTGTCCTTACTTTTCCAATGATAATCAGCCAGTTAAAGAAATAGGGCTATATCACTGTATACCTCCCTTAAATCCTCTCAGGGAGATAGATGTTTAAAATAGATTGTGACCTAGGCCTATTTGATCTGACATTTCTTAGCACAGTCATGATGCTTCTTAATGCTGGCCATGAAAAACGGATCTGCCTGGCTTGTGGATTTCGTATTTATTTGCACTTTAATTATATTGCTGGCCCAGCCCACAGCTGCACAATAAATTCCATTCGTTCTGTCCGAGTGTAACTGCTAGCATTTATAAATGTACCTTAGCAACTGTAAATTTCATTAAGGTTCTTCACCACAAGGACCATCTCTTTGTAAATAACTGCATGAGGAAACGTCACAAATACTGGAAAATTCCTCAATTAGAAAAGCAGACAGCAGCAGAAAAGGAAATTCCACAAACATTTTAAATAGTTCTGGCTAATGATTGCTGTAGAAATGAACATGGAAAATGTTATTTATAGAAGCTTTTTATTGTCAAAAATATGCTTGTTCTTTTCACTAATGACTGACAGGAAGCTGATTGCATCACAATGCATGATACAAGAAAAAAAAAAAAAAGAGCATGGTTTATTTGGACCACAAAACCAACTTACTATGTGTTTTCTGTACAGAAGCTGTTACTATGTGGTAGTTTCATAAAACGCTTTGAAGTAATGAAGAAACAGGGAAAAAATGGTCCAAAAATGGATTACTTGGTTTTATTGTTTCTCTGTTAACAAAGACAGTGCGTAAAAACTGTCAGTGTCAATTGGCATCTCTGTTGTGTGCTATTAATTGATGCTTCATCTGCCTGTACCCCATTTTACCAAACTTCCTTGATGTTCTTAGGGTTACAGGGTACAATTCTTCATCTTACTCTTTTAACAGTTTATTGTTTTCTACTTTATGTGTGTGTATTGGTTGTTCAGAGTTTCAAAACTTTCAGTGTATTTTAACGCTTGCAATATGCAGGGGTGGTGCTGTGCTTGTGCTACAGTATTACAGATGTACAGAGAGGAAGATAAAGGATTAGACATGGTTTTTTTCAAAGGTGCTGAGCACCCATATCTTAAAATCTGTAGACAGTGTGGTAATTCAGCGCCTCTGGAGAAGCATATACTATTTATATGCCAAAAGTTACCTCTTGGGTCAGTGGCACCATTTAGATTAGAATCGCTGGAGTAGCTGGATATTTTATCTGAGTTCAGAGCAACAAAAAACAAAAAAAGGTTGTGGTCACAGTAATGTTTGATTTGCTGATGACTAATCTTTTTGGATGGGGATACAATGCGTTCATTAAAATATAGGAGGTGACAGCTCAGAGAAGTGAGTGCGCATCATCCACAACCCTAGCCAGTGTGGCAACCCTAACCAAAGCTGGGAACAGCTGTTCTGCAGAAATCCTACACAGCGAGTGTAGAGTGGAGTGTCTGCCCCGCAGTCGGGTTGTGTACTTCATGTGTAAGTGGCCTGAGTGCCTCTGCTACAGTACTGCTGCAGTGTTTGAGCTATGGCAATCGTTAGTAGGCAGCAGCAACCTGCTTTATGTGAGGCTTTGCCTAGTACATCTATAGTGTACTGTAGTGCAGTGATCTCCCTGTACAGCACACAGGGATTGTGGAGCTCCTTGCTACCAGCTTCTCTGTGCCACTCCACCACAGCCATATAATACACAGAGATAGAAATCCCAGTCATAAAACACCCACTGTTTGCATCTGGTGTTTTAGGGAGGATATCTCCAAGTAAGGAGTCTGTCATTTGGATCTTGCTGTCTTTTAGGATCTTCTCCATTACAGCTTTTATGCCGTGGAAGCAGAGCAAACTTGCTTTTCTGCAATTGGAGCTGAAAAAGCCTGGCTGATGCAGGGTTTGTAAGAAAGAGAAGGGCTGAAGCGCCTATCTATTTGCCTTTCTTAGCTCCTCAGCCCTGCTGCACCAGTCAGATGCAACAGTAGTTCTCGCGTTGGAGGGGCTGCCCCCTCTCCGGACAAAAACGCCTCAGGGTGTACGGGCTGGCTAGCTGCAATGGGGATAGCATATTTCACCCACTGGTTCAGCAGTGGGGACATTTGCCAGCAAAGTCCGAAGGGAGTTTTGCAGTATTTTTTACTGCATAAGTAGCAGCCCGGATTCAGCCCGTAGTTATCGGAACCTGGGCAGCAGCACAGACACGTCCCCTTCCATGTGACAGAGAGCAATTGTCACACGCTGATATGGGGTTAGAGTTGCCTTCACCCCAGCCTTCACTCCCCGCTCCGTCCCTCTCCTCCCCCCCACTAAATTCACCAGTATTGTTAGTGGACTGAGCCTGTGATTAGTCATCACGTGGAAGAAAACATAGATCTGTTGAATTTACAGTGGCAGTAAGTGTATATTCTGTCCCTTTCTTTCGGCTAGTCCTGTAACACACAAACACATAGCTTAACACTGAGAGATGATACTGGGAGTGATCACCCTTATTTAAAAGAAAGAGGCCTTCATCCTCTTTCTGCTTTCCTAGTTCTTAATACTGATTATTGTTCTGTAGGATAAAAAGGAACTGACCTATTTAAAATATTTATTTACTTTAACCACATTGATTTTTATTTCAGGACATGTTCATTATCCCAAATTTTCCTTCATAATCATTATTTATTTTAAGGGTTTTATGGAAACATTGTTTTATTTGTATCAATATTCAGTCTTTCCTCCTTCCACTCTTCAGCAACATTAAAATTAGATATATGATTTTGAAGTTTCACAATAGAGACATTTTTACCCACTCATAATTGTTATTCATTAAGGGCAAAATCCTTCAGACCTCATTCTGATAATACCTTAGGCTTCACTGAGAGCTTTTCATAAGTAAGTATTTGGGGATCTGGCTCTCAGCTATTTGCCTGTTACAGTTTTTGCCTCCAAAGGTCAAATGTCTCTGTGTAGGATGCTTGGTGTCCAATATGCTGCTCAACTATGGTTGTTTAATTGTACCTTTACTTTTTAAATAGTCTCTGAAGTTTTGTTCTTTAGGAGAATTAGATGTATGTTTATTTGACAGATGTACCTATATCTAACATGTTACTTAGTGCACACTCCAGGTGTTTTTGCATGTATTGTAACATCTTTTGACCTGAGGTTATTGCTTTGTATTGTTAGTAAGGCATATCAGGCAGGGTGTTGTGCCTATATGCTAATTAAACATTCTTTTTTTTCCTGAGCTTCAAGACTCCTTACTTGTATCTGATTATATTTTACTCCACAGTGGTGAATAATTAAATCTACTCCTTCTGAATTACTGAGTCTTTTAGAGAAACGTGGGAGGGGAAGGGACATGCCATTAATAAGATGGGTAAAAATCAGAGAAAGTTCTGGGTCTGTACGGGGAAAGAATGGTTTAAATTACTGCATTCTTTTTTTGCTCGTGCTGCATTGCAGCTGCTGTGGGCATCATTGGGAATAATGCTGTTTTTAACTTGGAACAGAGAATGAAGCCTACTTCATACACAGCTGATCCACTATGAAGTGTACAGCACAAATAACTAAGACACGTAACAGATTAATCTGAAGCAGCCACACATTCATCTTCAGCTGAAGAAAGCCTCTCCCTTTCCACATCTCTGTTTCCTTTATAGGAAGTTACAAGTAGGTGTTTAAATGTCATTTCAGAAGGTGTTTAAGGACTTCACAATTCAAAAGAATATTTATTTAGGGAAAAGGCAATGAATTCTATAAATAGAGAGTAAATAACATGGTCCTTCCCTTCTTTATTCTGTTGGTTTGGGTTTGTCTAAACATCCCTAGCCTTCTCTTGGCTGGTGTCCTGCCCTGGCATTAAAGAAATAGTATAGCCACATTTTATACCCCAGTAAACACAGAAAACATTTTAGGTTTGTAAGCATGGTATGTCCCTCCTCTTGTGATAGGAAAACAAGTCACATGGAGATAAAATTACTTGAAAATTGAAGTAAATACTTACTAAGATGTGTAAAGCTTCTGTTACACAGTTTTAATCACAGTTTACTGCTTTCAGTTGTTGAACTGGGTAATTCCTTTAAAATAGAAAGATGCCTATTTGTTTTAAAAATTAACGTAACTAAACAGTAACAGCACATCAGGTCTTTGTAAGATGAAGATAAAGCAGATGATGTATTAAAATCACATTATTCAGTACTCTGTACTGCAGGATAATTTCCAGCTGTTTTCCCCACACTTCAAACCATTTCATTAACCTTACACCAAAGAGTTGGCTGGTTTTATGTCTTTTACCTAAGGCATTCATCACAGAATCAAAGAATGGTTTGGTTTGGAAGGGACCTTTAAAGATCTAGTCCAATCCCTGCCATAGGCAGGGCCATCGTTCACCAGCCCAGGTTGCCCAAAGCCCCGTGCAACCTGGCCTTGAACCCTTCCAGGGAGGGGGCAGCCACAGCTTCTCTGGGCAACCTGTGCCAGGGCCTCACCACTCTGATCATACAAAATTCTTCCTTATGTCCGGTCTAAATCCACCTGCTTTCAGCTGAAAACCATTGCCCTTTGTCCTGTCACTACAGGCCCTGGTAAAAAGTGTCTCTCCATCTTTCTTATAAGCCCCCTGTATATACTGAAAGACTGCAATAAGGTCTCACCAGAGCCTTCTCTTCTCCACACTGAACCCCAAATGTCTCAGACTTTTCTCATAGGAGGGGTGCTTCAGCGCCCTGATCATCTTCATGGCCTTCTCTGGGCTTCCTCCAACAGATCCATGTCTTTCATGTGCTGGGGCCCCAGAGCTGGACCCAGCACTGCAGGGGGGTCTCACAAGAGTGGAGGGGGAGAATCCCCTCCCTCGCCCTGCTGCACACACTGCTTTATATGCAGTCCAGGATATGGTTGGCTTTCTGGCCTGCAAGCACATATTACCAGCTCATGTCCAATTTTTTGTTCACCAGTATCCCAGGGCTGCTCTCAATTAATTTATCCCCCAGTCTGTACTGATATCAGAGATTGCCCCAACTGGTCTGCAGGACCTTGCATTTGGCCTTGTTGAATTTCATGAGGTTTGCACAGGTGCACTCCTCCAGCCTGTCCGGGTCCCTCTGGATGGCACATCCCTTCCCTCTAGCGAATGAACTGCACCGCTCATCTTGGTGTCATCTGCGAGCTTGCTGAGGGTGCACTCAATCCCACTATGTCCTTAACAAAGATATTGCATAGTATTGGTCCATACGAGAGAGACACCTCAGGTTATTGGTTTACACTTGGACATCGAACAATTGACTGTAACTCTTCATGCTCCACCATCCAGTCAGTTCTAAATCCATCTAAAAGTCCATCCATCAAATTCAGACTCTCTACGTTAGAGAAAAGGGTGTTGTAGAGGACTGTGTCAAAGGCCTTACAGAATTCCAGAAAAGTGACATCCGTATCTCCTCTTTTCTTGTCTAGTGATGCAGCCACTCCATTGCAGAAGGACACTAGATCAGTCAGTCATGATTTGCCATGTTGACTGTCTCTCCTCAGCTCCCTGCCTTCTATATTTTTTCCATATGTCTTCCAGGATGATCTGCTCCGTGAACTTACTGGGCACAGTGAGATCATGGATTATGCTTTTAAGACATATTAGAAGGGGGGTGGCTGTTTTCTACTTTATAGTTGCAAGAAAACAACTAAATACTCTGTAAAATGGTAGGCTACTGAAATAATCAAATATCTGAGGAAATCTGACAGCACACAACTCTATTCTTAATCTCGATCATGAAGAAAGAGGGGGAAGCTAGCTGGTACAGACTGGTCAAAATCCTCAGTTCTGTGAAGAAAAACTGAAACTGATCTTGACTGATTGTGCAGAGCTAGTGAATGAGAATCGTGAAGACTGAACTATGCCTTGAAAATTATATTCTAGTATTCCGGCCCTCTCTGTGTATCACCTGGTAGTAAAATCTGAGAAGAGCAGATTTCTGCTTGAAATTTCCAGTTTCGAAGAGGACTGAAACAATCACTGGTGTTCATTCCAATTCCCTGAATGCTGGAGACAACCCTGTACGTGTGGGTTGGTAAGTGTGGTAGCAGAAGACATTTCAATTTTATTTTCCTAGAGGTAGCAACTCCACTGGGTAAGCCTCTTTGAATCAGACACCACCCTACTGTGTTAAAGCTTATGGTGTGCACATGCCTGGATGGATGGGTCAGAGAGTAATAATCATTATTACTAAAGGCTTGTGTTCTCTCCTGCTACTCTTCCTGGAAGCTCTTCATGTATACAGATTGGGGACAATTCATATAAATCATGTCAAGACCCTAGATATCTTTCACATAAATCAACATACTAACTTTTCCAGCCAAAGACACAAAATCCCATCAATGCTTTCTATTCCGCTCTAAATCTAATATTTTATTTATTTCATTTTATTAACTGTTAAAATTTCATCTCTAGTGGGAGAGCCATCTGAAAAAGAGCACCTTTTTCCTTCTCTAATCATGCCTGCTGGAGTTTCCATGACAAAAAGTGCTGGATCAGCATGGTGGAAAGAGGGAACATGTCCAGAGTTCCACATATCTGAATATATTTGTTGGGTGTGTTACTCTTATTACGCTCTTGAATTCCCTGACAATCACAATCTCAGGACTGATTAATTTTGCCATTTTAGTAATTTTAAATTAACTGCTGCATTTTCAGTACTGTTTTATGAGGGGAATAAGTATCCCACCTGTGGAAATGCTAGTATTAGAGATCCAGATCCATAGCTGGGTTGTGTTTTGAGGAGAGAGCAATGGTGTGCCTGACTGTGAGCCTCCATCGCCAGCTGTGGCTGGCCTTGTGGCAGCAGTGGAAGAACAGAATGAATATCCTCTGCTGGCTTGGAAAGCAGAGAATGTCAAAGTGTCCTTTTGTAAAGCAGTAATGTTTGTTTGCAGCCGTGTTCTCAGCATATACCCTTGAGAGAAAAGAGCATTTCAGTAAGATACAAATACTCTTTTTTCATTTTTTAAATGACACAAAAGCATCGCCAAAATGTCATGCAAGAGCAACTTTACAAAGGGCTGAAATTGCCTGAAACAGAATTGTCCCTTTGACATGCACGATCTACACTAGACAATTCCTACCTTCAGTCTTTCCACTCTAATTAAAAACATAAACATTGTGATAGTGTGCAATGCAGCCTGCAACACAGCTGGCAAAAATAGTATGATCACTTTTTAGGCAATTGAGCTGAAGGCTACATGGCTCTGTTGTAAGGATTTTGGATATTTTCCCTTTTCCAAAGGGTCAAGTCCATTTTTAGAAAAACCTTTTCTCCTCTCTTTGGCCAGAAAACACACTGCTAATTATAGAGAACCTTTCATATAGTATGTGGTGGATGTCCTGTGAAGAGCAACTTCAATAACTTAAAATAACTCGGGTTATTTTTAACAGGTTGGTTGGATCTAGTTGAGCTCTTTATTTAGTAGACATTTATTAGCACCTTAAAGTGCCTTTCTTTAATATAAGTAATCATAACTGTAGGAGGACTGCTCTGTGCCTACTTATGCACTTGGTCATGGTGAATTTCTGCCCATGCTTAGCACCAAGTACTTCCATAAATTCCTTCAACTGCAGTGGGACGTAAGTGGTTGAATGCCACATCAAACCAGAATATTTTTCCAGTCTGAAATCTCAGTGACTGCATATACTCTATGTAAGTGGGTACTGAACATCCACAGCCACAGGGAAATCTCAGTAAGATGTCTGGAAACCGTTTGATAAACAATTATATTTATTCCCAAGATGGTATGCTTCACTGCATTACTCTAAGTCTGCATTTAGGAATCTCAAACATCAAAGGCCCATCGAACTTGAAAACCAATGATTGCCATTGCATTGGGGGCAAGCTGACTGCTGGCTTGTAAGGATACCGTGTGTAGTGTCTCTGCAGCTGTACAGTAACAGAGCTCTGACTCCAACAGCAGGAGAGCTAGTGATTGCTGTCCTTGCAGGCTCTTTATAACAAACTCAGCATCCTCTAATTCCTCATTTGATACATATGCTAAGTAAGAATAACTAAACTTATAATTTCTGTCCTGATACCTTTGATTACTAATAAATTATTTCCCATGTATGTAGTTTGACTTTATAGACATTTTCTTGAAAGAATTGTGCTAATCAGAAAGGATTGCCCATAAAACAAAATTAGCTGCATCTGGTCTGCATAGGTAACTTCTCTGTTCAGCAGCTTTCCAAAACAAACTTCAATGGGGCACAAATTATTGCTGAATTTCAGTTGAACTCCCTGTGCAGGGACAGATGGCATTAATATGAATAGCAATTCAATTAACACTCAGCTACTGCTACCTCCCCAGCACAAGCAATGAAACCAAGACAGCATTTTAATTGGGAGATTTCACATAAATATTTAGGTTAGATAGAGAAGAAAATAGGGCATTATTTATGGATGGTTCTTAGCATCCCAACTGTTTCTGTAACAGAGTTCCTCATAAAATAGATCAAAGAACAGTAGTAAGACTAAACTATTTTTTAAGTATTAATGGTATATTCCTCAGAAGTCATAAGGGAACTTGCTAATGCTCTTTGTCAGGTGTTTGTGAAGTTAGCTACCTGGCTGAGTTTTGTTTGCATCTTCTGTTCTTCCAGGCTCTGAGCTGGCAAATAGCTTAAACAACATCTGTGTAAGACAGCAAGGCACTTCAGTTCATGGTCTCACCTACTTGGAGGTGAAGTTCTTTGTCTGTTCAAGGGCTTTAAGAAGAAGGCTGCCTTTAGTCAAAAATTTAAAATTAAGTACACACCTCAGTCGGGAGCTGCTGAACTGGAGTGTGGGAGCTGCATCGCTGACCAAGACATGACAGTGGCCACCACAGAAATGCTAGTACACAAAGCCCTGCATTAAATGCAGGCTGTGGGGCTTACAGCAAAAGATGTGACACAGCCATAAAGTAACTCTCAATGACTACAAAAGCAAAAGCTGGTTTCTGGTTTCTTTGCCAGTTCCTGCACAAGGGTGGACTTCTTATGCTCATATTTCTGTACTTGTGTTACTGTAAGAGATCCTCAACTGGATTTTTTTTTCTGCTAATACCAGAAACATAGTGTTGGGTAGATAAAAGCAGGTATGGTAAAGAGAGGGTGTTTCAAATACTTGGTAGTCCATATCCATTGATTCAGAGGGGCTGGTTTTTTTATAATTAGTGGTAGGCATGCATGGCTCTCATTAGTCCAAACAAGTAATGACATTTTGGGGAGAGACATCTACACTTTTTAAAGTTTCAAAAATCTGAGATTTGAGTTTAGGAAGTTGCTATGAATAATTCAAGGAATTCTAAATGTACAAAGGAAGAAGTATTTTAAAGTCTTAGATTTTTAAAAGCCTCACAGTACTGGCCTCTGTGTTCCTCTGTCAGCCTTGATAAATGCTCAGCTTTGCTAGGAGCAGAGCTAAGTGAATGAAACTGATTATTCTTTTTTTTGCTTTCCAAAATATCAGGTGTTATTTCTTCCAGTACTTTACCACTGTGTAGCTCTAGTAATTCTAAATGGTAGGCTTCAGATACCCTCCTTTTACATTTCATGTTTCTGGACCCCTCTGCCTTACAAAGAGTCAATGTAGGAATTAAAAAGTAAAGAGGGGAAAAAAGAAATGCGCACTGTGATCTCAGCTCATCCTGCATCCCATTCCTGCTCTGATTTGTTTCCATGTGGGATGCATGCAGGTGGATGTATCCTGCTCTCTGTGTCTCAGTAGGTGTTCAGGCAGGCAAAGCAATCCAGCACAGAAGCTGCTCTTGACCTTTCTCTTTTGGCTGTTACTAAATGGGCCCTTGGGGGTGGATCAGAGGAGGTGCATCTCATTGCAGTTAAGCATCTGGCCAACCATTTGCTGACGTGAACTCTTCCCCCTTGGTAAGTGTTTGAAAGATGATGTTGCTATCACCCAACTGCTACATGCCCCCCTCCTGCCACATCCCGCTTACATCAAGGGCACCCTTGTGCAAGCAAATGTTATTCATATAACCCAGTGAAATAGGATTGGCCACTGCAGCAATTATTTTCGTTTCCCTCACACCCTTTTCACCCTCTCATATTACCTGGGCTCCTGTCAGCACACCGACGTGTTATTCCCTTTACACTCTGGGCTCCTTGCAGGCAGCAGGACGTCTCTACCTTCAGCCTCAAGGTCAGTTTAACTACCTGTATTGCTTTTCTAGCCTCAGATTCTGGCATTTCCGATATAAGCATTATTTAAAATGAATTCAAAGCACCACAGGATATGGTGTAATTTGGTTATAATTTATTGATTTGCATAACTACCTGGTGCAGGAAAAAAATGTGTCAGCCCGCTATGCAGCTGCTTCAAATGCTGACCCTTAAGTAACAGTTTAAGTAAGGGAAAAATAAGTCCCTTTACAGATGTGTAACAAGTTCAGAGATAACATCTCTAATTCAATAAGGGGTTTTTTGGATTTTGGTAGTAGTAGCTCTCTGCACTGTGGAGATGAGGGTTTTATGCTGTAAAATAGTGTCAGACTGATTCAGAAGGGCAAGCACTCCCCACACCATGGTTGGGCTTCAGTAGTAGAATCTGAGCTTCTGAGTCTCACCTGGTCAGGTCTGAGTTGCCAGACCTTCAGCTGATAGAAATCAAAAATCATGTTGGTACTAAGGGATAGTTACTAAGGGGTAGTTGTCTGATCTATGAAGAATCACTGATGTGTGTGACTTCTGTTTTGAAGAAGACCTTCCATGTCTTCTCTACATGAATCTATCCATAGTTGCATAGTTTTGGTATTTTTTTCCAGATTATTAGTTTTTTATAACCATTCACTGACCTCTGGCATTACAAGGAGAAAGAAAGTGAAATTTAATTGATTTTTCATGGAGATACTCCATGCTGTGATTAAGGCACAGTTAGAATGATATCTGCACTGGCATTGTTTCTGCACTCTGGAGACTGTATCTTAAAGCCGAACTAGTCAAAAAGGTTTGAGTCTTGCTGAGGGTCAGCTGTAAGAAATTGAAAAACACCACCAATATTGCTTTATGAGAATTAACTTTTTAATTTACATCTTATCTTCTGAACCTGTAGATGATACAGCAAACCAAGAGCAAGGTAAAACTGTTTTCTGGGCATCTAAAAATGGTCTCTCATGCATGTAGTCACTTGTGACATTTATTGCAGATATTTCTAAGGTGCCAGCAACTTCCATAGACGGGCAGAGAAAACTTTCCACTGGCATCTGTAGCCTTTAACTCAAGCTAAAGATGACTCAAAGGACTTACTTCTCAAATATAAAAGACCTGCCTCCTTCTCCCTCCACCACGTGAAAGTTCAGCTCACTGCAGTGATACCGTTAGCTAAACAGCTTAACAGTTTAAGACGTGCGTATACGTTATCTGTCATTATGAGCCTGTGTGAATTTTAGCTATCACTCTGCCATACCTCTAAATGTCACTCAGGATCACATGGTGTGGCAATTAATACCACCCAAGGCATGGTTCAAATATTTAATCCAGTTCTATTTCTAGAAATGTCACTGTAACCCTTGTACCTTCCTTCGCTCCTTGGCTAAAAGCACATGTGCTGCCTAGTGTGAAATATAGGATGACCAATAACTGTTTTCAAATACATTAAGAGAAGAATGGAGCTGACAACTTCCTCTTTAAAAGAAGTTCAGGAAAGTGAAGAATTATTTGCAAAACCTTTTTTTTTTTTTTTAATAGTTAAAGTAGTAGTGAAGTTCACAAGTCCCTTAAAGAATAAAGAAGTGGTTTGTGCATTTCTGATGATTCACTCTCCTCTGAAGTTCCCAGAGAGGGATGCAGCAGCTCCACTGATGTGCAGATCCCAGGATCTCCATGTGCAATGGGACACGGCTGAGGCAGTCCGAGCATGGTGGTAGCTGTGAATCAAATGTCCTGGAGACTCTCTGAAGCCTCTAGCCAAAGCAGCTATGTCAGAGTTTTCTTGATTTAAAAGAAGGAGCTTTTTGGTATTAGTGAGGAACCTGCTGTACAAATGCCATATTTCTTCTGGAGAGCACTTTCACCTTAAACAGAGGCTTTAATCTAGGTATATCGACTGTAAGAGGGGAAAGTGGTTTAAAGCCCTGACATAGGCATTCTCCAATTGTTTCCATCCTGGGCTTCAAACTGTAGTTCCAAGCAGCCCCTTCACCTTAAACGATACTTGCAATCCTTTGGTCTGTTTCTCAACAAGCATCAAATTTGCACTAGAGACTTCGGCTAAATCTTGCTGCTGGATTTTATCTCCGTCTTCTGGACATGGTAGGTGATACATATATTAAAACCCAAATACACTCCAGGCAGGATATTAATGTCCTGGTTACAGGTAGCTGAGCATGTCTTCGGGGGGAAAGCAGAGAGAGAAAGGCTATGACCTCTAAGATCATGACCTTTCAGACACATTTTGCTGATTCACTGCCCACAAGTCATCATGATGTATGGGAATACCACTTTAGGAAAGGCAACACCAATTTGACTTTGAATTTTTTTACCCTTTATGGTGCCAATGTGGTGAGAGGATGGGAATAAAGAAACCTTGATTTTGAAGACACTTCTACATGCTGTACATCTTAGTGGCTGTTAATTTAAGTCAGTGTTGCATTTATTCCCTTCACAATTAACCACTGCAGACATTGATCCACAAGATGACTTGTAAGGAATTAATCAAGACTGTTCACTGTAGGAGGGAACCTGGTGCATGGAAGATACACAACAGCTGTTTCTGAGCCAACTGCTCTGTGTTTCTTCGTGCCCTGATTTTTGCTTTCTCCAAGCGATAGTACAAGTACAACGACCTTGGAAATAAAAGTTTAAAGGACTTGTTGACAGTGACAAATTCCTCTCTCAGAGCTACTGAGCCATGTTCCATGCCCTGGCCTTGGCCCAAAATGTAATCCTGGAGGCACAAAAATTACATCTTAACTAGTTATCATGAGGCAAAGCCAGTATCCAAAGTATGAGCAGAATGACATAATAAGGCGAAAATATGCAAGGTAAATTGTCCGAGCATCTTGTAAAGCTGTTAGATTTGAAATACCGGGAATCTTTAAAGTGCCTTGCGGCACACCTGACTAATAAAAAAAAAAAAACAAACAAAACCTTCCCTGTCACTTTACTTGTAGAAAATCCACCTGATGCTTGATACCAGTTGAAACATGTATATCTTACCCTCCAACTTCACCAGTGAAAGGATACCCAGTTGTGGTCACTGCTGAAGACCACGCTACCTGCAAAGGAGAGGAAGACAGACGTGTTGTAAGTGCTGGGTGACAGTAGAGCAAATCAGCTCTGACTGTGGTAAGGAAAGGCAGGAGATACATCACTTGAATAGGACCGTTCCATGAGAGCCAGCAACCTTGTCACTCACAACAGTGATGCCATGTGCAGCAGGAGTAGGTGCACAGTCCCAGTTACAGCACAGTCTGTCACTGCAGTGCTCATGAGGTCCTGTTTTTGTGTTTCTGCCATCTGCTAAAAGATTTGAGAAGCTCATGCTCTTCTCTCCCTGATATTCCCTGCCTGCTCTTCTTTCCATCAGACTGCAACAAGGTCAGGGCTGTCCTAGTCTGTGGATGTGAGATAGCACTCCATTTTATATTTCCCCACTGCAAAATACCAGTTCTCGTTTAGTCCCTTTGGGCTGCTGTGTCTCCTGATGTGCCGGCGTCTGTTGATCTGCATACAGAATGTACACGGTACTCCAGCTTCATTACAGACTTACCCCAAAACAGTACAGTTTAGATCACATCTATGAATATTTCTTACACAATATGTCAAAATCCCTACATCATCAAATAAGTAATGAAGAAGCTGTCTGACTCTTAATGTGCCTATCTGTTACATTTTGGAAAAGCTGTATTACTACTATCAGAGTATTGTTTGAGTGACACATGCCACAGATCCCAAGAATCTTGGTGAAATCTATAAAATAAAGTTATTAAGGTTTATATGTTGAAAAAAGTGTTGTGTTCAACACCACAGAAATTAGACCTCGCTTGGACAACTGAAGAAGACATGTTCATAGAACTAAAATTCAGTGCAGGTTTAGATGCAGCTAATTCTGCCTTATGTGTTGCTGAAGTCCAGATTCACACATAGCTTGTAGTGCATTGAAAGAACTTGAAAAGTCCTCAAAGTTGGTGCAGTTACAAGCCACTTAGCAGTGGGGAAAAAAAGAAAAAAGAAAAAAAAAAGAAAAAAGAAAACCATAAATTATAATTGGGAACTATTTAAGAATATTTTATCAGTACATACAGAATCCCACAACAGAGGAGAAAACTTCTCTGCTTATTAGGAAGCATTCCAGTTTAAAGGGAAAGATAATAGTAAAAAAAAAATTATGGGACTGATAGAGACTTAAGTTAACCAGGTTCCTGCTATTGCAGACAACCCCATCACATAATCTTACTCGGAAGTGTATCTGTGTTAATATCAGATATATTTCCTGACTGCTGCGGTCAGGAAGATGCCCAGGCCATGCTGAGGACTGCAGTCATCACTCCCTACCCACAGTTCAGGGAACTGTGTGACTCCCAAAAGGTGCCAGCACTTGGCAGCCAGTGACCACGGCATGCACTTCTAGTGAACCGCTGCAGTCCCAAGGGGCTGACATGAACTCTGAATGCATAAGCTATTTAGCAGAGATAAGCTCTGCTGCTTCCATGCTGGGGAGCTGGTGTGACCATTACTGGGATGAAAAGACAGTTCTGGTATCAGGAAGGTGTTGAGGATGAAACAAAATGGAAAGAGCTCAGCATAAAGCCAAAAAGTTATTAATAAATCTGAAAATATGATAGAAAACTGATGGAGAGATGTAAAACAGAGCTAATTATTAAGTAGCTACTTGTGGAATGCATAATGAGTAGAAATTTCTACAACAAACCAGTAAAAGTAGTAACAAAGTCCAGGGATTAAAACTGAAGACAAACAAATGTGGGCCAGAAATAAGAGGGTTTTTTGATTTTTTTTTTTAACCTGGGCTCATTAACCCTTGGAACTTCTTTATCATCTCCAGACCATACTCTCTCTTCATAGTTCTGAATGCAAGACAATGCTTTCCTAGTGCAGGTGTTTTCCTTCCAGCATACCTGATCAGCTCAGGCAAGTGCTCAATTCCTTCTCAAGGGTTAAAACTGATAATCACAAAAGTTCTTCTGATCTTGAAAACTTATTCTCTCCCCTTCCTAGCGGTGCTGCTGTAGCACCATAGGCATCTATGACAAAATGGATTTCTATCATCATGAGCACAAGAGAAGACCCTTAGGAAACTCTTACAAAAGAAAAGTATGCACTTTCATTTTTTAGGCTGAGCAGTGGTTAAATTTCCATGAAGAAAGTTAAATCCTTACAGTGGAGGCCTAATGATAGTCTGTAATAAAACTGAATCACAGCATGGTATTTCTGGTACAGTGTTCTTAGAAAAACATTATGCCTTTAACGATACCTTTAGCTGGGATAATTACGTTTCTCTGAATCCACAGAGGTGGTGATGGTGCAAACTTATTGTTAGGACAGGTTGACATTTTCTGTGGGGGAAAAAAACCAGCTGAATCTGTTAATGATTTGAGGTCAGATTTGACAAGTAGCTTTGATGAGAATTTTTTTTAGGTTGAGACCATTCCATTCAGACTCTTACAAAATTGATCTTTTTGAAGAGCTTGTTTTGAAGCCACGCATTACTTAGAAATCATGCTAATTTTAGAGAGGAAAAAAAAAAGAAAACCAAAACTAAATGGTCTTGTTTCCTGTCATATAAAGTGTCTTATTCATTATGCACCTTCATTATGTAAAAACTGTTTGCTGAACTTGTGCACCAGGTTTTTGTGCAAGTCTATTTGTGCTATTTTGATTGTATGTGGACTGACTACCTGTGCAAGGGGTAACATGGACTCGGTTTGTGCTCCAGTACTATGTGCATGTATGTTCAGAATTATAGCCCACACTTGTGGCAAGAGGCATTTACTGAATTAGGAGTTAAACCATATTGATAAAAAGAATTACAGTCACCATTCCACAGCAGTCCAGATGATGTTTTTCTTCTCATAAGACATTCTAACTTTCATGTTCCCCTAGACCCTTTGCATTTGACAGTCACAAATGATGGTCCCTGCGATGGCAATGCCACGCTGCAGTCAGAAGGTCCTACCTAAGGAGCAGAAGATCAGGCCAGCTGTCGTCTCCCAGTTCCTGCAGGCAGCAGCCACGTGATGCTATGATTGATGCTTGTCAGGTCACCTTCTCAGCAGAGTCACCTTTTCTGCAGGAGTGACTGGGTTTAAAAAGCTGAGGAACTTACCGGTAAAGACAGAAACTGAACTTCTGCTTACAGAACTGCAAAATTTGGGGATGAAAATATTAGAACAAGGAGTGCTGGGCTTCAATTGTAAGAAGAGATGTGTAGTTAAACATTAGTTTTTTAAAAAACAAAAACCGTCTGTCTTACTCTGATTTATTTTTTTATTTTTTTTTAGGTAGTTAACCTACGCAGGCTGTGGCATCTCCAGTGTTGGAGGCTTTCAAGAGCTCTTTGAGAAGCATCTGTCAGGTAAAGTAGAGCCTGCTTTGGGGTAAGGGAAACCTTTTCTGTGATCCAACAATGCAAGAATGTCTTGGGGGTAAGGCACGCAGCCACAATGGAAGATAAATTTGTCAACAAGAAAAATACTTGCATTGTGGGTTTTCATTAAAACTCAAAAAGGAAAACAATTTTATGAGCACAAAATCTGCCTTTGATCCCGTGTCCAAAGCCAATCATTCTGTCCCAAAGGTACAGACTCATTTAATGTATCAGACCCTGAAAGGGTGAGAAAACTGCTGATGCTGCCTGAACAAGGGAGAATGAGACCATGAAACTGTCCATACTGAGAGGGTCTGCTTTAGGGATTAAAGCCTGGCATTGCACATCTAGTGAAAGACAGGCATAAATAAGAGTGAGGAGGGGGTACTCATACTCATTCAATAGACTAAGTAAGGTAAAGCATCCCTGTATTTCCCAGATCAGCCATGGCACAAAGCCTTCACCGTCTGAGTTACCAAGGAAGCCTTTGCCTTTTCAAACTGGTTCCATTCCCCCCGGGTTCATCCATTTCTTTTTCTGGGTGGTTTATTTATCTTTCTGTTCACAGGCTTTGATTTCTGTTACAACCTTATACTCAGGCACACAGTGTAGTTCAGCCTGAAAGTCAAGGATGCCAAGCTACCCACAGCCACCCAGGGTACTGTTTGCACACCGCATTCTGCAGAAGGCTTGCTCTGCTCAGCTGCTCTCAGGATCAGGCACTCTTTTATCCAATGGCTGTTGCAAGGGCAAGGCAAAGGATGCGAGAAGCACTGAATCAGCAGCTAAACAACCTTTAGCTTTTAACAGCTTCAGCAAGCACAGTTTGTCTCCCAAGGAAATCACAGAGAGCAGCTTCTAGCATTCCTCACCCTCGCAGAGCTCCTGTGTACTTCTCGGCTCCTCCAGAACAAATTAATGTCAAGTGCCTAGCAAAGAGCACACTGTGCTTACCTTCCAGTCCCAGACCACAATATTTTGCTGATCCAGAGTGTAACTTTCTGGCTGGTATGTTGCTTCAATCTGTTGTGCATCCTTGATCATTGGAAAAGGCTTGAAGGTAGAAAAATACGCAGCCAGTCAATAGCTGATGTTAAAAAGGATAGGACTTTGCCATCACATTGCATTAATACAAGGGATGGAAGTTATGTGAAAACAGTAAACAACACAGTGCAGGCTTGCCAGGAAATATGTGACATGGCTAAATATAATGACCTGTCTGAGGCTATAGCTTTACCTGTTAGGCTGTGGTACGCGCCGTAGTCAATAGATGCGCTGCTCTGGTTATTTCTGAAGCATTATAATTGTTGTGCCTCACACTTCTTTCTAAATACAAACTGCACACAATTCCTCTAATTTAATCAGATGTACAGACCAGATTTGTCCCTTAAAATGACACAGGATTTATAAGCTCCCAAAAATCTGAGTCTGGTGGAGATGCTGATGAGTGCCTGGGGTCATGAAGTCATAATGTCATCAAGGGGATTTTGATATGGCTTCTAGTTTTCAGGACAGGATTTTGACTGGCAGTCAATTCCTTGCAGTAAAGATGACACATGTGAAACAGAATTATAAATACATAGAACTGCTGTGAAAATACATGTATTGTTTCTCAGACACTTAGGTATAACAATAATAGTTCTATGCAGATTAGTCATAAGCAAATATTTCCAGAGTGTAGGATGGGGATGCTATCCTGTGAAAAGGCGCAAGAACCATCTGCTAAAAACACACAAAAGAAAGCAGCACAAAAACCTCCATCACAAACCATCTAACTGATTTTGATTTACAGTCAAACAATCTCCCACTGCATTTTGGGAGGGAGAAAACCCATTGCAGTCATGAGAGCCTGTCCTGTAACTCTCACATAAATGAATTCCGAGATGGAGGAGAGACACTCGCAGAGATGATAAGGCTATGCTTGATGATCTGCCTCCTGTCCCATCTGGGTGTCAGCACATATTTCATTATATTCTTGTGCTGTGCAGCTAATTATTGAGGACTTGGAATAACAGAGGAAATTGCAACTTATTCCTGATGGAGAAAAAAAATGCCCTCACTGTGTGGTCTCTCCCTATTTCTGTTTGAGATAAATTCTTTCAGTAAAAAAAAATATTGAAATTTCTGTCAATCTATCAGCACTTTTCTCTAGAAGGAAAATTAGATAAAAGTGTATTGCATTTCAAAGGCATAAAGGAAACAGAATTATCAAAGTTCAAGTATAAAATTGTTTAAACAAGATACAGGACATGAAACAAATTACTCTCAAACTTGAAACACACCATCTCACATATGTGACTAAAGTACAAAGAAGATAGAGCTTTGAAACAGGAAACCATGCAAGCAGATGAGATCGTTTTACCAAGTGAGAAGACATAGATGCAACATTGCATTTGTCTTTAGACAGGAGTGGAAAAGGTGAAGAAGTACAGGGTTTGGGGCGAACTAACCCAGACCTACATGAAAATTACTGGAAATTAGAATACTTTGCTGGCTGAAAATAAAACCAAATGCTTCGAAGTGTTTAGTTTAACCTCTGAAAGAATGGTGAAGAAATTTCATAAACAAACACTTTTTTTAAAACTTAAAAAAAACAACTGAAGCAGCATATCCTGGGGGAAAGGTCATGTTTTCTCGTAAATCTTCAAGCCTACTTCCCAAAGATGATTTACCAGAGTCCAGTTTTAAGAATTAGCTTCTGTCAAGGACACAAATTGGAATTTGTGTCCTTTATTTAAATACAAGTTATATCTTCTGGAGGAACTCACGGGCACTGGCAATACTAGTCAAATTCTCATTCTTGGGAGAAAAAATATGCATCCTCTTCTTCAGGCTTTCATAGAACATGCCATTTTCTTTGCTAGACTTAGATATCTCCTGTACTCCAGATATAATCTCAGTAGAATTAAACACAAAAAATACATGTATAGGAATAATACATACAACTACTAACCATTTTCCTGAACACACTATATAAGTGCAAATCAATAATAAAAACAAATTTCTTCCTTACAGGGCTACCATTTAAGGTGAGAGTTTGCTTGTCATTTGCACTGCATGAGGATTTATGGTTTAACATTGGGCTGTCTTCTCTTCCAGACATCATATCCTCCAAGAGGAATGGCTAGCACCTTCTGTCGTCTCCTGGCTGGCCGTGCAACCACTGCACTCTTTGCAGCCGCAGGCACAGGGGTGTTAACCACCGGGTACCTCCTCAACCACCAAAATGTGAAGGCTGCTGTTCATGAAAAACGGAAACTCTTCCCTCCAAGGTAAGGACTTGGGGTTAGGCAGTCAGCTGAGTCACCCTGTTAACCAGGCTGGATGCAACGTTTAACTCTGTAGAGGAAGAAGATCCCTACAAAGCTGCAGAGTCCTCAGTGGCCACGCCATCTCTGTGTCTGTCCATAGGCCATGTAACCCGAAAACGAGCACCCTTTATTAATAACCCCAGTTTTAGGTAGCACCAACAATGGCCTTCAAGACCAGAAAGGAGGAATGTGAGATAGTATCAGCACTCAAAGAAAAATTGCCGAACAATGACGAGCCTAAGAAATATTTCAAACTTTAGGCAGCACACTACATTAGTCCTTATTTTATCTCATCAGCTATTGAACGTTTTGCAGCTCTACCTATTGGGCTAGCTGATTGTATGGACTGCACCATTAGGCAATGTGAAAATATTTTTATTATGCAAGCAGTAAAGAAATTTCCCATGTAACTGCTGTGACTGAAATGCTCCTAATTTGTTACAAAATGGGTGAGTGATGATTAGAAACTAATTACAGATCTCCATCTCTATAGAATAATTTTGCTGGTCATACTTGTGAAAAACAAAGGGCATCAGGCTCTGACAGACCTTTTTTTTTTTTTTTTTTTAAGTAGTGAATACTATCCTAGTTAAAATACATTCTTATAGGAATAACAGAGTTGTGCATAAAGCAAATCATTACTAGCACGAGGTAGCTGTGGTCTGACTCAGTTGCAAAAACTACATGTTATAGCACAACATCTTTATTTTCCCTGGTTTAGTACACCATGCAGCTTTCTATAAATATTGATGCTATTGAAGCAGACCCAGATATTGTAAAAGAGCGAGCTGACATAGATCAGACAGTCCCACTGATGTCCACAAAGCTGTGAGAACACCTGGGCTCTGAATTACAGAGAACTTGTTCAGCTAAACTTAATTCCCTCCCTACTAACAAAACAATGTTAGAGCTCTTTCCTTTCTGAATAAGAGTGTCTCAGCAGAGATTTAATGGGGCTTAGTACACTTTCAGATCTTGTTTGGACTCATTTTCCTGGTGGCCCCAAGTAGCAGAAAGCTGCAATTACCTGTTGGTGTGGTGGCCCACCGGTGTGCAATGTGGGATACTTTCAGTGACAAATCTTCCTTCCCAAAATTCAGTGCAAAGTATGAAGCAAGAACTAATTATACTTTTAAACCATGCTGTCTACTCTGTATCTCATGATCCCTTTAATAGCTTCATAAACTACAAGGATCACTCTTCAGAGGTGCCACATTAATTGGTTGGGATGATTGTTCTCTTCAGCGCAGACTATCCTGATCTCCGCAAACATAACAACTGCATGGCTGAGTGCCTCACGCCGGCCATTTACTCTCGGCTAAGGGACAAGATGACTCCCAATGGCTACACCCTGGACCAGTGCATCCAAACTGGGGTTGACAATCCTGGCCACCCTTTCATTAAAACTGTGGGGATGGTCGCAGGTGATGAAGAGTCCTATGAGGTAAGACATTTCCACAATACTGTTGTATTTGGTTCAGTTTTCGTGGTATGGTTCACAAGAACTTGTTAGATGAAGACAGATTCCCAGCAGGGTATGCACTCCTAAGATAAATTTTATCCCACAGAGTACATAAGTGGCAGGCCATGTGCATAAAGATGGTGTTTTCCCTACTCTTCTACATTAGGAAATGCATGAATATAAGGTGTCAGTACAGATGTCTTCTCTGCTGCAAATGAAGTTAATAAAACATACCTGCTTGGGAGCAGCTGCTACCTGACTCCAGCAACCACCCTTCTTTCTACGACTAAACTTAGTTTATGGTAAACCTATGCAAACCTAAGACACACAAAATAAAGGTAATGTGGAAATCACATTGTGGAATAGCAAGAGGCAGAAGTGAAACAAAAATGTCTTCTGTGAAGTGCCAGGCATCATTAAGCCACAGCTTTGGGATGGTTGTGGTTTGAGCTCAGAGGGAACTGAGCACCACACAGCTACTCACTCAGCCCTTCTCCCTCAGGAATGGGAAGGAGAAAATAAAGCAAAAGCCTCGGGAATCAAGATAAGAACAGGGAGGCATGATTCAACCACTATGATCATGGGCAAAAGACAGATTCATTAGGGGAAGAAAAAGAAGATCACTTTAATTCAGACACTAACAAGAACAGACACTAACAAGAACAACACTTAACAGACACAGTGGAACAGTGAGAAGCATTACCACATTTTAAAAACACCTTCTCCCCCACCCCTCCCTCTTCCCCGGGCTCGTTTTTTCCCAATTTCTCTACCTCCTCCCACAACAGCAGCACAGGGGGCAGGGAAAGGTAGTTGTGGTCAGTCCCACCACTCCTCCCTCCAAGGTGGGGGAACTCCTCACACTCTTACCCTGCTCTAGTGTGGGGTCCCTGTCACAGGAGACAGTCCTCCATGAACTTTGTCCAACATGAGTCCTTCCCACTGGTCACAGCCTATACTGAGCTGCTCCAGCATGGATCTCTCCCACATGTTGCGGTCCTTCCAGCACTGAACTACAACAGCGAGGGCTTCTTCCTACAGAGTCCCAACCTTCTTCAGGTGCAGCCACCTGCTCTGGCGTGGGCTCCTCCATAGGCTGCAGGTCAGCAACTGCTCCACCGGTGACCTCCATGGGTGGCAGGGGGGCAACCCTGCCCTCTCACCATGGGCTGCAGAAGGATCTCCTTCTCCTCCTCCTTTTCTTCAACTGACCTCAGTGTTTGCAAAGGTGCCCTCCTTGAAATTCTTCCTTGCAACTCCAACTCCTCCCTCAAGGTTTCCCTTCTTAAATACATTATCACAGAGGTGCAGCCACCATCATTATGTGGCTCGGCCTTGGCCAGAGGCAGGTCCAGGTTGGAGCTGGGGGAACTTTGAGAAACTTCTCGCAGGGGCCACTGCTTTAGCCCGCTCCCCTGCTACCAAAAACCTCACCACTCACTCAAACCCAGCACAGGGATCACGATGAAAACTGAAGACAAACAGCATCAGGGTGGACAGGCTTATTTAACTCTGGAATAAGAAGAAGAGGAAAAGAGAGGAAAGAGAGGAAAATCCTTATTTTTATTGACCTCTGTGGTCTGCTTCCTTCAGTATACCTACAATGGTATCTATTATTATACAGTCTCCTAACAGTATCCCAAACACTGGGCTGCTGAAGATGGACTGAGACATCTGGCATCCTGGACTATCAACTCCTGTGGTTCGGTCTACCCATTTAGATCTGCCACTGCCACTGCTCCTCATCTGCATGAAGGTGTGGTTGTGATTGGTGTTGACACACCTGAGCCAAGTGGCCCTAACAAGGACTAGTAGCCCATGGCAGTGAAGACATAGGGCATTATCTAAAACCAAGAGGCAAGCTGCTGGGGGACTCCGAGTGTGTGTTCTGGTTAGTAACACATCCTGAAACCTAACCTAGTTGCTACCACATCCAGTACCTGTTTGGGTAACTGGAGTAAGCTTGTAACTTAAGTAAGGTGCAATTGCACCTTCTTTCTGTTGTGAAGACAAGCAACTGCTACAGAGCACTGTCTGAGTCAAAGTACCCCTTCCCTCCATATTTACCCTGGCTGCATCTGCAAAGCTCCCTTTATGTCTGTCACCCAGGAGCCTGCACCAGGGAACTTCTACTGTGACTGAAGCTGGGGAATTAAGTGTTTCTGTAAAAATACAGACTCCTTCTAGATTCTTTTGACTCCATAGGTGTTTGCTGAGATTTTTGATCCTGTCATTAAAGTGAGACATAATGGCTATGATCCACGGACAATGAAGCATCACACAGACCTGGATGCATCCAAGGTAGGATTGAAATAAAATAACGAGTCAATAAAGGCTCAGGGCTGCTTCTTACAGCGATGATATTGTATGCAGTAGTACTTTTTCCTGATACAACTCCAAAGACACCAGTTTTATGGTTAAGGAAAGTGGGATGCCACTCATGGCTGTAACAGCAAGACAGCTGCATCCCTGCCTTGTTCCTAGCAGGGGGATCAGTCCCAGCTATTCTAAGCATTTGGGCCACGGTCTTACTTGGCACAGTGAGTCTGTTCATGAGCTTACAGACAACCATGTGTCTAAGGGTTGGAATGAAAGCAACAGCTGACTCCAACACACCCACATACACATGATCAAACCTTACCTGCTGCTTAATATTTCCTTCATAGTTCAGCTACACTGTGGTTTAGCATCTTCTGGGGCTTTCTTGTTTTGAAGGATTTTCCTTACCTGTCTCCCTTCCTCTGCCTATATCTGTGTTTCCAAAAGCCATGCAGATTCCTTCAAATTCTGGGACTGCGAAGGACTAGCAGGTTACTCTGACACATTCATTCAGTCAAAGAAACCTGTTGTTCCTATAAATCCTCCTGGTGTCTGAAACTCTGGGACGCTCTTTGTATCCTGAGTATTTATGATCTCACAGAGAGGTTGTCATACCTGGGCAGAAAGATGACCCTTTTTTTGTACAATGGGATTTAGGTTTTTTAGTGGTGGGCTACAAGACAGGGGGATATATGTGAACTAATAAATCACCCTTCCTTCAGATCACCCATGGTCAGTTTGATGAGCGCTATGTCCTCTCATCACGGGTGCGGACTGGCCGCAGCATCCGTGGCCTCAGCCTTCCTCCTGCCTGCACCAGGGCAGAGCGGAGAGAGGTGGAGAACGTTGTGGTCACCGCGCTCTCTGGGCTGAAAGGAGACCTCTCTGGGAAGTACTACAGCTTGACCAGTATGTCTGAGAGGGATCAGCAGCAGCTTATTGATGTAAGTATAGCTCCAGTGCTGACACCACCTTCATTTACTCTTGTTAATCTTTATCTTTATTTGGGGTACATGCTTTCCTGTGCACCTAAGGAGGATAAACACATCATTAACCCAGTAGTTAATGGCCTGTTGATATTTTTAATGTGATGGCAAATCATCCAGGTTCTATATTTTGGCTATGTACATAACTGTGCTCGTCCAAAACACGGAGCTATATTCCAGACAGCAAGATCTGTGCCAAAGCAAAGATACATGGCTGCTGACACCTCTTAGGACAAATAACGAGGAAAATTCAGGACAATTCAGGACATTTTCTTCGTCGTTTCCTTGAGCAAAAATTGATTATTTTCTATATTGATAACCATTTTTAACTAAAAATGTTACACGGAGATAAGCATTACATATTATCTGTATTCTAGACTCAGCGTGGGAGGCTTTGTCTGTAATTTCTTCACATCAAAACTACACTAATTTTAATTTCCCCAGAACGGCTGTAGCCTGCTGCACCCAGGTGACCTTTTCTTAGTCCTGTAGCTGTGTTTAAGGACTTGAAGGATCATCAACTGTCCATAATGACAGTTTGCATTGTCACACGGATGGAAACACAAGGATTTCCATCACAGATTTTGTCACAGCATGTGACATGTCAAACAAACCTTGAATGTGCATTTTAAATATCCAAAAGAATGGCTGTACCCTGTTAGCTATATTCATGGCACATTAATCCATAACATCAACCAAAAGGGAGCTGATGAAGTAACATAACTATTTTTAACCCTGGAACTAGGTGTCTCAGGCTGGATTAACCAGGAGTTAAGAATTTATGTAAGGTCAGTAACTTTTTAAATTGAATGTCCTTGGTAATATGTTTATTGACAAGAAGTTGATGACCTATTGTAGGTTTTATTTCATTGCCTTTTTTCAGCAAGTGAGAGCTCCTCAGAAAGAAGAGGTAGAAATAGGAGTGCAGAAAATATAGTTCCTTCATAGTTTAAGGCTAAATCCTTTGGGAAGTGGAATAGGCTTCACTGATTCAGCACCTTACCTTGTTTTGTTTGGTTTTGTGGTAATGGAATTTATAGAAATCAGGGCATCGAATGTTGTAACCTCAGGTTCCATCTTTAATTCATACCTTTGCTTATCTCCCCCAGTACTTTAGGACCTTGAACCTTTATGGTATGAGGCTTCCCACCAGCCTTTAATAAGCACCATTTGATCTTGTTAAGATCAAATCAGTGCTAGCTGAATGGCATTCAGTACAGAAGGCATTTGGTACTTTGCAGATTTGGGCCATATGCACATAAGAAAAACTAATAGTGTTCAGCTGTTTTCTTGCAAAAGGGGAATTTTTCTTTCAAGCAAAAGTGTCAAGTGAAGGAAGCTGCGGAAGGAAATGTTGTGTCCCTGTGAAGAGCAAAGAGAGCTCTATACCTACTCTTTCTGCATGGTTGGGGTTCTGGCTGCATCATATCCATCACGGGGTATTGAAAGACGAAAACCTAAAATTCTCCACTAAGGGAAAAAAAGAAGTAAAGCATAACAACTTGTCTACCATGTCATATTTATTCTGGATAGCTTGCTTTACTGTTCTTAATTAAATCCTACAAACACCCCCCCACTCCACCCCCACCCCCCCTGCATTTGATATGGCAGTGTTTGAGGAATTAAGAATTAATAATTTTTCAACACACACATGAAAATCAAATATTTATTTGCTTTGTGAAAAAAACAGCTCAGTTAAAAAAAAAAATCTAAATGATCTGGAATGAGGCAAGTCAGTGGCACAGCAAATGCTACACTTATTAAATCAGAAATAGCATCTCTGTTAAGGAACGAATGAGTCTGTGATTCCAAAAGGTCAAGCTTAGCACTGATTTAATTCCTACCTTGACTTCATGCTCAGAATAAATTGCTGAATCTTTGTACTGGAGAAATATCTTTCGGAACTAGCTCTTTGGTTTTGTTTTTTTTTTTTTTTCCTTCTTTTAATCTTTAAGAACTCATTGCCTTCTCCTACCCTGAAATACATTTGTATGCAGAAAACGTCTCTGGTACGAACAGTCAGGTCCTTCCAGAGTACCCTTTGGTGTGTGTATGTGGCATTAGGTCCCCACCTCCCATTCCTACCTACTGAAAAATATTTTTGGCAAAACATGGACATATTACCAATGTCAATGAGAATCTGAAAGACTCAAGAAAATCACCTGGGTAAAATGCTTTTAGTTCTCAGAAGGAACCAGATTCACAAACTTTGATTTACTTGGACATTGATTGCCTTCACATAAAGTGTATTAGACAACATTAGACAACATTATGCTGCTTCCTTGAATAACCTGAATTTTGTTTTGTTTCTCTCTCTCTTCCTCTCTCCTTTTTGCCCCATTTCTCTGTCCAGGATCATTTTCTCTTTGATAAGCCAGTGTCCCCTTTGTTAACATGTGCTGGGATGGCACGTGACTGGCCAGATGCTAGAGGAATCTGGTATGTTGTGTGACATGCAGAAGCTTGTGTCATGTTTTAAAGATTATGTTACAAGTCTCCTTGCTTGTCCTAACCTTGCAGTCACTCTGTCCCCATACTCACAGCATGTTCAATTTGATTAAAAAAAAAAAAAAAAAAAGTTTTCTTGCTTAATTTAAACAAACAAAAGAATACAAAACAAAATCCAGTAACGAACGGCAGAATGGGACATCATACACACTACACAGAATCATAGGCATGGCTCCTTCTTTGGGTTTTTATCTCCCTTTTTTCTCTTTCTAGATAAAAATTTGATGGGGGAAAGAGCCCATGAGTCACCTTGCGGTCAGAAGAGCTGAGGTTACAAAAGCAGCTCTAACAGCAGATTGTAGCCGTGCTGTCTGCTAGGAACCACTGGCCATACAGCTGCAGGACACCACACTGCAAATTCCTGTCCCCCTCCTCACTGTCAAGTGACAGAATGTTATTTTAATTCCCAGAGCTGAAAATAAGCCTTTCTTTCCAAACAAACTGGTCAAAAAGGAGATACAGAAATTGAATTTCCTAATTTGTTCTAGGTCTGTTTCTACTTTCACAACACACTTGACGTATCGTGTGCCTAAATACGGTATTTTTTGTGGAAAGACAGGGGTAATAGCTCTGAGATCACCCACTAGCAGAGGATGGGGGCAGCTGTGCAGTGCATATCATCTGCATCTATCCTGCTATGCTTCTAGGTGTTACGAGATGCTTTAATTCTGAAAAAAAAAAAAGGCTAAAAAGGATTCTGAGGAATCACCTAGCCTGTTTTCTTGCCCTAGGCAGGCCCATGATCAGAGAGGATGGGAATTTATGTGGAAAAAACCCCAACGGTTCTCCAAGCAGTGTCTGACAATACTGGCTCTTGTTCAGAAGCACAGCCAATATTACTGCAATGAGCTAAACTTGATTTCTGACAGGGAGCAGGCACTGTGAAACCTGATCACCCCTGAAACCTGATGACCTGCTGTAAATGTGTGAGGATTTTTTTATTTCAACAAGCTTCAGATTAGTGCCCTGGTCCCCATCTAAATATGAGGAAGAGGAAAAGGGTAAAGCTGAGGCATCCCATTCATTTTCTCTATAAAAAAGCAGAAGAAATACCATCAATATAATTACTATCCAGGGATCTGCTGAAAAAAACAGACTTCTTTTTTTTTTTTTTTTTTTTTTCCTTGTTTTACATGTGAAATATCAGGCAGACTGGAAAAAGATTAGTATGATTGGAAAGTATTTCAGTAAGCCACATTCAGAAAACCCGTCTTTCTCTTGAAAAAAAAAAAAAAATTAATCAAAAAGAGCACATGTTCTGGAAATTATTTTGCTTATAATGATTGTGATCCTGTCCTTGTTATGGGCTTCAGGACCTATTCCCACTGACCTCACTGTGGCAATAGCACAGTTTAAATGCACTCACCATGGCCTCCCTCTGTGTTCCTTAAAGCAATCAGGAGACATAGTCAATTAAGGGGGGAGCTGAGTCAGGCCAATCTCAGACTCGTTGGAAAACCCTCCCCTGAACATTTGTACCTGACAGGAGATGAGGTAACTGGACCTCAGGTGACCATAATGTCAGGGCACAGGATGTTTACACAATCTCAGAGTTGCTTTGGCAAACACCAAGTGCAAAAAAACCTCTTATGCACAGTAAAAGACCAGCTGAAACTCAGGATCTCAGTGAACCTGAACTTTCAAATTTCATGGGTTTCAAACCTGGTAATATTCCACGGTTTGTACAAATGTGTCTGATCCCATCAATCACCTTCCACATGCTGTAGAAAGACTGTAGTAGAAAAGAAAGTGAAGAAAAAGCCAGGAAAAGTGAACTCAGGTTTGACCCAGCACTTAAAAAACTGAGTCACATCTGTTTGAGGTAAGCGGGGGTATCTTCAGCCATTTTCACCTTGACTGACAAGGCAGCATCACTAACGTGCTGTCCAGAAGCAACATGCAGCTGCTGCCCTCGGACATGTAACTTGACTGATGTGGCAATCCAGTGATACCAAGCAATACAGAGAGCACTGGGATTTGATTTAGGGAGGAATACAATTAAGTAAGGACATATTGCTTGGCCCCCAGCCAACATGTAAATGTTTTTTCCTAGCTACACAGTTTTCTAAGAACAATAAAAACATCCCTGATGACAGAGGATGCAGAGCTTGGCCTCTCCCTTTGCTGCAACTCCCAGCTCATGCGAGAGGACAACATATTTTTCCTCACTCAGTACCACGGTGCATGATGTGATCAGAAAATCTGCTCTCCTTGCTGTGCCTGAGAAACCCCTATAATGCCATTGGCATGGGGGAACCAACTGTGAAAGCAGCTCAAATCTCCAACTCCACAGAACAATGTTATTTCACCATGCTTAACCGCTCCTCAGCCCTGAAAGACTGTGAAAAAAATAAGGATAGGGAGAACTATTTTTCAGGGCTTCTCTTTTTAAATATACTATTTTTTTTCCCCTCTCAACCAGGCATAACAATGAGAAGACATTTCTCATCTGGATTAATGAAGAGGACCACACCAGGGTGATCTCCATGGAGAAGGGTGGCAACATGAAACGGGTGTTTGAAAGATTTTGCCGTGGTTTAAAAGAGGTAGTATCTCAATGAGTTTATTACTTCTGCTTGTTTATTGTTGGGCTGTTGTCAGAACTGCTTACTGCGGTTCTGACTGAGGTGACATCTCCAGGAGCAACAAAATAAGTAACACCAGTCCACATAGCAACCCACACTAATGCAGTTAAAGAAGGAAACATGGGCAAATTGCTAGCTGAGTTGCAGGGGAAAATAAATAAAATATCTTTGTGGCTTTTCCATTCAAATCTTAAGCACAGGCTGGCTGAAAAAATATCCCTTTTTGCCAGTTTGTGCCTGTGGGCTGTGGGAATTCATAACTCAAGCATTTGATTTGGATTGCTTGATTTGCTTAAATGAAGACTTTATTTGGCCCAGCCTCCTGGTTCTCATTCCTGAGCAGAGTGGATGCTGCTGAGGTTGTGCACAGGATTCAGAGCTTAGGACCCCTTGGCTCACTTCCGCTTTCAGGGAGATACGTGGTTTTGTGATGGAACTACTAAGAATGATAGCCAGGGTGCCAGGATTTTATTGTGGTCTAGCTATTCACAAAGATAAAAAAGCTTTCATGAGACAGTGTGTGGATTAAAACAGTTTCATCTAGACAATCCATGGCTCAAATCAGCTCTGGGTCCAGTGCAGCCCTGTGTACTGCTCGGGCACAGAAAGAGCTGCTTTATCAGGGAAAGAGGACTTTACTGTGTCCCACAAGCAATATAACTACATGCAGTGGAACTGATGATGTGGCCAAAAAGTATTATCCACTACTATTTCCACATCATTCCTGGACGGACTGCCATAGTACAGGGAAGCCTACAGGTTAAGCTATGGAAGACTGAAATGGGTTTGAAATTGTCTTCAAGACTGTGAGAATATTCAGGCTGCATAAAAGAAGTATTTGTCCTCATTGGGGTCCTTGGCACACTTACTTCACCTGCACTGCTGGAGGAACAGCATTTCTCTTCATCACACTGCTTTTCTTCCTGGGTATGGAAATGCATATTGGGCCAGCCTTGGACCTCTTGTTTCGTTCATGTCACCTTGGCAAAACAGCTTCTCTGACTCTCTAGAGACACCCCTCTCCAAGAAAATCCCCAGCAAGCTAACACAGCTGTGCACTGCTTCCAAATCACTGCACAGCCCTCAGCCAAAAGAAAGCAAGGCCAAGCAGGGACAGCAGGGAGCTACAACCTCTTGGTTGTGGAAGCAGAGGAAGTTCAGGACATCCATAGGGAAGTTGGAGTATGTAGTAGGTTTGGGAACACGGAGAACAAAAGCACCTAATGGATGCTTCTTTGGCATTGTGGTGGTTAACTGGGACCTGTTAGGTCCAGGGCATACCCGTGAGACTGACCAGTGCACGGCTGGTGGGTGCTGTTCCCAGATTTGCCTCTGCTACTGTGCTTAGCTCACATTCAACAGAGGTGGAGCTATGGGAAGTGGCCAGGCAGCTTCAGAAACTGCGACCAGAGCAGGTGTCTGTGTCAGGAAACCAGGTCTAGTTTCCCACTATCAATTCTGGTGTCCTCACACAGTATAGATATGATGTTAGGAGAGTCCTTTAATCTGTAGCCATCTGCAGAACAAAAGTATTCACCTGTATTTGCAGAGGTCTTATGAGCATGAGCTGGTTTATGTATCCAATTCTCCTCTGAAGGAGAAGATAACTGAATTGAAATTGTATTTGGATTACAGAAGTCCAGGAAGTGTAGATGAGTGAACAGACTATCAGCCTGTTCAAAGGTCAATAGACCCTTGTGATTTTTCTGCAGATAATTATTTTACTCTCCTTTCTAATCTGGTCAGAGGTCTACTAATGAAAAGCATTATATACAAGCTATGTTGTCTCCTTATAATGGAAGTATGGCTGTTAATACTAAGCATTTAGAAGTCAAGTGTCCTCCCTCGAGAGTCAGAGCATCACCTTGAAAACTACACAGAACTCAGCTTCAGCTCCTTTTGTTTGCTTCATAGTGTTTGAGTTCTTTGGCCTTGTGTGTTGCAACCTTGCTCCAAAAATACCAAGGTTAGAAATGCATGACAAAAGCCTTATTTCTTATGTGAAGGTATGGCTTCCTGGGCTAAAGCTATACCACCATGACAGGGAGCTGTGTGATAAAGAGTCTGAAAGCTAGTGGTTGTGAGAAAATGAAGAAATCCTTGTAAAATGCACTGGAGATCTTGGTGCCTGATGAGTGCAAACATCTGCATCAGACGCAAACCAGACTCTACTCAGGTGTAAATTTATGCAACTCCACAGAAACATGGTGAAAAGAATCTCAGCTATAAGCAGACATCTTAAAATTAGACATTTGTATGCTGCCCTTTTCTTTTTGCCTTTTTTTTTTTTTTTCCCATCATAGGTGGAAAGATTAATTAAGGAACGGGGCTGGGAGTTCATGTGGAACGAGCGTCTTGGGTATGTTCTGACCTGTCCTTCCAACCTCGGAACTGGTTTACGTGCTGGAGTCCATGTTAAGCTGCCCAAACTAAGCAAGGTAATTTAAAAGGCCAGTGACATCAGTCAGCTCTTCTGATTTATAAAAGAACAAGTGAAAAATGACAGTTTACAGAGACTGCACATTAGCATGATGTGTAACAAGGTCCCAGGGATAATGTATGACTAATTGAGCACACTTTTATTCTGCAAATTATCGTATTTGTTATGGAAATTAATCTACTCAGCAGACAGCCACCAAGACAGGGTGTAATCCAAGGACTGAGAAAACTATCCGACTCTGCCTGTCTTTCTGGAGATGTTATTAGGTCATGGATGATATCATTGCAACAATCCAGCAAATACGCAGCGTAAAAGGCAATAAGCTCAAGCCTGTTTCTTCTGATAGGATCCCAGGTTTCAAAAAATCCTGGACAACCTGCGTCTGCAAAAGCGTGGCACTGGTGGAGTGGACACAGCAGCTGTAGCAGATGTTTATGATATCTCCAACCTGGACCGCATGGGTCGCTCAGAGGTAACCTGTTTTTTCTTTCCCCCCTTGCTTTTCAGCTCAGATCCGTACTGATATGAGTCACTTTCCCTCTGGTTGGTTTTCCTCTGCTGACCTCAGTGTAGCCATGGCAGCTTTCACTCCTGATGAATTTGGTCCAATAGAAGTGCTTACTCAAAGAAAAATTATTAACATGCTTGACAAATATTCCTGTCACAGCAATGAAAAAAACCCAACCCAGAGCAAGTTCCACAAATGTGACTTGCTCTCACTACATGCTGAGTATCTCCGTGGAGAGCACGCAGGGGCTGGAATGATTTGGTTTTGGTAACAGACATCCCTCAGGATGATGTTTCTCAGCATCTCAGCGCAAACTCTCGGACCTGCCTGCCTGCTGGAGTGCCCAGCTATAAAATTGGTGTCCAGCGGCCTCTGCAGTGCTGGACTCAAGACATGTTTGTAAGTTGTACAGCGGGCACTGAGCTAGCCACTACACATTGGGTGGTACCTGCTGCATCCACTGCAAATTCTTGGGGAAATAAACTGAGATCAAGTCCTAACCCACCCAGGGAGTCAGGCACTGAAAGCAAGACTGGTTTAAGGTGTGTTCATTTTAGTATTCAGTTGTGCACTTTCTCCACAGTTACACAGCAGGACAAGACAAGTCCTTTCACCCCAAAATAACTGAGGAGGAGGAGTTGGTGCCATCTTCAAGTGTCATATGTGGCACTGAGCAGAGAATCCGGGAGAGCTAGGTTTAAATCAGGGCAAAGACTTAAGTGTCAGATCTGAGCCCTCCTTGTTGGACTGTAGGCTATGATAAGATGGGTTCGTCTCAGACATTTGTTTTGAAGCTATTTCAATTTGAATGAGTATTTGTTGTGCCAGGGAGTGGAAACAATCGTACAGCCTGGTGGTGCTCCTGCTCTCCTGGGAGACTCAAGTCCCAGACCTCATTCTAGTTTCACATTTAAGTATTTTATAAAGGAGAACAGCTCCTAAGGGCAGATCTACTGGAGGATGGGGGAGAAACAGCTGTTTCAAAGAGTTGCAGCCTCCTTCCACTAGCCCTGCCTGAGCCAAACCCTTATTCCAGGTCACAGGCTGTAAGTCCTGTGGCACCACTACATCTTCACTTTCCTCAGCTGTGCTCACCCTTGGCAACATTGAGAAAAACCAAGACAAAAATTTACCTTGAAAGGTAAAGTCCGGTGATTTGAGCACTCTGATAGTTAGGTAAGAAACACAGGTTCAAACCTTCTGTCAAACATGTCTTTCACCCTGTCAGAGGTGTGCTGTAACCTCTCAGCTATGATCAGTTGGGCAGGTCCTGGTGGGACTGACGTCTTGAGGACCCTTTTTCTCCACTAGCAATGCAACACACGATTCGGGCTCAGATGCCAACCTGCTTGTACACATCAGGACTTGAAGGGCTGCCTGCTTGCCCAGCAGCAAAATTTTAATTACCTTGGGGGCTTTGCTGCAAGTTAAAACTCCATTGCAAAGAAAAGCACGGTGTCAAGGTGTGTTTGTCCAGAAGAGAACAGCTTTAGCATCTTAGATAAAGATGCAGCCCAACACCTGTGTTCAGCCTGATTCTGGGTAGGTTTTCATAACATGAATATAACACTGCAATAACGCACCTGGGTTACAACTAGATTCAAACTGGTTCCCAGACAGCCAGCTGGCTTCCCTTGCTCACCTTGGGTTTTCTGCCACTGAGACAGAGCCAAGTCGGGTCTTCTGTCTTATTCAGACATGCCCTTGAATGCTGTCACGGACAAGGGTCATTTGGACAGAGGTTTGGAAATTTTGAACATTGGGATTTCATGTAGGCAGCTACGTACCTTTGGATTTAGACTGAAATAAATAAGAGTGAAAAACTATTAAGCTACATTAATTTGCAAAAACAGTATGTGACAAAGACATTTATTAATACCTGAAACATCATGTGTGCTTTATACTAAAATAACACTAATAATACAAAAGGATTATATGGCATGATTAACTAACAGGAGTTCTACTGACAGATGGCCTAAACCTATAAATTTTTGTTTATATGAAGATTACTACTGAAGTCAGTGATGCCTCGTACAGCAAGGATTCAAAAGTTTAAGTCAATAGATAAGATACAATCCCTACCTTGAAGATTTTGAAATCTAAATAAGACAAGACAAACTCAAGGGGATAGAAATGTTTTATTATAAGACTTTTTTTTTTTTCAATACATAATAAAATAAATTCCATTATGTGTTAAATGTGTTTGCAGAACTGAATTATGTTCCCAAAGATGCAAGATAAAATTGTTTGGGTTTTTGCTTTGTTTCAATTATTGGTCAATGCAAACTTGATATGAAATTTCCTTTCTCCTGCAGGCTGCGAATTCAGACCTCTGATTTCCCAACACAGCTGGTCTGTAAAAGACAATAAAATAAACTGCTAAACCACTGAAATGCTTTATAATAAAAACAAATCCCTTGAAAATCAGTGACTGTCACAATAAAGAGACAATGGGATTAGGTCTTCACATTTGGTTTTAACAAGTCAGTCATTAAAGGTTGCTAATGAACCATTTCATGAAGATTAAGAAAAATCAGTGCTATAGTTTGCTAGCTAACTATACCACAGGGCCTGTGGTCCTTGCATGTCACCCCCTGTGGAGAAAGTCTGCTGGGGACAAGGCACCTTGTATTTTTCAGAACTTCTGAAAAGGGTAACAAAGACACCACTACACCCTGCCATATAGAACTGCCAATTTTGGCACTGCTCTGGGCCTTGAGCTAATCCCACCCCTGTCAATGTAAATCTAGAGCTGAAAACAAAGGACTGATGGATGATGCAGAGCCAGCATGAGTTTAGGATGAGTGCCTCTGCTTCAGAGATGTAGGTCCTGGGCTTGGCAAAACTGCCTTGGGAGAGCCAGCATGCTTGGCAGAACAAGTAGGACATCTCTCCGCACAGCTGACAAATCATCACAGCAGGGTTCATGGTCATGTGCAGGGGAACATATGGTCCTGAGACATGCCTGTGGAGAAGTACGAGACCCTGGTTTGACGAGCTGTCTCAGGTAGTCTAAATGTCTGTGGCCAAACAGATATTCCTGCCATCTTCCCAGTCCCTGCCACATGAAGGACTCCTACCCCATGCCTCCAGCAGCACTCAGGGCCAGCGTGAATCAGGGAAAGGAGCCTCTCTCTTCCTCTCCTTGCACCACCATCCCAGTTAGTTTCAGTCTGACTCTGTGCTCACAGAGGCACTACCAGCCTGGAACCCAGGAAGACACAGCAAGGGCACTTGCTGATTCAGTGAAAACTGTCTGATGATGCTGAGCACTCACAGCACTGCTGTTTTGGTTTCTTTGTTGCCATACACTGCGTGCAGGGAACACAATGGACAGGCATCCCTGCCTGTGCCAGGCATTACTTCTCAGCAAACATCTGGGAAGGATCCTGCACCCTCATGGTGGTCACATTTGAAATAGGTCTCTCAACTCATGACTAAACATTTTATATAAGGATTTCCATTACTTTGCTTTTTTCCTATAGGAATATGAGCAGAAGCAGAATTTGGTGGAAATAACGTCAGGTGCCAATTTTAAAACTTCTGTTGCTGGCAGTTCAAAGTTAGGGCCAACAGGAGAAGGGAATTACTATGAGTTTCCACTGGACCAGCATGACCCATACTCCCTGTGCCACAGGGTGTGTGATCTCTATGCCATGACCATCCTTACTTATAGCTTTACCTGCTGTCATTGTACTACAAGCCAATTTTCCCTTCCTCTACTAACAATAGCTAAAGCTTCTACTACTATTATTTTCTTCTTCTCGTAGGTGGAGCTAGTCCAGATTGTCATTGATGGGGTCAATTATCTAGTTGACTGTGAGAAGAAACTGGAAAGAGGTCAAGACATCAAAGTGCCACCCCCATTGCCTCAGTTTGTCAGGAAGTGATCTTGCTCCTGATGGCGGCACCTGATGGTAAATATGGCTGCCATTCTGACAGAAAGGCACCTCTGTATATCTCTGTATAAATATCATGTGCAATAAAACACTGCCCAATACCTGATGTCTCTTAGATGCCTGGCTGCACTGGCAGGAACTAGTCTTTGTGCAGCTTTGCTAGGATGTACCCAATACAACCACCTGGGTATGCTCTTTTGTGGGGCCTGCTTCCCTTCCTTGGTTGGTGATAAAAGTAGGACCTCAGTGATACAAAAAGCACAGATCTCTAATTCTGTCCTACATTTTCACTTATGGCCTTACTTACAAGTCTCCCACAAGCACCCTATTTTCATTCACAGACACATTTCTCTCCAGTGACTGTCCAGGCAGCCAAAATCTCCCAGCCTGAGGGGCAGGTGCTGCGAAGTGCTCACTGCTTTTTCAGCAACTGCTGGACACCATGGTGAGTTCAGCAGTTAACTGGAGTTGCCTTCAGTCGCTGAAGGAACCCAGTGGTGTCTCTGCATGGGAGCTGTCTTCTCAGTCCAGGATTGGTCTGCACACAAACATCTTTACCATGTCATCCCAAACCCTCACACTTTTTCACTCCTAGAGAACTCACCAGGTCACTTCTCAGCTGTTTCCCTCGGGCATCCTTTCTGGCCTGTGGTCTCAGGCTGCAGCAAGCTGGCCCAGAAATCAGCAGGCAAATCAGTTTGCTGATACTCTTCAGCCAACATAAACCTGTCAAGTATGGCCTGCCCCAGTCTTCTCCTGCAGCTTTTAGGTTCCAGGTGATGAGGACCAGGCTCCAGTTAACCATCACTCATCAAAGTCTTAGCACATACTGCCACCCTGAGTAAGATCTTCTCCGTGGTCACCACTGTTCCATGTGGTGAGCAGCTTGGTAGAAATTAAAAATAGCAGACACTAACAGTCCCACTGCTTCTTTTTAGCATACTGAAACATATTCAGTGATTCACAGTAACCACATTCAAAACACCAGTTCTTAAGAAAAAAAAAGTCAAAGCATGCTCTGTTGAATGCACTGTCTGTGTTTCTGCTGAGCTAGGAGTAGTATCAGCAGAAAATGTTTCAGGACTGTGTGGGCAGGAAAAGGACACTCCAAGGTGACCACTGTTGCTGTAGGCATTGGTATGTCTCGGGCATACAGTCCAGTAGTACCCAAACTGGTGCTCTGGAGCCCACTGCAGCACCTTGAGCAATGCTAGTTTAGTTTATAAAACTCATGCACTGTGAGCTCTGGGAAAACATTGATAAAATATTTGTTAGACTTAGTTTAATTCTCATGTGGTAGGAGCTCTCCTAACAAAGCATCCTTCATCAGAAGCCTCTCAGCTGACATCTACTGTGCAGTGCCAGCCTGGTACAAAGCCCCTTTAGGTTTTTCAGTGAGTTGTATCTGAAGAGCCGTGACTGGATAGCTAGGCCATAACCAGTTACAGACTTTAAAAATCACAATTGGAAGAGAATTGAGAGCTAGATGGTGAAGTAGCAGCTCTTGGAAATCAGCATCATGGTGCACTCTCATTTCTTGCTCAGGAGAGCTGTTGCGTATAAAGTAGGTTGGAGCTTCCATAGGATTGCTGTTTCTTCCTCATCTATGTTGGGTACATTCCCTAACATTTTGCTACCGTTTTTCTAAATGGTGGCTAATAATAGTAATTCTGGGGGAGGGAAAGAGAATTCTGCTAATTTCACACAGAAGGCAAACAAGTAAAACTGGAAAGACTTCACTGTTAGCTCTCCAAAATATTCAGATCAACACAAAATTCAACTGTGAGCCGAATGTACTCAGATTATAGCTTCTACTCTTTTCTCCTGCTGACTGACAAACCATTGATAGGCAGTGTCCAGCTGGTAGCGTGCATCCAGCAGTGTTCAGCAAAGTCCAGCTGGCAGATATTTACTAATAGCGATCCTGAGGGGTTGTCGTTGGACCTGATGATACTGTTTTAATACCTTTAATAACGACCTGGATGATGAGGTGCATTACATGGTCAGCCGGTCCACTGTTGGTGCTGAATAAAAGGGAGCAGCTGGTATCAGTGGAGAGCAGGGCTGCTCTTCAGAGGGCATTTGACTGTAGAAATAGGCTGGGAGAAATCTTATGATGAAGTTCAACAAAGGCAGAGGGAATGTCCTGCTCCTGGGATGGAGCAACTCCATGTAACAGCACAAGCTGGGGGAAAACTGGGTGGAAAGCAGCCTTGCAAGGACTGGTGGACAGCAAGTTGAACATGAGCCAGCAGTATGCCCATACTGGGCTGTACTACACATGAGTGTAACCAACAGCTTGAGGGACACAATTATTTCCCCTCTGTTTGGTACTTGTGTGACTTCATCTGAAGTACCACATCCAGTTTGGGGCTTCTCCAGTACAGTAAAGACAATGAAAAACTGAACCAAGTCCTGGTCAGAGCCAAAAGAGAGTGAGGGGGTCTGAAGCATGATGCATAATGCGAAGCTGAGGGAGCTGGGTTTGTTCAGTCTGGAGAAAAGGCGGCTAAGGGCAGATGCTACTGATGTCCACAACTGTTGTCTGCATCGGAGGATGCAGAGAAGAAAAGCTCAAGACTTTTCTTGGAGGTGCACAGTAACAGAACAAGAGGCAACAGACACAAGCAGGGACACTGGAAATTCCAGTCTGAGATGAGGAAGACGTTCTGCAGTATGAGGATGGTCAAACACTGGAGCAGACTTGGAGATACTCAAAACTCAAGGAACAAGGTCATGAGCAATCTGATTTAAGTTGGCCCTGCTTTGGGGTTGGGGTACAATGGGTGGGATGTGTTGGACCAGGTCACCTTCAGACCTCCAGTCTAGATAATTCTGTGATCCCGTGATCTAATCAATTACTGCAAAATATCTGCAGATGAGTAAATAAACCAGAGAAATGCTCTGGCCATGCTGTGCTCTGACCAGACATGGAATTGTAAGTCTGCACAAAATATGGATACCCTGATATGATTTACTTTCTGCTATGATTAAACTGTGGCTTTCTCTGTATTGCCGGCTTCCAGGTGTGTCCTTCCCATACAAAATACTCTTCCTCATATGGATTATTTTGTAAAGGCTTGTTATTTGCCATCTACATTTTTCACTTCTGTGATCTATCTCACTCTCCATGACCTTTATACTGTCAGCAAGAGTAACTCAGCTCATTAATATGAATGATGTATTCTCATTCTGCACTCCACATCACTATTTAATATTTTAAAATAAACTTGGACAGTCACATATCTATTAACATTATGTTGGACATCTTTACTCAGTGCTGCTCCATCATTACGGTCCTCAGATCAGTTTTCTGTCTGCTTGGACCACATTTATCTCCAGGTCAAGTACATTCTGGGGCTGGGGGGTGTGGGGAGGTGTGTGGGGATCTGTTCCTGTAAACCTTCAATGACAGCTTAAAGGCAGCAACACTGCAGTTGCACTGGTTCCAGAGGATACGCTCTGGTGAATGGCTGCAGCAGGAAATAAACAACCTGAAAGGTTATCAGACAAAGAAAAAGAATCATACAGATTATGATTCAACAAGAAGATACTGAAGGTTAAAAAGCTGGGCTGGTGCACTAACCCTAGACATACAATGTTACTTCTTGCCTTCTCATATTTAGTTTTCTCATGACACCAATTTTGCATTGCTGAGATTCCTTTCTGGCAATAAAACTCTTTCCTGATGGATTCAGACACTGGTTCTCTATAAATCTTTGAAATGTATTTGATTAAATATTCCAAGTAGAGCTATATGCCATGCCTCAAGTACTTTAATAATCTTCTTGATGAACACTTCAGCGACTAGGGATCAGCAAAAGTAAACACAGGTCATGCTCCACCAAAGCCCACCTGAGGTCCATCAGGCAGTTCATGCAGGGTAAGAACTGGAGAGGAATTTGCCATTGGAGGGCAAGGGAAAAGTGGGAAATGTACTCTGAGCTCTACCAGGAAATGGACAATGACTTTGCAAGGGGTGCCTCTGTACAACTGTGAACACATTCTTTTGTGTTGAAACTGCCATACAAATATTGATCTAACAATAAATACCTTGTCTAAATGGCTGGGGTGATGGGAATAAACTGTGTTGATTTGCATTTGTACCATAGGGGGACCAAAGGCCTTCAGAAAGCTACAGAACCTTTGACCTGTACACTACCAGAATGTTAGCATACGGACAGACCTGCTTTTTCAAGGCACATAGGCAATAAAGAGACAAAACAGTGGATGAGAGAAGCACAGGCTGAAAGCACAGGAGAGAAGAGCCAAGGGAAACAGAAGTTAAGTAATTCTCAGAGAGTCAGGAGCATAATTACATTTATCAGGAGGTTCAAACATGCACACGCAAGACAAATTATTTGTGCCGAGCCTGAAATGGGTTTGGAGATGTATTGAACTTCACGCACACAGAAACTGACCACAAGAAACACCAGCTCTTGCAACAAACCATGGCCTGGCTAAGAAGCAGTCAAAAAACTGGAAGGTCCAGGGGTGGCTCAAATGTAAAAGTCAAGCCAGGAGCAGAGTGGGAGCCTGCACCAAGGTGAGGGAGGCAGGAAACCCAAGCCCAGGGCATGGAGCAGCACATGTGGGGCTGCCCTGGGAGGAGGCAAGGGATGCTTCAGGACAGCAAATGCAAAGAAAGAGAAACACACACATATACTTTCACAAAGAAGGCTAAAACTTTACTGTACTTGAGTCCTTTCTTTGGCTGGGATAAAGATAATTTTTCTTCTTAGTAACTAGAATAGTGCTGTGTTTTGGATTCAGTGTGGGATTTGGTATCAGAAGGACATTGACATATACTGATGATTCCAGTTGTTGCCAAGACGTCAAGGACTTTTCAACTTGTCCTGCCTGTGTGCAAGTGCACAAGAAGCTGGGAGGGAGCACAGTCAGAGAAACGGATTCAAAATGGCCAATGGAATATTGTATATTGTACAATGTCATGCTCAGTATACAGGTGAGGGTTGGCTGGGAAGTTCGGGGACTATCTTTTAGGGGAGCAATCGGGGGACTATCTTTTGGGGGACAATTGGGATTGCAGTTTTACTAGCCAAGTACAGGCAGTGCTTCAGTAGGCAGGTGGTGAGCAACTGCACTGTCCATTACTCGTTTGTATATTCTATTATTATAATTATTATCATTATTATTTGAATTTTATTTTATTGCAATTATTAAATTGTTTTTATCTCAACCTACAAGTGTCCTTACCTTTACCCCTCCAATCCTCTCCCACATCCCCCGGGCGGGGAGCGTGAGTGAGCAGCTGCGTGGTGTTTGGCTGCCCGCTGAGCTGAAACCACAACAGTCCTTCTAGGTGTCCAACGTAGGACTCAAAGTGTTGAGATAATGACAGATCTGAAAGCAAATTTGTTAGAAGCAGTCATTGTATTGGTTTAGTAGTCGCTAGTTGCAATGGTGTTTCTTTTGGTCTCAAAGTTGGTGTGGTTGTTCTTAAAGTTGCCTTATGTAATACCTTACTTGCAGTATATACTCCCTGTTGTGCTGTTTATTACCCGTGGGACCTGGGCTAAAGTTATCGTGTTGTACTGTGTAACACCGACTTAGGACAGAAGAACAAATACGTTATTTGCACTCAGCATTGCCGTCACCTCCGTACTTCGGGAGCCACCTATTGGAAACCATTAATAATTACACCTTCTACCTTTTCTCCACGAAGAGCCAACCTGTGGAGGAGATACCTTCCCAGATCTTCCCCTTCTCCGACAGGCTAATTACAATAGCATTTGAAAAACTGAAAAGTTTCTAATATCCTTCAGATGTTGAAATCACGGTCCTATTGCTAGTAACCCGGAATAAAGTTCAGGACTTGTTTAGGGTTAAACATCAGTGCAGATGTGAGTGTTGTGCAGCTACTCCAACCCCCATGACAAGAACTGAGGCTACTCAAACCTGACAACAGGCTTTGCAACTATTCACACCCCAGTGATGGGTGATGCAGCTGAACCAGTGCCAGTATCAGTTGCCCCCATACAGAAGAAGAAATGGATACAAAAGTCATCATGCTTAGAAAGGGATGAAGAAGCTACTCCTAGGAAGGAAGATGAGGAAGAGGAGGAAGACGAGGAAGACAGGATGGTAATCACCACCACTCGATCTCAATCCCTGAGTGAGCTGTGGGATATACGAAAATATTTCAGCCACCATCAAGGTGAGCACGTTGTCACTGGGTTGTTCAGATGCTGGAATAATGGGGCCAGTAGCTTGGCAGGCAGCTGGAGTCCCTTACTAAGGAAGGGGGCATTGATAAAGCGATTGGAGAAGGAGCACAAGCCTCCAGCCTCTGGAGGAGGCCCTTGTTACGTGTGAGGGAATGGTATCCCTTGAAGGAAGTGATCGGGACTGAAGCCCAGCTCCTCCTGGCACCCTGACTGCCAGTGCAGGGCTGGATGTTCAGAGGGAGTGTCCCCTCTACACACCATGCAGCTGATGCCACAGGGAGTGAATGAGTTGCACTGATCACAGTATAGGCTCAGACAGGGAGACCCAGACATCTGGGAATAACGGGGGTGATCACAAACTGACCAGAAGACAAAGATTTTAGAATGGTGCCAGAGGAAGAGGTGATGTGTGCTGAAGAGGCCCCACCATATAATAAACTACTGGATAACGAGAAGCGATGTGCCCTGTTTACTGACGGGTCCTGTCGCATTGTGGGAAAACACTGAAGGTGGAAGGCAGCTGCATGGAGCTCCACACAACTGGTTGCTGAAGCTGGTGAAGGAGAAGGAGAATTGAGTCGGTTCACCAAGGTGAAAGCCATCCAGCTGGCCTTGGATATCACTGAGCGAGAAAAGTGGTCAGTGCTCTACCTCTGTACTGACTCACGGATGGTGGCAAATGTGCTGTGGGGGTGGTTACACCAGTGGAAACGGAGCAACTGGCAGTGTAGAGGCAAACCCGTCTGGGCTGCTGAATTATGGCAAGATATTGCTGCTTGGGTAGAGAATCTGGCTGTGAAAGTACTCCATGTAAACGCTCATGTACCCAAGAGCTGGGCCACTGAAGAACATCAGAACAGCCAACGGGTGGATCAGGCTGCCAAGATCAAGGTGTCTCATGTAGATCTGGACTGGCAACATAAGGGTGAACAATTTATGGCTCGCTGGGCCCATGACTCCTCAGGCCATCAGGGCAGAGATGGAACATACAGATGGGCTCGTGACCGAGGGGTGGACTTAACAATGGATGCTCTTGCACAGGTAATCTATAAATGTGAGACATGTTACGATCAAGCAAGCCAAATGGTTAAAGCCCATTTGGTATGGAGGATGGTCAAAATATAAATATGGGGAAGCCTGGCAGATTGATTATATCATGCTCCCACAAACTCAGCACGGCATACACTATGTGCTTACAAGGGTGGAAGCAGCCATCAGATGGCTGGAAACATATTCCATACCCCATGCCACTGCCTGGAACATCATTTTAGGCCTTGAGAAGTCTTGTGGTGGCATGGCACGCCAGAAAGAACTGAGTCAGATAATGGGACTCATTTTTGAAATAATCTCATAGACACTTGAGTCAAAGAACATGGTATTGAGTGCACATATCACGTCTTCTATCATGCACCAGCCTCTGGGAAGATTAAGTGATTCAGTGGGTTGCTAAAAACTACACTGAGAGCAATGGGTGGTGGAACTTTCAAACATCAAAATAAAGTTAGCTAAAGCCACTATCATCATCCATCAAAAGCCTATCCATCACTAGAGAGCTGAATGTTAACTGTTTGTACAGAAAAACAGCAAAACAGTGGAGGATTTACTGTAACACTGCTTTTTTTCCTAAGCAACATAACACAATGTGCACTATAGCACCATCAGAGTGGTTAGACTGGCCGGAGAGGTCACTACAGATTGGAAATTGGCCAATGTGACACCCATCTATAAGAAGGGTCAGAAGGATGATCCAGGAAATTACAAGCCTGTCAGCTTGACTTCGGTGCCCGGGAAGCTGATGGAGCAGCTCACCCTGAGTACCATCACACAACACATGAGGGACAACCAGATGCTCAGGCCCAGTCAGCGTGGGGTTATGAAAGGCAGGTCCTGCCTGACAAACCTGATCTCCTTCTACGACAGGGCGACCTGCTTATTGGATGAGGGAAAGGCTGTGGATGTTGTTTACCTTGGCTTTAGTAAGGCTTTTGACAACATTTCCCACAGCATTCTCCTGGTGAAACTGGCTGCTCGAGGCTTGGATGGGCATACGCCTCGCTGGGTAAAAACTGTCTGGACGGACGGGCCCAGAGAGTTGTGGTGAATGGAGTTAAATCCCGCTGGCGGCCGGTCACGAGTGGTGTCCCCCAGGGCTGGGTGTTGGGGCCACTCCTGTTTAACATCTTTATTGATGATCCAGACGAGGGGATCGAGTGCACCCTCGGTCAGTTTGCAGGTGACACCCAGTTGGGTGGGAGTGTTGATCTGCTCGAGGGCAGGGAGGCTCTGCAGAGAGACCTGGACAGGCTGGAGCCATGGGCTGAGCCCAACTGGGGGAGTTTCACTGAGGGCAAATGCCGGGGGCTGCCCTTGGACCACAACAACCCCCAGCAGCGCTACAGGCTTGGGGAGGAGTGGCTGGAGAGCTGCCAGTCAGAGAGGGGCCTGGGGGGTGATTGACAGCCGGCTGAACAGGAGCCAGCAGTGTGCCCAGGGGGCCAAGAAGGCCAATGGCATCTTGGTTTGTGTCAGCACTAGCGTGGCCAGCAGGGACAGGGAAGGGATCTGACCCCTGGGCTCGGCACTGGTGAGGCCGCCCCTCGATTCCTGGGTTCAGTTTTGGGCCCCTCACTCCTAAAAGGACATTGAATGACTCGAGCGTGTCCAGAGAAGGGCAACGGAGCTGGTGCAGGGTCTGGAGCACAGGTCTGCTGGGGAGCGGCTGAGGGAACTGGGGGGTTTAGTCTGGAGAAGAGGAGGCTGAGGGGAGACCTCATCGCCCTCTACAGCTGCCTGAAAGGAGGGTGCAGAGAGGGGGGATGAGTCTCTTTAACCAAGTAATAAGCGATAGGACAAGAGGAATGGCCTCAAGTTGCACCAGGGAAGGTCTAGGCTAGATATTATGAAGCATTTATTTCCAGAAGGGGTTGTTGGGAGTTGGAATGGGCTGCCCAGGGAGGTGGTGGAGTCCCCATCCCTGGAGGGGTTTAAGAGTCGGGTCGACATAGCGCTGAGGGATCTGGTGTAGTTGGGAACTGTCACTGTTGGGTTGATGGTTGCACTGGATGATCTTCAAGGTCCTTTCCAACCTAGACGATTCTGTGATACTGAGGTATCTTTGAATTTTGGCTTTATTTGACACACTGGTGTTCACATAACTCATGGAAAGAGCAAACAAAATTCATGCCTCACTAGGGGGGTCCCCTGTAATGAAGTCTTTGGTAAGGTGGGAGTACATGCATGGAACTGATTTATTTTCTGAAGCCTGATTTAAAAGCTTAAGACATAAGCCTGTAGCTATGACAGTTGTAATTGATTTCATTTGTTGCATCTAACACCTAAAATCACTCACTGTCCTACAAAACCCGACTAGACAGACTTCCAAAGTTCATGAAACGTCACTCTTACAAGACTAATGCATACCTGAACAGACCTGATGTAAGTTTTCTCTGGAAATATCAAAAAAGGGAGTAGATAACATGGGGAATGACTTACAGCTAATATTTATATGCAGAATTACTTTACTAGTAAGATTTGTTTGAATGCAATTTAAGACCTGCCAAAGTAATTAATGTTCATCTTTCTACTCTAATGCCTTTTACAGCTTACTTTCAGCTTAAAGGCTTAATTAAAAGATTAAAGACTTTAAACAGCCATTTCTTTTTCTTGCAAATATGCCTGAAGACATGGCATAACCGAAGTACACTACATTAGTAAAGAAGTCCTACCAAGTCAGGTCTTTCAAGGGGCTACAAACATACAATCATCTTTTGCACATCACATTGTTGCTGACTGATATCACATTTTTAATTCACTCCGTATAAATTATTATAGAAGAAAATTGGGCTCCTAATGAGAAATACCAGCTATATTACAAAACTAAGTTTATCAGTAAAGAAGGGTAATGAACATATTTTGTTCACCTACCTATTTTTCTGGGAACTCAGGTAGATCCAAGAGTTTCCTAGACAAAGGGGAAAAAAAGTTGATTAATGATGTCAGTCATTTTTAGTTCATTCTGTGCAAATGTGTATGCACAGGAGGGAGGGGGAGAGAAACAGGCCACCATCCCACCTCCTCAGAGCTCGCTCTGCTTCTCCCCCACAGGGCATCCCACTCGAGTTGTTTGAGACGTCCTCTTTACCAACAGTTTCTTGTTTATGAATAGTTTGTGACACCACATCTTCCAAATTTTCATTTTGATATAGAAATAGTAAATAGCAGTGTTTCTTTGCAGTGTACTGTAACTAAATAGAATAAGTGACCACAGATTAACCTTTAAAGACTTCAGTTGAATCCAGGCACTTAAGCACTTGCCTAAATATAAACCTTTAAATATGAGAGTTGATCCAGCAATATATGTGAGTTGATTGAGCAACATTCAAGCACTTGTCAAATATGCTAAAAAATTAGAATTCTTCAAAAGCAACACAACCTGGAAATAATATAGGGTGATGGTCAGCTGAGCAGGTTTACTGAAGGTGATGCAGCCTTGGCTGTAGCAAGTAAAATCCATAAATGCAGTATATGTAATCATTTAACATAGACAAGAAAGCCAAAAAAAAGATCAGTAATCTGTCAGTTTATGGTGAATCATCTAAAGGGAATCCCTGTACAGAAGCCCTCAGAATACTGCAGATATAAAAGAATTTAAGCAGCAAATGGCCTTACTTTTCCCTTTCTCTCCCCAAGCTTAAATCAAAATTATACCAACCAAGAAAATGTCATCCTGACACTCTGGCAAGTAGTAACTATGCAAACAACACAGGCAAAAAAGAGTGAACGCAGACACCATCAGTCACATGTACATACAATGAAAGTCACTGGTACATCTTCAGTAGATAAAACTTCCTTTTTTGGGGTTTGAAGTTTATTAATATTATCAACTAGAACAAATCCAAAGCTACCTGTCAAACTTTGTAAAGAACTTGACACTGTGACACATTCAGCTTCATGGCTGTGCCTGTATCAAATACCAGACTATGGGAGATGTCTTTATATTCTTTTTCTAATTTACTACAGTCCTTCTTTGGGCCCCAAAAATGCACCTGCATCATCTCCATTTTGTAAAGGAGCTGCAGCACAGCTGTGAATCCCGGGGTTTGCAGGCAAAATATTTTTCCCTTGGTATTTCTTCATGATTTCTTATTACTGCATCCTTCTTGTCCTTTTGCATTTTTCACTCTTCTAAACCTAAATCACAGGCCCTGTCCAGCATTTAACCACTGTAATTTTTTGTGTCAGCCCACCTTCCCAAGACATGCTTCTTTCAGATCTACCATTGAGATCTAAGAGGACAACTCCCATGAACATGAATGACAAGTCAGGCCTTGAATTATGCTACTGGATACAATAACAGGTGAATCAAAGAAAAAATAAAAGCATCTTTGAAGGAGAAAGAATCGCACATGCTCCTCTTTGTCTGATTATTAACATCAAATGATTCAAATCACGATATTCCAGGAGATTTCATCACAAGTTACCAGAGTTGCTATAGGATCCACTGGTCCAGACTTTCAATTCTGTTGTCTCAAATCTCCAAAGCATTTTATGTATGTGATGGAACTATGAAGGAAGTCTCGTAAGAGAGATATTAGACAGTGCTGCCACAAACACTGTGCTGTGGACAGGCAATTTGCTTTCTCTTAGTAAAATATGAAAAAAAGGCAATAAAATTTGGATGACTGCTGTCTTGCTCATTTTTCACCTGCTGCCTCTGTACAGAAGAGCTCCCAGGCAACAAATATCAAGTTGTAACAAACCTAAACCAGTGCAAATTTTAACAAGCATGGTCACTATCAAAAAACTGACATTTGGAGGGGAAATGCTGTCTTACTGATTTAGCAGAAAAGTGTTAAACAGTGTTTTCCACTGCCTGCAAACCTCGTCAGTGATCCTAAGGGCCACCAACCCTGCGTAGACACACACACACATAAAATTTCAGACTGAAAAAGAAAGACGATACATTTAATACTTCATAAGAACAGAACGCAAAGCAAGTGCCTTCTCATTGGTCTTGCTTATGTTGGTCTTCATCTTTTCTCTACACCCATTTCCATGTCCAGCACAGCAGTGGATGACCTGTCTGTTGTGAGCTCAGGAAGGAGGAAAGAGGAAGCTGCAGCCAAACAAAAACCTGCACAGAAGTGAAACCAGTGAGCAGCCTGCATTCACCGAGAGGCATGCTGCTGTCTCCACTCAGTCAAAATAAGCTGTTAGACAGACGGACATACATACACGGATGTAACTAAATGTATGTGTGCGCGTATTTTTGCTTGACAAGTAAATCGGTCCTCGCCCACTGTAATACATAAAATTAATCTGGCCATGCATGCTACACACAGATTAGCAGACACTTCATCCCAGGGCTTTAAAAAATCCCACCATTTAAAAACTTTCTAACACATCTATACACACCTATTCATAAACCACCACCTAATATATACATAGCATACCTATGCCTGAAATATGTGTGATGCCCATGGGATCTTTGATTGCCTTTATCTTCCCTACCCTTGGGTTTCCAGCTGCCCTTTCTGGCTGTGCGAAACAGCTTTGGCTCTGATTTTGAATCTGCAGGCTCGCGGGCAGCACGTTGCAGGAACAACTGGGACTTCATGCTGTGCTTGAGCTGTAATATCGACAAATTAGTTATTTTTAATTATTTTTAATGATTATTTATGATTTTATGTCTTAGCATATTAACAGTGACTCTTAAATCACATTCATTAATTACTTTTACCTATTATTCTTAAATCTGTCCTTGTTCTTGCTGGCAGTGATGCAGTTTAAGAGCAAGATCAACGCATGCTTTGTGCACACCTCCCTCTAGCGGACGGAAAGCCCGGGAAGATCACCAAAGAACAGCAAGGCAGTGTCTCTATCTAGGGAGACGCAAATACTAAGGATAACTAATGAAGAAGGAATGGTGCCCAGCTGTCCTTATAACATCAGCTCAAGATTACCCGGGAAGTAATGGACATTTAGTAAAATGCTAAAAATACCAGAAACAGAAGACTGATTTGAGAAAAAAGTCTTACTGGATTTATAAAAATTTATTTAATTGCTAAGCAGGAGCCTCTAACATTATAGTCCTGGAGATTTATTTTGTGAGCCTTCAGGGAGTGGTTTGGAGAGAACAGAATGTGTCATAAATTATATCTCAAAAAGCTATCCTCCTTGAGAAAGCCTGCTGTAAATTTTTCATCTTTAGGTTTGGATCAGCTTCACTATTGCACCATGTGGGTAGGGACCACTTTGGTGACGCAGCATTGCTCTTGGTGAAAGATAAACCCCACTTAAATAAGACTGACTTTTCTGGACAATATGACCATTTGAACTGGTGTAACTGCACCAGCAATTCTCCCCATCTGTGAAAAGCAGCCAAGCAGGCCCCAGCCTCTGCAGCCTCCCCTTCCTTGCTATCTCTGTGGCACCCCTGCAACGTCACCCTGTGCTGTGACTGGGGCACGGCACGGCACGTTGCTCCCCTACACTGGGATGCAGGAACTCAGCAGGCACGAGCTGCTGTGCCCATTCACCCACTCCACCTTGAAGGCTGCTGGCAGCAGGGAGAAAGGTCCTTGCACACGGACAGCAGCTCCTGCCACCCCTTTGATCCCCCAACTCCTCTGGCTGCTGCCAGGAAGGCACAGGGTGCCTGCAAACTGCTACGTCCCACAGCCCTTCTATCCCTGCAGTAACGAAGCTAAAAGTCTGGAAGAGGGTTAGTCGTTTCGAAGTGCCTTCACAAACCGCCAAGGCACGCTGCGTCAAGGGGCGCATCCCTTCAATGAGGCCATATAGAGAACAGCCCTACACACGTTACTGTTGGCTGGCAGGCGGGAACACCGCGGTTAAGCAGCAGGAGCACATCATGACCCCACGGGCGGCCTCTGAGTGCGGCAGAGAACCGCTCCGGGGGGGCAGCGACGCCGATGGACCGGTCCCCCCAGGAGGCGCTTGCGGCCTCCTGCCCGCGTTCGCGGCGGGGCGGGGCGGGCCCGGCGGTGACACCTCCACCGCGCTCCTGAGGGGGCGCGTCCCCGCCGCGCTGCCCGCGCCCCCGCGTCCCGCCCACAACATGGCGGCCGGGCGGACCCGGAGCGGACGGAAGTGACGTCGTCTCCCTGCTGGCCTGCCCGCCCCATTGGCTGCTGCTTCACTTCCGGCGCGCGGCGGGCCGGGCCGCTCTGTGAGGGCATCTCTACTGCCTCGGCGGACTCGGGTGAGCGGCGTCTCGGCGGGCCCCTCCGGCTCGGCCCCGCCGGCGGCCTCCCCCTCTGGAGACGGGCCGCGGGGGCTCGGTGAGCCGCCCCGGCAGCGCCGCCGTCCTGGGAGGCGGGCGAGGGGCCGGGGGTGAGGGAGGGCGAGCGCCAGCGGGCGGAGCGGGGGGCGTCTCAAGGGTGCACAGGGGTCGGCCGCCTGAGGGAGCGCAGGCCGCGCTGCGCTCCCCCGCGGGCTAGGGGCTCTGCGGGCCCCCCTGTTCACCTGTGGGTCTCTGTTCAGGAGCTGTCCGCGCCGCTGCCATGACCCGATGGGCTCGCCGAAACGGCGCTGCCGGCGCGAAGGCGCTGGATGCGACCCCCTGGGAGGAGATGGCGAGCGGCCCCTGGGGGCGGGAGGGCCGCTCAGGCCCTCTCTCCCTGAAGAAGGAGCAAGAGAAGAGGAAGAAGAAGAACAAAAAGAAGAAAGAATATCTGAACGAGGACGTCAACGGGTTTGCGGCGTACCTGCGGCAGAGCTCGCGGGGTGGCGAGGTGGCCGAAGCAGACAGCGCGGCGTTGGAGAAGGAGGTCGCGGTGGCCTTGAGGAAGGACAAGCGGCGGGAGAATAGGAGGCTGAAGAGACAAGAAGTGAAGAAAAATGCCATGGTGAGTTTTCCCTTGAGTCGTGGGTGTTTCCCTGTCACTGGTAACTTGTTTAAAAACTTGGGAAAAGCTGCGTGGGGAAAACGCATATTCCTTGTTCCTTATTCTCTGCTGATGCTGTCAGGGGGTGGTTCAGTGAGGAGACCGAGTGCTGTAACTCGTGGAAGGGTAGCGTGTGCTAAGTGACACTTCAGGTTAATAAAGTGAACTTGAATGGTTCAACTTTGAAGCAAACAATGAATTTCCCCCTAAGTCTTAGCCTTTAATACAGCTCTTCATGTTCAACACTGTTCGTGCTACCCTTTGGTAAATTCTCAGCCCCTCTTGGCTCCTAGGTGAAACTAATTCAGTGCATTTCTATATGTAATTCATTACTACAATGTTCCTGCTGTTTTGGGGCCTCTTTTGGCACTGTCTTCAGCTTGAGAATTGGAGTGAGACCTCCATCAGACTTTAGTAAGGCTATAAAAGAAGTTATCCCAGCACAGACTTACACATTCAGCATAGATTCATGCTGAATGTAATCTGGGAACATAGTAAAGAGAGTTACTACTAATTAATCTGAGATATCGAAGTTCTTTATGAGTAAATTATAGGACTGGTGCAACATTGCTTATATTTGCCTAAGCACTTACCGCAGTAGTGCTTTAGGAGCTTGTGAACTATGTTATCGTTCAAATCGAGTATCTTTACTCATCCAGGGCACTCAGTTGTCAATGAGTGAACACCCTGTACAGTGCATTGTTGGTAAAAGGAGAAAAGAACCATAATAATATGACTTAATGGCACAGACCACTAACAGTTATTTTGTGACAGGGTACAGTGTCTCTTGTCTAGCTATTTTTCCCTGAGGAGAAAATCCCTTGATATGTTTGGCTTCTGAGATTCTGGAAGGCCTTATTAGACTGTGATTTTCAGGTCTTTGAGTGCAATTCACAGAATCTTGTCTTTTTATAGTAACCTTAAATCTCAACAGTAGAAATACATATAGTACCCTCAGGGTTTCAGTCAAGAGAAATAGTGGTCTAGTAAAAGTCTAGGGGAAAATCAGGTAATAGGAGTGAGTGAATTCTTCAGTAATGTCACTTTTATAAGTGATATGTGTTTTGCTAAGTGTCTATGAAAATGCATATAACACAATTTTTATTTTCAAAGGTATGTTTCCACTGTAGAGAACCTGGCCACGGTGTTGCTGATTGCCCTGCAGTACTTGAAAGTCAAGATATGGGTACAGGAATCTGTTACCGGTGCGGATCCACAGAACATGACATCAGCAAATGCAAAGCAAAAATAGATCCAGCGGTTGGTATGTCTCAGAAATTTGTATTTTGAGATGCTTTGGTCTGAGTTTTCTGACTACTGAAATATAAGCTTTGTGGTTTAGTAATTTAACTATTCTGAGGAGATAGGTTAATATGTTTAAAGGAATTCAATATTAGAACTACCTAACAGTGTAAGAGACAGTATAGTTTTTATAGTGTAATAGTGCAGTAAAATATTGTCTTTATGGTGTGTTCACAGTTGTCTATGACGTTAAAAAGTTTTTAACGTGGATCATAAACTCTATGGGATTTTTCAGGGGCATTTCCTTATGCGAAATGTTTCATCTGTGGTGAGATGGGTCATCTGTCAAGGTCATGTCCAGATAATCCCAAGGGATTGTATGCAGAAGGTGAGTGTACTGATTTACTAAAACCAAACCATATTTTTCATACTTACCTGATATGGAACAAAGTAACATTGCAAGTGAATGAGGATCTGACTGAAAGGAATTTCCAAATCTCTTTTGCTATTGGTAAAAGCAGATTAATTCTGGGGAATTCAGTGTTAATACCCCTGATTGCCCAGGGATTTCTGTTTTAATTGTAAGCTTAGTGTTAAACAAAATGATACGCAAAGTACAAGAACTTGATTGTGCTTACAGTATCAGGAGGCACACAAAGAAACAAAATCATAATAGGGTGCATGTATGTAAGTCCGTGTGTATTTAAATGAACATATACCAAAGTAAAAACATAGTCATATATAGCTTAAGACTTTGAGAGGTGTTCACATGAAACAAGGGCTTCACTAGAAAGAAGATGTGTTCGGTTTAAGTGACTTTAATGAGAAATGTGATCTAAGTTTGAAGACTGCACTTATGTTCTTCTCTGCCTGATTTCTCTGTTGGCACTGACAAACAGCATTCTGTCTCCCTGTACAAACTTGAAGGTCTGGCAAACTCAAAAGGGTGATCTTACAGCATGGTTTAATTGGTAGAAAAATCATTTTACTTTCAGTGTTTGGATTATGAGTAGAATTTGTATTTCATATCTCAGTACCTGCAGTTGGATTACCTGCCTCAGGAACTCCTATTAATTTCAGAATTTCATTTGAATATGAACTTCAGCAGATTTCAGCTTGTTTCTCAAAAAGTGAGCTTTACAACAAATCAGAAATACTCAGTGTGTGGTGACTGGAATTTGTAGTATGTGATGCTTTACAGCACAGTGTGATTGCAAACAGCTCTGTCAGACAGAGAGACAGAGGAGGCTGTGTTTGCAGGCTTCTAAGGCTGGCTGCATATCTGCTCCACAGTGTTATAAAATAGAATATTATTGTGCCAGGGAAGGCAGACCTGTCTGTAGGGACATTTCCTAATCTTACAGTTTGTCACCACAGTTAAGTAGAAGATTTTTCAAGATACACACAAGAGAAAGAGTTTGGGGTTTTTGTTGTGTTTGTGGTTTTTTTACCTGGATGAGTAACAACTGTCTCCCTTAACAGGTGGTGGGTGCAGACTTTGTGGCTCTGTGGAGCACTTCAGAAAAGACTGTCCAGAAAAACAGAACGCAGGTGAGATGCAGGGAGTGTACAGAGTGGAGTTTGAGTGCACAGTTGAGTAATGCTTATTTACTGCTTTGCCTGACTTTTGTCAGGAGAAAAAAAGCTTTGAGAAGAGAAGTTGCAAATAGTAAATGTGATCTTCCTTTGGGAGTGAGCCCTTATATTAAGGGGTACGTGGGGGAGGCATTAAGTTGCAATGGAAAACTTGAGCTTTCTGTTAAAAAATTATAGCTTGTGGGTTTCTGAAGATAACACGAGCTAATGTGTATTTATTAGCCAATATTTATGCTGCTGTTCACAACTTAGCAGCTGTAGGACAGAACTGGTTTCTTCTTTTGATTCTGATTTCTGTGTGAAGTAGTGGAACTGGATGTAATGTCAGTTGCAGGGTGATGGTGCTGGCAGCTTGCAAAAAGCTCCATGTGCAGGCAAGTGTTCAAGTCATCCAAGACAGCAGAGAAAGAGGAGACGGGAGGTTTGTCCAGGGGGACTCACCAGATAATCTGCTTACTTACGTGTGCTTCAGTTATCTTTGTGGGTGGAAAAATTAAATTATATACAAAAAAAACCTGTGCTAAGGAATGCAAAAAGCATCAAACAAGGGTTTGAAGAATGATTCTGTTACTGAAGTGTGACATTTTGGTGCATTTTTCTACTTTGTTTGCCTGGCTTATACAACTTAAATTCCACTGAAGTGGCATATATTATTATGTAAGAAATAGGCAGTAGAGGCCTATACTTTAGCCGTTTTGTGTATCTGATCTTAACATATATGATGTTGTTGTATGCAAGAGCATATGTAACATTCCAGACGTGCTGCTTTGCTAGCTTAGAACAAGTGAGAGTGATTCTTAACTGGTATGACAGAAGTTTCTGGTATGAAAAGACTTTAAAATTTCCCTGGACTCATCCTCTGTGGCCGATTGTTGGGCAGTGCCCACTCAGCTGCTGAGTTGAAAGCCTGTAATGTACCCCTTTTGGGATTTCTGCACACTACTTTTATGGCAAACTACCTCTGTGTGGTTAACACTTTTTGTAAATCCAAAACCAGTACAGGTGCTGTAGGAGAAAGGAAACATTTGTAGGGAAGGGCACTGCTCAAAGCTGGGCTGGCTATTCCCAGGACACGTCAGCCTTCAGTTGTTAGGGCAGTCCAATGCAAGCCTTTCTGCTCTCTTGCAGTAGGGTTCTGAATTATATGTGAAGCAGAAATTGAATTTTTTCTGCCTTTTTTTGGAGAAGTTTTATGTCCATAATGAAGATTGACAACTGCTATTTGATTTCCCAAGGTACATCGACTTTATGCCGATGCTTCAAAACTAGTATTGCTGGTTACAAATAGTTGAAATAACTGGAACCGTGACACTGTTAGTAGGAATTGTAATACTCTTTGAATCAGTTTGCATCATGCAAAGTACTTTCAGACTACAGGAAGGTAGCTGATAGCTGTCAAAGAAGTTTAGGCACTACAGCTTGTTACCTCTTTAGGTTAGAGGTATTTGGTCTGCTTTAACATACAGAAGTTATTCCAGGTAAACATTGGTATATATGTGTGGTATTCTTGTTGTAATTTGATTTGTCGCTCTAAAAATTAGATTGTCATTCAGAAAAGAACTATCAGTTGATTAATGGTGTTTTCTCTGGGAAAGGGGTGTGAATCGGTCTAAGTTCATTTAAACAGCAAAAGAATGATGTTGACTGTATGCAGGGATGTAAGTTGAGAAGTGTAAATTTTGTTCTGTTGTGCCTCTTCAGGCTTAGTTTTCTCATCTGTGCAACAGAGGAGGTCTTTCCTGTATATCCAGAGATGCTTGACATATTCTGAATCTTCATCATAAGAGTTATTTGAACTTGTGGGAGAGCTAATATATCATCTGCATGCTCTCTGAATGTTTCTTTGGACAGACAAATAGGAAAAAACATGTAGCAGTGATTTCTGAACCTTGACAATCTGCATGGGGGAAGAAAAGGAGTTTACAAAACACAATTTAAAAAAAGTTGTGTCAGGAAAGTTGGTTTCAGAGGTACAACTAAACGCACAGATCTTTGGTGAATCAATGACAGGCCTTTGTGGGCCAAACCTTCCTCAAATGCAAAAGTCTGACCAAACAGTAATGCTTAGCCTTTCCATAATCTCTTGTCTCTCACTCTGCAGATCAGGTTACAGTTGGGCGATGGGCCACTGGAATGAGCGCAGATTATGAAGAAATTACAGAAACACCAAAGCTGCAAAAAACAAAAGTTAAAGTACCCAAAGTTGTTACTTTTTGAAGTCCTCTTGGTTCTAAACCACTGTGAGCCTGCACTGCTTCACTCCAGAGTAGTGACTCTGTGAAAGTGGATTGCTGGTTCCAGAAAATCAAGCAAACTGCTGCTGCTAAATTATTTCTGTTTTGGTCCCCCCTCACTTTTCCAGTTTGTTTCCCAGACTCACTCAGTTTACAGAAAAGCTGGGATCAACAGAAATGCAGCAAGTGGAAATTTTATTTTTATACGTCTCTGCTGAAGTACAGCATTCCCTCTCACTGCCAGCCCTCTGAAGAGGGAAACTGGCTATTTGTAACAGGGATCTGGTTGCAGTAACCAAACAGGGCATGTGCATTTTATCACGGGGGTTTATGACCACTGGATCTCGGTGGTTGGTATTGTTACCTTACAAGTGCTGCTTTTACTTGTCAGAGATGAACACAATCATGCTGATCTTATCAAGAGCATTTTTCTGTTTCTCTGTTTCATTCTTCTGTTTTCTAAAGAGTCTCACTGGGTTTTGGCTTGGTGTTGCCTTATCCTTTTAGGAAGAATTGGTTTTTTGCTCTAAGTGCCAACGTGAGCAGTCTTGTGGCAAAGTTATTTGGTATACTCTGTGGCCTGTAGTACTGGGGTTGCAATTCTTGCTGCTCATGGTAGGTCAGGTAAAATGTGTACATGCATTAATCTGATCGCTTGCGCATGTTTGAGTGTTTGTTCACTGATAGAAACAGAATCATGCCCTTCCTCTGATACCTGTAGTGAAATACACCTGAAAAGACTTGGAGAGCAAGTGAGCCACTTGCTTAGTTTCTTTACTTTTTTCAAGGAAAGTGCTTAAAAATCTTCATTGTTTCTATCCCTTGGTGAGTTGGGAGTAAGCTTTGCTTTGTCTTATGCATGCCTGCTTAATGGCAGACTGACTTACTTTAAAATGGAGACTGCAGCCTGAAAAACTACACCCTTAGAAAAAGTATCAAAACCGACTCAAAACGAAGTTCCTGCAACAGCTCTCCAAATACTGTGCATAGTACTCAGCCAGTGCAGCTGGTGGTGGTTGGCCTTCACTGTGGATCATCCCTCCTGAGGTGAGCCAGGAAGCTGGATGTCTCAAGCTCCTCTCACAGGCAGCGCCTTGTGCTGAGCACGCGCCCTGGCAGCGTTCCGGGGAGGAGCTGTGCTGTGTCCACGCTGTGCTCCCCGTGCTGCGCCACCTGGCGCGGACCTGTGTGCCGGCCACGTCGGGCTCCTCGCTCCTCTGCTGCGGCTCTGGTTGCCATCGGACGAGTACAGGACTTCAGTGCTCCAGAAATCTTAAATGTGCCTTCTAAACACTTCAGCTTGCCTCACGCAGTAATAAGTAACATTCCTTGAGGGAAAGCTGCAGAGTGGTAATGCTGTTGCTTCTAAAGCAGTCATTTACCCTTCCAATAAGTGCCCTAAGGATCCATATGTCAGCTGGGTGAGAACACGGAAGGAACATCAGAGCCCAGACTGGAGCTCAGGACTGGGTTTTGAGGTGCTTAGGACCAGCTACTGAAACTGTAGGGTTGGAACATAGTTTTGTTACAGCAGAAGTCAAGGACAGGAATTTAATTGTGTGGATATATTTTATATTTGTACATGTTAATTATTTTTAATAAAATGCTGCTAAAGAATGCAATAGTTGGAGCTCTTATTTTAGGGTTTCTGGTTCTGCTTTGGATACAAAGGCACATTAAGTTGACTAAGATGGGGCATGTGTATTCAGTTTATAATAACTGGAGCACACATTTAAATGGGGAAGAGGAGTGGATGTGACTGAAATCAAGGATTAATTACAGAGTTTTAATTAGGTTAAAGCTCAAAGCAGTATCACTTTATTGTGGACATTTTGCAACACATTTTTTCCGCCTTAAAAAGTGTTTCTATTATATGAATAAGTATATTGTTTAAAAAGCATCCGTTTAGATAATTTCCTGTCTTCAAAAACTCTCTGGTATTGTGCCATGTCCTTTTGCCCATAGGAACTTGAAGCCCTGCACAGTGGTACCGACAGTTCCCAGATAAGGGGTTGTTGTAGATGGTGTGGTGTGAGTTGTGGTTTCAGAGCACAGCCTCTCCTCCCGAGGAAATGGCTGCTGTGAGCCTGTGGCTAAAAGCCAGACGTGGTTGCCCAGTTGTGCTAATGCAGTCTGCGGCAGAAGCGTCCCTTTGACAGAACTGAGTTATGCAGTCATTCGGAGGAAAAGAGAATTCACGGTTCCCTTCCCACAGCTGATCAGTGTCCCTTCTGCTTGCTGAGAGGGACTGCTAAAACTGGGATGACTGAGAGGGCAGTTGTGGCAAAAGAAGTTCCACAAGCAGCAGTGGATTAATCTTTGTTCTTGAAATACTGGAGCTCAAGTGGGACATGCTGGTGTCCAGCTTGCACACCTGAACCCCTTCAGTCCTTGTCATGCTCCTCTGGGGGTCAGTGAGCCTTACGGCCCTCACTAGGTGAAACAACCTTGAGTTTTGTACCTGTTGCTTTGATCCATCTTGCACTAAAAAAACCCACTTGTTGGGTTTCTACACCTGACTACTGCTCTGTTCTCCCCTGAGAAGAAATAACGGCCTTCTTCAGACTTAGAAAATCGCAGGGTAGGGGCTCTGTAAGAATTTCAGTAGAAAGGCAGCAGCTGTTCCCAGGTAATCACATGTGCTTGCGTGGGACCCCCTCTTATCCTCTGCTTCAGTGACTGCTGAGAAAAAGATGGCGCTGAAATGCTTGTACTAAGCTCTAAAGCAGCTGCACAGGTTAGCAATTTTCAGTAACTTGCACAAAACTATTTGTTAAATGCACCCACTAATCTCTTTTCAGGTGATTTCACAAAGGTATGTGTAGTTGAAGAAAGCTGTTGGAAAAGCTATTTTAAAAGGTGCTGCATGTAAAGTTGCATTGTGTCCACAGATAAATTCAGAAGTTAGGCAAATAATTGAGTTTAAGGCAAAGTCTGTGCACCAGAAACCTTAATTTCCTTGTCTTAGAAGTTGCAGAGAGGTTGGTAAAATACAATCCTTGGTCTATGTTAAAAAGACTCTCCCCCCAGGCCAAAGGCATCTGGTGGCTGCTTCTGGAGGTACTTTGTGATACAAGGGCCAAGGTCTCAGGTTTGGAGGCACAGGGCAGAACCTCTCATATGGGCCTGAGCTTGGCAGAATGCTAATATTTCAAAACTGCCAAAAAATGTTCTCCAGATAGCCCTTGCAGTAGCCACACTGAGCTCAGGGTGTAAGTGCCTCTAAAGGCAAGTTATAAATCGTGCTGCGTAGGAAGTCACCCAAACAGCTGGTAAGAAATGCTTGGTGCAGGCAGCGTTGGGACTCCTCGTCCCCAATGTGTAGTGCATGTATTTAGAGCTGAACATTAGGTGTCTCTGCTCACTAAAAATTGGGACTGCAGAGACTTACCTGCCCACCCCAGAGCTTGTCTGCCATCATCTGCACCCAGCAAGTGTGGGCAGGACTCGCAGAGCTGAGCCCCTGGGCCACAGAGGACGCCTGGACCCTTCTACTACCAGCTGAGCCGGGAGGAGGCAAGCAGGGCCTCAGAGGTTTTTGTGCCGGGAGGGGGCTGCCCTGTGGCTGCTGTCCTCAGCCCATAGGATGAGGTGTTGCACCTTACCCACGTGAGAAAAATGATCATCCAAAATCAGGATCTGGATCTATAATCTCTCCTCCAGAGCCGAAGACCAGGACCCGCTTTAGTTTTTTTATTTCTAGTGCAAAGGTATCCCTGTGTTGTGTGGCACGCTGAGGCCAGCCTTCACTAGGCATAGAAGGCAGCAGCTGATTCCACTGGTGCTTTGGTTCAAGGTCGTACCCAAACTAAACTAGTCTTGTTGAGGGGCCAGGTGATTCACGGTGCTGGTGTACCCACAGGGCTTCCAGGACTCCAGTTGGTGTCTCTTCTGCAGCACCTGGTAGACGTGCCATGTCCAAAATGTGCAGGCATGCTGTAACTATAAATCACTGATGAAAGCTTTGATTTGGTTATGGGTCAAATTGAAGATATTGTTTAAGTGGGAACTGGACCAGAGCCCTAGAGCTCTTGCTCTACCAAGGGTGAGACTACAGAAGATAAAATGCCACTGCTACAGTTCACAAGCTTTGATTCTCTTAACACCCCCGCATTCATGTTACAATCTGACTGCTGATGATCATACTTGTTTTCCTGAACAAGGCTCTTTTTAGCAAAAATAAGAGCAGAAAACATAGTAGACGCAGCACAATAAAACCTCTGAAACCATTCTCCCTTTTCATCTGTGAGGGAGCGGATCCAAGAGTCTTACTGTTCTGCATTTATTCAACACTAGCAAAACAGTCTTGCACAGAACTTGCCAGCAGGAGGTCATGGCGCTTTGCAAGAGGCCAACAGCCCCCATCATCAGTACAAAGCGGTCTTTCTGGAACATCTGATGCCACTTCAGAGATAACCCTAATAAAAGTTGCGATGGATTTGTATAACCTCAGAAACATAATTTATTGGAATTCACAGATAAACTACAAGCATTAACAATTAAAGCCCAAATATTAGCAAACACTAACTTATATGGGGTATAATCAAGTTATATGTAATGGCTGCACAAGGACTTAAGACAACCAGGTCAGAGCACTGGATAAGCTACTTAGCAGCCCCACTTCTCTGCAAATTACACAGGGCATTTACTGATTTAAGACTGACTGAATGCTATTACATTCAGAATAACATCAAAATAGTGAAATAGTCCTATGAGCTACAATTCTGCTGGGCCAAGTTCTGCCTCCATTCATTAATGCAATCAAGAGCAGTATCTGTCCCTTAGTCTTTGTAAAATTAAAAATTGGACCCTAAAGCCTAATCTTAATTTGACAGAAAATGTTTGTACTGGATGTTCTCAGGCTCAAGCCCAATACTGGCTACATGATCTACAGTAACTAACCTGCAGAAAAATGATCAACATGCATGCAGGAATTTAAACCAGTACTGCTTGAAAATTTTTAGAGGTCTCTTCAGAAATCTGTTTTTAACTTCAATACTTGCTGCCTTTCAGCTCCAAGAACTTTATACATTCCAAAGCAGTGTCTTCAATGGATTTTGATGAGCCAGTGAGATTTGCAGCTAAGTACGGCATAACACCTGATGTCACTTGATTGAAGTAACACACCTGTTTAAACAAAAATAAATGAAACAAAGAAGCCTATGGAATGCAATAGTTAGCAATTTTTTGCAGTCTAGATGAGTATCAAAGTTTTTATGGATGCTAATAGAAACACATAGTGCTTCTGAAACTGAAGACAATAATTAGCAAAATAGACATGCCTTTTTTGCAGTACTTTAATGATCTCGGTGTCCTCACTACTGACAGGTCCTCAAGCATCTGTAGGTAAATGTACACAGCAGTGCATCAAGAAACATTGTGTGTAAACTGTTAAATATATGTGCTTTATGAACAAAGCTGTTGCCTGAAGAAAGAATTCCAGCCATTGAGAGTGAATATTTTCAGAAATATATTTTCTTAAATGAAAAAGTTATAGCCTTCCCATGGGAAAAATCAAAAGGGGAAGACTGTCATTGATTCAGAGATGGGATTCATACTGCATAATTTCTGACATATGAACGTTTAATCATTTAATCTGAACTAATTCCTTGGATTTCTTCTGTAGTCAGTGAAGTGAGATGGACACCACCAGAGACCAGTTTAATGCGCACCTTCTAGAAGTGTGTTTTAGGATTGAATGAATGACTCTGGAGGTGCCTGGCCATCTCCAGTGCTTAGTTTAGATTTCATTCCTAACATTCACGTTGGGCAAGACAGATTGCACTTTGTGGAACAAAGAATGTCTTAATAACCAAGCTGAACTCTGGGTAAAGTGACTCATTTTTTGTTGTATTGCTGTTACTGTTCTAGACTGTCAGCTCGAATAAGATTATATGCACATGTATATACTACTGGAAAGGAGACACAGCTGAGGTCTGCAGAAGTACTTACTGTACAGGAGCTGTTGCAGTCACTGTAGATCTGGAATCCAGCACAAAGGACTTCACTTCTGCAGTATTCTGAAGAAGGTGGCATAGACTTGAGGGTCACTGACTTTACAGCTACTATGTAGGGTTCACTGCAGGGCAAAGGGAAGAATCAAATATGTCTTCAACGAGATGTTAAAAAAGATACTTGTAAATGACTAGACACAACTACACCAAAGATGTGATTTTTGTATGAAGGCAAACAAGCTCCTGTATGTTTAAAGATGTATGTTAAAAGATTCAGCCCTTTTGAGTCTCATTAAGGCTTTGACACAGATTCCAATCAAGAAGGCTTCTGTGGAAAGCCACAGAACAGTCACACATAAAACACCCACTTCTTAAAACTTATCCACCTCACCATGACCCACATATACAGAATCAGGGCCTGGGAGCAAACCTTACTAAGAGGCTTTACAGCATGGCCCCAGAAAGGTAGGCAGGATTCAGTTCCCAGATGTGGGGGTAAAAAAGCAAACATTGCAGAATATGGCATTTTGGAAGCAGTGTTCTGTCAGCATGAAGAATTACTGAATATAAGACAGAAACTGAGAATAAAGAACAATGATAGATCAAATGATCCTGTTTGTCCATGTTTCATTAGGCAAGAACAAAAGGAAATCTAATAAAAAAAAATCGATGTATATTAAAGTGATGATGAGATTTTTTAAACCACATTCAGCAGCAAAATTTAAATTTAAAAAAAAAAAAAAAGCATCACACTGAGATTTCAAGAAAGGCCAAGTACCTCCTTCAATCAGAAAATCTCCAGAATTACTTTGAATGGGATTATAGTCACTTAAAACAAACAAACTACCAGTTATGTGCTTTCCACTGACAGGCCCTCTGGGACATGTTTTTTTTCCAGAATGCCTGTTTGCAATTCTGGCCTATTTTCCCTCAGGATGGACCACTCCTGATGAGTCACTATCAAAGAAGCAATACTGGATTACACTACAGATTTGTGATGCTCTGAATTTACTTCATTGCACCTTCATATTGCAAAACAAATCTGGTTGTGCAAACTCAAGAAGCAACATATTTTATTTTAAATCAGCTACTAATCTAATTTTCTAAAAAATAAAATGCCATCTTTGCCACCCAGTGACAGGCCTAGATAAAGGTCAACAGTAATTAAAACTGTGGCTCCAAAGTGCTCACAGTTTTAAACTTGAAATTGTATACTCACCTTGGCTTACAGGGTTGCCTTTGAGACACAAGAATCACAAAATCTCTGGATTTATGGCCAGTGATGGGTGGAGATGTAACATAATATATCTTCTCATCTTCATTCACAGCTTGTAGGACTTTGCAAGTTCTGCAAATACATTTAACCCACACATATGCAGATGCAGACCCTGATGTAGGCAATAGCATCTCTTATGAAAAGCACAATATCAACATATATTCCATTCTAACATTAAGCCTACAAGTTTTATGTTCAGTCAGCAAGAAAGAGAGAAAGACAGAGTGAAAAATTGAGGTTTTCTGCAACACTTCATCTGACATCACCTCTCTGTCCCACAGAACTGTTAAAAAGTGCTGCAAGGTGCTACCGCCATGTCTTAAAGGCGTATCTTTTGCATTCTGTCGATTTCTGTTTGGAATTACATCAGCTTGCTGAATGAAAACATTGTCCATCTGACACACCACAAGACAGTCAGGAAACATTTGTAAAATTTTATTCAAAGTGTGTCCTACTCCTTTTGGACAGGGCCACCTGGGTAGGACACACTCTTTCACTGTCTTGGAAGTACTGATCACTATTCCTTGAGTTTTCACTACAAAAAAAAAAAAAAGTCAGAATTTTCCTATACACTGGCAGTAATTGATTTATTTAATTTCAGCTTCTACTGCCTCAGCAATAATCACTGCTAAGCTGGTATTCAATTTTGACCAGTCAATCAGGCTACACAGTAGTCGTAAGAAAGGTGAGATTTTTGGCTGTAGATACAGAAAGTCAACATAGTATTTCTTCAGATTTCATTTGTCCCAAGCCATAAATTCAGCAGAGATTGTACATTTTCAAATATCCCTAAGCTTCCACTTTCACCCTCTGATCTATCTTTCAGAAGAGGATGACTAACTGAAAAAAGTTTCTCCTTTAAGAGAATATTTACCAAACTGGTGTCATATCAACTCAATTCTCTCTAGTCATTATTCTACACCATATAAGGTAAATAAAAAACCTCAAACACCTTTACAGCAATTCTGAAACCCATTCCAATTCTCATACACTTTATAAGATGCTATTTTTCTAAAAATATGCATTTTGAAGAACCCCATTTCTTGCTTTCTCACATTGAATGTACGATGAAGCTGAGCATGAGTGTCCTGAACAATACCAACATGAAGGAGTCCACACTTTGCCTTACTTCTTACAGAGAGCACGCACAATATATCTGCCTCAAATTATATGCAATTTACTAAACTTAAGCCTTTTAAGACACACATGTCTAGGCATGGAATTGTGTTCATTTTAGAAAAGGGTAACCTCTGTCCCAGCTGTCTCTCTTGACAGTCCAGAGCAACTGTGTTTTAAAATCAGACTAAGAACAAATTAAATTTTATTTTTAAGGTAAGAAAAAACAATCCATACTTTGACTAATGAACCTTTAATGTCAGCTTTTACAGCAATTCCTTCTTAATTAGGTAGAAAAGTGTCAACATCTCAAAAAATATTTGTATCCGAAAAGGTTAGTTGTCAGTGGACTCAAACAGTCTTAAAGAAAGGTAAGTTCTTACAAGAAATGTTTGTCCCATTGTTGGCGGAATGTGAAGTCAGACAGAAGGGAGAAAGCTAGATGTGACGGTACCTTCACCTGCATTTCAACTTTGAGTGACAACACATCACCCTCCTCATGAGTCCATATTTTTATCTGAAAAGTGAACAACATATTTAAACCAAATAATTATTACTATAAATATTTTAACACTTACAAATGTTACACATTTAGGACTTAAGCAGATTTTCTCAGGACTACCTATGTAACTATATCTGACAGAAGGCATCTTAGTATTCAAGATTAGTGTAACATTAAAATACAGCACAATGTAAAATCAAGTACGCTGATCGCATACTGACATCACACAGCTTTTATTACGTCGCTTTAGGGATAGCTGAATTAGCTTGCAAGTGGAACTGGATGAGCAGGAGGCCAGTATGACCTTCTCACACTGTGCATACAGAGTCTCTAAATACCCTTCAAGCTGCAGGTGCCTTGGAACAAACTGAGTCATTTCAGTGTATTTTTTTTCTTGTCAGGACCATGTAAATGTCATCATAAACAACATCAGATCCACTTAGGAATGAAGGTAAAAGGCTCTTCTCAGCCTTGTTATAGAAAGTCTCCTCATAGAGACTCCAGAAACTAACGGGGCAGCCTGAGGAACCAATGCAATTATTTTTGTGAATTTGGCGTCAGGTGACAGGAGATAGGACTTTTTAAACCTGGGCAGGTGAGTACTAGTCTAGAATTCTACCATTTTTTTAACCCAAACCTTTAAGCCCTTGAGCCAGGTCGAGTTACATAAATATGGGAAAGCAGGGAAAGGTAACATACAATTTATTAGGAAGGCATGAAATAAACTTTATTAATGTAGGTTTGTGTAAAGTATCTACAGGTGATGGTTACTTAAAGCTTTCCAGAAATTTGAAACTACAGAGCAGAATCCATTGGATGTGGCTCTGGTGAGCAGGAGCAAGCTGGAGTGTGGCCATACTAGAGATGAGCATCCTTGCAGTATGTGTGAGACTTCATCAAAATAAGACAAACCAGGCAACTGCCCTCCCTGCCATCTGGATTTTGGAACACATCCAGCAATCCTGCAGATTGCAGCTTCGGAGAGCTTATCTACAGATATCCATAAGGGACCAAATTTTTACAAAAACACTTTCTGAGCTTTAACAGGGATGGTTTTGTATGATACAGGGTCAGTCCAGTAGCCTTGTCTTTAATTAGTAGTTAGTAGAATTCAGCCACTTCAGCTCTGTTTGTCTATGCAAATCAGTCACACTTTGGCCTATGTCCCCTTCCCCTGAAACGACTCAACATTTCTCTTTCCAAAATATCTTTTTTTTCCTTCTCCCCTATGTGAAGCAGACCGCCTGGACTTGATGATATACTGAAAAACCATTTCAAAGCATAGTTTTGCCTTACATGTCCCACACTTGCAGTATTTTGTCTTATTTTGGGTCTATTTCTAGTCATAGGCCTAAACTCTAACACAGAGAATTCAGAAGGAATAATACAATCCTTGCAAAAGAAGGGCTTGGCATGTTCCATAAACCCTGTATAATGGAAGAAGATGGGTAGAAGAGAGTGCTTGGAATTAGTCCCAATTTTTAATCTGATATGCTAAATGGCTTCTCAAATCCTAGAAAGTTTTACCAGATTTTCATTTCTAAGTGATACAATATTCATGAGCTTTGTCATCTCTGTTGCTTTTTTTTTTGCTTTTTTTTTTTTTTTCTGTATTAATAATTAACAGTCTTTTGGTTAACAGAGCATTTGTTCAACAACACAGATTTTGTATGTTTTCATATTTTTCATGTTTTGGAATAAGAAAAAAAAAAAGCCAACATAATCCAGCAAACATCTTGCTGAAATAAAGTCTGGCATAAAACAAAAGGCCTACAAGCTTTAGAAACCAGATGCAGGATGCATGGATCAATATTGCTCTAAGGCATAGAAGAGAAATCATGCTGTCTTAGGAGTCTTCTAGACTTGAAAAATCACAAAACAAAGTGGGAGGTGCAGCTGTTAAGTGGACATTGGCAACGCTAGATTACTACTATAGGCCTAAAAGTCTTGGGGCTCTATGTGAAAGAGCTCACAGTGCCGCTTTCTACCTTCAAAAACCGTCAACCAACTTGGAGTCATTCTAGTTCCAGGGAGAAGGAGACAAATCTTCTGCATATAGAGAAGCTCACACTGCTTTGCCAAACCTACCTACCAGAATATTTAATTCTAAAACATTTAAGTTCAGTCTAATGTCTCCTTTCCCATAGTACTCTGCCTTCAGACTGATCAGTACTACCATCTGATTCCCACTACTTGTTCTTTCAGCCTCTCCCCAAGAAACCATTTCATGGACATTGAAGAGATCTGTTTGACTGGAGATGCTGCTATGTGTGTCTACCAGAGAAGGCTGAGTAGTTGTTCTGTGCCTACTCCACTGTACAAGGATCAAGACCTGGTATAAGAGTGCAGAGAACCTAAGACCGCAAGATGTGTGTGTGCTGGCCTGCAGTGCTTAAGGAAAGATGATGTAATGTTTAGAGCTGGCAGAAAGCCTTCTTGGAGCTGCACCTATACCAGCATTTAGGGATTCGAGCACACATCTGAATTTGACTGGAGGAGCTGTATAGGTAAAGTCCAGGATAGATTTCACTCTCACTTTCTTTACCAAAGAGCAAATCTAATACACCTAGTGTGTTAATTTATAGGTAAGCATACAGTCACATATCAGCACAAATGTACCTTCTGCCTACTGCTGACATCCACACTTTGTCAGCAGCCTACCTTGTGCCTGCATGTAGATGTAAGTAAGTAAGAAGACTTACTGGAATAAATGGTACACAGCAAGTGAAGAGGCCTGCGTAAGTGTGGTTTGCTACCACTGTTCACTGCATACATCCTTTCAGACAAAAAAAAAGGTAGTGTGCTACCCTGGATCCCTGACACTTCTTTAAGGAATATCTTTAAGTATTCTGACAGATTATGCAGAACTATCCAGAACAATGGGAGTAGATGGCAACTCTCCACCCATTGACAGCATCAGTGTGGTTTGCATCCTACATCCCTCCTGAGATTTTGCTAGATTTAAGATGTGTACTTCCATTGGATGAAAGAACAGCTAGGAAAAGCTACTGAGGTTTTGCCACCAGATAAGGCCTAAATGGCTTAGAGGCAGATCTTACTATCAAGACTATTTTAAGATATTGAGAAGGGGGTGAAAGTTCCTGACTCCAGTAGTACTGGAAGGTACCTGGTGTCTTGCTGAGAGAAAGAAATAACATCATGCTGTTTTGAAATGTCATTGTCATGGTTTGATCTCGGCTGGCAGCCGAACACTACACAGACACTCTCATCCTCCCCCTGCCTGGTGAATGGGGGTGATATCAGAGGGATAAAGGGACATTTGTAGGTTGAGATAAAAAACAGTTTAGTAATTGTAATAAACCAAAACAATAACAGTAATAGAAAGTACAAATGGGTAATGCACAACGCCACTGCTCACCACCCACTGACCAATACACAGCCTGCCCTCAGCCAGCGATCCTGACAGAATGAAGATCCCACCATTGCAGACCAGAAGGGAGAGAGAACCCACCTCCTTTATATACTGAGCCTAACCTCACAGGATATGGACTACTCCAGTGGCCAATCCAGGTTCAGCACTCCAGCTGTGCCCCCTCCCAGTTTAAGGAAAATAACTCTATCTCAGCCAAAACCAGAACAGTCATCCAGAATGTGCATGGGGTTTGTGTTTTTTGTATGAAGTAATTTCTTCATAACATTTGGTGCTGGTCCTATTACAGGTTTCAAGCATTTAGTATTAAGAAAGAAACTGAAATTGTGGCAGTCCCAGTGGATGCAGAAAGGAAGTTTCACATGGATAATAATGCAGTCTTAGCAGAGGCTTGAAAAATAACGCTTAATGATTCAGTCTGATTGTTCAAGCTTGGTTTTTCCAGCATGAGAGCTGTCCATCATCTATTTGCCACAGCACTGTTTGCTGAAAGTTATTAACCACTGGAACAACCTACACATGGAAATAGCAACTTTTCCATCACTGGAATTCCTCATGATTTATATATGCTCTTGCTCAAGTAGCTTATCGACTAGATCCAAGAATAAGTAAGTAAAGTTTCATAGCCTGTGACATGCAGGAGGTCAGTCTGAAAGATTGTAACAGTCTTTTCTTGTCTCAAAACATCTCTGAATCTACATGATCTTAAAGTAAGCTTAGTGACTGAATAACCCTATTTCAGAAACCAAACCTTAAGATATCTCTCAACAGTTTGGAAAATATGCACTGCATCTAGATTAAAACTGAGTTTTCCCAACTAAATTATCTTGCTACTGGTTTTATTAACAGCATCTTCCTACCTTAAAACTGGCTTACACAAGATTCCTTACTGATTCTGATCTTATAACACTGGTCAATGAACAGGGAGGTGCTTTGCTTTCAGGCTTTTGTACTTTTTAAATAGAAAAAGGGCAGAAAGAAAAATAGCTGAAAGAAAAAACATGCACAGAAAAAGTCAAGTGGTCTTCTGAGAAAACAAAGACTGAAAAATCGGGTATATAAATTGCTGCTACCCGCCCACTGGCAGTGTCCATTTGGAACCATCGCATGATAGTGACTGCTACTTAGAAATTTCTCCCATGCTGCAAAACTGGTAAAGGCAGAATATTACAGACAGCCACACCCATTTTGCTTATCACAGTGATACAAGAAGCCCCAAGAGCACTGCCTAAGCAAAGATGTTCTAGTTTGGTGTTTTGCTGGAATCAAGCAATTTAGCAAAACCACAGAAGCACATCAGTTGTGGCAAAGAAAATGCATCACACAAATGAGATGGTAACTGTGTTTTTACACTCTGCTGTGTGTTGCTCAGCAAGCACAGCTGATCAGTTGCTAGCAAGCCAGCCCTTCTGGGATCCCAAGTCCTGTGTTGATTCACAACCCATTCAGACCATCTTAGAAGAACTCTTTGGCACTTCCAGGTTGCAAAGCACTCTGGACAATCAGAGGTTGCTTTGCAACATTTCAGGGCAACTGCAGTTTTGGTTTTCAGACCTAGCCACTGTAAAAACAAACACTGCCTAGCCAGTGTATTTATTTACACATGTAAAACAATGTTTTTCTCTGCCCACCTCTTATGGTGAGACATAACTGAAGTGGCCATGTAGCTATTACACAATTATGCACTTACATCATCCAGCATACTGGTTATTTCCCATCCCGGTTTTGCTGCTAGCTGTGCCAGTGCAGCTATATTGCTGTAACTCACGTATGCCTGAAACACAAGAAACATTTCTGAAAATGAAGTGGTAAAGGTACATTTCACTAAACATTGCAGAAACGAGATGCTCTTTTTCTGTCAATCGCAAACAAATACCTATTTTCCCCTAAGTGTTTTCCTTCCAGAAAACACAGTCAAGTAGTTTCTGAATTAAATACTTTCAATAGCCAGATGATGTGCTCACATGGCTGTTGGCAAAACAACCTTAACTAAACAAAAACATAATACTACTTTTGGTTTCTCCAATTATGAAGCAGTGCAGAAAAACTGTGACCACCAGAGATGTAATACAGGTAACCTCTCAGACCACTAAATTAATGGGTTTGTCCATCTTCCTCCCAAGTAATTAAAACCTACTAGAAAATTAACCTCTTCGTTGCCATCAAGCTGTGGTTTATCTTGACAACTGCTTTACACAGCAGGCTCAGAGCATAAAAAGTGAAAATATATCCTTTATTTATGTTTGACTACAGTGGATGGAGTTCTTCTTTAATCACTGCATAAAGAGAATAAAGCCTTAGACTCTTTAATGACAGATTTTAATTTAATATTAAATAAATCTTAAGCCATTTTTATCATTGTGAGCATATTTATATTTATTGTTTTGCAGAAAATAAATGCTGCTTCAGACAGTGGAAATGCCACTGTTAACAGCAAATCACTTGCTGCATATAATTTTTATTTTTTTTTCCATGTAATGGAAAAAGACCTGGTAAAATTTCTGGGAGCCACTGAGATCTTAAAAGCAAAGAAAATTTAACCACAAAAATTTGACACTGAAACAACATTTAGGGTGTCTATAAATCCATCTAAATTCAGGTTCGTCTCTTCATTTCATGACATAGGCACATTCTGTGGCCTAGGATGTCCAAGCCAGAAACACATAATTCTTGATGCAGAGTGTCTAGAAATGAACATTTTCACCTCTCCTTCTCATAGAAAGAAAGTTTACACTATTTCACTTTTCATCTGTCTGTTGGCATTGCCCTGTCTCTCCCCACACTTTTAGCATTTACTAAATGGTCTCCTCACAGCAATTTTTAAGAAAGTCAGTGTCTGAATAAAGAAAAAAAAAAAAACAACCCCAAACTAATTCCTCTACAGGAGAATTCAGTTTTTTTATGACCTGGGGACATGGGGACATAAATCTGTAGGAGACCTTACTACTCAGCTGCTTAAGGGACCACCTGTAAAAAGAGTCTATCTTAAAGAAATCTTTTATGATTTGTAAGAGATTTACTCTTAAATCAATAGGGAACCATCTACTCTCTTCTTTCAGAATTAAAAAAAACATTCCTTATTTTACATTTATCCATTCTTCCATGACTGTTTTAACACTTAAGTACACAAGGTCCGCTCTGGAAAGTGATATGGTCTGTTCAACTGTTTTACACATCCAAAAAATGTACAGATACATCACTTTTAATACAAGCAGACAGTAGGATATGATCCCCAGATTACCTGGTTACTTCTCTCCCAGGGATCAGAAGGTTTGTCTTCTTTAGCAGACAGCATGCATTTTCTAAAACAAAATTAAAAGAAAAATAATAGTGTGAATTGGTTTTTTACACTTTTCTTCTATATATGCTAGAAACAGTCACTTCTACAGGCTTAAGTGTCTTCTAAGTACAAATATTTTACCATTTTTTGGTTGTAAGACAGGTTTGCAAGAATTCCTTTTTCTTGCCATGAAAGATGGCAAAAAAAAATAACCTACAGAGCCAGCTATTTCTAAGATTAGCATCCTCTAATAATTTCAGTGGAACTCAGGCAAAATTATTTGGAAAGTTAAAAAACGTAACAGCTATGTTTGAGGCAACTGTGACTACTTAACTGTGATGGATGTACTCAACCGCCCCTTAACCAAACTTGCAGTGGTTTGGTACAGGCTCCAAAGGAGGTAAAGGCCTGAGCTGTAGCTAGGCCAGGAACTCCTCTGGGAAACCCACAAAGGAACAGAGTGACCCAGTGAGCATATGAGCTTGGATCACCAATCATGCAATTAACAGCTGAATAGCAGGTTGTTTTTCCAAGACTCATTTATCAAGGAACAAATAAAGTTGTGGGCACAAGGAGTCTCATGCATACCTTTCCCATTGTATGCAATCTGACTATGGGCCAACCACTCTATCCCATAAATATGACAGCCTAAGTGAGCCTTCTCTGATCTCTCCCTGCTAGGCAGTGAGGCTGCATGGCAGTGATCTCCCTGTGAGCTGGGATGTCTCTTAAGGTTGCTCCTCCACTCAGAGACCTTTTACAAATGACAGACTTTGGATAAGCCCAATTCAAGTTCTCCCTGGATGGTAACTGGGCTGCACACCAGCTGACTCTCCCATTGAGCAGGGATGCCTCTCAGGTTTTGAGATTCTTTATCTGAGATTAAGAGATCCTTCCTTACCCAAGGCAGAGAGATCCCTTATTCACAGCAGATCCTTGGTAAATGACTGATAGCATGATGAGTTAATATCAATGAAATCCATGTAGCTAATTCCATTAGACATAAACTGTTGTCCCAATCTGAGACTAGGGCTAGATCTAGTTGAATCCAGACTCCCTTCTGATAAGTTTAGGAAGCAAGGGGGTCCACTCTGAATCTCGTGACTCAATGAGAGAGTCTCCCTTTTTGCATGTCTGGTCTCTGTGTAAATCACTCTAGATTGATTCTAACTCGATTTTCTTTTGTATGTTTCTTCTGTGTAGCAAGCCATAGAGTGAAACTTGCCAGCAAACCTTGTCAAGTCGCACTTTCACAAATTCAGATCACTTTTTGCTAATACATTTGAAGGTGATTCTTTAAGTGATCTAAATCTCCCATTCATGACAAGTAGGCATAATCAGCAGGATTCTAAATCAGGATTTGCGACAAATTGAGTGTAGTTGACAGGATCTCAAATCACTCATCCACAATATTAACAATGATCACATTTTTAGAGCATATATTAAAAAATAAGGTTTTCAAAATCACATTCGCCTTGTAACCCAACAATACCTGGCTAGTCGAATTCTCCTTCGGGCAATAGCTCCATAGTATCGCCTCAGGCCATCCTTTATAAAAGGTAAACCAGACAGTAACACATCTGATTATTTTAGGACACCCTCTTAAAAAAATACAACTAAACCCTATTTTTTTATAGATGGGCAAATGCCAGAGTTGTATTACAAATAAATAAAGAATTGTACTCTGTGCATTAGACTTTCCCCAGATTAACTTGACTCAGTGATTCACTTCTGACTTGACAATATTCCCTTAAATTTGCAAAAACAATCAATAGAGAAGTTGTGTCAGACTAGCATTCTCCTAGCAATTTTTGGGTCCTAAACCAGTGGCAGTGCACCATACACATCTATTCTTTCTAAATGTGCCACCCACCAAATAAACTAGTAAGCCAATTCATCATCATCTGATGTTCAAAGCACAAAGGAAGCACGGAAGAATCCTTATTCTACTGCACATGGATCTGGGACACAGAGAAAGCACTGTGCAAATGGATGTGATCTGCCCCTCAAGGTGGCAGGTCTTTCCCTTCCCCTACTGTTACTCTGCCGGGGTGGATTTTTTTTTGCAGCACAGAAGTGACTGAAGAGCATACACCACACCAAACTGCATTAAAGGTCAATAGGACTTGTTATCTTGAAGGGTACGTCACTTTGAAAAAACTTATTTTTCTATGCTTTTAAGAGCTGACATGTAGCTTCTGGAATAAGAAGAATCTCCAGATTAGTGGATCTCAGCCTTTTTTAAACATAAGAATACATAATATTTTTTTAAGACTTCTCTTACCTGTTTTGTAGAGCACTGCCATACTAGTTGTCAAATGTCAGTCAAATGACAACCAAAAGTTTAAACTACCTTGAGCACATGCAAATTTTCCCAGATTTGCTTGCTTGACTTTTGAAGGAATGGGTGTACATGTTTCTATCTTGATATTTAGCTTGTGGATGGCTCTCTGAGGAGGTCTTTAAGGGAAGCACTGTTTTTCTGACAGAAGCTAAATTGCTATGGCTTTTTTTGGTTTGTTTTTTTGTTTGTTTTTCCTCTTGGAGCAGTCTGTAATGGGCAGTAGTGAACCTTACTGCCTCACCTAGTACAGAGGACACATTGATTTATAGGTCCAGTTGCCATCCTGTGACATAAATGTTAAGTTCACTGATGTTAAATAATCATTTAATTTCTGTCTATACTGGCACTCTAAAAATTTCATAATTGGAGAATTAAGGTTAATGACAGGTGACATCACAGCAAATAATTCAACTATAGTATTCAGATGGCTCAGTGTGCTTCATGAACCACTTTTCAGGGGAACACATGCTGAGATCTCCATGTCATAGCAACCAGAAGCCCACTTCTGTCATGGGATTCCTACAGACTTCTTTATTAACTCTGTTTCTCATCTTTGTTAAGGGTTTATAAAAATAAACTTTATTCACTGAACACTTAAGAGTCAGTTTTTTGCTGTCTGAGCGGCTTCTAGTCAGTAAAAATTGCACAAGACAGATACAAACAGGTGCAAAAGTCTGTAAAAAGCAGATTCTTTTGCCCTGCCCATTAACTTCAGAACTTCTAATGATGACTACCCTCCACTACACCTTTCAGTTTTGGATGACTGAAGTTAACAATGACAAATCTCTCACTCAAAGTCAAAGATTTCATTTAGAGGTTTTCTGCTTTGCAATAAGGTGCATTTCAGTGCACAACCTTGTTTAGTCCTTGCTTTCCTAGCAGGATTACAGTGTGACATGCAGTGTGCTGGGCTGGACCACATAATCTCATGTATGCATTCATCCTACTCCTGAGAATGACAGCTGACCTTTGTAGTAGGTTTGATTCTAGGGAAGGTGAGCAGCTCTCCTTTGTCATTTACAGCTTTAAAAATGAGAAACGCGCTGTTAATGTGCCGTGCTTGGTCTTTGATCCATTCTTCACAGTTATATGCCTCAACACGGACACCAACCTCCACACTGAAATAGAAGTTTAAATTAATTATTGAACTACTACAAGTGATGCAGCCATGAGATATACTACAAAGGGCTGCTGTACACTTTCCTGTGTGCAGGAAGCCTGACTCAAATACCTTGTATAGTATACAAAATAAATTACTCAGTCTGAATGTACACATTTCAGAAATAAAATAAAATAAAAAGTGGTACTAGAGAAATAGCATTAATAAGAAAAACGAAAATTGAGCTAAGTAGCAAAATGAACACGAGTAAGCATACTGTGAAAACAAACAGCAAAAGTGATCAGGATGATATTGATTTGACATTCAGCAGAAGCATATATGAAGGTAATTCATGCCCCTACTGGCATTCTGAGGGGACTAAATACACCTACAAAGAAAACAGCCATAAAACAGCAATGACAGGATAACATTTGTCTCATGTACAGTTGGAGCAGGAATTACTTTAGCTTCTGCCTTCTTGTAGCTTGTCTTGCTATACTTCTTGCAACTTCTGAACATGTTCTCCTGCTGAAACAGGGCTCCACATCAGATGTGTCACACCCTTGGCATAACCAGAGGGTCTGTTGTCCCAAAGCACCATTTCTGTAAATGGGGAAATAGCCTAGAAGGGACGTACTATCCCTTTGCCTAAGGTCAGAGGGGAGTCGTTCTCTGAGGCAAATATAACAGTATCCCTGAAACTGCAGAGGAGATAGCGTATGCATAGGAGAGAGAAAGAGACAGTAACCATTAGCAGGCAGGATCTGTGCATGATTGGTCAACAGCCACATCACTAAATTCCAGGAGCAGGCATTCAGTGTGCCAAAAATCTATGTTTCACGCTTACAGTGACCATGTGCTCAACTGAAGATAAAATTTCAGCATGGGCTGTAGCCATTTATTCCAAACTGCAACTGGCAAAGACTCACCCCTGCATACACCCAAACCAAGGCTGGGAAGAAATAAACAAAACAAAGCATGAATTTTGCCAGTAACCAGCAGTAAATAGAACTCAGATCTGTCAATGATGCCAAGACAGGAAGATCCTGGCAGCAAGCTGAAGTTTTCTGAAGAATCAAAGGTGTGGGACCAACTCATCCCTTGAAAATCTCTGAATTTCAGAGATATACTTATGGTCTGAGCCTGCAGAACTGGGATTTGGTTACAAATGATCTTTAAATTGAGAGTGAAAGTCAGAGAATAATTTTTTTTCAGATTTCACTAAGTAAAGAAAGCACATATAGACAGATAGATACAGAGACATAGATAGATGTAGATATCCCTCAAAGCCCCAGCTGAAGAATAATTCATTAAATAATGCAAATCTTACTGATAGCTGAAACCTGAAAGCTGCAGTCAGGTTGGTGCTGGAGAAGTCAAGGAAGACAAGTAGATGAGGAATTTTACCTATTCTGAAATGTATTGTTCACAATCGCATTGAAGACAAGGCGGTCGCCCACAACAGATGGTCCCCAGAATTTAAACATATTGACTGATTTCAGGATGGGATATGAACGACAAAGGCGGCTGAAAAAGAAAGCAAGAGAGACAGAGAAAATCATACAGTCATGTTAGAGAACCTCCTTTGTTAGGTTTGAAGTGGGTAGTGATTATAACAACAAGGTTAGCACAACCTAGAAAATAACTGTATTACACTAATTTATTCCATAACCTACTGAAATACAGTTAACATGTTCAGCTACAAGAGGACATAATTCAAGCTTCAAACATAATAATACCACTTACGTTGTGCTGTTTCATTTTCAACACACTTTACAAACACTGACTAATTAATACTCACTGCTTGATATTATCTTCTTTTGGAGCCAGACTGTGAACCCCTTACCTACAAAGTAGCCACTTGCTTCACGGAGTCGCATTAATTTCTATATGACTGCATCAGGAGTAGGATATTGTCCAGTATGTAAAAATGCCAGATCATAAAGCCTTTAAACCATTAAAAGAAACCTGGGCAGGAGATTGAGCACCAGAAACAGCATTCTAGCAAAATGTCAATCTATCTATTCTTTTAATTATTGGTACTCTTTTCTTGTTTGTCAGATGTTTTCTGCTAGTGTTGCATGAAATAAGACTAAAAAACTACTCATATAACTACCAAATATGTAGTTGGTTTTGTTTTGTTTTTTAATTTGGTCTGATTTAATAAATTATGTGCAGTTTGCTTCTGGTGCTGACTTGGGAAACTCATCTTTGCACATACAAAAGAGACAGAAAGATGTTGAACTGATCACTCATCAACGCAGTAACACAGGACTATTGGCTAAATTTCAAAAGCTGAAAGCACAAACACAAAAATCTTAGTAATTCTATTCCCTTTGTCCTTCCAATTGCATAGTGCATCCACTCACCTGTCTTTCCTTATTTCAGACCTGATCCTGGACTGTGTTCAATTACACGCAGTCAGGTTCAGCTGGGTTGTTCTACTGGACCTCTTTGAAGTGCTTGTGAAATAGCCTATAGCCACTCTGGCAAAACTTTGCTGGCCTAGTACAGAATACTGTCTGGGCCAGGTGAGTACCCTTTCCAGGAACATACGAGCAAAGATACTCTTTGGACAGATACAGTGGACAAAGAGATATACACCTGATCAAACCCAGCTACACTGCTAAAGGAAAAGTCTTGCAATACTGTGTCATCTACAATAGGGAATTCCAACAACGCACCACTTTTCTGAACTTCACAGATGTTCCAGAAAAAAATCTGCAGTACAGATACAGCTTAAGGCTTTGTGGATCAGGATCTAGTTTGCAAGCTTTCCACAGCTGGCAAAAATTAGGTTTCTTCAGCAGTTCTAAATGTAGTCAAAGCCCCACTCTTTACTGGGATCTCTGTGCATCACATGAATAGGGAACAATATACAATAATGTCATTTATTTTTAGACTTTGAAAAAACATGCTCCGTCCTCATCTATGTGTGCAAAACTCCTCAGTAAGAATCCCATATGCACATCTGAGAATAGATTTTTCATTGTGCAGTTTTTAAACTTGAAAAATACAGCTTTGTAGTGTTCCTAGCTTTTAACTCAACTGCACTCTGCAAACTAATGTGCCAGTATTGTTAAACACACACAATTATCTGTAGCTAATTAATTGACTGGTACATCTTTTTAATAGACTAATAAATTCAAATGACTTTGTGATTTCATTAAGAATAATTTGCTCTTCTGATTGGAAATGGTAAATGGTGTTCTTATTTACAATGTTCACTATAAAGATGCAAACACAATTTTTGAAAATAAAGAGGAACAAAACAGAAATTTGGCCTAAATACTCAATTTTTCCCGGAAAACTATGCACTGAATGCTTTTACTGCAAGTGTAAGAAATAAGAAAGGACAGATCCAGTTCAAACTATTATTACTAATATTCAAATGGATTTACTGCTATCTGCAAGATTTCAATTTCCTGTCCAGGCAAAATTGTGGGAGTGGTGGGGGGGAGAGGGGAGAAAGGAAGGCCTTTAAAAGACCTTTAAAATGCCTGTAGAAATGTATTTGTCAAGGGTTAGCCCTCCTCTTCCATTCTTCCATCAGAGTTTGTGGCCATAGCAACTCTTAACTGGCACCTTCAAAGGTCAGGTCTAATTGTGAGTGGCCTTGCAAAAGGTTTGTAGCAAGACTAGCTATTTCTCAAGCACAAACTACAAAATCTCTGTTCTCAACAAGCCTCTGTCACCAGCTATTATTTCTGAAATTTTCAACATGACAAATCTTGTTTGACATTCATTAGTTCAAAGAAAATTTTTTCAGTACTCGGTTTGCTGATGTTTTCCTTCTCTTTTTAAACTTAATTGTGACTCTCACTAGCTAAAATCTGTCAAATGAAAACAGGTAAATATTTTGGGTCATGTTATGGCAAAAATCTGAAACAATCCCTTTGAAGTCAACAAAATTACACACTGGGGTAAGGTCAGTGCATTCTAATATTACTAAAACAAGCTGTTTATCCAACCACTACAGAAAATCTGTTGTTATCAGTAAAACTACTGGCTACAAATCAAAACTATATGAATAATGAATGGAGAAGTCATTTAATTATTAAAGTTAAAAAGTGAAAACATATCTAACATCCCTGCAGTGAATTAGGTCACTCAGTATGCAAGGAGAATTCAAACTGAAACTCAAGTGTTGCTTACAAAGAAGCTTTGTACAGCATCCAAGAACAAGGAAGGAGAAAAACAATGGCTTGATTTCAGGGGAAAAGAAATTAAATTATTATGTCTAGGCCATACTGAGAAGCAATAGTAGGCAGTGTCACAAAAATACTTTGCACTTACTACCTGAATATGTCAGAGCTAAAAACAGAGCTTTAAACTGCTAAAAATATTACAACTCATAGGATGCAGGACTCCAAAATACTAAAAGGTTAAGTGACTTGTGGAAGGTTATGCATCCATTCTGTGTGTGCACCAACAAAAGAGAACGTGCTTCTTTTGATTCTTCTTCTCTGACTTATTCTTTCTTCTGACATAAGGATCTGCAGACTAGAAGGCTGTTCACTTCTGGGTATCAATTGATAGAGGGTCACTATCTGTTTTATTCTGATTTAACAACTTTACTTTTTTAAAATACAACCACAGGAAGTTTCTAATCCTATGTCCAACGCTGACTTTCTGCAGAGATTCTCAAGAGGATAACATACCCTCTTTTGCCTTAGGGTCTGCATGTAATAGAAGAATAATATTTGACTCCCACAGTGGTGTGGCATGCTGTGGGAACTGTACCACACAAATAGTTCAATGGCCTCCTGCAATCTGAGGAGAAAGAAAAGTCACAAAAGTTTGGGTCTGTATTTTTCATAAAATAAATCCCTGTGAAACCCTTAATATTAACATCACATCCATTGAGAACCATGTGTAAAGACTATGATGCAGAAAAGTACCTTGCTGAAATACTTGCCACTGTCTCCATCCAAGCCATGATCTGGCCACCAAAAGTGTTTCCATGATGGTTTGCATGAGGAGGCTGGACAAGCTCAATACTCTGTACTTGGGTAAGGTCAGTTGAAACTGCATCTTCCTCTTCAAAAGTATCTGAAATATGGCAGAAATGTATTAATGAATTATTTCAGCTAGTAACTTTGATAGGCAAGAACACTCCCAGTTACTGAAGTGTGCCACTTGCTTCAGACACAATGAAAAGAAGAAAAAAGGAAGGACAGAAAAGATATCTGTTCTTTGCAAAGGAAGCAAGAGGCTAAAGATTTCCTCCGTTCTTCCAAGAGACACAAGAGGTGGGGGATGGTGCAATCCACAGTCTATCACAGCAGAGTGAGTCTTCCCGGCCCTCACTATATCCTTTAAAGAAGCTCTGTAAGAAGCAGTTATTGTGAAACTTGGCTAGTGGTGAATGCAGGAGCCAGCAGCCTCAGCAGGTGCTTGTGATTATTTATGGCTGCTATGCGTGACCTCTGACAGATGTTTTCAGAGCAGTTTATCACTTAGATGCTTTTCATAGACTTTGACATTTGGGCATGACGTCACATGGTATGGACTATCCCTCTGGTCAGCTGGGGTCAGCTGTCCCAGTCTCCTCGCTGGTGAGGTGGTGTGAGAAGCAAAAAAATGCCTTGACTCTGAGTAAGCGCTGCTCAGCTATAACCAAAACATCAAAACTCTTTCTAGCACAAATCCAAAACATAGCCCCATACAAGCTACTGTGAAGAAAATTAACTCTACCCAGCCAAAACCAGCACAACCATGTATGAGAGGCACCTGTGCAAATGTGTCTAATCAAGGTTGGAGTATGACTTGATTATTTCATAACCTGTTACTAATCTTGTGATTACCAGAGACAATACAGAACACACAAAAGAGAGAAATATGGATGTGAATCAGTAACCACCTTCTACTGAGTATTTCCAGTTCCACTCTCAAATGTTTATCCATACATCCTCATGCTAATCTTTGAGTTTTTTTCAGTTGTATTTTATAAGAACAGATTTAGGCATGAGATGAAGTCAGTCATTTTAAAAGTACATATCTTCACTAAAAGCTACTTGACCTGAATTGTACTTTTGACTTTTGCCATAATTAACTAACTTTATGATTATATAAATGTGTGGATGCAGCATTTGACTAACTCGCACTTTGGACCTACTTGAGTTGTTGCGTAAGATCCACTCAGAAGACAAACTTCACTGTCGGGATCTGATTTATACCTATTTTGCTACCTGGCAGACTTCACATGCAATATTTTTCTCTCTCTTTACTGTATTGTGCTTGTTCTGTCCCTTTAAGGAGGTGAATTAGTGCTAACAATTATAACATCCTTCGAGGAAGTTTCCAGGCAAGGCAGTGGAAACCAAAATCATCAACCTCTGATTTGTCTTTAATGGTATTAACCATAAGACTATTACCATAAAGTCAAATAACTTGTTTGCTCAAGTCTCTTCAGGTCCACACAGTCTTACTGAATTGTTAAGACTAGAATTTGTATTTACAACATGTTTCATCTTTCCTCAGTAAAACCACATGATGTCTGTTGTTTATACATGGAGTTACAGCTCAGATTTTCCAAATACCAGCATATTTCTTAACTGTTGTGAGTAATTTCTTCTGCAGGGTAACACAGCAACTTTTGAACACAACCATCATTAAGAACTGAGTTACTATCAGAAGTAAAGACAAACCTGTTTCTTCACTCAATTTTTCTAATTTGGTTAATTTTTTTTTAACATGTTTTGACCTCCATGAAATGAAGTTTCTCCTGCTTGTTGGGAATGATCTCACAGCGTAAACATAGTTCTTAGTGCTTTCTTGCAAAGACATGGCCATAAACCTGAGTGAATTTTATCTATCTACATTACAACTAGTGTCATAGGACTTTATTACCATATTGCAAAGTGCTATGTAAACTGTTAAACTTTACACATATAACCTACATGAAGATCTTCATTTCGTGTCTATTTAAATGCTTGGCCTTCAATCCTGCATTTTTAAGTCTGGAGTTTCTGAAAGACAAATAAATACCACTCTGCTAGAATAACTGTCTTACACACCCTCACAAATCCGGCACACGCTTTTCTATGTGATACCACAACATCAAGGAGCTTTACTCAGATGTTTTGTGTGCTTTTTTCCTCCCTTTCAGCTACCCATAAGTCATTTGTTCCATCTTCTATGCTGACCACAGTAATCACCTTCCTTATTACTCTCCTCCATCAGGTTCTGAAAGACCTGTTCATAGCCCAGTCGGATTCTTCTTCTCTCAATAGCCAGAGTGTACTCCAGGTGGTCTTCTGTAGACAGAACCTTTACAGGTTCTAATTCAATCTAAGCAAACAAAAAAAAAAAGAAAAGAAAAGAAGTACTGAAAGCCACAATCATAACAAAGCGTACTTTGAACTTAAATGGCATCAGCATTTTCTACAACCTTTTGCTATCAACTGTCCATGATGACAAGTTGTATTAATACAAACAAGCACAGAGTTAAAGTTCAAGAGATTCTGCATTATCCTTTCAGAATTATTAAAACTCAATGACAAAGTGCTTTTAGCTTTTAAATACAAACATCCCTGAGAGCACATGAAGTTTAAGACAGTTCTCAGTAAAAAAAAAGAAAACAGAAAAAAGAAAAAAAAATCTTAATATGAGGGTTAGAGTATTGACTTTTTGTATCAGAAAAATAATTCAGTCACATTGATCAGTGGTGTAGTATATTGGAAGGTGTACACCAGAGCTCACTTCCCCTCACTACACACATAGCCCTCTTCCTCTTTAACAATACACTCCATACTCACAGATCCATTCCAGCTATGTGAGGACTTATATTCAAAGAAGCACTGGTTTCCTGAGGTGGAGAAGAAACCCATGAACACCCAGCACTTGGTGCAGCTTCAGCCTCTATATATTCATGCCCAAAATCCTCCATGTGCCCTTCTCCTGCCAGGATCAGAACTTTTGCTCCCTTAAGTGCTAATTCCCATGTATGTCAGTTCAATGACAGACCGAACCCAAACCTGCACTGGCTTAAGAAAACTACAACATTTAGATAAATACTGCAGAAGTGCCACTGAACAGTCACTTGTGTGATTTGTCTACAAGGTCTAGCCTCAGAAACCTTAAAATAATGTACAAGCACTGCAACACAGACAAATTCAACACTTTGTATCCTGCAGTGCTGCTGCTAAAATTTCTCAGTCTTTGAGTCTTCATGCAAACCTTCTTGCAGTTTCCTTTGTTCCTTTCTGGTCCCCCTCAAGAGCTTCCTAGCTTTTTCCAGATGGTCCAGCTAAAAGATTAAGACAGTGAGTGCATACTGTTGCTCTCTGCAAAACTTTAGCAACAGTTGTTCAGAAAAGTGGATTTGAAAAAAACAGTCTTTAATTTCTCCAAGACTTTAATTTGTGATGGAATTTGAACTGAAGCCTCAAACTCCCTCTGGGGCATTCCTGTCTTAAGCCTAATCTCAGTTAATCATCACCAATTTAATCTGAATTAACCTCTCAGGAAATTTGGACAAAAGGTAAATAGGTTGATGACATGGATATATCAAACCAATAGTAAACAATCCTTAGTTTATACTATTTTAGTGCTTTAAGTGCTTTAGCCCTTATCTTTTCAGAGACAAGGCAGGCTTTAGTTTTGGTGAAACTGTTCTGATCTGTGAAACTGTAATACAGCATTGCAGAAAAGAAAGCAGAAATGATTTGATATATTAATCACTTACGGGATGACTGCTCTCTGCCAGTCTGCAGTGGATGTTAAAAGGGCAGAGTCACTGTCATAACACATTCAACAAGACAGAAAAGTCAGATCTATGATTCTAGTTGCTCATGTTCAAGGAAGTAGAATAGGACATACAAAGCAAATTTATTAAGATGGTCTGAGGAATATTCGGCCTTTCTCATGTGAAAACTTTAAAAGAATTGTGCCTGTTTGGCGCAGCAACGTGAAGGCCAGCCAGTACCATGGCTGACTTCTAAATACCTCCAGGAAGCCAAACACTGGGGAAAAGAAAAAGCAATGGCATGAAAACTAATGAACATGAATGGCAAACAATTAACTTAGATTGGAAGCTAGCTTAAAAATTTATTCTATCTGAACAGTGATATTTGAACAACCTCCTCAAAAGGGAGAGTGAAGGATAAAGAAACCCGATCTTCAACACCCTTACAGGTTTCAGGATAATAGATCAGTTTTTGAAAAGGAGAGAGACTGTGCAGACTCACAGATATCTCTCTTCCAGCACTTGCATTTGTCAATACTGCAGCTCTTTACAAAGACACCAGTTCTATTACTAGCAAATGTGCAAGAAAAAGTGGAAACAATAAAAATCCCCTAACAATTTCAGAGCAAAGATGTGTGAAAAAAAACGTCCATAAAGTCTGGACTTCATGCTGATTTCCTATTACTGATCAGAATAAACAGGTATGAACATTTTCCTGTGTTTCACAACCACAAAAGTTGGGTTATTTCACAGAAACTCTGTCCTAGTAACTTGAAGCTCATAAGAAAACAGAAAGAATACCTTTCCACCACCAACTGGTTTGGCTACATATGTTGCGTATGCCACGCTCACTATTTTTTCAACATTAGTCAAAACATCCTGTACTGTCACCTTGATGCCAACCTACAAGGAAGGAGGTAGTGGAGGAAGGAGACAAAAAAACAGTATTTACATCATTGTCAGTTGAATTGAGACTCACCATTTTTGCAGTGTTAATAAAATTAATCATATCCAGTCTCTCAAACCTAAAAGAGGTAAAAAACCTGCTCTGCTAATACTGATACATCTCTGAACATGTAAGAACTTTGCAGCATTTGCTGAGCTCTGAAAAGCTTTTCAGTACAACTGTATAAGTATGTATGTAGAGTAAAATGAAAAATAGAAAAGACACTCAGATTTGGTTTTACGGATATCTCTCTCCATTTACTTGTGTGCCATTTGGAGTCCCCATCGGAATCTTTCTAAGATCTGTGTGAGATAGAAAGTCTGTATAAATGTATAAAACACACTGAAACACTTGAAGGTGAAGCATTGTATTTGATCCTGTGAGACAGGCCTGATGTGTATCAAAGCTTATGATTTTTCTCTGATTTTTAAAACTTTTTGGAATGCATTCTCTGTGAGATGCACCACTCACACTAGTATTAATGAGAATTGGATTTGGGCACAATGCAGAGAAAAGCACCCTTGAACCTTAAGGTTCAATTCCAATTTCAAGTAAGTGATTGGGCAATGCATTGCATACTTGTTACAATATGGAGAATAAGAACATGCATACACCTGAGATAAATATTTTTGTACCAGAAGTTTCAAAACTACATAGAACTCCATCTGTTCAGTGGATCCTACTCTGATCCAAAGACTGCTTAGAGGTCAATAGCTTTGGACAGGACCAACACTACCTATTCCATCCTGTTCATTACTCCTGCCAAAGATTTAAAGTCCTCAGGGTCCAGTTTCTATTTTGACATGGATTATTTTACAGGAATTGTGCAATTATAATAGTCATTATGAAATCAGAGTTTCATTAAGTGGTGTTATGGTTTAGGTATCTGCACAAAGCTTCTTCTGAAACAAATAAGACTGGTCCCATGTTACATTCCTCTACTCCTCCTACCTCTCTTCTGTTCTTTAGATATTGTTAGGAATAAGAGTGATGATCTCTTACCTCCATACTGGTTTTGAATGCTCTGTTCACCTTAGCCTTGATTGTAATAATTTGTCCAACTCTGTTAAGAAGAATAACATTTTATGGTATGTAATCATGCAGCTCAATAAGGGCTTGAACCTGCCTCTCTAGGTATTCCTAGTAGTAGTGAAGAAAATCTCATTAATCAGTCTGTGTCTTCCATACTGTACTGAAAATGCACCGAAACAGGTTTAGCACTGTTAGTCATCAATTAGGCTTCATTCATGCTCAGTAATTATTTTTGTTACTCAGAAAATTGCAAAAGCTTAACACCAGCATTCTTTCTCCTTGCTGATGTCTGTATGATGTCAGGTGTGCTCTAGGCCCCAAGCCCCCAAGAACTTTTGACCTAGATTCTGCTTTTGCTCAAAGGCACATCTTGTGGTGAGTAACACCAAATCATTAAGTATAGCTGCAAAACCACACAAGATATACCCCATGTGCATTCTTGAGCATACAGATACATGCACATGAGGAAAAAAATCCCAGGACAAAAAGTGCTCTTTGACATGTTTGAAGGGTGAGTAAAGAGTTCACTTTCTACATTTTGGCCAAAACCAAGGCTGCAGCATGTCCCTTCTGTCCTAACAGTGTATCACTGAACAACTACTCTTTCCCATTTGCCTACATAGAATACCTAGACAGAATTACATATTTTTACTTACATAGAATCAAATTTAAATGAGAAAATAATTTCTTTCCTTCTAAAGTACCTGCTATGTATTGGTAACAAGAATAACCCTTGTCTTCAACCTCCTAACATCCTAACAGAAGGCAATGCTGAAAGGCTGGACAGACAGCACTTTCTCCTGAAGTTGCCTTATTGAGCAGAGCAGTAAAAGAATATGATGTGCATGGTAAGTAAGAGCCACAGCCACAATAACTGGGCATGAGGCCACTTTCTTCGGGGGATTTAGACTGACTTGCAACTGCTAAAGATCAGACCCAGAGCAGGCAAAGTACAGCTAGCTACATCTGAGACTGCAAAATATAACTCAGACTGCTTGAGTACCTATGTAAGATAGGCATTTACAGCTAATGATTTGACATGGTTATGACGTCAGTTTATAAAGAAAAATTCTTTATAATTTCTTCCTAATTTAATGAATAGAGTTTTGACATTTAAAAGTAAAGCTTTTCTTAAACTCTTTATCTCAATGCCAGAATTTCCAATGAATTGTTACCAAACACTAAGGAAATAGGAAACCTGCTCGATAACAGTACCAGACAGGAACCACCAATTGCACAGAAACTGTCTCTTTCTTGTCCACATTCAAGAACGCTAGTGGAAGCCTTTGAGTAGACAGGGGAAAAAAAAAATGGTTAAAGGAAAGAATTAAGACCATCTGCAGATACACAGCCCTCATTAGTTTTTGAAGAATACGTTCAGAAGGAGTTTTTCCATCATGCATTGCAAAGAAAAAGCACAATCATTAATGTACTAGTTCTAAACTGCACAACTAAGGGAACCACCAGTTCATTTACAAAAAAGAGAATGTGTTCAGTAACAAAATATTTATGTTTAAGATTGGAAAAGAAGTTAACATTATGGTCTCATAAAAAGGCCTTAGAAAGCATGAGACAGAACTCACTCAAGTACCCTGAAACACCTCTGAAAACTCTGTCATAAAACTCCCAAGAGAATTACAGTAACAGAGCAGTAGAGGTAATGACAAGGTGAAAAAAAGACAGAGTACATTAATGAGATAAACTCTGTGTTTGAATACGACACATGCTGATAGTGAGTGTGAGGCTTTTCTTAGAAGAGGGAGAGTCCAGAGTCCCTACAGATGCTTGCAGAGGACGTTGCTGTCCCTTCCAAGAACATGATGCTGCATTGTCCATGACGTCCCAGCAGGGACTGCAGAGGTCTCTACCTCAGGCTTACTGGCAGGGTGAAACCTTTGTGACCTTTGTCAGTGACACCTCCCTGGTGACCTCTCCTCCTCTGTGCAAGACATTGCATAACAGAGTTTGAGAGAGGTAAGTCTGGGTCTGTCCACCTTTGAGGAAACTGCAGGGTGGGAACAACAGAACAAAGCCGGATGTGATCTCACTCAGCCTGAGACACCAGTCCCGCAATGAGGTGAGTTTAGACTGCAGACATTAGACACCCTGACTGACTGACTGGCATCTCGCCTGGTGCTCCAGTCTGTGCAGCTGGACTCACATTTCCCTGTAGAAAAGTGTAGGCCTCTGGGGTCCATGGCCATATCAGCAAATAATGATGTCTGAACTGAGGTGGTCAGGTGGTGTGATACCAAAACACCTTTTCATACACTTTCAGGAGCTGTTTCAGAATGAAATGTTTTACGTTGTATCATGTATTCTGGCTCTGGACAAACTGATGTAAGCCAAAAGATCTGATCAGCTTGGATGCTTAACAGATATGTAAGGGCAGAAGTCCCAGACCACCATGCTTTCACTTATAACCGGCAGAAAGCTTTTGAAATGTATCAGAGTGAACTGAGTATGATTTACATATGGAGCGCTAACAAAATTTAAATAAATATAATTTAAAATCAGATGTTCTTATTACCACCGAATTGATGCATTAAAAGACAAGGAGGAGGGATTTATTAGTTATCATGGCATAAAACTGAGTTTTGCAACATACAGATTTGTAGAAATCTGTTTCCATGTCAACTGAAAAGAAATATGCACACAAGAGTTAATCCTTACAGAACATCTGGTAACCTGAGTTAGGCAAATGAAACCTTGCAGCAGGTAACTTACAGAACATGTTTTTAATTTACTAGAATGAGATACAAGAGCTCTCTTATTTGTGTAAGATGTTTGTATAATCAACAAGATCTGGCAAAATTCAGGACGTTACACAGTAACCTACAAACAGGATGTTAGGGATGACCTGAGGCTGAAAAATAATTACAGAAACCACTTCACAGTTGCTATGTTTGTACCCTATATCCTTGTTAAAAATGAAACATTGGCACCACAAGTGGAAAGAGAACTAAAGACACAGTCAGAAACAAATTGGGAAGGAAAAGTATTTTCATTATATTTTAGAAGCTCTGTTCTGCTCTCAGAAACAAGATCAAAATTGCTCTGAAGCTACTGAAGTCTGAAACATTAGGCCTGAAAGAAAAACATTACCCTGACTTCATTTGTAGGAATCTTTGATTACAGTTTTCACAGACAGAATTTTTTCCTAAGGACAAAATTAAAACCACAGAACAATTACAGGCAAGACAAACACCTTAAAAATTTTGTAAAACAGAACAAGAAATTCTCCTGTTCTGGATTCAGTATGACCATGCTCACTTCTTTGCCACTGGTTCTAGATCTCATCCTAATGGCCACTACTCTAAAAATCCACTGTTCAGAAGTGGGAGTGGATACTTATCTTACACTTGTGTACTCGAAACAGTTTTGAATTGACATCAGCTGTACATTGGACAGACAATGTTGCTTCATTCACAGTCAGGACAACTGCAAGAGCATTGGTCAGTGTAACCAGGTCCATGCCATCTAAGCACTCATTAATTTCCAGATTGGAGAAAACTACAGAGTAATGCCTTTAAGTTTCTGTAATGATATGGTTTAGGAATAAATTTGCTATTTCCTCTTACAGTAGCTTTTATCCCTTGGAAAATAACGAAAAATGGTTAAAACAAAAATTAAGTTTTGTATTATCTTGTAGACTTAGTCAATTTTCAGTGATCACAAATGCAAAACATTTCAGTTTTGTTATATCACAATTTTTATTTTAAAAGAAAAGAGAAGGTAAGAAATAAAGAGCACTTGCAACAATAAAAAACCCAATAACTGTTACAGGCATGTATTCCTTATTTAACAGAGCTAAGTAATGGCCTGCAGCATTCACTTAACTAAAGCCAAAGATCACTGAACTGTAAGTTTTTCACCTGGCACCTAGGTTGCCAAGTCAAAGTAACTACAGTTTATTTTTGATCTGTGAAATTGATCTGTTTTCTAGGTGGGTCAGGTTATCACAGATAGAAAAGAATAATATTGAGACTTAACCCTGTGACTCTGGGGAGTTCATTGGCCTGCTATCTCAGATTTTATAATGCCTCCATTTATCTCTGCCAAAAAATAATAATCTATAGAGTGAAAACATCCGACAGTTGTTAACTGGTTTTGTACCTGGCAGCCTCTTCAAACTGTATGTCATCCATAGATGCTGTCACACAAGACACGCCAGCATGTTTCTCAGCTTCAAAAGAGACACATGGACACACAATTACCACATTGCATTTGCAGCAAGCTATTCATCTATATACTTGTGAGAGACAGAGATGAAACACAGTAGATCCCAGTTCCTTTGATCACCCTAATGCAAGTTTGCTGTGGACCCCTTAGAAAAAAAGAAGCTAAAGATTAAAGTTAATAGTTACCGTGAAATAAGGGTAACATCAGGAGATGAGACTAGATGAGGTAATGATTCTACTCAGTTTGAAAAGCTCTGTTTAAGGGTTTTCTCTAAAAATGAACATCCTGGTAAGAAAGGACTAACAAGCATGTTGCACCACAAAAAGAGTCACAAAGTGTTAATCAGTGTGGAAGTTTTGTCACTTGAGGATTCTCAGACACAGGAGAAAGATCTACTGGCTAGTTAGCGTGGCCACAGCAGTGGAAAGCAGGTAAGTACATGTCCTCAGTGCTGTACTAAAAATGCAGACCCTAAATAAAACCAAATACAAACAAGATTTAAAAAAATCAAAACCATGTATTTACTTATTGTAAAATATTTTTACCAAAATTTGAACTGTGTTCTTCATCTGCCTAGTATGCATTTTATTGTGAAAAATAATGCACCCTATGTGTATTAATTATGAAGGTTAATCTGGAAAAGGCAAACTTCTTCTTTATTGTTAATGTTTAATAGACCAATAGTTTTCTTTTACAGCAAGTTATTGTGATTTATTATTTATTTGACCATAGCGCCTAGAGTTCCAAGTCAGAGGCTAAATCTCTACCACAGTAAGAGCTGCATAAACCTGGAACCTTTGGAACCCCTGTTCCAAAAAGTTTCCTGAGTGACAGAGGCAAAAGAGAACACTAGCAGGAAACCTAGGAAATAGCACTGCAAAACAGGCAGGAATTCTCACTTCCAAGCAGCCCAATATTTTTAGTGAGCATCGCAAGAAAAAGCTTGGAGGAATTGGAGGATGGTGTACCAGTTATACGAGTATCTGAGGGGTTCCCTTTCAAAATACGAGGGTTAAACACATGAAGGCACTTACCAGAAATACAGAAAACTGCAGTGAAAGGGAAGAGGTCACTGTTGACTAAGGCTGGAATCACCACTGTGATAGGTAATGCAAGGCAATGAGTAAGATAGTGATAGTCATAAATAGCCTCAAAAGTGAGGAAGCAGCCAGCCAGGTGGATCACACAGAAAGCAGCAGGATATGAAGTGAGGAAGGTGCAAAGCCCAGGCACTTGCAACTGCACCAGCTGGCACTGATGCATGAGGAGAGATGGGAAAGTCAAAGAAATCCGTGCCTGGCATGTTGAGTTTGCTGTGACCGAAAAAGCAAAGCGAGGGTAGATGTTAAAAAAATCCTTTGTGTGCAATGGGACTAGCCCTGTAGCATGAATGACGGCTGCTGCCCTAAGTCTAACCAAGTAAAAGCAATTATGAAAGTAAGCTCTAGTGGCAGATTTGCAACTGATGAAGATCATCACAGGTTAACCCGAGTCCAGGGAGCAAAGATGAACCATTGTAGCAGCAGAGACCTGAGTTCAAGGGTTGCTGAGATCAGTCCAGAGTCTCTTCACAAAGAGCTCCGTTAAGGGGTAAAATTGCTGAAGGGCTGAAATCAAATGACTCTTTCGTCCTAAAATAAATCTCAAAAAAAGTGTGATCATACTAGGAAGTTGCTACGTGCTAGGTAGTTTCTGGGTTATTGTGTGGGACAAGTTCTCCAGGATCCCAACTCTTTCTATATAGGAAGCGCGGATTATGTAAAGCCGCTCCAAGCGCGGCACACACCTACGCAGCGAGCGCACCACGGTCACTGCGTCGCATGGAGACGCCATCCAGACATGAGTTCCCCAAATATACCCGCTATTCTCCACAAGGCTCATTATGGACTGCTAATGTATGCAGCTGTACTTGGAAACGGAGTTCACTGACAGCAGAGATGGCAGAGCCTTGGGTTTTCTTAGTGCTTTAGATGCGGCTTTCACTTCCTGAAGTTAGCTGAGGAGATTTTAAAAGTTTTTGAAGCTGAGTTACACCAGACACAGAGTGCTCTTCATGCTGGTTGCACTTGTGGTGTGTTGTTTGTGTTTTTTTTTTCTACCCATGTGCCAGCATTCTTAAATTAGTACTTTTCTTCTAGTATTTCTCTTTTTTCCATCCCTTTTTTTCCCTCCGCTGCTCTTTTGAAATTCTCCTCATCCTAACCACCATCACCCTCTTCGTCGCTATCCCCTGAGGTCTGATGTTCCTCTCCAGCCCCACACGCCCTCTCACTCCCTTGATGCCTGTTCCTAATCCGAACCCCCAAATCTCATACATTCCCCCTGCCTGAAACCTTCCCTCGAGCCCCCCTTTCCCCAGCTCCCCAGGGGCAAAATTTCACCTCCTCCTCGCCTGTCATCGACAAATACCGGGACGGGGCTACCGGTATTCAGTGAAGGAGGGGCTGTCCGCACGCAGCCGGCGAGTTCAAGCCGCATTTCTGAGGGGAGCGGGCACAGGGAAGCCTCCGGGGCACAGCGCGGCGGGGGCGCCTCTCTCCGCCGCCCTGAGGCGACGCTCCGCCGCCCGCCCTCCCGCCCTCCGGCCGGGCCGCTGCCGCCCCTGCCTCTCTACCTGCGAGGCAGGCGGCGGCGTCCATCCACTTGAGGAGCTGCCCGGCGCCCAGCTCCGCGCGGTGGTTGGCGTGGGCCGGGAAGACGGTCTGGCACATGCAGATGCTGCCGCCCGCCGCCGCCCCGCACAGCTCCATGGCGCCAAGAGTGAGGGGGGCAGCGGCGGCCGAGGCTCCCCCGGGCACGCAGAGAGGCAGCGCTGGCCCGGCTCGGCCCCTCGCTGCCTCCTGGGTTGGGGCGGGACCGTCCCGCCCAACGCCCGGGGCTGAGGCGAACTCGCCTCTGGCCGGGGCCGGGCCGGGGAGGCGGGAAGGAGCCGCCGTTCTGAGGGGAAGCGAGGGGGTGCCGGGGCGCGCACCGGAGCACCGCAGAGCCAACGCGGCCCCCGCGGCGGGGAGGAGGGTGGCAGCGGGGCTGTGGCCCGTTTTTACCGCCCTGCTGCCCGTGTCCCCTGTCCTCAGACCTCTGAGGCCGCCTCAAGGCCCGGCGTCCGCCGCCACGATGGCAAGAGCCTGTGCCACTGGCGGCTTTCAGTGTGCACATCTCCACTGGAATATTTATAATCCGCCCAGATTATTATTATTTTTCTTTTATTGAAGTCTTGCTCTCCTGTGTTGTCACCAACTTGACAGCCCAGCAGATGGGCCCAGGGAAGACACGTTCCCATCTCCAGAGGCTGGTGATCCCGGCAGGAAGGTGCCGTGGCCTGCTGAACCCCTGTCACTGCTGGTATGGACATTTTGACACCTACCTCGGTTGCCATGGCCCCAGTCACGTGTTCCTGCGGGAGTTAATAGCTGGAGACCTCATAGAGGGCTTCTCCTCCTGCATCCTCCTCCTCCTCACATAGCTAGCAGGGTACTGCAGGATATTGCTGCTCTTGCAATCTATTAAAATATAAGCATTGCTGAGGAAGAGTAGAACGATGGCTCCTGAATCGGTCAGGAAGGTCAACATTTGACTATTGCCATGGATACAGCATTATTGCTATTGAAGCCTCAATCACGTTGAAGAGGCCAGTTAGGAGATGTTCAGGGGCTGGGCTTGTCATCTGTTAAGGCAGGGCTGGTCAGTGAAGCAGACCTGTTGCTTCAACAGAGCAGAGTGTGTAACCTGTAAATGGTCTTTAAGGAAAGACTGCAAAGCTTATATTTGACTCTGCTATTTTTCCCGTCCTGAATATTGTAAATAGCATGGTTTTCAATAGAGCAGAAAGAGTATTTGTTTTCTGTAGTGTTTCCTTACAGTCTTTATCATCTAGCTACAACTTGTTATCCACTATTCCACTGACAGGCTTCCCATGTTTATTAAAAACATACATAAATTTATATCATGAATGCTGCTTCATTTAAACATTGTTAAAGATCCAGCTTCAACCTGTAACAGCCAGGAAAATTTGAATTTTAACCAACCTGCCTCACCAAGATAGTGTTTCCAAGTACAGTAGGGATTTTCTTCCCACATGATTTGTTATTATCCTTGCACTATAGCAACATCTCCATTTCTTTGTAACATACCCTTTTAGCAAGCAACAGGATGGCTTGTACCATCATACTAGTTACATTCCAGAGGACACTGGCTCTCAGAATCAGCATGCTATGCTATTCCCTAGATTTATTTCTGTTCTGTTGCTTCAGAAAAAAAAAGTTTGTACTGATTTCTCTTTCCTTCTTTGACTGGCTTCTATGAAGGAAAGAAACAGACTCTCTTGAAGTGGCAGTGGCCAACCTTCGTCTTGCTAGCTGAACTGGGTTTGTCCAGTGTGCAGCCAGTATTTTCACCTATCTGCTCAATCCAGATGACAAAAACTCAAGTATCAACTTCTCACACCATGGATCCTGGATCTCAGAAGAGTTTAACAGATCTTAACCTTTCTCTATTTAAAAAAAAAAACCAAACAACCAAACTTGTGTTTTGCCTGCATAGGCCACTAATTTTCAAATTTGTTTTCAGATTTACCTTTGTCATGCTCATTGATCAGGATTTCTCTAAGATAATGCTTATTTGTTGTTCTTTCACAGGTAGCTTTCCCCTCCATTTAACATAGTGCCAGTGGTCAGGTGTTTGGCTCATAATATATCTGTTGTCTGCTGGGAGATTAGGAGCTACAAAGCTGTTAGTGTCACAGAGAGGTAAAAGTTAAATCTAAATCTGCTCACACCTAAAACTCTCTGAAGTATGTGGAGGAGTACATGCTTGGGGTGAGTGGTAGGCAGAACTCTCTTAGGCTGCATGAAGGAGATTTTAAGAAACAGAGAAGGTGACTTCTTCATTTCTGTTGGGAAAAGCTGGTATTTGAAAAACACACCTCAGAGCTGTACATACCCCTTGATGTCTAAGGTAAGGATGTATTTTGAAATATGTCCGCTGGAAGTAGAGCTGCCCTTCAAGAACAGGAATGGCCACCCAGGATGCAAATAAGCAACACACAGGCCTTCCACGTCAATGGACACTTGGCAGACACACCTGGAGACTGAGGTGAGGGAACTCACAGCCTAAAATGCCCCTTTCCCAATGAGCCTCTGCTTTTGTATGCTGCATTTCTCCTGCCCTCCAGCTCCTCTCCTTGGACCCTGTCTGCTGAGATAACAGACTTCAGTGCCTGTCTTCCAGCTGGCTTCAGACTCCTTTCTCTGCAGTCCATTATACTCCTTTAGTTTCTTACGGAGTCTCTACTGGAGTAACTATTTTACAGTGTTCAGTGTATTTGTCATCAGAAAATACCTGCATGGTCAGTATTGCTCTCCTTTCACAGCTGAAAAATCATAAAAATTAAGTTACTGGCCCAAGTTCACAGAGATCTGTACTTTTCCGTGGTTTCCCAGTTGAAAAGTACCTTTTGTGGCACAGTAGCCTATACTGGCACCTCTGGCATCACCACTAGATAAAGGCAGCTGGACCAACACTACGCAGCTGGGAAGCAGCTTTGTGAACCACCAGGTTTCTCTTTATTGATGCCCACTGTGGTGATAGGAACAAATGGTCAAGGGCAGATGGAGGATGCCTTACATCCAAACCCATATATCACTCAGTCACTGACTTAATGAGAATTGGTGGTGAATTAGTGAGCTCAACTTTAGAAGTCTGGTTAACCGACTAAGAAATTAACTTCCCTTCAAGAGCTGTTGCTTGCTAATGCAGTTTTAAAAAGATTTTGTTGCTAAATGATTCGCGCTTAATGGCTTGAGGCTTCTCCCGCTGAACTGAAACAATAAAAACAACAAAACCAAGAGTGCAGTACTGTTTTAAATACATTTTCAAAGAAAAAAACAGAATGGCTATTAGGTTACCATCTCCTAATAACATGCATTTGTAATTGAAGCAACATTACTTAAAAAACTGTGCAGCACAACAGTGCATCTCACGAGTGTTGTGAGGAACAAGACATGATGCCTGTACAGGAATTGTGCCAGAAGAGGCACAATTAATAAAAGATGAGCTCATTATTAGATGTGAATAAATCTTCTGTAAAGTCATTAAAGCCAGCAAGAAGTACTGTTCAGTCATACAGCACATAGACAGCTAGCAGCCCACTCAACTAAGAGTGTAACTGCTCCAGCCGTGCCTTTCATCCAAGTTAGAATTTATTCTGAGAAATGGTATAGAAAAAGGGAGTAGCAAAGGAGGCTTGATTAAGAACCAAAATTCCACAAAAGTCTCTAATCTAGAATTGGTTTTCAGGTTTCTACCAAAATTCATTCTATATTTAAACAGATGTATGTGTGACTGGAAAGCTTTAGTGTTCCTTGGAAAATAACACTCGTGATAATCGTGACATCTTTAACACCTTCACAAATCTTTTCTTACCAATGGAGTCAGCAGCTGTAGGACACACCTCCAAAATGGATCTTTTTTGGTAATGTTTTAAATACAGATGTCCATTACTGCAGCAAATCAACTACAATACATAGCTGTGCATCTTTTTAGACTATACTTCTATCTTCTTGAAACTATTACTGCCTGAAGTTATAAATGTTTTAGAGATTTGTATGCTTCTTTCATAACCCTAGTTATGGAAAAAAGGTTTTTTTTGACACAGCTTGTGAAAATACAACTACTTCTTGTAAAATGAAACTTTATTCTAAAATGTATCCAAAATTGCAAGACACAAGCACCATTAAACAGATAAATAGACATATATTTATGTACAGAGAGCATCAAAACACAAAACAATTGTTAATATAATTCTTATACCATTTTAATGAGTATCCATCAATAAAACTTTACAATTTAAAGAAGACTTTTCAATTGCAAAACAGTTGTAAAATCATACGTATAAATTATGTTTACTACAATTCCAATAACAGAGGCAAAGTAAAATACAAAAATAATAATCAATACTGCAAATTCAAATACAAAACCCAAAGTAATGCTGCACAGGTACATATGTACACTGGATGAATTCATGCAGCTAGGCAGTGCAACAAATTAACTGCTGAGTTTAACTTATCACAAAATGGAACAACCATGTCAGCAAACAGAAGAAAATATATTTTTGTAACAAATCATAGTGCATTTTGAAGTTAGACTTTATAAAATGATTGTTGAGTGATATACTTCTAAAATTCCCCATGTTATCTGAGATTCCCCAACTCCTCCTGCAAAATAAAATACAAATGAGAAAAGCTAAAAACCCCACTGTAGTGTAGAGTCTGATGTACAGGTACCATCTTGATTTTTTTTTATTCTCGGTATCAGACTTGTCTGAAGTGTGCACGTCCACAGGGACATGCATTCCTCCTTGCTACCAAAAGTAAACCTTTCACGCTCCAGTGCTATCTCCATAAGCTGAATCTCACACGATGCATAGACTGCACTGGTTTAGAGAGACACAGCTGAGCCTTGAACAAAGAACTCTTAAATCCCTATGAAGTACAGAGAGAGAGTAAAATGGAGGATAGAGAGACCTCATTACTCCTGAAGCTCCTATCCCTAATTGCTTTAATTACATAAACACAGAATAACATAAGAGGCTTTTATGGCTTGGATGAAATTTCTGCTAATTTGCTGGGCAAGCGCAAAGCCCATGTTTCTCCACAGGGCTTGCCTTTCACAGTGCAGAAGGCTACAGACTGTTTTGGTGGGTGAAAGGAAGCCTCAGGTAACTATATAGAAAAATACTTCCGCGGTGAAAATGCATCAGCAATAAAGAACAGAATCAAAACAGAACCTTTTGAAAACTGTGATTTCTTGTGTAGCTGCGATACTAAAACATGGCTGTTCACCCTTCAGTTCTGCGTTGGTTGGTATATCATGAACATGTAGCTAAAACTGAGGTTCATGCCTCATTGAATATTACCGATTAAGTGTCAAAACTAGATGAGATACAATTACATAGTCTGACACTTTTTTTTTTTTCTTAAAATCTCAAGTGATAAGCACGCTCAGTGTTTTCACTAAGAAGTTACCACTAAAATGCTACATTTCTTTGCTGAGAAGACATTAATTTACAGCAGACTGTAAACTACTGAAGAGTGGCTCCCCACATCCTTTGTGCTTCCAAAACCCCCTTTCAAGCCATTTTTAACTTTAAAGTTGATGGGAGTTATGAGCAAAAAAGGGATGCAGAAAAACACCTGTATTGTGTAAATAAGGTAGCAATTTACACATCAGCATTTCTAAATTTCCAACATGCAAGCATATGTAGAGAGAAGCTAAGAGACAGCATGCACTGTGTCATTGTGCTTATGTCAGATGAGAATGGCATGAACTATGGCATTTTCACCTGGGAAAACATAAATGTTAGCCCCAGAAGACTCAAATAGCCAGTATTAATGAAGCCATCCGCTACTATGTAGTAAAGAACACCCCAAAAGAGGGAAAAAGTTTGTCTGCTTGTAGCTTATAGATACTGAAGCTGAAGAGAATTACAAAGGCACGATACAAGCCTGTATTTCTTGTAAATTATATATATATTCAGGTATTTTTGCTCATACCCCCTCAAAATACTGAACAGTAAAATGTAAGTGAATATACAAATGTTAACTGAAAGTTAAGCACTAAAAATAAATGATTGCTGGAGAAGACAGCTCATTACTTGCTACACTTCTACCCTTCCTGGGTGGTGAGCTTGTCCACCTTTCCTCCATTGGCTGACAATAACCACCAAGATATTCAAGAACGTGGTGATCCACCGAGAAAACTGGAAGAGTGTCAGACGACAGAATGCCTTTATGCATCTGAAAAGTTGTCAGTACGTGGCTGTCACAGCAATCTTTTCCACTGCAACTGTTTTACCTTTGGCCCAGAATTCACTAAGAACCTAGAAACATTAACTGGAATTTCATACCCATTTTCATGCAGAGATGAGGCTAAAATAATCTGTGAAGGTAACATTCTGGTTCAGTTCAGCACTCAAAATATTGAACAGCAGAGCAGGGATTGTACTAGCGTATCATAAAAACCAGATCTTAATTTTTCTATTAATAGCTACACATGATGCATAACATTTTCAACACCGAATGACTTGCAACTTGGGAAATAAAGCAAATGTATCAATACCACTCCTGTTAAACTCACAAAACAATTACACCCACTTTTGTGTGATGAAGCTATATGGCAACTTTGGAGACAGCTGCTCTCTCAGGCCCAGCTGTGAGAATTGTGGACACATCATGAAGGTGAAAAGGTGTGAGTTACAACATTCGCATTTTTAAACTTCAGCTGTTCCTCAGCTCACAACAAGAACTGGTACAACTGCTGTTATGATTTTGTACTGGCAGTTAATGAAGAAAGCTAGCAAGTTGAACTAGAATAAGGTAGGTGTACGGTTCAAGCCTGAGGTGGAACCTGCTATAAATGGGCTTTGCTAATCCACAGCAATGCTGTTGGCAAAGATCTGGTCTGTCTGAAACTGGGTACTTTCCTCATGTCCAGACCAGCATGTGAAATCGCATACATTTTCTGCCAAGCTCAAAACTCAAAAAGCCATGAACTGCCATTGCTACCTGTATTCTCACAATCCTAAATTAGGAGCTCCTAGATTCATTACTTAAAGCTCTCAGGAAAGGAATCCTCAGCCATCTCTAGAACGTATGAACATTAATATCTTAGTTACAACCTCACAGCTGTATTTAAAAGCAGCATATGCTATTGCTGGTGTTGATTCATCTATGCAATCGTTTCTTCATGTGTTGCATTCAATGAATGAATCATTGCAGTCAAAGCGAGAGCCCACTTAACAAATAAAGGTGAGGGTTTCTAAGCAGGTGTAAACCTAGAAATGTTCAAACAAGTTAGTTCAAATTACACTTCTTCATAAAAAAGAAAGCAAAGATGGAGAAAATAGCAACTATAGGGCAGAAATCTTGTGTTTGAAGGATTCAGAAACTCATCTGGAAGCCGCTCAGACTCAGGTTCTTAGGAGCTGCATTATTCTTGCCCATACCAGGCTCAAATACACTTTTGTGTCTAGGGACGTGAAGGTAAATATAAACCCTTGGATTCATTCCTCCTAATTGTAGGCCTTTAAAAGCATGCAGGATTTATCAGTGGAGAGGGCAATTGATGCCGTAATACAATCTACCAGAGGCATCCCCTCTTCTGTCCCTCCTCTGATTTGCGGAAGAGTCTTATGCTGGTAATTTTTAGGCAGCTAAAATTAGGGCAGGATGAATCAGGACACAGTGTGGAGCGGAAACTAGTCCGATGGGGTGCTACAGTTATTACCCTTACAAAACAGTCTGTAAAAGCCTCATCTGAGGCTCCAACCCAGGTACGCTTTGTGGTTCGTGACCCACAATCCATGTCTTTGCAGCTCCCCAGTCTCACAACGAACTTTTTAAAGATACATGAGTGAGGCTTGATTTTATGACCTTCTTGGCCTTGTTTGGTCCTTAGACAAGGCAGCTTCTCCGAATACCAGATTCCCGGAGCTGTGCTACACCAGCTGTCAGAGGCACTCTCTGAGGGGAGGCTCTCATGATATACAAATGCACAGAGGGTTGTATTTTGGTATGACAGAGTCAAAACCACCAAACCTCTCAGCACTTCAACAGCTGTGAAAAACAGCTGTACGTTTCAAAAAGGATTTTGAAAGAAGGGAAGCCTTCAGGGACAAGTCTGTTTTCTGACAGAGTCTAAGGGCCTCAAATAAAGATGTATTTGTGGTACATATTCCAAAGGCTTACTATGATGCTGTGGGAATTCTGTATTGCCATGCTTTTGAACTCTTTCAATATGGCATGGATTGGCTCTTTGTGGTAGCTGTTGATAATGAAGCACACACTGAGGAGAAATAAAGCTTTTCTCAAATACATGACCTTTGCAAGATCCCCAATATTATCAATATTAATGCTTAAGGTCAGAGGCAGTATCAAGTTTTGCAGGTATTTTCTACACTAATATTTATATTGACAAATTTAATTCTTGCTGGCTTGGAAAATTACCGTGGTTTTCTTTACTTCCAAAGAGTGGAGTTTGAACATGAGGTTCATTTATGATGTTCAAAGTCATTGTCTAAAATACACTTGCCTAATTGTTTAAATGTGACCTGCAAATACTTGGGAATAAGGGACTCGGATTACCCTGTTGGTTTCTGCAATGGGCTGAAGTAATCTGTAGAAACATGGGGGTTTTCTACCTTAGAAATGCAGGGAATTTATCTACAGAGTGGCTTGGAAGTGTGGGGAACATATATTACAAGTACTCAGTCTTATGTAAAGGTGCAAAGTCACAAACAAAGAGTGCCTTTATTCCAAAGATTAACATAGACATTTAAAACTATCAATAAAAAAACACAGAACTTAAAACAATACATATAAGAATCCCCTTCAAATTTCCCAGCTTTTTCGCTTTCCCCATCATTGTGTTTCAGTCTAGACAGGACTTGAATTTCTGATGTCAGAAACCAGCAAAGAACACACACACATTTTCAGGTCTTTGTTGTGTATCATAAAATACTAATTAAAAAAGAATCCAGAGTTCAAGAATTCATATTATTTTTCTGTCTCAATAAACAGACAAATAATTAAATTCTCCTTAAAACACTGCCTCATGTAAAGCCTCTGGTAGCTGGGGACAGGGACACAATACAGAGGCAGTGCTTTACCCACTCCATACCCTTAGAGATGGGTTTCTGTCCTGGCACTGATGCAGAAGTTTTTTGAAAAAAAAAGACACCAGAGAAAAAGCTAGTATGTCTTTGCTCACATAGTGCAAGGAAGCCTGCAGGCTGGCGGGTCTCTCTGCGAGAGGTGCGCTGGCCAGGGGACAGCAAGAGGAGAGACTTTCCCTCCTGTTCCCTGCACAGGGTCTGATCTCTCAGGCTCGCAGGTGCCGGCAGGGGGAGAGCACACACTGCACACCCGGCACGGAGCCACGAGATGTGCTAACCTGCAGTTGCCTGTTGTCTGCTAAAATCCAACCCCAAGCTCTCAGAAAGGATATGAACTGGGTTGAATTATCTTACATTACATTTAATATTCCCGTAAATGGCTTATATATCTGCTGTTTGAAATAAATTCTGAAACCACTAAGCGTGCTTAACAAAGCTTTAACTATATGTGAACAGCAAGGTTTGAGGACAGAACAAGTACTGTTGTAGTATATAATACACATGGCTGTACAATCAAAAGCCACCTCTTGCTTCAAAACAAGAATTTACAGTAGTAAGCAATGGTGACAAGGTTTCTTACACAAAACCTACAGGAATTTACAGAATATGCATGGATCACTGAGGTTATAATGCCAGCAGTAGACTACACGAGTATCTTGTGCAATGTGAACAAAGTTGACAATAGTTTACCAATGCTTAAGTAATTCACATCAATATGGTAACCCACCCACTATCAAATCTTCCTCCTCTCCCCATCCGAAACAAGTTGCTAGATGCGTGTACAGCAATCCATAAAAAAAATCAATCTGTTTTTGTGGTTTTAGGCAAACATGCACAAAATAGATTCACTGCAACATTTTTGCAAGGGGATACTTGCCACAAAAAAAAAGCACTCACAATTCGTCTCTAAGCATAGGCACCATTTTGATTCACACTTCTCAAATAGCCACTACAAGGCAAAAAAGTTTATTGTAAGAATGCTTTTTTTCCTGAAAAAAAAAAAAAAAGTACTTGATTCTTAACTAACAGAAAGTGCCAGCTTCCACTTTGCTCATGCCACTCTTCCATGTCTCACTCCTTATTTATCATTACACTCAAGTGTCCCTAATGAAATAAACTTTATACAGTAGGGCTCTAGTTACAGATGTGAACTTTCTGTATGTTTATTGGGCAAATAGCTCTTATTTTTGTGCAAAGATCTGGCACAGTACATTTAACGGGAAAATCTAAGTAAGAGAGAAAAAACCATGAAGATTAAAGAACAAAAATAAAGCCTACAAATATCCAGTTCATCCAGTTGATAATATGGCTCCTCAAGGATCGGAGCAGTTGTTCCATAGCAATAATTCTTCACATCAGAAGTGATTACTGATGATTTCACTCTAAAGGGACAAATATAGGTTTGGTCATGGTTACTGTTAAAATTCCCTCCTAATCTGAGGAACTGTATATATCTCTGTAACAGACCAAACTTCTAAACTGTATGGTCTATTTCCTTGTATAACCAGGGTATTGCGAAAATGCATCACCTTGCAAAATCCCCATGTTTTGTGCTGATTCCCTATGAAAACTGGTACTAAACTGCCAGAATTTTCTCTTAGCAAAGTCTTATTGTCTCGGCACTGTAAAATCTTAAGAGTGCCCCAGAGCCAACTGCAAGAATTGTACAAGTTTTCATGAGAACAGCGAGGTAGCATATGAATACTGTGTTTCTGAGCGCGCACCTGGTGGATATATTATCCAGTCCTTAATTACCAGACCCTGTGAACAAGCCTGCTTGACCACTCGGTTACTCTTCTGAGAGATACAACCACAGAACCCTGCACAGCTAAAGGGCACCCTGAATCATCCATGAGATACAGTGAAAACACAGAACAGACAAATGAAATGACTATTTGTGAATTAGGTTCTTACAAAGTCATACATATCAGATGTTAGGTAATCCACTTTGGGGGATGTGGAAGGAGCTTTCAACATAAAGTCCAGATGTATTATTCATATCGAGTAGGTAGTAAATCTTGTTTTGATCTGATTTCCCCAAAAACATGTCTTTCAGCAAGTTATTTATGATGCTGAAATCAAATAAATAAACGAATAAAAAGATAATTTGTTTTCTTTTGCAGATTGAATTAAATAGTGGCTAGAAAGTGACCATTTCAAATTATAACTGAAAATTGCAATTTTATTAAATGTTAAAACATGTACCCAAGAAAACCTTTGTACATTTTTATGGCAAGTTTTCCCATTACATGAGAGGCTTTCTTACACATTTTAAGCTTAAATGGAGAACAGTCACCAAATAGAAGTTTGGACTAAAATTGCAAAGCTGTTAGCTATGTTGAGGGAAACTACGGCTGTACAATTGAAAACAAGGTGGAAGGACAAGTTCACAAAAATAGTTCATGGAATAGTGAACAATGGTCTAATAAAATAAGAAACAGAAGAAAGCCAAATCTGGTCTGCGTATCAGTACTAGATACACAAACATGTTCCTGAATTGCTAAAATCTTTAAAATAATGTCTGCTTAGGGAAGACTTAATTTGAGCTTCTAGGCTGTCCATGCTCAAGCATGGTTTTAGCACATTAGCAGTCCCACTGTCCGGAACAATACTACTTGTATTCTTAAATCTGTTTAAAATTAACTAGGTGCAGGCTTAATTTCAAACAAATGTGAATGAGTTTTCAGGATCAGAGCTTTAATATGCTGAGTAGATGATCCATTTATTTTCTCTAAATTTATTACTGTAATTTGTTTCTAAGAACACTGGCAAACAATTTGCATGCATGCAGGCAGTCAAAGCACTATTTTATATAAGGGTTTTTTTCTTGTTTTCCATGTTGAAGCATCATTTTGGTAATTTCATCAGACCCTCTGTATTTTGCTCTACTTACTCAATTTACGTATCTGCCAAATAATGTCACACCTCAGATAGATTATATATTTCACCCAGATCAGGGTGAAATCCTACCAAAAAAATGACATTATGTGAGTGGTTTCATAAAAGTTTGAGCAGGACAACTGGCATGAGCAGCAGTTTACAGGACTGAGCCAGTAATGCCTGGAAAGTAGACAGAGGAAGCTGCACACCCTAAAATTTAAATCTAAATAATTTATCAGAGTGTGCTGAATTTTTACAGTTATTTCATATCATTAAATCCTGAATTAAAACCTTAGTGTGATCAGTTTGAAGAGAAATGAGCTGTCACTGTTGAAAGAGTTTTTTGGGTTTTATCTGAAAGATGCACTTTGTCAGGATTCCCATCCTTAGGGCCTAACCAAACCCAAGAATGTTTGGGACAGGAGTCATGGTTATATCATTACTTAAGATGAATTAAAGAAAAATAAATTTACCTGTACTGATTTTTTTTTTCATCATTAAGCTCTATATTACATTCTCCAAATGCAAGCATGTAGGGTCAAATCTTGAAGAATCCAGTCCGTATTTAGCAACCACAAAACCCACAAAGAATCAGAGCTGACTAGGAACAGGAGATAACACTTGAATTTAACTAACTAAGCTGAGAAACCAGTGAAATATGTATCAGTTGTAAATTCATTTTGACTGGTCAAGGGTAAAAAAGAAAAAAATGTTCAGCACTGAATACTGTAACAGCTGGTCCCTCACTGAATTACCCATCTAATTCTAAATCCTCTGTACGTGCAATATTTCATTTGCTAGCCACAGAACAAGGGAAAATTCAAATGATTTTTAGACAGTTCAGGAAGCTGTCCTTCACACACATGAATTGCGATCTATAAAGAAGCAAGAGTCTGTTCACTTCTTCCTAATTTGAATTATTTAAAATAAATAACTAGCCCATGTATTTCTCACTGCTTATTCCCACTTCAAGAGAAAGCAACAGCTGGAGGTCTTGGGGCATGGGCATTCAATGCAAATTAAGTGGAGCAGGCTGCTAAGTCTGAAAGTTGCTACCGTCCCTGAATACGTGACCCACTGGTGGTCTGGGCTATGCAACCAGAAGGCTTCCAAATAAAATCAGTAAATGTGGCCTCAGCCACAGTCTGATGGGTGACCCTCTGATCTGGGCACTGTCACTCTGAGATGCCTCTGAGCCAAGCTGAGGCACTTTTATGTCACTGGACAGCATACTGTGTGGCCAAGTCTTGACTCAAGGTTATTGCCATGTTTTTTACATGCACCAAGCTCCCACAGTGGAGGGAGGGAACATGGAGTACAACTACAGCTCTTCCTCACGCACAGGCAATTAAGAAAATAATGCAACCCATACATGCAAATATCTAGGTATTTTTTTAATGCACGTCAGGCCACATGCTTTACATGTGATTCAGAGTTTCTTTCTTGCCCTAAACCCCGTTCTTGCCTATACAAAATTTGGACATGGAGATAAAATCTGAGTAGAAATACTCCTTTTCATAGGTTTAAGCAGGAGGTAAAAATACTGGTTTCACTGTGAAAAATCACATCAATCCCAATTTTGGCTGATTACTACAAGACCAGAATATTTGCCAGAGTTCTCCTAGTATGAGAGATTTATCACTCCCTATTTTTCTAAGACCTTATCAATTCTTTTTTTTTAAAAAGCTTTACTTTAACCTTGCCTGAAAGATCCATTTATTCTATTTATTTCTATATTAAAGAGAGAAATCTAACTAAAAACCCAGTGTGGAAAAACTTAAGTGCACCACTTAAGATAAAAATGAAATTCCTCTCAGAGCTGAACAAGTTCTGACATTATCAATACTGCTGTTACGTAAGGACAGATATAAACAGCAGTTACATTACACACTGATACCTAGCGCATTAGAAGCATAAGCGGGAGTGAAGAGTCAGTGCTTGGAAACAGTCTTTCTCTCCACTTTAATACTCTAGATATGATGAAAATCCTACAATCAAAAAATGAACAATCAAAAAGCTCTATGCATATTTGAAAAAAAAACCAAAAAACCAAACAAACGCAAAGGGATACTGATAATTTTAAAGTTGAGTATTTAGCATGTGAGATTGTTTTCTAATGGTTCAGCTGCAGAACCTATGTATGGTTATCATCACCTGATCTTACAATGCCTGAGTAACCTTACCCATGTACGCAGGCATAGGGATGTAACCATTCCCTACAGAAAGCAAGACGATTAAAATTCTAACACTAAGATATGTGGTAAGTATTCAAGCAGATCTTCCAAATCTATAATTTCCAAGCTTGCACATTTTTTATTCCACCTGTCTGTGGGGCTATGTTTGAGAAGTGCTGGACATACCTAGTAACTTGCAATATCAGGGCACAAAATGACAGGCTACAAAAGCAGGGCCTGATCCTGTTCATTTTGAAGTCAGGAATGTATTTATTGAGATTAATGCTGCAGGATCAATGCAACAACGTTTAACGATATTGATGTTTTGGAAAAGAAATGGAAACAAAGATATGCCGGCAGTGAGAAAAATTGTATAGAAGGGAGTTCGAAAGAACTACAGAAGAAAAGCTATGTCCCTGAAAGGACGTCATGCTCTTGTATATAAATTAGGATAATGTATTTTGATAATGATATTTAAGGGGTTTCTTTGCACAAGTTTAATTTAATGGTCAGACTTTCATCCTTAACAGGTGCCTATAAGCTAAAATATTGCAGGTAATGCCAAATTCAGAAACTCTGCTTAATTCTGCCACGGTATGGATCTTCAGCAGCAGCATGTACTCTGTCTTGTAGGAGAGCCCTCAGGGGTGCCACCATGGGCAGCTGCCGCGTGGTCACTGGACACACTGCTTGCCTGCAGCAGCCCCGGGTTGGTGTGGGACAGTACAGGGGGTACTGCTGGAGATGCAGAACAGACCCCACACGCATCCAACATCTCATCTTAAGAGCTCACTTGAGGGCACGCTTACGTGGTGCATGAGTGGGCTTTGGCACCTGATGAATAATCCAGACATACCTATTTATCTTAGTCCAGTAGTAGTGACATCATCTGATTGAAAGTGAGCAGGAAAGAGTCCTAAAGTCTTTCTTAGAAGGCTACCAAGGATAATATAGATGTCAAATGCAGGCTGCAAGGATGGACTCTGCAGTGCTTATAGCAGAAGCTATGGTGCACTGGGGGCATAGCCACTGAAACCAGTGGTATTAGTGACAACAGCAAAGGGTCTGAGGAAATTAGATCTGATTTTGTAGTTTTGTTTACTCAAATCGATAGTAGGGGCTTCTTGCATCTTTTGAGACAGCCACAAAGTGTTTTCCAAAGATAAGCAAATTAATATAACCTTCATAATCACTGGGAATAAAGTCCACAAACCAGATAATGACTATCTAGTATATGTTTACAACTAATCAAAGTAGTTATTATTACTAAAATTAATGCTACCAAAATCTTTGATATTTTAACATAGTTTTAAGCCTCTGTTTTATCTTTTAATAGCCTCAACAAGAGAGTAAAAAGTGACACCTTTTTATTTTCATATACTATATATGAAATATTATATATATAATATATGTAAATAAAAATGGGCTAGGAGACTGTATTATTCCTTACACATCCCGTTATGTGCATCTACCATCACAATGAGCCGATTACATAATGTTCTTTATCACAAGTTCATGCTAAAAATCTTGCAAGACTTCAAGGACATTCTACATCTCAGAACTGCTCCTCCCACATAAGTGGTTCTTCTATATGCAAAGTCCAACAAGGGGACTTTGCGTTTTGCCTGTGATGTGAATTTTTGTTCAGCCATTTGGTGCCTGCATTGCTGATCGTCAACCTTTTGATCACTACACAACTGAAAACTTTTGTTTTCCTGGGGGAGCTGAAAGTCATTAGGAACTAAAAGTACCATAATGGTTTTAAAGTTTTGCCTGAAGAGACATGGGATTGCCTCCAGAAGCATTTCCTTTAAGACCATATGTCTTTTCTCCACTCTGTCCTCAGCTTTCATGTCTAACAACCTGACCTTCTTATGAAATGGCTCAGATCTTTGTTTCTCTTCTGTTCATGGCAAAAGGTAAGACCCTCACAAGGTCAGTAGTCATAAAAACTTTACTCCATCATTTTGGCTAAAAGAAAAAAACCCCAAAGCTTTTTACTGGAAAGTTTTGGGGGAATTCATTCTGGTAGACGTGGTGAAAAATACACACCCAAGTATCAGGGTGACCTGATTTTCTGACTGGGCTTGGGAAATACTGTTTAGAATTAGGGCTGTGGATTGTTGTGATTCAGCCAAGAATCACCGAAAATGGGAAAAATAATAGTAAGTTATTAAAGATATTTTCGTGATAAGGACTCTACTGTATTTCCACTAACTACGACCCCTACAGAAAATCATGCTAAATAGAAAACTCATTTCCAAGGGCAGAAGCAGCCCTGACATTTTATTGCTAGATTCTATAGCAATTGGAGCTCGCTTACAGTAACCTTATAGTACTCTATATAAACTGAGAAGCTTGTATCAAATTCAGGCTTCCATTTAAAATAGATATTGCAGATATTAGGCTTCAATTAAAGAAGAAAAATAACCTTCAGTGCTTCTTTTTTTTAAAGGTAAAGTGTAAAAAAAAAAAAATCACCAAACTAGGTGAAAATTATTAAATTTCTCCAAAAAATTAAGATGAGCTTTCTTCTATTTCTTGAGACAGCACAGTTTGTGATTCACAGGGTAACTGGTATCAAACACAAGTTAATGAAAGCTCTTATAAGCAATTTTATTCCTATCCGTAATGGCAGACATTTACAAAATCAGAAGAATTTATCATTTGAGTTCACCTTAAAAAATAACTTATAAAGCAGTGATATATGCAACATAAAACAGTTCAGGAGGGGAGAGGGAAAGCAAATTTTAATAATTAAAATGTAAACGTGAAAAAAAAAAGAAAGATGGAATAAAAGTCCCTACTTCTCATTTCTACTTAAGATGTCATGTGATAGTATTTTACAACGTCCTGCAGGTCTATATATGTATGTGTGCATTTCTATATCACACACACGTACATATACATTAACCCACACATGTACATACACAGACAATTGTTTGCAGTTCCATCTTGGGCAGTTCTGTTACGCCACTCTTTAAGCTGTCTCAATCATGTTTGGGACCCAATTTCTTGACAAAACAGGGGAGATGGTAGAAAAAAAAAATGGCGGGTCTGATTGTGTCTGAGATCCTTTTGTTAAACTGTACACTGGGACGAATAATTTTCTTCTGCAGTAGCTCTCTGAAGAGGGCCAACTCACTGTGGTCTTCATGGCGAGACTTGTTAACGGATCACACACTCATTGTCATGCTAGGGGAGTACTGAAAAAAGAGGAATTCACATTTTAACAACCATTTTTTCCCCCAGGTAACTAAAACCACTTCTGGACCACAGCAATAAGTTCAAATGTCAACACGCTCTTTGAACTTCCTCCTAAAATTGTACCGTAGCCTGTTCTAAGGCTGTAGTTCAATTTGTGGTATTGCAACTTCTGTTATGCTTCTCTCATTATGCAAAAATACAGCTACTGCTGAGAAAGCCAACTCCCTTGAAGACTGTTTTGGTGTTACCCGGGTGGTGTGATGAACCAATACTTCACTGATACTTTCCACGCCTTTTCCTGGTCAATGCTGGCTACTGGGGGGATTAGTTAGGCAGATGGCTAGTCTCAAGTAGACCAGCTGCATTCATGGTTAGCTGAACCACATAAATATTTTGGAGAGCTTTTTATGGGAAGAAAGGAATAAAGATATGCATTACTGGAATTAAACTAGGTTTTCAGTCTGTATTATTCTGTATTACCAATTCTAGGAGGCAAGCTGATCCACGGTCATTCTCCTTTATGTGAACCAAAAATTAAATCACTGCATTACATTATTATTGTAACACAAATTGAACTGCAGCCCTTATACAAGCTATAGTTGCCCACAAGTTAGCAGGTACTTCATTACACCAATCAATGGGGCACCACAATGCCTAGAAGTGCACATCTATATGCCTAATCTGTTTTTCAGTTGAAAACTTCAGACTGCAGAAACACTTGATTTGGCCTAAAATCTTCTAAGTAGAGGAAAATGTTCACAAGCAGAAGTATTAGCATTATGAAAACTGACAGAACAAACAGAAAGATAAATTTGCCTTTGCAAAAACAGATATGCAGTAAAAATCCTGCTAAAGCTAGAGTTTCAAGCCGTCTGTTTCCAAGTGTCCAAGCATATTAGAAAAAGCATTTTGTATGGGTCTTTCCCGTTATGTAAACTACATAGAATGGACTACTTGGGCAATGTCTACTTTGTTGCTTGTCATGTCTCTGATGGTTTGTCTGCTTTAGGGCTTGTTCCCATCATGTCCTGCTGAGCATTCCCACAGTGGGCCAGCAAAGCCAGTAAGAACATGCTTATCTTTAGCCAAAGTCAGAGACCAGCTCAAATGCTTAAAGCAAAGCATCTGCTCAAGCGATTTCCAGTATCTGAGCCAAAGTACCTGGGAAATTACTTTGGGCAAGGAATCGAAAGATGATCTGAAGCTATTTGTGATTTTTAACATTATTATCCAAGCACTATTCCCCATGCCCAGCCAAAACTCCTGGTGAACTGAATAGCAAATCTGCCTGAGAAAGGACTTCATAATACTGCCTACTCTAAGTAGCCAAGTAACAAAATATGAATCAGAAAGCAAGACAGTTCCCAAGGGCTACAATGTGACCCATGTTAGAAAGGAACCGATACCTAGAAGTAGACTCGAATGCACAGGGCATGTATAATGCATGTCTTGTAGGCATACACTTCATGTAAAACCTCTGAGAAATATGGGTTCCAGATTCTTCCAGGTAGGAAAACAAAACCTAGGAGCACCTAGAATCCAGTAAGTGTCTGAGAAAACTAATTTTCTTTTGTGTACAATTGAAGTCCTTCTTTTCATGACCTTAGTGTGGTGAACTGGCCTGTCGATAAGACTCCCTGCTCTCTGTACAAGCAACATATGCCAAATCGAGAGTCAAGGATTACCGTGATCAAGGATCACACTGTCATGGAGATTCTAGGGTTATTGGTTTTTTGGCAGATATTGAAACATCATTTGTTTGGGGTTCTACAAACCAATTTTCTCCAATACTTCACAAAATCTGAACGTGTGCCCTCTTTATGAAGACACCAACAGCCAACTATATAGAAACTCTTCCTTTTCACTAAAGCAAAACCCCAAAAACTTGGTTCCCATGACATCTGTCATGTAATTTGACTGTTTCTGTGATCTAATGGAAACTGTTCACTCATCATAATTTCTGAAGTTCACCACTGGCATAGTTAATGAAGCTGCACTCACTTCTGGCAGCAGTGATTTCCAATAAGAATAGAAGTGCTGAAGTCACTCAGCACTTCTGAAAAATCAGGCCACTCCTATTTAGGAACCTAAATGTGGGTTTAGAAACCCAGCTTCAGGCACATGAGTATGAAAATACTATAGTCTTGCTTTGTAATGGATTTTACACCATGTTTTGCTGCCTCTAGCATTCTCCATATTAAAAAAGCATCATCTGTACCAGAACGAACACTAGAGGGAACCTTTGCTTTTTCTGGCTCTTAATAGCACACTGCATCTTTGCAACATGAAATCTACTTCTGCTTTAATTATACGCCTCAGTGTGAATCTTGTTCTAAAAGACATTCCCTGCAAAACACATTGTTTAGGAGTCAAAGGTTGGGCAACCACACATTGAAACACTCAGATGTAAAAATACGTCAACTATGTGTATTTAGGCTGCTTGGATATTGCCTGACATTGTGCATTACTGAATATGTGAAGCATAATTACTACTGCTTGACAGATCTAACTTTCATTGACAACTGACCTCTTAATCTAGGAAAAGAGCTTCTGCAGTAAATCTACACCTCCCACATTTTCCAGTTTCAGCTCAACTTCTAGCAGTCTTTTGCACAATTTTTTGTCAAATCAATACTATAATTTTAGAAGCTAGTAAAAAACACATAAGGCACAGTACTGCATTATAAGTACGCTACAAAACTGTTTGTTCTTGCTGTTATTTTTCTTTTTTTAAACAAAAGACACAAGATAAAGGTTCACAAAGTTAAAAACCCCCAAACCTAGGTAAAGAAATACTTACACTCTCACTCTGAAAAGGGTTTAGGAAGTTTCCACCCATCTCACCGTCATCCCGGGGAGTGCCAGGCTGATTACTCATGCTCATATTACTGGGAGAGTTCTGTTAAATAAGATTTTAAGATACAGATTAAGTGCTGAAGATTTCAGTTCATTTCCCAGCTTCACCAAAGTGTGCCAAAGGCATGTTTTTCATGATACTGCAGTGCACCGAGATGCATTGTGCAAGGCACTGAGATTTTCAAAGACAAAATATAAGTGTCTGAAGAGTTCTGCATGATTCAGTCACTAATTTTAGTAATGTAAAGTAATGTTTTCTTCCCTGAAGCAAGAATTATTTACTCGTAATTCTTCTTTTCAGGTTATAGCCAACATCATCTCCTGCTAGGTCAGGAAAAGCTATAAATGGCTGCAGCAGGTATACGATGTAGCCCTGCCACTACATTATATCATGTGGTCAAATTCACTGAAGTCTCTGAACGTGTGCCTTGACATTTGTGACTTACGAATACGTAATTAAAGGTAGACATACAGCTGGATCTGGTCCACACAGACAAAAGCCTGTGCCTGAGGTCTTTGTTCATAGTGTTCCCAGTTTATTGAAATAGTTTCACAAGTTGTTCACAAGTGGGATTCAAGTGCTAAACCACTTCACTGAGCACAGCTAATACACAGCATTTATAGGAAAGAAGAGTTAACAAGAGTTTTAGAGAAAAGACTCTGAGTAATAGCTGGGATAACCAACGCTTTCAGGAGAAGCTACACTTTGCTATTTGCTTGTGCAGAGCATAATGCAACGGTGTTTTAATCTACCTTTTTGGTGTCTAGGTGTAACTGAAATGCTAATAAATAGTAACAATATAAAGGCTTCTGAAGATAAATTCCTTTCTTTTACAGACATGGACAAACACCTCTGTTATGTTCAGAAAATGCTGTCAAGATTCAGTCACTTAAAGAAAAGGTGAAACAAGATAATTGTCACTAAAATTATTCTGAGTCAATAGCTAATACATGATTATTACAGACTGTACAATTAGTTGGGTATTTTTATAAAATTGATTTGAGGTACCCTACCATGCCTGGAGCATGGGCAACTCTCTTTCCATCACTGTTAAGACTCCTACTTATAGAAGGAGCTGCGATGGAAAACGAGCAGTCAGGGAAAGTGGGGAGTGAAGTCATGGACATCATTATGAAATGCTTATGTCTATCACAGTTCTTCCCTTCATATTTTTTTTTAATTCAGCAAAATTGAATGCAATATTGCTGTTGAGATTTTACTTATACAAATGCAAATTTGGTATGTCACAATAAATTTAACACAAACTTGGTGGAGGCAATGGGCAAGCTAACAAAATGCAACTCCAAGTAGTGATCTTGATCAATCATAATAGCTCTAAGAATACTAAGTGAATTTGTCCTCTTCTTCTGTTATTCTCAGTTACAATCCTGACACTGTACATCTGTTAGCACAGATATTTTTTCTTTAAAAACCCCAGGTATTTTTCACTTTGAAAATACCTGCATGCAGTCTTCATTTAGTATAATTAAACCTCCAATAACTCAAACTTTGAATGAAAAATTGGAAACATTCTTGGCACTTTCCTCATAACTAGAAGGGCTATCTATCCTACCCTGGCACTTTAAAGATGTACACCAGAGTGTTCACTCAACAGAAAATGGGATGGGATAGCTATCGCTTTTACTTCCCCTTCATAACATATTTCTGCATGCTCCTGTTTGTAACCACGAAGTCCCACCTTGACCGCTGTCCGTAAGTTAAATACTGCAACATATTGCACTGTTTCACAGATTTACTTCACATCCAAACAGAACAAAAAAGGTAATTCTCAGCTTCACCAAATACCACAACTGAAATGAGTTACGTTTTGCTACTATATCAGCAGATTAGAATGTCTGACCGCTGTACTCACTAGCCACTTTGTAATGTATTTTGTATGGTTAGTAAAAGGCTGCTGCTAAGTTTTCCCCATATTCCTCTGAGGCAGTATCACCATTCTTAGTCTGAAAGGCCAAGTATGTATATGGGCTCAGCTCGGTGTATTTATTTTCAGTTATAGATGAATTATAAATTGTGTAAGCAACATGCAACCGTTAACTTTTTTATTAGCATCTGAAATGCAGCTTACAGAGCTGGGTCAAAGCCCCTGCCTTACCCCTTTTGCTTTCTTCAGTCTAGTTCACTGCTTCTCAAACTGCGATCCCCAGATCTCCAGGAATCACTGGACAACATGTCCATCAAATACAAAAGCCTAACTAGTTGATTAACATCAGACAGTAAATGTGTTATTCAGGAAAGTTAGTATAACAAATATTTATTTAGGGATTCACAGTCTGAAAAAAGCTGATATATACTGCTTTAGTTCAACCACCACAGCTACTGTACCTAAAGCAGGAATAAATTCAGGGAAGTTCTGTTGCCTGTGTTATGCAGGAGGTCATACTACAGAATCGTATCAGTCCCTTCTGGCCTTAAAATCTATGAATATAAAGTTTAAAACCCACTAAGGCCTTGCCACATTTATTTTATATGATGCTCCTGCACTTTTGTTTGTTCCTGGGGGATTTACCCCTATTTTATCTTGCTCTGCGTAGCACAAAGCTTTGAAATTCTGCAACTGCAATGGTACGCCAGCCCCAAAGGTTCAAATTCCTGACATAAACACTTTTATAGCAACTCCCCATGGCTGCTTTTATAGCCAGTATGGGGTCTAGCATTGTAGCACTAGCTGAGTTTTTCCAAAGCAAGTATATATTTGATGCCTGCACGGATTCTATGGGCACTGCAAGAAACACTGGTTATTAATGTTTATTTAATATGCATAATTTCAGTTCATTTACTTCCTCCATCTCAATCTACTTCATAAAAACTTAATGTTTTGCCATTCAGCCAATTAAATTAAAATCTTCTTTAGAAAATGTAGCTCTGAATTCTGTGAGCTGTACCAATTCTACCAAAACTGGACTAATTTTCTATGTCTTCTGCGAACAGATAACCATGTCCTCTAGTATGCATTTTACTCTACTGAAGTCCTGTGCCTGGACTTGACCATCCCACCCCAAACTGTATTAACTTCAGTGAACAATTTCCATCACTGAAAACTGTGAAGAAGCCAACTGCAAGACTAGTTGGTGACGTATGCAAGGTGACGCGTCAGCAAGAACAATCCTGGTAACTGTGTACAAAATTGGAAGGCAGCCACATCATTTTGCATGTATCAACCCCAGAAATCTACTCTTCCTTGCAAGCATAACTTTTCCATTCAAGTTTCGAAAGCATTAGGTATTACTACCTACCTGAAATTACCACTGCTACCCCCACACTTTCACTACTGTCAGTAAAGGCTGCATACTGGGCAGTGCTACCCCGAAAGGACATAGTGGCTTAACAGGACAACTCTGTTACTTCCAAAGTTAGCAGCATTTTTCTTGTAGTCATTTGAAAAAGACCTGCATCAAATGTGATTTCCATGAGTTATTTATTAAAGTTAACAAATTACAAGACTTCCAGGTGATTTTTGGATGCCAGCAAGTTTTTAGAGCTCCTGATACTTGTATTAGCGCATATATACTGATACTTAATATCAGTGAGTTGAATAAAGGGTTTTAAAAATAATCCCATGGTAAACTAATGGAAATGTTTTCGGTTTTATTCCTTAAAAAATATTGGAGTTTGCAATAAAAATACTGAAGAAAAAATACAGACATTGACTTAAAAAGTGCTGTACACTTATCTCATTGGAGGCTTTTATTGAATCTACCCTGCACATCTAAGCACAGTACAACAAAAGCAACGTGGTCATTTCAATCCATCATTTTTACTCTTTGGAGAGCCTAAAAATGTTATAGATCTCAAACAAGTACAAAAATATGGGACTGCTGTAGATGCTGCTCCCTCACAGGAGCAGCAATGGCCTTGGACACATATTGTGAGGTCCTCCTCTCCAGGGAAGACACATGCTAAGCACACTTTACAGGCTACCCCTCTCCCATACCACACCACCAGAAGACCACAAACTAGGGAACCATACAGGGTTCTTGTCCTCCTTTTTGGATATATAAATATGCATCATAAATGAAGAATGATTCCTGCCTTTTGAACACCTGGAAGTATATTTTCAACAAACTCACACTACAACTTCTGTGTTCACCCATGGGAATTTAGGTGAGCATTTTGTCCCCTACATGTTGGCATCTCATCATAGCTCCTGAGAGCAGACCTACAACAAGGTCCCTAGTATGACTGGACCTAAGGCAGAGCAGCCTTAGGTAGATCTGCAATGGCCAAGTCTGCACTGGGGGAGATCTAGTGACAGCACCATGGTACTACGTCCTTGGGCATCCGAAATATACTGGCAGCTGATATGCCCCAAAACAAGCTTACACTCCTTTCTTGGAAGATTGTTAAGAATTTTGCTACAAATGAATAAATGGTAAGATTTTAACTGAAACAACCGCTTTATCAATTTCCGCACTTAGAGATCAAATGTACAAAAGTGCAGGGAGATTGTTGTAGTGATACATTTATTACTTCCAGTCAGTTACACCTCAAAACGCTGAGTACAAAACATAGTGTTTTGCAGGGGACTGATATATGCCACTTTATTAATACCAAATAAGATCATTAATTCCTAAATTAATGATGATCACATATGTAGTAGTTCTATTTTTATGGAAGAAGTGACACATTCAAGCACAGTATTATTTTCGTAGATGCAAAATCCCTGCAGGTTAAACTCTCATTCATTTCCAACTATTTAATGGTTGTGATACCAAAATAGTGCTTCTTCTGAAACGACTTCTTAATCTAGCTTTTAGGAACTTATACTAATGATTAAGATATTAACATTGCCTTACAGAGCAATCATGCAGTGCACAAATGTAACATCCTAATGACATTTGCTCAAATTTATATTTAACTAGAATTGATTATTAGAACTATATTCATTTGTCTTAACAGTATGGAAGATTATAACATGATCAATCAGATTATGAACTCGATATAATTAATGACATTCATTAATACACATCATTATGCAGTAAGGAATAAGTCTACTTCTATTGATTATACTGGTTTTAAATTTTCAATTAATACTAATTCTGTCTTCACAGCCTCCAAAGCAGAAAATGTAGATATGTAACAAAAAGCATTGTAATAGCGAGAAAGAAGATATGTTTAGAGTGAAACATTATAAAAATTCCAAATATTTGATCAGATACTCACTTTGGAAATACTGTCCATGTCTCCTGAGCCTTAAATTAAAATAGACAAGTATTCCGTTAGTTTTGAGCGGAAGTTAACCATTGTATTTTTTTCACAGTAAATATATAACATGTTTTCAAACATAACCAACCATACATCATCTCACTTCCTTCCCAGTCTCTCTTAGCAAAAGTTTACAATCAGTACTGAACAATGTTAGTCTTTTCTCCGTGTACACAGCTGGTGCAAAAAGCAAGAAAATAATGACGGACACACTTCTGATCTGTATCGGTTATTTGGATGGCAGCCTTTCAGGATGAGACAGCACAGCACAACTTAAGAAACTGTATGTCCAACCTCCCTGTCCTCTTAACCACGGTAGGGTACAGGTACTGCCATTAATTTGGGGTTCATCCACCTATGGGAAATGTTGCTTCACCTTAAGCAAAAAAAAAGCAAAATCATGGCTAACTAGTAAAAGTTGATACTCCTGAGAAAAAAAACCCCAAACACTATTATCACTAAGGTTAGCTGGGAGGGGGTTTATTAATGTCTCTTCTCCCAGAAACAGATGCTTACTACTGAAATTGGCTGAAATGACATCAATTTTTGATGCATTACAAATACTGATGATGACAGTATCTTTCAGAAGAAAGCAGATGATCATGAGGACCAGAGTAACAGAAACCAAATAAAATTAAATATAATGAGTGCCAAGACTATCGAAAATATTTTTTTCACATGTCGTAGCTCTCACTTAGGTAAAAGCAAGAATAAAGGAAATACAACTTTAGGATGGATGTATCAAGAAAACCATTTTTAGCAGCTCCAGTAAACAACTCTGGTCACCTATTTTCGGGAAAGAAAAATTCTAGAAGAATACTGAACACAAAACTAGAAGAGTATCCGAGAAAAACAAGAAAATGGAGTTGTGGGAGGAGACTGAAATAGCTTACTATACTTAGCCAGGCAAATTAAGGCTGAGAAGGAATGTGATTTCTCTCTATAAATACATCAGATACATAAATGTTGCAAAGAGTTATTTTGTCATGGCCCAAAGGATAAATTTTGGTGGAAACCAGGAAAAGACTTCTAAACATCAGAGCTATGAAGAGATATCCAACAGAAGGGTTGTGCTCAAGGAAGCTGGAAAAGTTCAAGATAGATCTTGACCAATTTATCCACCTGATTATGAGACACAGCTGCCTACTGCTGTGTGGAAATGAATGCAGCGTATCTCCCGTTAAAGAACTCGGGTTTCAGTTTATGTATGAACTTACCCCCAGCAAGCAGTCATCATTAATTTGACTAAGCACTTTATTGCTTTCACTAGAGAAAATAACTGACCAAATGCTTGGTACACATAAAATCCTTCCACAACTGTTTCAGTTTAATTTCTTCTTTTAGCTAGGAAATATTTCTCAGGCTATAGAAAGTGACAGAAGAAAGATGTGTATTACATTTTACACAGTTTTTCATTTATTTGAATGTAATGTGTATCATTATTAATTAAAACAACAATCCATTTTAGGACTGTAATATGTAAAGAAAGGCTGTAAAATCACAAGGTGTCCTTATGCAAAGTAATCTAGGAATTTCAGGGACATGCTTTCCTAGAAAAAAAGATAATTTTATTAGGAAATAGATGCCTACTGCTGAATTTTAATCGTTCAGAACGTGTCTGCTAAATGAGGTTCGATGGCTTAATTTTTTCTCATCTTGTCACAGCCTCTTTGAATTTCTCCCTTTGTCTTATCTGTTTATGCCTCCTGTCTCATAACCTCCAACTTTTAGGCTACAAGTGACAGATTCCCACCCACCATGGTAGTACGGACTTAAATGGTATGGAGTTTAGGTTTGCACGTGCCTGTGCTGGGAAGATGACAGAGATTTTCTCTGGTGATAGAAGCAAGGGGAACGCTGGCAGCTTGGCTTCCGCCTGCCTGACCTGTATCCAGCTTGCTTGGTTTTCTCCCCATAAAGGAAAGCACTGCTCAGCAGGGTGTTGCTGGTGCCCCTGTGGACATCAGGCCAGTTCCCAGATGTAGAGGAGAACCTTACTGGTGGACCAGGGGGATAGAAGAAGAAGAAGAACAGGTTCCCCCCTGTTGTTACCTGCATGACTGACAACCCTTCATGCAGATAGAAGTGAGAAGTACAAAGCAAGAACTGTAATCAGAGCTCTACTGGCCCAGGGTTAGGGTATGAGCAGGAATAAAAACAAGGTATTTATTGACCTTGTGGGTATGGAAGAAGGAGGCATAAATGCAATTTATTTAGCTGTAGCATGTTTCTTAAATTCCTTTCAAGAGTATCATGTTTCCAGCAAAAAGTAAGAGGAAAGAGTTTGCTGGGATGGTCAAGAGATAAAGCAGTCTGTGTTTTTTGCAGAGTTATGCAAGGCTTCTCATCTAAATAGGAGTCCTTCAAAAATCATAGTGTCAAAAGTCAAGCAGTACGCCGTTCGTCCTGCCTCTGCACTCCCGGACAAGAATTCATGTTCTTTTAGGGGCATTAAAATTGACATCTGTCTGAAGCGGCTAATGGGGATGGAGTAATAATATTCACATCTAACAGACATATGGCTTAAGTATAGAACCAATAAGGATATCCAAGTGTTGGGATAAAACCACCTTTACACATGCTTCAAAATATGTAAAACTTACTTCCTGATAATTGATATAAGTGTGCACCAGCATGTCATAATTACACCTTCTCAAGATTTTCAAAGAGAAAGAGAGGTAAATAAAAATGGCTCTTAAGTCTTCACCTCTGCATTACTGTGATGGTATCCTTTAGACAGGTTTTCGTCAACTGGAGTAAAACTATACTCTTACGTAAATAAAATACTTCTTCCAGTTGTGCACTATGTATGCCAACTCATATATTTAAAAAGTATCTTAATACTTCTTATTGAGGCATATACAGCTTTTTTAGTTTTTAAAAGATTATTACATACAGTCTTCCACATAATTCAAATAACTGGTTATGGAAAATGGCACTAGTAATTGAAAATTCACAGTGTTCATAATAGTTACTACCGTTACCTAATGATCCATTCATATGATGTGAATCCATTCCACCCAGTCCACTCATAGGTCCATCTGACCCTGGCCCCATTGGAAACTACGAAAGGATCAGACATTAAAAACTGGTATTACTGTACAAGTTTTTGTAGATAATCTAGTAAAAATAAAATATTCCTCAGGAAAAAAAAAAAAAAAAAAAAGGAAAAATGCACAGTCCCAGCTCTGAATGCACAAATCAAGTGAAAGTCTTTCATGAGAAGACTACAAAAACATCATTGCTTTTGTTCACTTTTTCCAATGCTACCTTCATAATTTTTGGAAACGCTCACCTCTATAAACTGGAATATAATTTAGGAATAATTTGTAATTTACTTCAACAGTTTGTGTATGACTTTCAAACTTGCTTGTACTGACCGAGCTCTGCTCCACTGAAGTTACAGGCAGCTTTATGTTTCTCTTCAATGAGTAATTGATTAATTAACATTTTTCAAACCCCACCTTATCCAGAGTCAGGCTACTCCGCATTACCTTTGCAGCATGAGCGGTTTCTGTCCAATTTTAGCTATTAGTCTTAAATTTAGTTCTTCAAAAACTTAAAGACATTAACATTACAGAAAAATTTCTAAAATTCACCATATAATGATTTATCAATATCTAACTATCTATATTTTTAAGTTCTACTGGCCTTTTCTTCAAAAGGCCCTTAATATGGATCATGATTAAATTATATATGGTTGTAATCAGAGAAATACAGTAAAACTGAAGGCATGGAGAAAGATCAGAAGAAACAAGTTCTACCTAAGAATCCAGACTTTTGTCAGCTCTAGGACTGCTGAAATTTAGACTAAAATAGTCAAAAAGTTAACTAGTTCATTAGGCAAACGCTTAAATGCTATTAACAGGTTTCATTCTTAACATCTCATTTAGCTAAACAGGGAAGTTTGTTTCTTCTCAGAGGCATTAATTTTATCCTTTTTTATAGAACATCAGGGCAACATAATACTGCAATCTCATCATCCCTTTTCAAAGGTAGGTAATTTTTTATAACAGAAGTATGAATCCTGCAGAAAGTAATGCTTAGTGGCAGCTCCTAGGATGACATCTTATCACAAATAAGTCTATTGCACCACAGTGTGACAAACTATATTGTCCCCAAGATCCACATGCAGAAGCCTCTAAGGTCTTTTCCATGTAGAAGAATATACTCCAATCATTATTTTGCATGTATTGGCATGATTGATTTGGGAAACATGAAAATGCATGTGGTCGGGGGGAAGCAACTGAAGTGTCACCCATAGAAATGAAAAACTTAGTATTAATGATATGTGATGGAAACATAGTGTTTGGATAAAAAAGGCTGTATAATTCAAAGAAGTATATAACTAGATTCATATTTACATTAGGTCTGTTGGGTCCAGGTGGTACTGCATTCATTAAAGTGTACATGTTGTCTCCAGAGTTGGTTGAATCTGTAATAAGAGATTATTTTAAGTGCTAATATATACCTTTCAATAAAACTACTCATCTAATACACTTCCTGTCATTTTGTTCATATTATTTCTGTGCCTGAATCACTGATACACAGTGGTAAAATAGAAGATTTCATTCCCTTTCTATCTATTGCTACCACACAACAGAGCTATGAAAAGAAATAATTGCAATAGTCCCTAAGTGACTACTTCTAGACTCCAGTTTTATGCATGACTGTTAAAACGTTTATAAATCACCAAGTATCTGTAACTATTTAATTCCATAAACCCTTTTTCCTGGAGTTCCAAATTACTTCACTCATCTTCAGTATTCTCTATAAAACAGGAGTTTCTTTCTTATCAATACTTCCTGTAATTTGTTTTCCCTCTATTAATAAATGATAAAGAGCTTCTCATTATATGGCCTGCAAGTTAGTATAGCACATGAAGATTTTTTATTCTTATCCATGTCAGTCTATTTGATTTTGGATATATATACACAGGGGAACATTGTGCAATATCCTCACTCCAAGGACAGCTTTAGCTGATATATCTTCATGGTACAGTGTGGTGCAATGCTTCAAAAAAACCCTGAATCCAACACCAACAAAACCATCCTGGCACAGCATGGTGCTTAAGCTAGTAAATTCTGCCAAGAGTTTCACTTGGCCTTGCCAGAGCCTGACGCAGCTATATTGTTTCTCAGTACTTTCCCTGCAATTGATGCACATGAACTTTCAGGTGGAGCACCTCCAGAGTTGAAATACAGGAATCAACCTAGAAAACTCTTCTGGTTAAACTTAAGTTGAACTTAAGAAACCAGTCTAAGAACCATCAGTAGATACAAATTATTCATTCTGATCTCTAGCTTATCCTCGCTGCCAATACACACAAAATCTTAACAACCCTTTATCAGTATTTGTATGAAAGAGAAGGCAAAAAATGCAGCAGATAGTAAACAAACTGGGCAAAAACCTTTCTCAAGGGAACTCGACAAGAGATAGGCCATGTAATGAAAAAGTTTACTGAAAGGAGAACGACCTAAGGAAAGTCTAAATGCAACCCTAAGGGGACAGCATGATTAAAAAAAGTATTGGCAGCTCTGGAAAATCAGTATCTGCAGAAAGAATAAAGTATAGTTTAGTACTTTGTACCTAGATCCTCCAAAACACCATTCCACCTCTTTGAACCAGTCTTGAGATTAACAACACAGATAAAAACCACTGCTGAGCTGTAATTCCTACTCCAAGACAAGGTGATGGGGAAATTCTGAGGTAGAAATAGTGAAAGTGAGAAAGCTGAAACCATTAAAATGTGTTGGAACTGGGAATGCAGCCTGATCTCCTGCAAAAATGTATTTGTATGTACACTGGGAAGCTAAAATCAAGGTTTTTATCTATTCCAAATCTTTCTGAGACAGTTTTCTAAGCATTAATTCACCTGGGTGAGTAAATAATTCCATTATATACAGAGCACTATGTATCACTAGAACATTCAAATATGCTGTTGGAGGAAGAGGGGGAACAAAAACCTCTTAGCCTAAAGTTATCAAAGTAAAATTAGCATATAAAAAGTTATTTTTAGCATTGAATGAGGTAGGCAAAAAGTTCTTCAACCAACAGATCCTTTTGCAACATACTTCCCTGGCTCACCCCATGTTCTGCTGGCTCATGTAAAAATACATACAGGCTGGTTGGGCCACGGGAGACCTCCGAGCTGGTTTGTCTCAGAGGCAAGTAAATACCTTTGCAAAATTCTCAGGTGGCCAATTTCTAAGTGTTTTCACACTTTGGAAATCAGAGCCTAAAACATCTTTGAGTCTCTAACTGAAAATCAGAACAACTGGCAGCAGAAGCTTTATTTGAGCTGCACAGAGACAGCCTAACATGTGCCATAACTGCAGTGCTGACTATTTTTAAAACTGCAGGCTATGCATAAGTTTGTTTTATGTTAAAAGAGACTCTTAAATTTTAAATGCCAGCTTGCACTGATTATCTTTTGCACTAATAATATGAACAAGGGAGTCCTATGCTTTATCTTAGGTTGCATTTTTTTAAAGACCTGGAATTACATTTACTGAAGGTATTATATTGGTGCAAGGAGTTTTCATAGCTAGTTAGGAAACTTCCCGACCTTCTTGTGCTGTAGAGGATAGCAAGAACATGTGAGACATAAGGACTGAGGATGCTGAGGGAACAGCATCCCTCTTAGCTGGTGAAAGTGAGCTACAAAGGCAGATATTGGCCAAAAGGAGTAGCTATTGAATACTGGGTTACACAAGATGTAATTAGTTTCATTCTATCAGATTTCTGATGATGTCCATGGGAGGGGACAGCATCCTCCGCATTCTACAGTTCTACCTTCATATCAGAATCTTTGCAGAACATCGATGGAGAGAAATACTTACATCTAGTTGACCACCTTCAAGCCTCGGGAAGCTAGCTAGCCATCCCGAACCCTTCCATCGTACCCCTCGTTTCTTCAAACCTTAGTAGGAATGTGGCCAATCTTTTGCATGGCCAAAATCTCTATATGGTCAGAATTGCAAGATACAGACCATGTTACTTAGGGAAAAAATGGGGCAGTTTAAGTTCTGGGAACAGATCACTGGTAGGACATGACGATGGCTCCTCTGGGGCCTTACTCCTCCATTACAAGACAGAAGAGAGCAACCTGTCCAGCATGACCCTGCTGTCAGTCAGAGGACATAGCCACAGGATGCAGCACATCACTCAAGAGCCACATGTTGGACAGGTCTATCCCATAGGATACTTTAGGGAAGTTTCAGCAGATCTGTCAATCTCCTGATTTCCAAACTGGTGGAATTGTCCCAAAGAATATTAGTAAAAGCAAACAGAGCCTGCATCTTCTTTTGTTTTTAACTTGGTATTGCTGAAATGGTGCAAGAAAAGATGGGCTCAAAAGCCAGAGACATTAATTACTCTGAACTGCAGAGATACAATGCTTTGTATTTCTGCATCATAACAGGGAGAGAGAGAAAGAAAGTGAAAGTGGAGAAAAAAAGCTGATACAGAAAGTATAAAAGCAATAATTTATCATTATCTGATTATCAAAATCAAAGTCTGAAAAATAATTTGTGTACTTCCTAAAAATCCTTTAAAATTATCTTTCATTATTTCTGAACATATTTCAGTACCTGCAGGACTAGGCATGATAGGTGTTCCTGGTGGCCCTCCACCTCCTGGTGGTCCCTAGAGAGAGAAGAAAATGTCAGTTAGCATGAAAGGGAAAAAATACTGCAGTAAAAAAGAACACAGTATAAATTAAGAGAGAAAAAAAAAAAAAAGGATCATGAATATCATGAGTTACTCTGGTAAAAACACACAGATTTTCTGATAAGCTAGTGAAACAGCTCATCACAGGTTAAGACAAGGTAACTAACTGTGTCAGTGAGCTCTGGCACAGACTTCTGTATGTGGGTATACAGACCCAAAAGATCCATTAGTCAATAACTCTGTGTCATGCTGTGAGTCAGACAAGAGAAATACTTGGAGCACAGCCTAAGACAATTACATTTAATACCCTCAACCTACTTCATTACCACTGTTTTTTCAGCTGGCATTTCTGTTTTGTTGTAATCTGTACAGTCAATAGTCAAGTAAACAATGTTTGCTAAGCACGATACAATGGGGTGTCCTATGGGGACAGAAGAGCCTAATCACCTTAAGAAAGCTTTCTTTTTTAAGCAGTCTTGGTATCTTGATGCAATAGGCATCTTAATTCTGTCTGTATAATATCCTACAATTTTTAAAAGAACATCTGTATCCATAATTTCTTCTCAAATAATAACAAATGGATTAAAAAGGGCAGGATAATGCTGGGTACAGTCATATCATGTGCCTAGACTGCTAAATCAAAGATAAAACCAAAAAAAGCCCCACCAAAACCATCAAGAAACATGTTTTCTTAGTTTCAGGTATCTCTGTTTTGCAAATCTGTTTATGAGTAAGAACTGTACACAAACTGCTCTGGCTGTTACACAAGCTTTTTAAAGTGCTTAAAAAACTTCTCCATGAATTTTATTCTAAATGTCCAAATTGCTTAGTACAAACAGAACTGTAACTTCTTGCTTCCTATGTTTTCCACATCCACAAATATTTTTAAGTAACATGAAAAACTACCCACTTCCAGTTTGTAAAAATGTCTGTCAGTAAAAGTCAATAAATATTGACTTTCCATTATATAAAATACAGATTGCTAACAATGATTCTTTTAATTGCCATATGACTCTTACTATATTGTTATATCTTTTCTTATATTTTAAAATTTTCTTACATTTTAAAATACTGTTCCAGATACACATTTTTTTCAGCAGCACTGAAAATAAAGGTTTGATTGTTCCTGCCTGCTTACAAGGGCATTGCTGAGATCTGCTATAATTCACTCAGGTATTTTGGAATGACGCAGAGAAGTCTTGCATTTAGAACAACAGACCCTGTTTCTCAATGGCCTACTTAAAATAACATTTCTCACAAAACATCTAGCAGTAACATACTAGAATACAGGATTTTCAGACAATCAGTAATGTTATCAGCTTTTCAGATTGATACTGCTCCTCTGTGGGTTTGTACACATAAAATACTTTCAGCGGGAAGTATCTCTGTCTGCTAGCCAGTGATCAACTCACAGTTAATTGTAGATGAAACAGTAATTTTTTACCCAGAATCAGCAGCACATCCCTGCAGTCAGTCAACATATATACCTCTACGACCTATTATGTAACCCCACCTACCAGTTCTTGATTTTGTGCTTCCTCTTGTTTGTGAACTAAGCAAGGTCACCGAGTACCTTTCATAAAGTGTGCAAGAACAAAGGCTTGCTCCATCGTGAAACCCACAGAGCAGCTTATAAAAATCAAGGCATAATCACGACTTCATGTCATAGCTTCCCTCCCTCCAATTACAACTGAATCAGAAATTAAATGTATTAAGATTGGGCTTCCCAAAACTGTGTTAATGGCCTATTCAACCCTCGGCAATAAGAAATTCCCCCATTGCTGCTGCAGAGCTACAGACTCCAAATTCAAAGGGACATTTGAATCACATACATGACCTCCTAGTCATCACAGGCTACGACTTTTTATCCATGTACTTGTGCACGAAGCTCAGTAACTTGATTTTTTTAGGTTTATATGCATTTTTCAGCATCATTTAAAGAGATGTAGAAACCACTGACTCGTCATTTATTAGAAAAGTTACTTATCTTCACTACTAACTTTCACATCTGATTTTCATTTTGTATTTATTCTCATTGTTTGTATATTTACTTCTCTTAGAAAGTCTTTTGGTATCAGCTATTTTCAACTCTGAGAATATAGTAATATGTAATAGAATTATTTCTCAAACCGACCGCATTAAGCTCTCAAAGCGTGTGGTTCCAGATCACAAATCCTTTGGCTAAAAGGCTGCTTTAAGAGCTCTCTATTCCACACGTCCTCAAATACTTGCTCTCTTGGACTATTGCCCCCCAGTTTTGCTTATTTAGCTGTTTGTATAGCTGGAGTTCATGCACTCCTTTTCCAAAAGTGATGAGCCTTTCTGAAGCAAGACTACTCTCTCAGCATCAGACAAGACATGCACTGTGCAAGCATTTATGCTGGCAGAAGATTTCAACCCTTGGCCCATCTCAGCTGCTTCACCACTGTCCTCTGCTAGCGGCAGCCTCAGCTCAGTTTGGAGCTCCCACTGTGAGTGTCCCTCCACTTATTTTGGGTCAACTTGAGTGCTTCAGCAAGGACCTGGTTCTTTAAATGCCTCATTCAACTTCAGTTATTTTGGATGAAAAGGGTCACTCATCCAGGGAACTCCAGTGGCAGACCTGAAGGAGTGGTAACCTTCAGCAGCAGAGTGGGGACAAGGAATCAGGCAGAAACCTTTCCCACTAGCACAGCTGGAGTCCAGAGAGCACATCTGAACCAAGGCTCAGGCATTTTCTCCTATACTTCAATCTTTTGTGTGTCTCATTCTTGCCTCTTTGCAGATCTTTTTATTTCCCTTCAATGTTGCCAATTAGATGCAATGTTCCAGCATCAGGCTCATCACTGTAACTCAAAGAAGTAAAATCACCTCTTTACTCTTACTCCTCCTCTACCTATCCAATGATATATGGCCATGCCCTCTCTTCTCCAAGTGATTTATCCGAGCTGACCTTTGGTTTGATGTGAGTTAAACCAACAGAGTCTGCTTCTACAACTTGCTTTTTACTTAGATTTGTTTCTTTAAAGTAACTTTCTATAGTATCTTATTTTCTACTTTTCTCAGGACTTCATACTTCTGAAAAATGAGAATATGAACTCAAATATGAAAAAAAAAATCTTCAAAATCTGCAACACTAACTGACCAGTACTGTCTTGAGTGAACCGAAGGAAACCTCTTCTCAACAGAGAGAAATTTACGAAGTTCTGTATTAAAAGAACTGGTTTGGAGATCAGCAGATTTGGACTGTTTCCACTAAACATATGTCAAAATGAATACTATGGTTATGGACATTTATGAGAATCATAACCTTTTTCACAGCTAATTGTCTAAATAAAGGACAAAAGAAGTTGATTTTGTCTAAACAAAACAAACTCATTCTTGAACTCATCCTTCAGCTCTGCAGGATCATCTCTCTTACAAGAACTGAAAGTAAAATAAACCTATAAGCAGCACAAACATATGAAAAAACACTGGTATAATGTCCTCATGGTGAAGGACCTGATATTTCCATATTCTGAATTAGCTTCACGTTTTATGCTGGTTAAAGTCAATGCCCTGCAGCTGTCTAATCTTCAGGTGATAAAACATGAAATATCAAGAGAAAGGTCTACTGAAACATGACCAACCAACAGAAATTTGGAATCCAACATAAATATATATATATATATATATATATATATATATATAAAAATTCTCCCTTGTTTCCCTGTGACACCAGTACTAAGCATGTGATAAAAATAGATGAAACAATATGCCTTAGAAGAGTACATCAGAAGTATAAATAATCCAAGTACAACGGTAACAACAACAATAAAGAGCCTAAAAGGATAAACAAAGTTAATCTCTCAGGAGACAAAAAACAGCAGTATATACTCCAATAAAGAACATTCTGTTGATAGCTAAAGTGCATTTGTTAATTTTCAGAGAGAGGGTTAAGACATTTTGTGTTCTTTTGAATGACAGATCAAAGCTGGGCCTATTACAAAGTTTTAACTATATCATTTGAAAGTACAGACTAAAAAAAAAAACCGATACCAACTAATTCATAATAAATCAAGACACTGTCTGTAAAATGAAAGCATAACAAACTACGGAGAAAAACAGAATTTTCAAGTCTTCAGAAGGCAATTATAAGAATATAAATTTCCCTTAAAATCTTAGCTATAAGGGCTGATTTGTGTATTTTTGGGGAGACAAAAGCTTGTTCTAATTCTTAAAATGCTTTTTTTTCTGAAGTTCAGAGAATCATACACAATATTGTGCTACTGAGAAAGCTGGTTTTTTTTGTCCTTTATTACTGAAGACAATGTATTGCGTTGTTTATACAAATGTTTGCTGAAATAAAACAACACTCAGGGCAATACTGACCAGACTAAAAATTCCAGTTAAGGACATCAACATATGCACCGTGGATAGCAGGAAAAAAACCTAAGTGCAGATCACTTGTTCAGTTCTCAACCAATACACAAGGGTTCTTCTTAAAATCTGGACAGCTATTTCTTTGCCTACATAAAATTAGTACCTATTCTAATCAGCACACACACACAAGTGTACTTACTACATAGTTCCCAGGGGATGCTGAAGAATAAGGTATCTGTAATATCAACAGAAACGATACAGTATTTTTTTTTTCTGCAGTGAGATGGAGTCCATACACACATTTATGTACAGCTGTAGATTAATGCTTATTTGTTTAATATTTTTCAAGACACAGTTAAGTAGTACAGGAAAAAGCTACTGTTGACAAAACAAGTACCTCCCCTTGTCGTTGCAAGTATGCTCAAGTGCAAAAGTAGCAATATAGACACAAAACAAATTCAATACCCAATACTTCACAGTAAAATATTCAGTTACTGTGCTCTGGTAGTCACTCTAATTAAATTAATATGAATGACATAATTCAGACACTTAAATGTCCATAGGCTGAGATCTGGTATCTGCTCTCCATTGTTTAATAAGTGAGGAACGCATTTGTAACAGCCAGCATCATTTTTTTAAGATACCAGTTACAAGGTCTAGCAAGAATTCAGTTCTTGCATCTACTACAAGAGTCTTATTCTTATTGTGGGAGCCAGATTAAGGTCTGTAAATATCTGCAAGTCTAGTAAAAGGTTAAAATGTAAGATTATTAAGGCAATATGCTTTATAAGGTTGTAGACAACTTGTCAGCAAAATCATTTTTACAAATATATCTATTACTGGACATCTCAATAGAATGAAAATATTTCAGCTGTCAACTGAAAAATACCCTAACATCCATTTTAGTTGGATACATGCAAAAGAAAACTGAGGAAGAGTTTTAGCTCTTTTTTTTTTTTTTCCCCTGACTGTCATTAGCAGAATTAAAAAATGAGAACTGACAACAAAAGAAAGAACCAGGCTAGTGTGTTAAGCCAGACCCATCTTATCCAACTGCAAGTGCTAAAAAAGGACACATTTTTATACTAATGATGTATGATCACTGAATGAAAATGAAAACTTTACCTTTGTGTTTTCTTAAGAAATACCAGACACTGTTGTTCATGTGGGATGCCTCCCTGACCTCCTCTTTCTTCAAGCTGCTATTAGACTACCTCATTTTGTAGTTGTTGCAATGAAATTTGAGTCCAGTGCTTTTTACAAAAAGCGTGTAAAAATGTCTGATGTCTTGCAAGCAATTGCTCATGATTCCATATTCCCTAGCTAAGAGCAGCAAATGTGCTTTTGTTATGTAAAATATGTGAGCACACATTAAGCCATATCTTAACGAGCTGCGATTTCTGTAGAGCTTGCTGGCCAGATAGTGTTGACCTAACTCATTTTACTTGTGCTAAAGGAAGCTAAAATGTATTTTAAATACACCCTAGAATAACTTTTGTGTTATGGAAGTGCTGTAACTGGTGTTAAGATGCAGAGCTGTTGTGTGATTATGAACAGAGCTTGGATATTTGCAGGTCAGTGAGCTCTCTGTTCAGATGTGCTCCTCACTGTACCTGCTCTGCATCAGGGTTACAGGGAAAAATATAAAACATGCAGTATTCTATTTGTTGAATGATGTGGAATTTTCTTTCTGGTGTATTTATGAGAAATACTTCCCTAAATATAAGATAATGTATAATGTATTTTAAATATTTACTTACAGAATTGGCATTAGTCGGATTTGGCCAAGGTCTACCACCCCCAGGACCCCTGTAACAAAAGATGAAAGATGAGATACAGAACAATCCCCATCTTCTGACCAGCTCTGAGGAAGCAATTGAAAGTAATCTGTTTCCAGAGCAAGGAAGGAGATGGCTTTTTTTAAGTTAATATGTGTTTATAAACCATAACTACACCAAGTTACAATGCTATAGCAAAATTCTCATTGTTGCACTACCATTATCATTTAATCAGTTTATAAGTTGATTAAAGATTATTTGTTTATTACTACAACCCTGCAACTCACATTTAAGACACTCTAGGTCCTTACTCATTCTGGTAATTCTGTACTCTTCAGGTCAGGACCTGCCAGAATGGCACCATAAGATTTCTTCCCCAGTAGCTGCATTGCCAGAGGCAGAGGCACAGTTTTGCATTGGTCCCAAACACTTGCAAATTTAGGAAGTGTCAGACGTTCCCCCTTTATAGTCTCAATGGAATAAGCTGAAAGATATTGCAAATTTATGTCCCTTGAAGTGCTTTCCTTCCATTTGCAGAGAAATTAACACCATGTTACGTAGATGCAGCATTTTAATGTGACACAGAGGTTTTGCAAAGAGTAAAAACACAAGTTCCCAAATTCTTTAGGTTTTCATGAGGAGTGTTTTCCCTTGTACTCTGATAACCTTTTTAAAAATATTTGGAGGAAGTATCACATGTTCCACGGAAGTCTAGTTACAGTACAGACAAAAGCAGAAAGGTACTAAAAATGTTAAGTGTAACTTCAGTCACAGAAAGAATACTTTTGCTTATATAAATAAGTACCTTTCTGAAGAATTGAGGATGCAGGCATTTACTGAGTATGGATCTAGATTACTGTTAGTAAGGTTTCATTAGTGAAAGTGATGCTAGTACCTTACGAACGTTTTTGAAAAACCTTTTTTTTTTTAAAAAGATCAAGACACAGAAAATATGTTGCTATAACCTGTGTCTGATAATAATAATAATAAATCTCATGTATTAAAAATTTAAACCATGCCATTTTATACATACACTTTAAATATATGTTTAGGCGTGTATCTACAGTTTGCTACTTGACTAAGGCTGCCTTATCTCCGCAGAAGTTACAGAAGCATGAAAGTTATCATACAGCAGGCAAAATGGAAATTTCAAACTTTTCAGACATTCTCACTATGCTTGGCCCAAATGGTGTACACATGATTAAGTGGCAGCTCCCCAGCAGGAGGGACAAGAGTGTTCTGCAGGCAGATCTGTTTGATAAAGCCAACTCTGAGGAGACATCAGAGGGGTACTAAAAGCAGAAGGGAATGGGGAAAGGAAAAAAGCAAAAACTGCCCAGACAGAGCACGTTCTTCTCACAACTCTTGGTGTTATTTTAAGTTTCTTGCTCTTAGCTGAGCTCAGAAAAATAGTTTGGTGGTTAGGGTTCGTCTTTTAACAGTCCTGAGGGAATTAAGCCATATGGGAGGTAAAATCTCCAAGTTTACAGTCATAACACCTCAATAACCATAATTATTTCTGGGAGCATTAAGAGCTCCTACTTATTTATAAATAAGATTAAATCACTTTTTGAAGGCCCTGACAACTAAGAGGCAGAGCAGATGACAAAACTTTTGCATTTAAAATGGAATTTTGGCCTCATTTGCTTTAGAAAATCAACATTAGCCACGACAGCTTACCAGACATGGGAGAGTGATTTAAATATAGAGAAGAAAGCAGGCTTTATTAATGCATTCAGGAAGTTTTCTATCTATTTTAAAGCTTTGCATAACTAAAAACTATTAGATATAGATATGTTGCGCAACGGATTTAATATTGAATCTTATTTTTTTATTACACTGTTGATGAAACTATAAAGAAATTAACTCAAACAATCAACTGAAAGTTGATTTATTTCTGCTGACATATTTTTGGAAGGTTAGAAAACAGGAATGTAGGTGATTGTCTTTTCTGCCTTCTTCAATGGGAGGAGGGGAGGCAAAGCAAGGAAAAGGACTCACAGCACTCATGCTCCTCAGGTCAAATATTTAGCAACTTCTCTGCTAATGATTACAAGGTGAAATATGAGGTGAGGGTTTTTTTTTTCCCTTTTTTTCTTTTTTCTATGTACTATATTTGGTTTATTGTATCCTCTATTGTAGAGAAATCAGGAATATTTGTAACAACACCGGAAGTCCCACACTTGTTGGTGTGGCATTAAGTAACGCAAATATATCTAGGAAAAAGCATCAAATGGAAAATAGCTGTGACGACACTGCAGATTACAGTAACTACAGAGATATTAAAAAGCCGACTCAGATATGTGATTGGATTAAGGCACAGCAACATGGAAATTTAGACAGGCCTTATGAGGAGACTGGGAAACTCACCTTTCACCTAAAAAGCTGTTGGAACTTGCAAATTTACTGGAAGCCATGAACAGTTCTAAGTATAGACTTAGAAAACACTGTAGCAGGTTCTGCTGGAAAGCCATATGGTTTTTGTGGAGCCAACTGTTGTTAGCTTATAAAACACATTAAAAAAAACCCCCTACCTGCATTTTTTTAAAGAATTCAATACAATCAGGTTTTTTGCCCTTTATTAAATGTTTACCTTGGAAGCATTAACAGAGTCATAAAACACTAATATGAATGTACCAATTCCAAAATAGAGTCATTTATTAAGTATCTATCGCTATGACTAATTACAGCTGGATTTTATCCTTAAAAGTTAGTCCTATAGCATTGATCCTAGTACCTGAAAAAATAAAGTCTGAAATTTCAGTTTCCCAGGGGGCAAATATATCCAATCAGGAAATTAAACATCTAGACACAAGTCTGTGAATTGAAGTTAAAAACAAAATCACGTTTCTTTTTCTTTCCAGGCATGACAGAGATATTCTTAGTGCTTGAGACAGCACTGCAGGTCACATGGGCCATTAAAAAGTGTCACTGAAATGTAACACTGCTGCCTGAAATTTGCCATTTTGTTCCAAAGAGGGCATTTTTCCACAAAGAAATAAAATCTTACTAAAAACGGCAACACCAAGTTTCAACTTAAAACCTTATAGTTAAAGTTATTTTGTAGAAGAACACAGGATACATACCAGCTGCCTCAAACCGTAATCTGATAGGCATTAGTTATGATGGAGCAAGCAATTATTTAGCAGTACTACATCTATGGAGAATATGCTCCTGGACCAAAGTACTGTCTATGAGCTCTCAAACTGGTTGTTGTCATTTTTGACAATAAAGAACAGTTTTTCATCCAGAAAAAATGTAAAATTATATTTGGCAGATATTCTGCTCTTAACCAAAACAGCTTCCTTTTGCACCTTCTGAGAAGAGAAAGCTGGATTTTAAATGGCAACTGTTTTTGTAAAGTACACACTTTAATGTTTTAACATTGCCAAAAATCCAAATACATTGAATAGAACACTGAAAAAATTTCATGTAAGAAAAGGACATGGCTATGTAAAGAAAAATGTACGTTACTATAAGGCAATATCCTTATATATAGCTATCCGTTTCCTAGAAATGTAAGTACACTAAATGATTTACACTGTTGTTTTTTAGGACTGTGCAATTGAAAAATTGTAAGGAATAATACAAAGAATATATTTAACACAGTTGGGTCAGTCTATTGCCATTGCCTGCAGGTTATCCTTGGATGCACTCTGATCCTGAATGCTGGAATTTACCACACAAGTCCTCACTAAGATTTTGGTGTAAGGACAACTTTTGACAGCAGTACTTTACAGTAAGAAATAGACCTGATGTCCTGGAAACACAATTAAAAGAAACCCAGACCATCATAACCCATTTGTTTCTTTTTGATCAGTATATGTCACTCTGTTTGACAGATGAAAAAAATTACTCAGCTTGACGATAAAAAAATTATTCATACAGTCAGGCATGTGATAACAGAGCTCCTTACAAAGGTCTGTGATTCAGCATGTTAACACAGGTCATGATATGCTATAGCTTAATATTCTAGTACTAGCACTTTGGACTCTCTTATGCCTTTAAAGTGCATTGTAATAAGCAAAGGGACACTATGGAGTCGTGTTCAAAACCAAGAGTGAGTATTCTGTTCCCACTTACATCTGACCTGGAATAAAGATGAATTTGTATGAAATCTAAATGACTGGAGTATATGCCTGGTAAGTCATGGAGACAGCTACAGTTACCTACTTCAAAATTATTGTTTCACATCTTGTTCTTCTCAGAAGATCACATACTCTATCATAAAGTCCATGAATTTCCCAAGTAAAGGACTCCAATTCATGGTGTCCTCTTCAAGAGGACATACAAGTTCAAAGGAAAATACACTTCCCACATCACTGAATTAAAAGATCTACATACATTTACTGGTTTATGTACTTATGTATATTTACATTTCACAACATGAAATGTGATTATTAAATGCTGCACTATGGAAATGTTAGTATTTCAATCTTTCTGGCAGACCAGGAATTCTTTTCGTCATTCAGGAACCTTTTCTTATTTTTCTCATATAAACTCTCATTTATGTGAATAAGTAGCCTCAAAAAATCTTGGCTATCCTCGATTTTAATTCTACAGCATTTTATTTTAGAAAGTTAATTTACTTTTCTTATAATTCAATTTCCTCCTGAGGACAGTCTCTGTAATGCTTATATTACATTCACACTGAATTTTAAATATCTAGATTTTTTTCTAGATCAATTTTATTTAAAAGAAGAAATTCCTACCCTTGGGAAGGTTCCCAGAATTGTCTTGAGTCCAATATATGATGTCTATAATACAGTAAAACCCAATTTAAGATTTTATTTGCTTCAAGAATTCAAGGTATGTCTGGAAATAAGAAGAAATTAAGGATATGGTGGATTATATATCTTGTTAATGGCATTATCTATCTCACCACCTCTTTTACTTTTTCATGTTGGTAACTATTTACTAGAAATTAAAATTATCATCTCTCATTTATGTTTCCTATAAAAATAAGAGTAAAAATGGGTATAATATAATGATAACAAGCATATACAAATCTTCACTGTGTTTTCTGTGTCAATCCCTGAAAACTCATTCTTGAAAGGTGAAATTGTAAAATGAGTAAGAGAATAACATGTTCTCTGCTTTAGATTATAAAATAATTCTAGTGTCTTGATAGCTGGACCACCATGTTGCCTTCTGTAGAAGGCAACACATGGTCTGCAAAATGTTGGCTATGAAAACATGTACTAACTTCAGTAGAGGTAAGGCCATGATACAAGAATGACTTGGTAATCTCTGGTCTGTGGTATGCTAAAGGTAACTACTGCAGCCCTTAACATTTGTGAATCTCTTAAGAGAGAAATCTAAACAATACAAGGAGCACCTTGTTTGGTTGTTTTTGTTTTTGTTTTTGTTTTTGTTTTTCCCCAGGCTTGTTAATCATGCAAGCAATTCCAAGCAAGCAAACGTGCAGAAGATTGATCGTGTTGGGCCACTTGGTATGCCAAAATCCTCATCTTAGATCTAGTCTACTCTAGATACACTAATTTTGTATCTTAAATTTTTCTACACACTTAGAAAGCAGGGTTGTATACAGGTATAAAAGGCATAATACACTCCCATGACTAAATCCATGCCTGGAATAAATCAGTATAACTTAATTGAATTCAGTCTACATCAATTTCTACCAAACGATGACTCAATCCCAGAAGTACATAGAAACACTGAAAACCTTACACTCATATCTGTAATACTCTTCTATCTGTTTACAGTGGAAATAAATGGGGTTATGGAAATAAAAACAGCAACAGAGAGAGAATCATGCACACTTCTTTCAAATATGTCTTTTTTTATAAATAGTTCTAGACAATGGTTTTATTTTGCCAAAATTAAGTACTTCTTTATTTTGCAGAAAAGAACCATACTTGACCATTTTTAACAGAGTATTTAATCAGTAAAGTAAAAACATAAATTTAAATAATGTATTTTTTAAAAAATGCATCCAAGGATACATCGGTGAATATACTGACAAAATATTCCCAATATTTGAACTTTGACCTGTGAAAGAAACTGAGTAGTTGTACAGACCTGCAGGGACACCAAAGCACCTGCTGTAAGAGATGCATGCAGAAGAAGGAAACTGCCATGGGTTCACTTTTAAAAATTGCAGTTACTAGTCATCAAAGCATGTTACTTAACCAAGCATGTTATCCTTGTCTTATGTATCCCAAATGTTACTTCTACAATGAAATAATGATTTTTCTAAATATTATAAGATTTTATTATTGTGCTTACATGTTCATTCCAGGCATCCCCGGGCCACCTAAAGCATTCAGTGGGGGTCTCATTGCACCTCCATAGTTCTGCAATGATAACCAAGGGTCAGACTACCACAAAACAAAAAAACAAAACCAAAGAGGAGGGGGAAAGAAAGGACAGCAGGTTAATGATATCCCTACATAACTGCTGACTGGATAGGCCAGTGTAATTCATTCTTTCAGGAGTTTCCATTGTTGACTTAAAAAAATAATAGTTAACCCCAAGGAGAAAGAATTACAAACAACAGAAATAGGCTGAGAATACTTAAAATGTCATTTGTTTCAGGACGAATCATTTACACATATACAGGTCAAGGCAACAGCCTGCAAGGGACAGGTTTTATAACGTACTCAACTTTTATATCAAGGGAGCTCATTCAAAATCAGAAACCTGGATTTCTAAGACTTCTACATCATGGATTTTAAATAGAATTATTTTAAATCATATTTTATTAGGATATCAATGAATACTTGTATAAAATTATACCATATGATACCACTTTTATAACATACAACATAACTGTCACTTCAGTTTTCTAATCAGCCAGTTTAATAAGTCTATGGTAACCTATATGAAAAGTATTAAATATGATAATGAATGTCACAGTAATGCCAGCAAATGAATTGCCCAGTGCCTATAAAATCTGAATTTATGCTCTGATAATGCAAAAAAAAGCCAAACCACACTATTTACATGAAAAAATAAATTAGACCTATTTTCTTCAGGGGAATACAAGCAGAACAGCCTATCTCACCTCACAATCATAATGCCCTCCTAATCTGTGTCAATCCTGCTACATTTTTCTGATATTTGAAAAGAATGGATAATACTAAATTCTCTGAACAGCTGTGCATTTTGGAAGGAGAATGGGGACAAAGAAGAGGTTTACTTCAAAAAAATTTAGGTCAGTGTTATGGTTTATTTTCCAATAATGAAACTATTACTCTATTTCATGTATAGTATACTATAAACTCCATAAACTATATGACTCACGCTTATGGGTGTTCTCTATATTGGTCTGATTCACTAAACCATGTAAACATGAAGCCAAGAATACATGGGAGAAATCCAACAATGATATTCAAAGTGTTATTCTGGTGCTGTTTATACCTTGACTGATATGATGTATCAGCTATCTAGAACTGATCTGTAACTAGAAGAGCTTCTGTTACTGGAAACAGAACCCCCAAACTTAAAATTTCTTCATTGCTACCAATCCTAGAACTGTCTAAATGATAGCTGGTTTGCAAGAACACAGAGGCTGCAAACAAACGTCCTCTTCCAGACCCAGCAGTGCCGTCTGAAGATCGTATTATCTGCAGCTGCTGGACATCAATCACTACCCATTCCTGCCTTTCAGTGTGCAGCTGGTAGACTGATTGGTGCACACGGTCAGGCAAATGTCAGCCAGATTAACTCTAACCTCCTATTTAACCTAGGTTATCCTAGATGATTTTGCCTGAGCAACTCCTTTGTCAGAACTATAAGGCAGTAACTGGTGGCTAGTAAAAACTGCTGGGCACAGTAATGTCCCCAGTGGCATGACTGGATCTGGAAAAGAACACAGTCTGACTGTAAGAAAACAGCCATCTGTTTTATTTCATTTTTCCATCTTGATGTGGAGGGATAAGGCATTCTCCCTATGTGGTCTGTCTGGTATCTTCCCGCTTTATTTTAATTCAGGACTCATTTGTGTTGACTGGGGTTAAAGATCTCTATGGAATCCTGTAGAACCGGAATAATCCTAACCAAATGTACTTCTAATTATGGCTAATCCTCATCAAATGTACTCCTTCGTCCTAAAATAAGAGTGCTGTCATTAAGGCTACCAATATATACATCCCTTCAGCTGCAGCCACGCTCTCTGCAGAAGTTAGCGCCTCAATTTGTTCCTTACAGTTTTTTTACTCAAAGTCACCACTACCACTGTTTATCCTGTAGTTAAATTCTTCACAAAAATGCTCCCTAATGTCAGGTGGCTAAAATGAGCCAGGTTAGCCAACTTTTTTCTTAAATATTTAAGATGATCTGATTCTTTTTGACCGGAGGATGTGGGAGGATCACCAGCAGATATAAAGGATGGGAAGAAGTAGCAGTCACAGATTGGACGTAGTACCCCATTCATCTAGCATAACTACAGCTTGAAAAGAGCTAATTCTTTGGAGCTTTTCAGAGTTTCAAGCATTTGCAACCATCCACTGCATTTTTTTTTTCATAGTATTTAGTTTCAAACAGACTAGAATCATAATATACAAAACTGAGGTAAATTTTCTGTAAGTTTTCAAGCATATGCATGCTATACTTGCTATATTGGACATAAGCTTTTTTCTATCAACACATTAAGTGTTTTGCAAGTTGACTGCTTGTGCAGCAAGGCAGCACGGCCTCCCACTACGGGCAGACCTGAGTCAACTTTACAGCACTGAAGCAAGAGGATGTTAAAAGTAGGTGTGAAAGATTCATCAGATTTGGTTTTAGAACTGAATTCTGAAAAGATCCTAAAAGCCATATACAAAGCTAGATGATGAACCATTTATAGAAAAGATTGATTTGTGAACATAAATTTTGTGTAGATTAGCTACATATTTCCCCATTTTAAGAGGATGTTCGGTACAAGAAAGAAGAACTTTACAAAACCACAGGATTTTAGAGAGCAAAAATGAAAAAATTATTCTTATAAACACTGGCATGAGATTTGCCTGCTGCGTGACTAATGATGCTGCATAAAGTATCAGCTCAATCTCATATGGCAGCATTGCAAATCTTCTCTTTCTACCTCCAGAAGGAAAGTGGTAAATATACTTCAATGCTACAGAAAAAAACCCCAAATGTATTTAATAATGGATTGTTGGTCACACAGAAGATGATGTGTAGAACTGCACAACTGGTTTCTACCAAGAAGACCCAAAATTTAAAGACACTTATGACCAGATTTGAAAGGCAAAGCTACTTAATAATTTAAAATTCAGTTGCTATTACAAGGAACAAAAAAAAAGTCACTCGAGAGATTATGTGAAATGGGTAAGTGGAGGCACAACAAGCATACTGTAAAACAAAATACTGACACCACCAGTATATACCACCACCACCTGTTTTCTCTCACTAAGAGTGATGATAAAATACAGAATAATATTTTAGATTCATATTTCAGGTATGCATCAGAATTAATTTGTTTTCTACCCTAGTTTACTGTTGAAATGTAATACTGACAAATATCCACTCATATTTTCACACTTTTGAAGAAAGAGCCTATGAACAACTATGACCAGGTCAGGACCATGGAGAAGGATGATTCTTGCAATCAAAGGTTGCTTTGCTCCTTGGAAACAGAGCAAGAGATGCTTGCGATTGACAAGGGGGAGAAATGGCAGCATTAACGTCTCTTTTTACAGTAAAATCTCTCTAGCACTCACCAAAAATCTAGATCAATAGCAGATGAAATTAAAACTCTACAGAATTTTTGGGGGTATTTTTGGTACAAAGAGTTTGCCTAAATTAAAAGTATTAATCCTTTCCTTCTAAACAGCATAAGTAATTAGGTTTGGAAGATGAGGAAACACCTAATCAGTCCTTGGTATCCTTTACAAATGTCAGCCTTTGATTACAACATACACTGGCTATAGGACAAACATAACTTTTCTGAAATAAGCAAGTAAAAGAGATTCCTCTTTTAATTTCAAAACTTAATTCAAATGACTGATACTTTCATTTTAGACTCTTTACAGTTGCAACTCAGAATTAATGTTTGTAAAACAGAAATTTCTATTTTAAAATGGGATTACAAAAACAAATCCTGGCCATCTTCAAGCTATGGAAAGCCAGAGTAATATATTATAAGTATAGGCCTATCAATAAATATAGGTATCTATCTGTGAAAGGTACCTGTGGTCCTAATGGAACCATTCCTCTTGGAGGAGTCATTCTCTGCATTGGCCCACCCATGTTTGGATGCCCTGCAGATAAAATGATGTAACTTAAAAAACTATGCAATACACAAACACCTGCTAAAACAACTTCAACAAATCATTCCTTTTTAATTAACAAAAAGCTGAAAAAGCTGCAGTAAGCAGAACAGAAGGTGCAAGTTTGAGAACACAGTACTTCTGAATGGTCCAAATAATTATTTCACTCACCTTGCTGCCGTGTTGGGTCCATCCCGCTAGGCAATAATGGCTGACTTCCTGGAACACCTCCAAGTGCCTGCAGGAACAGAAACCATATATTAAAAGCATACAATGCTTTGAAATATATAAGGCATAATGCAGATATTTTGGTTTTAATTCCCAGATGTTTCTTCTCAGTCAACAGTAATGTGGTATAGTTAACTTTCTGTCATGGTTTAAACCCAATCTGCAGCCAAACACCACACAGCTGCTGACTCCCCCACCCCCTCCAGGGGTATGGGGGGATATTATTGGAGGGTAAAGGGAGATATGTAGGTTGAGATAAGAAAAAAAAAATTAAATAACATGAAACAATAACAGAAGTACAAACGGGTAATGCATAATGCGATGGCTCACCACCTGCCAACAGATACCCAGCTGTTTTGCTGATTAGGGAGACCAATTAAACTCAGACATCATAGTGAAAAAGGAGCAGGTGTATTTTACTAGAAATAACTAAATAATATAACAGAATAACACAGAAAACATACAATAAGAAAGGACAGAACAGTGCACTTAAATAGGAAAATACAGGGTAATGCATGAAAACATGACTACCTGAGAGAGAGAATAGTGATTAAGAAAGATCCATCACCACTGGCACACGTTACCATCACCCAGCCCCGCAGTGGCTGGGCAGCCCCGGTCACAGCGAGGGTTTGCAGAGCCTGTCCCGGCAAGGGGGAAATCCTACGCGGTGCCTCCACCCGTAGGTGAGGCTGCCAAAGTCGCTGTGAGCGGGTCCAGCCTTATATACCCCAAAATCAACAAGCCAGAATAGCTGGCACCTTTGTTTTAAGTGGAAATACCTGGTTTCAATCTCACATTAGATTCCCCCAGAGCCTGGCCAGGGCTCAAGGGAGAAGCTCAGGGGGTTTCTCTGCTTATCTGATGGGATTATGTGCAAGGTCTCACATCAGGTCTCGGGGACAGACACCTGCCTCCATGACTCTGTTGTTCTATTCACATACAAAGGGAGGGAAAGCTACATCCTCCATGCATATTTCATTAAGGATTACACTCTGAGTTAACAGTTTCGGTTCAGGTCCTGTTGCTCAGGCTTCAACACTCCCACCTTTTCAATCAGGATGCATGGTTTATTATAACTTAGTATAATACCTGTTAGCACAATGGTTATCAGTTGTAAAATATACAGGATTCATCTATAGGTCAGCTCTGGCTTGGGCCTATTGTCCAAGCCTTAACACTTCACCAGCCTGTTCCTGGCTAGAAATCCTGAAGAAAACCAAGATCCCGAAACCACAATCCTGGAAGCAAGAGAGAATCCCCTCCTTCCTGGCCAACTCTCCTCTATATACTGACCATGATTGAACATGATAGGGAATATTCCATTGGCCAGTTTGGGTCTGGTGCTCTGGCTGTGCTCCCTCCCAGCTTCTTGTACACCTGAGCACGGGCAGGAGACGGTGAGTTGAAAACTCCTTGATCTCTTGGCAGCAACTGAAAACATCGGTCTATTATTGGCATTCTTCTCATACCAAATCCCATACTGAATGCAAAACACAGCACTATTCTAGCTACTAAGAAAAAAAAAAAAAAAAGCTCTATCGCAGCTGAAACCAGGACACTTCCTAAATGCCCTAACTAAATGTCCTAAGTGCCCAAATAAACCAGAAGTCCTGAATGTCCCATGACCCTGACTATGGATCCATATGGACAAATTCTTGGACTTCTGTTCAATTATGTACAAATAATCTCCAAAATATGTCTGCCTAATTTGCTTCCCCCTGCACAATACTTCCTTCACTTTAGCTTACCTGTTACTTAACCTGCAAAGACTGTCTTTTTCTTGGGTATGTGACAAGTTATCCAAAGCTTATATTGCTACAGTTTTCCCTTTTACTCATTATTTTAACATTCCTTTCAGGTCAGGATGCGGACACTGATATTCTCTGAGAGTCAGCTGTAGCTGAGCCAACTGCACAGCATTCGCAGGGTATGGTTAATTAGGGCTGTGATATGGGGGACATTTTGTCTTCCACTCTACCTTACTCTTGAAGGGCACCAGTGCCAAGATAAGCTTATTATTCATCTATGCTCTTAAATCTTGCCTTCAAGTGTGAAGGTACATTGTGTTGTCATTTCACCTCTGGTCCAAATCACAAACACTTCTTTTATTTTTCCACATTTTAATCTGCCCTTTGGGCTTACAGTAACTGAAATTAGGTTTAAAGATAATTTCTACAGTCTCTAACTTACAGTTTAGTTAACTAGAAAAATGTTTTTATGAGTGGATCTTTGTAGCTGATCCACTAGGTGCTATTTAGCATTTCAAAACACCACCACATTTTCAGTAAAAACGTATCCAGAATGAGGAAATCTCTTATTATGAAAGTAATCTACTCAGGCAATACGTGTATTGCTTACTGTGGGAAAGGATAAGCTACTCATAACCTAGCAATACTGTAGTAGTCTTGGATACATACAAAGGGGAACCTATCTGCAAATATTATAGTTTGTTTCCACAAGAGGTAGGAAATTAAACAATAAGATACATGTTATTGCCTCAAAGGTAATACAGTCAAAAGGTACTGCACTGCAAGATGAATGGAATAAACAATCCGAGATACCATAATTTAAACCAGAATTTTACATGTACTCCAGTGGCTTCAAGTCTGGATGATACATAAGAACGATACATGAAGTGCATGAAGAAGTGTCAAATACTAACAAAGCGGGACCTGGTCACTTCTGCCAGAGATGGCAGGTGACATGCAAGGACACAGAGGCATTTGCTGCTGTGAGCACATGTGACCGGTGACTTAACTCATGCAGTCATCACACTGTGGATCCTTACAGAAGAGACTGTGGTCTACCTCAGACATACCTCTTTTCAAGAAAAACAAGTGTACCTGCACAGCACAGCGCACTGCCAAACAGCAAACAAAGTATGTGATCGAGTACTGGAGACAATTTAGGGGCACTCCAGTGGCAGTCGGTTGGTGCTGACGTTCGTGCTACAAAGCCTAGATCTAGCTCAGATAACCCTTACACAGCACTGGACAGTGCTGTGCACGTGTGCCCTGTGTTACCCTTCCTCACCTAAGAAACACAATCCCTACTGCAAGGCACTCAGGAATAGAGTTACAGTGGGAATTTTAAATCTGATTTTTACTGACTTCCAACTCATCAGAATTTCAGCCTTAAAGCTGCACAATGGTTTATTACTTCCACACACTGCCCATCTATACTGCAACATAAGCAATGACAGCGCTGTTAAAAGCAGTAATTCATGAATGCAGTATAATGTAAATGAATTGCAAAGGCTGTATTTCACTAAGATTATGCGATTATGTCACATTTCTGAACTGAAAATATCACAATGTGCAGACAAAAATCTTCCGAAACTAAAAATGCAGGTTGGCAGCACTTTCTCAGCATTCGTCACATCCACTTTCTACCTGCCAGTATTTACAGTCTTCAGAAACATAGAAAGCAAAACAAAGGAATATGTGAAGCCCAAACACTGGTGTATTTTTGGCTAAGACAGAACTGAAAGGTGCAAAAATCAGAAAGTATTTTGTACTGAGTTACAGTATGTCTGTAACAAATATTTCACTGAAGTGCTAATGACACTGCACTCTTCTGTTGTTCCTTGATGATCATTTCAACAAGGCTAATTTCATTTCCCTTGTTAAAAAGTAGCTATGGTACAGGTAACTTAACCAGCTCCCAAACATCACCATGTTTGATTTGGAGGAACACTGGAAGAAGTCTTGTGACCTCATCTATCCAACTCACTGAATTTTAAACTTCAACATTCTGGCAATATTGTGCCAGTGCTGAAGACAAGGTTGTTGACATTGTGTTACACATATATAAAAAATAGCCAGAACTGAGGTTGGAGTGGAAAAGACTCCTCATCAAGCTGTGACAAGAAGCCTGGAAGTCTAAGTTGCACCAAAAAAATCCATTCCATCTGTCCTATCAAACTTTCCCAATATTGTAAATGACCCAGTTTTAGTTTCAGAGCTCCACTGTTTTTCTGTCTGCTTATCTCTAACTTTTCATCTGTTGACAACTGCTTTCTCCTCCTCTATCTGCACTATGGAGAACTTAAAAATACACTGCTATCTGCTTCCAGAACCATCTTTTCACAGATGGGCCAATAAAGGTCTCTGCTGACGAACAGCAGCTCATTACTCATTCTTGTTACGCTGGCATGCATAGACTTTGATGGAGATGGGAGGAAATTGGGAACTCGATGCTTTTATAAAGTTCTGAGAGTGTCTAGAAGAGCCATTGAATGCTTTATGATATCTATGATATCTGTGTCTCCCCAATAATCTCCACACTTGCTGTGAAATAAACATACTTTACCTATCCAACAGAGAATAGGATGGAGTGATGCATTTTGTGCAGAATAAAGTCCAAAAATTCTCAGAGCTAACTCCTGATGTGGTTAGTGAAGTTTAGAGAGTGTAACAGCTATGAGGACATTCTGCCTTCAGTCTCAGAGCATGCAGTGTAGGCTGGCTGAGGTTAATGCAGCACCACAGAAGGCAAGTATATTCTCCTTCTGCAAATAGGCTTAACATACAATAAATTTTGAGGTGTAGACACTGATCGAGCATGGGAAAGTGAACTGGAAGTGGCATGGCCACACCTTATCAAAATAACTACTTAATGGTCAGACAAAATGGGATGGAGAGGGACTGAGCAACTTTTGTAGCCAATGAGCCGCTGGTAGCCAACAAACCAACACTGCCTCCTCCCAGTGCTGCACCATGACCCTGGACCACAACAGTGCATCAGTGACAAATTCTTACCTGATTGGGTATTCTTAAAGGTGGCCTTGGCCCTCCAGGGTACCGAGGGGACATGAAAGGCTATGAAAAAAAAAAAAATACCGCTAAGTAATTCAATGTAGCTTGTAAATATCACATTGAGTCACTGGGCATATGGCTTGGGTCATGCTCACACTTCAGGCATCCAGTTTAAATATTTCCACAGAGCATTCAGTATAATCTTCCACAATATTTAGCAGAACTAAATAAATTTAAAGATTCTTAGCAAATCCATCTACCAAGACAAATTATTTAAAACTGTTACAGCTATTGTGAACACAGGACATAAATTAACTGAGAAGAATAATAAACTATTTAGATCATATAATCACAAATCTGTACTTTCCACTGGCAAAGGGAAAGATAGAAAACCTAGAATATAAAATAAAAATGTTTTGGGGAGAGTCAAGAGGTAACTAACAGCAAAATAATTTGCAAATACTTTCTATTCACTTTTTCATAGTAACATCAAAATGCAATACAAACTTTAACCTGTGAGGGCACAGATTTCAGGTTTATATCATAAATATTTAGAACTTTGGTGGTTTAAAAGCCATATTAATTCAATGTTATTCCTTCCATCCCTCCATACGTGACTCCATGCTCTCAAAACCAAATATATACCCAAATCTGTCATACCATCCTGCACCCTGTGAGGTTCTAGTGGCTCTTGGCTACTACTACAGTACTTTGTAGCCCACAAACAACGTCATCCCATTACAATAAACAAATGGTAGTATCAGTAAATACGTTTAACATTTCCATTACATCCCAAAGTGTGACAGTAATCTAGAAATCTAAAAAGCTGAGAGGTTAGCGGCAAGTGTGAGATCTACAGGAAAAAGGCACAAACATCTGACGAAACAGATGATGAAGAGGATCATTTTGGCAAGCAAATGTACCTATAACTCTAAAAGAAAATGAGGAGCTGAAATTATGCTTTGACTGTGAATACAGGGACAAAAAATACTGATTCTTTATATGATGAAAGAGGAGCTCACTTCAGTTCATGACACTGCCACTGGAGACAAGGGAGAGAAAAAAGAAAGGAGTCTGCAGGGGCTTCCCAGGGGCAATCTCTGATGACAAATGAGCTGCTGCACATTTCAACCCACTCTTTGGGGTCTCTTCAAATAGAAACAGATATACCTACACAGGCATCATCTAGTCAGCTCTAGCTAAGGACCACTGGCAAGTCACTAGAAGTCTATGATCAACTTCACTGTTTTACAAATGAATAGCATATTTTAGCTCCATCAGCAGCACTATGTTACAAACTGAAATGCCAGTGATCATCAGTGTTGGTAATGCACGTATTAATAGCAGCAATAGCTAGCAAAATAATTATAATTATGTTACCAATAATTAGCAATTTTTCCTATGATCTTGCATAAAAAATTTAACGGAACCTTTCACATCTCAGAATCAGATGAAAGCTGAAATAATGTAAGCTACATAAATACATGTGCAGAATAGGTACTAGAAAGTAATTTAAAATACAGAGAGTGCACAAACTGTAGAAGGAAGTTCAATGACAATTGTGAAAAATTACTTTAATAAAAAAGGCATTTCAAATGATGTGCTATAGAAGAGGGAGGCTTCTTCATGCCCTCTCTCTGATGGCAAGATTCACTGATAAGAAAGAAAGAAAAAGGGCTGTACATGTGGTGAAGGCTGTAAACATGCAGGCCCTTATAAAACAGTAAAAGTGTAAGGAGGTTAGAATTTCACCAATTTCCATAAAGGTCAACCAAGTGCATTGTATGGAGTGCACACACTCTAGTGAGTATCTTGCACTTAGCTTGCCTCACTCAGCAAATGAAACCTTAACTTGTACATCTCATAAAAGGAAAATCAGTAGTGTCTCAATTCAACCATATCTTAATGCAGAATCACCCTACTAATATAAGTATGTAATAGTGCATTATTGTCAGAACACCTGCTCCTTCCTTCCCATCCTTTCCAGGATGGAAACCTGCTCGTCCCCTCTCTTCCCAGTAGGTTCACCTTTCCATGCATTTATAAAAATACCTAAAACTTACCTTTTGTATAGAATTTAAATTTTATTTTAACAGCTGAAACAAATACCCTACTGCATTAAGGAGAGAAAGAGGCTTACTCATATAAAGTCACAATTTCACTTTTCAAAATATGACTTGCATTGTTTCTGCCTGACAATTAGAGTCCATTATTTTTTGGTTTGCTGTGCCCCTGAGGTCAGTAGCTGCTTAAATTTCTGCAAAGGTCTGGATTTAAACAGGTCTCAAGTCTATTTAATAAAAGACTCAGAGAGTAAGTCTAGTATTCTTCTCTGAAATTATATATAAATCATGATTTAAAAATTTTTTTCTGAGGCATTGTTCCCTGAAGCATCAAAAGAGACTTTGAGAGACAGTTCATCTATTCTTAACTGACTCATTAGTTTATTGTATGGAGTAACTACAGGAGCATCTTTGATACAACTCTGTCTTATAAGAAGGTTTATATATTATAAATATTTACTTATCTATGTATTCCCCTTAAAAATATTTGTGTAAGTGTTTAAACCTTCTCCTATTCTTTAAGCAACTGAACCCAAGTGGAACCGCAACATATGACTTCATCTAGTAAATTTCAAATAGTTCTCATGGTTCTTGATGATCCATGGATACAAACACTGCCCAGTTCAATAGGCAGAAAAAAAGATATAAAAAACTGGGAAGCACAACTAATGTTTTAATGAATACAAGTATCAGTAAAGGTCCACATAGCATCGCAGAAAATGGTGAGCTAGTAACGTTCAAGGACAATTCTGAAAATTTTACACTGATTTGGACCAACATTTAGTATTTAAACTTACCACAAAAATTCTACCATTAAAAAGAAAAACTTTAAATATGCTCATTTTTGTGCCAGCTACTAAAGTCCTCCCTCTCCCAACATCATGTTTGTCCACAAAAATTTCTACTGAGATGGATCAAGACAAGAAAGAAATTCTGTCAAACATTTTAATGAAAATAAATACGAACAGCTTTTCACTATATTGGTAGCATTTTTTTCAAGTCTCTCTCACACACACACAAACACACACACACACACATATTATTAAGCACCAGGCATTCTGAAAGACACAAACTCAAGCAGTAGGCACTTTTTGTCACATGTTGTTTCGCTACTTCCTTTGCAATTACTAAGAACAGCTGACATGTAGTCTCTGATCTAGTTCTACTTTGTTGTTAAGGGTTGCTGAAATGACCATGTCTTAAGGAGGAACCACTGTGAACTTAACATTTCTTACACCTACTAGATCTCTTTCCTTGACTTCTTGGAAACTTTTTCTTCCCCTTCTCTTAATGATATTGCTGCCCATGAATCACAAAAAGTAATGGGTTCAAAATATGGGCACTAAATTAAAACCAGTGACCACAGGTTTTGAATTGGCCAGTGTAGCACTTGTCTTCTGAAGACAAACAATAAATTCTTCTCATGTTGAAGACTTGGACATTTCTGCCTGCTACATCAGCCTTGTGTCAATCCAAAATTCACCACCTTGATAGTCGAAAACCTTTAATGGATCTCCACACTAAATTTTCAGCAAGATATATTCCTTATTTGTCTCGGAGTTCAGAGGGAGAGACTGGATAGGTGCCATGGTAATGAATCAAATACTTCCTTGCCTACCCCAGCTAGCAGGGATGGAGAGGCTGTCAGTAATGCACAGAATACAAGAGCACTTCTTCCACCTAAGCATTATAGAAGTATGGCTCTTCAAAAAATAGTCAGGGTAAAAAATAGAAATAAATAATTAAGCTGGAAAAATATGCCAGATGATATGTGATTAGTAATGCACCAATAACTTTAGCTATCAGGTAGGAACAAGACAGATGGGCAAAAGATCTTATCTCCCAGAGCCCTCTCTATGCAAAAGGATGTACAATACTCTTCAAAAAATATATGTGGTATTTCAGGGCCAGATCTTGCTTAAGATGTTGCAAAGCCTGTCTCACGGAAACCAATCTCTTGCAGCTAATCTGACTTGAGGAAGAAGGGTATTACCAGAGTGGCTCCATCACACAGTAATTTCCAGGTGCTGAAGTGGGTCTCAAGGGTTTCCAGTCACTACTGCAGCCTTCAAATCCCTCTAATCTTCAGCAGGGATATATCAAGTGCTAAGAAGTGTAAACAACACTATTGTGCACTTCCATAAACTGCAATTAACCTCTCAAATGGAGTTCAGGAACTGACACATGTATTAAGAAAAGCAAAAAACTAAACCAAACCCCAAACAAAAACCCAACCCAACTCAAAAATGAACAAACAAGAAAAAAAAAAACAAAGGAAAAAAAGAAAGAAGGTGGTAACATGAAGAAAAAAAAATAGCAGGCAAGAATGTCATATCTAAGCCACAACTGAGATGGAGATGCTATCAGTGTTTGAAAAAGATGTGTCATGCAAGTTGCAGCAACTGCAGAAGATTCTGGTAACTGTTTTGGAGAACAGCTGACCAAACACATCTGCAAACACCAGTATATTTTAATTACTGTCTTCGGGTATAAAATTCAGTAATTTGGTATCACAAAAAGCATCCTGAAGGCTGGTGTCGTGCAGCTGAGACCAAAGAAATACCAGCAGAAGCTTCTACTAAACTGGGTGAAAAAGAAGCCAGAAAAGCCTTTTCTATAGTCACCACAGAATATATTTAGTTTTATTTAGTATTTAGTAACTTAAAAGCGTTTTTTTGTATTTAGTATTTTATATTTGTATTTAGTATTTTATTTGTATTTAGTAACTTAAAAGTGAAAAAAATCCCAACACCTAAAAGAAGTACTTAAAAAAATACTAAAATGATACTAGAAGAAAGACTACACAATATAAAATCAATATGTGAAATGTTAAATTTAGTAAGATCCCTGTTCTTACTTGTAGCATCCTATCCTGTTGAATTGTTAAAAATACTTAAAAAGAATTAAAGTTCAAGAACTTGAATGATGGTGCCAGACTTTCTACTACTTTTTGTTATGCTTCTGCTAAAGAAAGAATCCAATGGTGTACAGGGAGAGTAAAGGTTATCTTATAAACTGTGTATTTAATACAATTTTTCGAGTCGTGTGTGCATGTGCAATGTAAAAATCTCATAAAATACTATTATTCATAATCTCTGGGAACACTGGGGGACAAGCAGATAATAAGTTTCTCAGTAGGGAAGTCTTTGAAGAAGCAGCATTGAAGCACAGTAGTCTTACTGCCCATATTTTGGTTCCAGTATTCAGGAAAAATGATTTCACAAAAAATACCCACCAGGAAGCTGATGACATAATGGCACAGAAGCTGGCACGTTCTTCTGCCAGCTGTGTAATTCTTACTCTTTTTTTAGTTGTTTGGGCAACTCTAGAACATGGTGTGTTTTAGTTTTCTTGTCCCTAATACTGGTGGAATAAAATAATTTAAAAGATGATGTTCTACTAAGTATGACAGATTTCAATAAATCTATTTTAATTTAAATTTATATCCTTTCCAAAAGATGGGAATACAATTTACTTGCTTCCAAATATGGGTTTGGGCAGGGTTTTTTTGCATTGACATTATCCTTTTTTTTTACTCATACCATCAATTTATTGACCACATTTTGACCCACATATATTGCACAATTTACAATAATCCACAGTCAACAAACTAATCCTGAATATTGCTTACATTTCAATTCCCATTGAGATCGAATTCCTACTGAGATGAATTTACTATAGATATCCGTATCTGTTCCAACACACACATATTACCCTATGACTTGTTATACTGAATAGAACAACCTCATGTAGTAAACACGCACACACCAGGAAAACAAATAAATGTAGTTCAAAAAATATTACCACAGTTATTGCGCATGCGTAATGGAGAGGTTGCACACATCTGCTAACTGTAAAAATACCAAGAGTCAAAATGCCAGTGAATAAAGCTCGGGCTGAGGAGAATAAAATGGAATGAATATTGCTTGAACATGAGAACCCTGCCTAACTGGCAAGAAAAACCTCACCTTGCTCAGTAACGGTACTTTAAAGAAGCTTGAAAAAGCTTTCAACCAGCTGAACAGGAGCCAGCAGTGTGCCCAGGGGGCCAAGAAGGCCAATGGCATCCTGGCTTGTGTCAGCACTAGCGTGGCCAGCAGGGACAGGGAAGGGATCTGACCCCTGGGCTCGGCACTGGTGAGGCCGCACCTCGATTCCTGGGTTCAGTTTTGGGCCCCTCACTCCAAAAAGGCCATTGAATGACTCGAGCGTGGCCAGAGAAGGGCAACGGAGCTGGGGCAGGGTCTGGAGCACAGGTCTGCTGGGGAGCGGCTGAGGGAACTGGGGGGTTTAGTCTGGAGAAGAGGAGGCTGAGGGGAGACCTCATCGCCCTCTACAGCTGCCTGAAAGGAGGGTGCAGAGAGGGGGGATGAGTCTCTTTAACCAAGTAACAAGCGATAGGACAAGAGGGAATGGCCTCAAGTTGCACCAGGGAACGTTTAGACTAGATGTCAGGAAGCGTTTCTTTCCAGAAGGGGTTGCTGGGCGTTGGCATGGGCTGCCCAGGGAGGCGGTGGAGTCCCCATCCCTGGAGGGGCTTAAGAGTCGGGTCGACATAGCGCTGAGGGATCTGGTGGAGTTGGGAACGGTCAGTGTGAGGTTAATGGTTGGACTGGATGATCTTCAAGGTCTCTTCCAACCTTGATAATTCTGTGAAAATAACAATGCTCATCTAGATTCACATTAACATCTTCCCAGCTGGCTGTACTAAAAGGTTTTTCAGGTCGGGAAAATATGTGTTTGTCTGGTCAAAGGAAAACAGGAGGTGTGTTTTAAAGCATACCACCAATCTGGTTTAAATGACTACATTTAAGGCTGCTGCAGAAAGCAGGGCAGCACTTATCCAGCCAAAATACACCCTCTGAGGCCAACTGGCTTGCAGTGGGTGACCTGCTAAGCAGGATGCATGGAAGCCCCAGGATGGATGCCCTTGATGCACTGAGTACTCATGCCATGAAGATATCCCTGCCCAGCTCGGCCCTCCTGCTGTGCCCAAGATAAGCATTCCTACAGGAGATCTCCGAAAAGGGAAGGTGTTTACATATCTCAGGTACTTCAGCACAGTGTCAGCCAAAACTGGTCAACCACCTGCAGGTGGCCTTACCTGGACACCTCTGCCTGCCAGGGATCTCTCTCTGCCCCAGCCTGGGGCAGCACCACCCCACTGCAGGTGAGTGGTGGACATCAGGGAGAGAGGATCAGTCTCTAACAACAGCTCATCCCGACCCAGAAGAGGATGCCCATATCACAGTCTTACTGCATTTTACATGGCTTAAGAAAGCACAGGAACAGGTTCTGCTTGCACCAGACAGTACTCTGCAGAGCTTCCCAAAACCACCTCTAAATTGTGTTTAGAAGCAAACAAAAAACAAGTGCTAACTGTTTTTCAGCATACTATAGTGTGTTTTTTTAACCTGCATTATCAAATTTAGAACAATGTGCTTAGACTGTATGTCTCAACACCCCGAGAGGTGGATGATGCTCCTAACTGGAGAACATCACTTAGGGGAATAACAAGAGCACAACACAAATTAAAAAATACAAGAGGCAACACAGTTTTAGCACTCAGTACAAAAAAAGACTGAAATGGTATTAATTGGCTTGTGTAATTCAGTCACCATAATCAGGACAAAGTCTAAACACTACTGAAATGGGAACTGCAGTTCTAATGTGTACACACGATGACTAATTAATTAATTGTGCTGCTACTGAAGGAGTAGGTATTGTAAGAGGGTCTAAGCTGCCACCATCAAGGTCATAAGATAGGTGGAAATTCTCATGACTAAATCTCTTCACTTATTAATTTGGAGTTCTAAATTATAAGTGAAATAAACCAGAAATCTTTGTTCTCCTCTCCTCCATTAAAAAAATGAATTAAATTGCAGAGTTACCTATTCTGTCTCTGAAAATACAATTCAGATTCATCTTTTTTGGTTTTCAAATTCTATTTCTGTTATAAAGATTGACAGCACTTAACTATTAATAGTCTGAATGGCAAGAAAGAAGACTGCTTGAAGTTTTAATTTTCTTGTTATGGTAGCAGTACTAAAAAATGACTAGGAAGTAACATTTTAATGTATCTCCTCAAGACTTCTGTATTTTATAAGATGGTTTAGAGGTGCTTTACAATTCCCACTGGTGTGCGTACTTCCATTCTCAATGAAATGGGGCTTTGTACACTTGAAGAGTACCAGTGGTGAACCATAAAATATGTGTGAATTGAATGTATGCAAGTTAGTTTACAATTCATATACTTTCATTTATTTAGTTTCCTCTGTGTTTTTTTGTGGACATCTCCATCAGCAATAACAGTCACCACAGTGTATAAGAGACTCCTCATTAACACATTTTAATTCTAACCAGGACTAAAGTAAATTAGCTCTCAAAATGACATTCTTTTGCAGGCACAGCCTGCTGATAAGCACAAACACGTAACTTTTCCTCTACAAAGCTCAGACAGGCTATCATCAATTCTTAACAAAAAATTGTTTTGCTATTCAATTGCATTTTACTATTAATTATACAACCCTTCAACTCCCCAATTGGCTACCACAGTGTTAGAAGTCTTTGTTTTATATTTTGCTAAAGTATTTCAGAGATCAAATTTGGGTCACACACTACACAACTTCTAATCTACCTGTATAAATCAAACTAGATGTTTTCATCTACACTGTTTCACATAAAATTGTATTAGATTCTCAGCACTGAGACAAGATTTCTCTCTACGTTGGCCTTTCCTGATGACCAAACCTATTTCCATGAGCAAGTTCTCCTCTGTGCTTCAGATGAAGATCCCTGTAAAAATAATTTCCATATTTATGGTTTTCTAAGAGCAGTCTGACACACTCCAGCAACCTATAAATAGCAACAGTAAGAAGTTTGATTTAATTTAGAGAATAGCACAAAATTAAAACTGGTTTTAGAAAATCGAAAAGCCTTTCACACGCATCTGTCTTTCCACATATAAAATTCCAAAAGTTACAAAAGTACTAGAATTTCAAACAAAATTAATGCTTTATCCCTGGACAAGAAATACAGGACTCATTCCACCATATGGAAGAATACTGCAATACATACCTTGCATACATGTATACATTCATGTATAGGAGAATGAAGAAACAAACTCTCTTTAAAAAAAACCCACAAAACCTCTTTTGTCCCTAGCTAGACATTTCTCTGTGATGCTAAGAGCAGGATCTGCCCACTTGTCTGGCTACTTCTGCAGAAATTTGAGAAAGTAAATAAATAACACTCATTTGGATAACAGATGATCTTTAGGAATTATACTGTTACTACATCTGTCTCACTTTGTGGGAAATGTCATTATCTCAAGCTCAAGAAGATTTAGAAAATGAGAGAGAAAGGGGCTAAGTTCTGCACATGATATTTAATGGAAATTTTGAAAGAAACGAAACTTTAGAAGGGCTATTACCTACATGCATTTTAAATCAGGTTAATAACTTTAATTTTTATTAAATACAAATGCTACAGAAAATAGAGCATTTCAAACCTGACAACCTAGAATGAAAACATCAAGGAGTATCACCCTCTTTTCAAAAAATAAACAAACTGTGCTTTTAGAATCATGCACACCTATCACTAAGCTTAAGAAAGCATTTTCTTATATTTAGTAAACCACCTAGTCACCCCTGATTATGATATACGATTGAGTTTTTGGAACAACTTTGACAATGACAAGCTGGAGTTTTGTTATTCCTGCTGTTATATTTAATAAATAAAGTATTTCAAAGCTACCTGCATTATCATCATTTTGGCTTCAAACACAAACACTTGTGTCTCATGTAAAAGGAAGAGTCAGACTCTGACAGTAACTGAATTAACCTCAGCAGAAGGAAGCATGGTATATAAATGACAGCCCTTCTCCTACTCTTTAGTACCACTTCAGCAGCAATGCCAATTTCAGTGTATGATCAGTGCGCTTAAATTTCTGAAATTTATCTCGCAAAGAGAGAGCTTGAATTTTCAGGATAAGATTTTAAAGTTCAGAACAGATTTCCTAGCGCAATGACTTGTGCCCAATTCCACCTCTTCCCCTTGCACCACTTCACAGCTAGCAGTGGGTCTGTGGCTGCTTGAGATGTACATGAGGAAGGGGCGGCAGGGGAAGCGCAGAGCTTATTTAGCTACTCAAGCTGAGTAGTCTTAATTTGTTCTAACAGTTATGAGCAGTAAACTATTAACACAACTGTAGGATAAAATTATCAAAGCCAGCAGATTTTGGACACCTTTATCTTTTTAAAGTTGACTTTTTTTCCTGATATTTAGAGAAAATTAACAAAAAAGAAAGGAACAAACATAAACTACTTACGGTTCTCTCTAGATGCTAATTCAATCTCATATAGTCTCAAAAGTCAAAATAGTTTTTAAAATTAAAAAAAAAAAAAAGCCTGGTACTGGCAAGGACAAAAATGCATAGATCCCAATTCTACAAAGAATTAGACATACACATAATTGTATGCACTTGGGTGTTCCCAGTGGCTATCAGTCTGCTATACAGGGGTGGATGTCTTTACAAACAACAGATTCCAAAAATACAATAAAATTCTGCTTACTAAAATTAATTATATAAACCCGGGGGGGGGGGGGGGAAATCCCCTTTAAAATCTATTTTCAAAGCATTTCCAAGGCCTACCAAAGCTGCTAGCTTTACGCACAAGCTGTATTTGTAGGTTTGGTGAAATTTCCTTCGCTCACAGTAATGTTTTAACAACCATAGATACTTTTCAAGCTTCTGAGACTTCCCTGTATCTGCTCTGCTAAGGGCCCAATTCTTTAACTTTTCATTCCTTCCCCTGCAATTATCTCATTTGCTCCACTGGAATTTACGATAGGTGTGAACATGTAGAAAATCCATCTAATTTTGCAGTCATGCTCCAGCTCATTTTTAATGATTTGTACATTCTAGTTTAGAAAAAAATAAGGCAGTGCTGCAGAAGTGGGAATAGCATGAGGCTCAGCAGTTAAAGGTAAGTGATGAAGCAGGATGCTACCATTGTTAAGTAGGGCTGTTTGAAGATGGGGTGTAAAACATGGTAATTCCCTGGAAAACCAGGAAACTATGTGTTAAGGGAAAACAATAGTTGAAATAGTTCAAAGGCATTTTAAAAAAAACCGAAATGGTTTAAAATCTATATAGATCCAAGTTATGGTCATGCCAAGACCAGTCTCAGAGATGCCTGCATCTTCTAGCTTTAGTCATGTAATTTAGCAGCTGGAATTAGGAATCCTCATTCCTTGTGCAAACAACGACCCCTCAGTGGACAATTCAGAGAAGCAACACAGCCACTCCAAAATGGCTTTAAAGGGACGCTGGAGGATTTCTTCTTCCTCATCATTCTTACTACTGGATGCTTGTTCAAATGAGCAATCTAGGACGACGTTCTTCAAGTGTGAAGGGGCTGAGGATCATGTACCCAGCAGATCCCTGGCCAATGCAGTAGTTTTAGGGAGACTAATAAACATGAGCTAGGTTAAAGTGAGTGCAAGGACTGAGTAAAACCACAAAGGGGCTGTTTTTACACCAGCTCCCATGGAATCAAAGGATATATAAAGGTACCATCCATATTTGGGAGACTTTGACCAATGACTTTTAAAAAGGAACACATATTCTACGCTTTCCCTTGGAAAACAGCCCAATCATCATTTTGCTTGTTAGTTTTCTTGGGGGTATATAGCAAGGATTTAACAGTTCTAATCAAATGCTGCATTTATTGAATTTGTAATACAAATTCTATTTTTTGAAATGTCTCATAGCATGACTTTACTATAGATTGTAAATATAAGTATAATTTAAAACAGTACATTATAAAGATATTTTACATCCTTACACAGAAGCAAGCTTAGAAATCCATTTTCTTTTTAAATATAAATAGTCCACTATTTCTGTTTCAAAATGCAAGAGGTGTGCGTTGTTATTGATTTTTAGTTCTCTAACTTACTGTGCTTATTTTCACTATCTAAATGCTATTTAAACTTTTTTTTTGTAGCAAATAGTAATGCTAGGCAGGAAAAGAAATGTAAAAGTTCTCTCTGCTCATGTATCTTACTGTAATGATGCTCTCCTAATGCATTAGGTCACCTCTACTAAGGCACAACAAGGCTAAAAATAATACTTTAGAATAATATGGATTGAGCTAAAATGAGAATGAACAACTGCCACTAGATGGCACGACAGCCTTACAGTACTTTGGTGGGTTGGGTTATATCTGTTCCGAGCCCCCCCCCCCCCGTCTATATATAAGAGGAATATGTAACATTTGTATTTCAAACATGGTGTCGACACATTTTTCCCATGCCACTGCAAGTATATCTGATGATCACAAATTGGTGAATGAAGTAAACATTTGGCAATTCCTTTAGAATATATATATATGCACTACAGAAATAAGGTTTAGTGGCAAGCTCAACTAGAACAAATTTTAACAAATTTGTTGAATAAAAAGTAATGCATTTAAAAGAGAGAGTGATTTACTTATATGTGAAAAGGCATAGACAGTGGTAGAATATAACTTTTAAAAATATTACCAAATCAAACAAGTGAACTGTCAATTATCAGACAACCTGCTTCCTCTAAACCTCATTTGGCACTTGATGAGTTAACTATTCAGCAGTGTCTCTCAGGTGAGTTAAGCACAAACGCAAAGTTGTTACCTGCCTGAGTGCCTCTGAAAACCAGATAGGTTCCTTATACAAAAGCAGACACAGCAAACTTTTGGACCACCATGTAATAAAAGAGGTGAAGATAACTGGGGCTTAATTAAACATGCATATAAATGTTTCTCACAATTGCAGAGTAGAAATAATCAAACAGTGCTGGTTGTTACTAACTTGGAGAAACCTGATGAATTCCACTGGATTAGAACCTAGAACTTCTGAGCAACTCGGGCTAGTGGAAGGTGTCCCTGACCATGACAGAGCGGTTGGACTAGATGACTTTAAGGGTTCCTTCCAACTCAAACCATTCCACGATTCTATGATTTTAACTCTGCATTTAAGTGTTTTAAAACTGGGAAAGTAACTAAAACATAAATAAAATCCCGTAAAATCAACACTTTCTGTTTAAAAATTCAAAACAATTCAATGAACACAAGCTCAAAACTTCCCTCTGGCTTCTCTTTATTCGCCTACTAAAGCTGATATTGTCCACAAAGATCAAATAAATAGTCGGCAAAAAACCCAAATGCAATGTATCTCAAATTTTTTAGCCAATTTAAAGATCAGTGAAGAGATGGATGGAAACAGGCTGGCACTTCACTACCTGAAGAGCAGTGGTTTGCACCTGAACACAACCCTCACATTTCATGTGGGCACACTGGCATGTGCTGTAGAACAGAAGTATAACCAGGCTTCAAAATTTCCATGACAATATTTCCAAATATTCATGCTGTTATCTTCTAACTATATACTGTACTATGATGTGCAAGTATAAAACATGATATTTTTCCAACCTCAATGTCCTCAAGAAGGAGGAAGTGAGGCTAGTACTGAACACTTTGAAGACATTGCTCTGCTGGTATCTAAGAGGGCTTTCACAAGTAACAATTCTGTACTGCATATAACCAACCCTGGTGAAAAATGCTGGCTGTCCTCAGGCCACAAGCTGGAATATTGGCTGTGAAAATCTGCAACTCTTTGAATTTCATTCCCTAATCCTCTTTGATCACAAGTGGATGAATTTAACTCACCATAAATAAGTTTATTACAACATTTTGTAAAGCTCTGGCTGCTGACATTACAGAATCATGGAATCGTCTAGGTTAGAAAAGACCTTGAAGATCATCCAGTTCAACCTTTAACCTCAACTGACCGTTCCCAACTCCACCAGATCCCTCAGCGCTATGTCGACCCGACTCTTAAGCCCCTCCAGGGATGGGGACTCCACCGCCTCCCTGGTCAGCCCGTGCCAACGCCCAGCAACCCCTTCTGGAAAGAAACGCTTCCTGACATCTGGTCTAAACGTTCCCTGGTACAATTTGAGGCCATTCCCTCTTGTCCTATCGCTTATTACTAGGTTAAAGAGACTTATCCCCAGCTCTCTGCACCCTCCTTTCAGGCAGCTGTAGAGGGCGATGAGGTCTCCCCTCAGCCTCCTCCAGACTAAACCCCCCAGTTCCCTCAGCCGCTCCCCGTACGACCTGTGCTCCAGACCCTGCCCCAGCTCCGTTGCCCTTCTCTGGACACGCTCGAGTCATTCAATGGCCTTTTTGGAGTGAGGGGCCCAAAACTGAACCCAGGAATCGAGGTGCGGCCTCACCAGTGCCGAGCCCAGGGGTCAGATCCCTTCCCTGTCCCTGCTGGCCACGCTAGTGCTGACACAAGCCAGGATGTCATTGGCCTTCTTGGCCCCCTGGGCACACTGCTGGCTCCTGTTCAGCCGGCTGTCAATCAACACCCCCAGGTCCCTCTCTGACTGGCAGCTCTCCAGCCACTCCTCCCCAGGCCTGTAGCCCTGCTGGGGGTTGTTGTGGCCCAAGGGCAGCCCCCGGCATTTGCCCTCAGTGAAACTCCCCCAGTTGGGCTCAGCCCATGGCTCCAGCCTGTCCAGGTCTCTCTGCAGAGCCTCCCTACCCTCGAGCAGATCAACACTCCCACCCAGCTGGGTGTCACCTGCAAACTGACCGAGGGTGCACTTGATCCCCTCGTCCGGATCATCAATAAAGATGTTAAACAGGAGTGGCCCCAACACCCAGCCCTGGGGGACACCACTCGTAACCGGCCACCAACCAGGTTTAACTCCATTCACCACAAGACTTTGGGCCCGGTCATCCAGACAGTTTTTTTACCCAGCAAAGCCACAAGCAGCCAGTTTTGCCAGGAGAATGTTGTGGGAAACGGTGTCAAAGGCCTTATTAAAGTCATCCAACCATTAACCTTCTCTGAGGATCCGTATTCAAGAAAGCAACTTAGCAGAAGCACTGACCCACCAGACAGACATCACCCCATTGAACTGCACTTGACCAGTTATTTCAGCCTGAGACAAAATCCACTCAAACTTTTTTGAGTTTAGGAGTCTTGTATGACAGAACTATTGTCCTTGCTCCTCCTGTATGCAGTCTCACACTCAGTTTTGCTGCTAATGGACCAAGAGCAGATTCTGTTACTCTGTAACTCTAATTTATTTCCAGAGTATCACCTAGTCTATTCACTGAAAGAAGGATAAAAAAAATACAGAGCTATGAAATTCAAAGTTACTCTAAAATACATACATACCAGTAGATGAAATTAAGACACATCCTAACACTCCATAAAACTGTTTCCTTGACTTTCAAATTTAGTTTTTGACACTGTAAACAATTATCTTTAAAAAAAAAAAAGTAATTTAATTTTATGATAATGGTTGTGCACAACTCTACCACCTTCCTTTCACTGTATATTTGCAAGGTGTTGCCTTTTTGGACTGTCAGCACTGTAGTGATCATCATCCATCATCTGAACTGAAGTATAAAACTACAAGTACAGAGAGATACAAGACAAATTCAGCTGCTGGCTTCGGAAGTCCACTGCTGTGGACAGGCATAAAATGCCAGAGCTTCTAATTAATGTTAGTGCTAGTGGCCTACATATACATGATAAATCTCATTTTATAAAGAGTGTTTTAAAAGATACTGTCTGAGAAACCATACTTCTCCTACATTTATCTATCTCCACATGCTACACTAGTGTACCAATTATTTTCTTTTCTGAAAAATAAAAGAAATTTATTTTATTTTCTAAAAAAATAAATGTCACACAAACAATGCTAGTGGTCAGCAGTACCAATAAAACTGTAACTGGTTCCCAGCACAGTCCCCATCTAAGTTGCCACCTTTCCCTAACTTGTCTGGCAAGAAGTAACTGCAACAGCAAAAGCATCCATTACGCTTACATCCCAGTTAGCGGTTAGTGATGCACACCGAAGTAGAGTTGTGGTACAAAACTAAGAGACAGTACTGATGAGAAATGAAATGACATTAAATTGTCTAGCAATTCTGAGTTAGCCAAGCAGAGCTGCAATGGCTGTCAACAGCTTTACCTTAGGCCGATCCAAACATTATGAAAGGAAAAGGCATCCTTATAATTTGATGATGACCTTCTAGATAAATTTTAGGTTGCAAAAAGTTGAAATGTTACTGTGTTTTCGTAGTGCAAAGTCTTAGTGAACTAAAAATAGATATGAGTGCCATTCTCCCACTGTTTCTATAATCTTCTGAATCTTAAAAACCCGAATTGTTCGCTTTCATAATGTAAGTTGCAGGTCTAAATTCCAAACTCTCAGTGAAAGAAGGCCGGCAGTTCATAGAAAGGCTGAAGTTTCTCAGTATTCACATCCAGACAGATGAACATGTTTTCTGTGTGTTTGGTTTATTCTTGTGATCAGTTGGGATCAGACGAATTGCAGAAGAGTATACAGAAACCAACTGTCTAGTTAAAGGTGTACTAGAAAGAAAGCACCCATGAAAGAAGTAGGAAGTTTTGATCATGAGTTTCTCTTTCTTGCTTGTCATTTCACCTGCTTTTTATGGCAGCAGATGATGCTCCTCAATTTTCAAGGTTCACATACACGGCTATGTCTGCCAATATATTTTCTTGTCTTCAGATAAATTGACATTGGTAAGATTCAGCTCTGTCTGAAGGTATTACAAGATATTAACTGCTTCTTGACAACACTCACTCCAACACAGCAACACACTGTCATGGACTGTCTATACATACTTGTTTTATACACACCTTGCAGTTTCAGCACATTGTTATATAACTGACTGGATTTTGGCTTAGGTCCCCTTACTGGGATTGCTCCCAACCACATCAATGCATCCGCTATCAAACTTGCAGTTGGATTTGCTAACTAGCATGCTATTTCTTTACATATATTCTTAAGCAGATGACTACAGCAAAAAGTAATAATCTCTTGAAAAATGTTTCTTTGATTGACAAGGTCATTCAACTGAGGAAAATAGATCTCTATCAATTAAAACTGTAAAGAACTAATCTTGAGTATTGCATGTTACAGAGAGACATGATGGCACAGACCCAGCAGTTTCAAGGACAGGTGAAGGGTGATGTCTGGAGGAGACCAGAACAGAACTGTGTAGACCAGCTCTTGGAACCTGCCTTGCAGAAGACTCATTGGCCATGCTGTTGAGTTCATGATAACTCTGATTAATGTCATAAAGTATGTTACACTGAAAATGGATTTTCTCCTATTTGTTTTCCATCCCAGGCCTTGCAAAAAGAGTCGGCTGTTGGTGGGGCTTCAAGTAAGACTTAAGTCAGATACCAAAAGATCACGACGTTTAACCTTACTTAACTTTCTATCATCCTGTGTTTCTTACATCTTTCAAGATCTAGTCACTAGAAATCTCTTCACACTTCTGAAAACAAATCTCCCAGAAAACCTTTGAAATAGTTACTCTCTACTCTGTATTTCACATACTTGCCGTATCTGAACCCCTTACCCTCTTAATTGTCCTCAAAGACAGTGAAAGAAAACAAACTTTAAATTCCTTTGACATTACAACTGGAGTAGACAGCTAAAATGAAAAAAAGTGAAATATTTATACAATATAAAAATTAAGATAAAATTGCTTTTAAAAAATCTACCTAATCAGCTGTTAAAAACAGTTAAAAGGAGAAATAAATTAATTAATTAGTTCTGCCAGCTCCTGAGGATTTTGTGACTGGCAACAATACGGTTCCTTATTGTTGCCAGTCACAAAAATCCTTATTAATGAAAAGATACTTGCAAGTATCTTTTCATTCATGTATTAAAAATTATGCCTCAGCTTTTGAGTTGATGAAGGAAACAACATGTTCATGCCAGGTTCAGGGTTTCTTTATGTAGGCATCAATACTGCAGATAGCAGTTTTTTTCCTCTGTGACTGTAGGAAAAGGAAGACCATACTTAATACCTTTGTCACTTACGCATAGTGCAAATAAAGACTGTTGATATTCTGCCATTTTTGTGCAAACACCATTTGGATAAAAAGATAAATAAAACATTTTTTTCCTTTTTTTTTCCAGATGAAATATGCTTCTTTTGTCTGTGTATCTCAGAGAAGAAGGAAAAAGACTCTACTTGGATTTCAGCATTTGGTTTTTACAGAACATCCTATGATGATGTTCTCCCCACATCACAGTCCTGGAAATCTGGGCTGTTTCTTTCATATCATGAGATCAAGTCCGTGAAGTGGAAATTTCTGTTCTTCCTAAAGAGCTGTTTCAATGCTAGAGATGCTGCTAGTTTTTGCTCCTGCTGCACAGTCACAGTTTGCCAGTGTAAAGAAAAACAATCAAGCTTTAGTGAAGAGGAGATGCATCTTGGATTACAACTGTTAGGTTGGCCTTGCACTAAAACCTACAATTTTTTCCATCATAGTATTCTGTCCTGTCAATGTCCACAGTGATAACTGCGTATTTAATTTCATTTATGACAAAACTTTATAGAAGCAACACATGGTCTAAATCCTTGGCTTGTTTGTTTTAGGCATTAGGGTTAAGATCTCCAATGTGCAAGGAGATGTTCAGTGGGATATTCTTAATTGTCTAGGTCTAATTCCCACTGAAACTTGAGCATCTTAAAAATCTGGCCTGTGGCTTTACCACAAAGCTAAACACGACCAACAACGTTCTTACTTTAAAGTTTCAATGCAATGTATGTATATTATCACAAGAAATTACTTTAAAATTATATTCAAGCATTTTCAGTCTCCACTTATAAACTGGCACCATTTCTTATCCTTGAAATTTTGAAATTAGTTGTGCTGTAATATCTCATAAATGAAATACTTGTCAGTCAGAGAGATCCCTTCCTTTCCACCTATTCACTTCTATTAAAAAATAAATTGTCAAGTATTGCACCATATAGTAAGACATAGTTTAGAACAGGACCTTCTCTAAGACTTGTAAACAGTATTATGGAGGATTTTCTATCCTAAAATTCCTGTAATCATAATTTTTCTGAATACCTGAAAAAACCCCGGTGGTACAGGACCTACTGGCATGCCATCTCCTGGGGGAATGTTTCCTAGCACTGGACTGGGAGCTGCTGCAGCACTCTGAAAAGAACAAAGGGAGAATAAACCTTTGTCATTGCATGGTAGGCATTAAACCCCCTCCCCCCAAAAAAACCCCAAATCAAAAAAGCCCCCAAAACCTGACCAAAATGCAGAAAGTAATTCTCTGGATATGTCATGACGTCATTCTTTCATCTGAAGGTAAATTAAAATTGTATAGTATTTGGTCTTCATTTATACAAGTATTATGATTTATTAAAATAACAAAGGTATGTTGAGGGGAAGGGTGCTAGAGATCGCATGGATATACAAATATGTGTCAATTAAATAAATCTCTACTAGGTTTTTAAAAATATTGCATCTGAGTGTGTTTACATATATACAAATGTGAACGTAACTTGCACACTTTTTCTTGTAATATGTGTATAACCATCCTCACACATGCACAAGGATATACATATAGCGTAAAGAAATTAATGCATTTTATCAGCAATTTCCAAGCACTTTAAAGGTAATCTTAACAGACTGTAATATTCTTTCAGAACTACATCACGTTTCAAAACAGTGTTCTGTTACAAACAGTACAAGAAGGAATGCTTACCATTTTGCTGGTAATGCTTATGATTTTCCCAACCCCACAAATAACCACCATGACAAATTAAAAGAATTCAGGTTATGTTTTTGAGAAGGTAAAGAAAAAAAGGGTTTTTAAGACGTGAGTCAAAGGATTAAATTAGTTACCTTTGCAAATCCTTCAGTTTGAATAAGCAAGTAAAGAATATTGCTTCTGGCAATTTACAAGTAGGAGATTGCCACAAAAAGGGAAGCCACACTGTTATTGTTGTCATGTATTGGAACCTGAATTACTTTTAATTTCTAGCAGTCTTCCTTCCTGCAATATGTTTCTGTAGGGCACAAGGCTGAATCACCCATAAAGGCTTACAATCTTCTGTGAAAGTACTCGTGCACACACAATGCATCGAGAGCCACTTGCAGCTTACTAATGACCTGCCAACATCTGCCCTACAGAATATGAATGGCTTGCGTTTATTAACTTATCATCTATTGTAAGCGCACACTTGATATCCAAAAGATGCAGATGTGGAAATTGTATTTCCAGGTGTCTGGCACACTATCTAGGAAATTGAAGAATAATGCTGGAAAGTTTTGAAAACTGGCACAAAGAAGGGCTGACCTTTTTAAACCAAGCAGAAAGGAAATAGTTAATTAACACAAGACTCTTGAATGGCTTAAACTATGCTTTGGAATCAAACTTCTGAACAACTAGCAGTAGCATATTTAGCATCTAAGCTGTATGTTCCTTCCAAACAAAAGTCTAGAACATATCATTAAAATACAAAGACTGCAAAACATGCTGGCTTCAGAACTGAGTACAAGACTTCACTAGAAAACTCTGTAAAAACCATTCTTATTTATGCAAGGATCTGGTCTGCTGGATCAGTGTTAAAATACTATATAATTGCAATTGACAGAGAAAGCCAGGCAGGTGAGTTGGATGCAGCCAACATTTTTGAATCATAATACCCTCTCATGAGAGGCTACCACAAACGAATCCAACCACCAGCCTATAAAGCTGTAGCAAATAAGGACGGTTGTCCGCTAGCCACTGCTATTCTTTGGGCACTGCCTGAAGTTCATGAGACTGGAGTATGATGCTGCGTAGGTGCAGGCAAAATCGTGCAAGTCCCTGGAAGGTGTCAGGTACTTCTCTCAGGTCTGTGGAAGTCTCTTGGCCTCCCAGACAGAGGGGGAAATAAGCAAGTGGTATGAATGCACAGAAGTAATTCCTGAAGAACAGAATAATTTTGTTACCCTTCCTTTCTTTTGCATGGCTTCAGTGAATGTCTACTAATTACTTTCAGATCATCTACATTTCCAAAGGGAAACAGAAGATAAAAAGTTTTCAGCTTTTTTTTTTTTTTTTTAAGCACAAAAATGACCTGTTTAAACTGAGTATTGGGTAACAATGTCAACTGAAATCATGAATAGGTGTAGACACAGTTTGAGTGAAGTGTGTTGGATCTTACCTCCATATGTACAGGTTTTCTAGATGAAGAATCAGTAGCATCACTGATGAAGAAAATCAATTATGTTAAAAGCCTGAGCATCTTAAATGTCTGAAACAGCCTGCACTCCAGCCTTTGACTAAGGAGTAGCCCATTAAAAGGGCACTAATAATGATGAATCTTATTACAGTATCATCCATCCTTGCATATTAATTCCTGATTGCCCCTATGCTACTTTAGCTGTGTCCACCTTTACCAGCCATGTAATATGCACTGTCAAATGTCCAGTGGAGCCAACGCCACAGAATAAAGCATTTGAACAGACTGTAATAAATCACCTGGCAAATGTATCTCAACAGCATGAAGTCAGATAGGCAAAACACTCTCAAAATTGCAAGATCTCAGAAAAAGAGCTAAGCAGCACCTCCTTGACACACCACCAGTTTTCAGAAGCCTCCCATCCCAGGTTCCTCACTCCTGTTCACATTATTTAAACTCAACTACGCCAGGCATTAATGCATGACAGAGTGCCTTAATGCACTCAATGGGTCATAGATGTCTTCCACAACTGCAGCTTCCCACAGAGCCCCCAGGTGATGAAAGGATGTAAGAGAAGGCGGCAATGCCTTCTCAGGATGCAGTGCTCCTACAGGGATATAGGGATCTGCCTCTGCTGAATTCATGCCATTTCCTGCACTTTAAAGAAGGAAAATGGCAAAACAGACTTAAAAGTTTAAGAAAAGAATTAAAATTGTATGTTAAGATTTATGCTAGCCATTAAACCTCCTTGCAAGGCATTATAAGAAATATGTCTAAAGATAACATTTTCATAATTGCCTCAATAGCGGTTTCTTAAAAATTTAAGGTTTTTTTCTTATTTTTGAATCTGACTTAGCAGTGATACAAGAGGAAGAGAGCTTTGCTCCTCAGTGAACCTCAGAGTACACAACTTAGAGAGAGAGAACCTCAGTGAACCTCAGAGAGTGCACAACTCTCCTGGAGTGGTAAAATGGGCACAGGGTGATTCTGTCTCCTCAGGTACAGACATAGCCATGAATGACCGTAAGTCTACCTCACACGTGCAATTAAATGCATTGCTTTCAGAGGTGCTGCCAGTTCCTGTGAAAGGCACATCGCTCCGAAGTAACCACTTTTTAGGAGGAGCGGGTTTTGTACAACAATGTTGATGAAGAAGATAATGTAGAAAGGAGCCAGATGAAGCCAACACACGAGGCTGGAGAGCTTCTACAGCCTTCTCTGAAAGCCTTCTGCTCAAGAACTGAAGTTCCATTCTGCCCAGAGGGTGGACAAAACATCTGAGCAGTGCTATCAGATGGGTATCAGAGAAATAATTTGTAATAATGAAGGAAGAAGAAAAGCAAGGTCTTGTGGAGGTGATTACATAACAAGTGATCCAGACTGATTTAGTCAATCTTGGTTCTTGTGGTTTCCGGAGAAAAAGGTCTCAACCAGAAGGGAACTAGCTCTTTGTTTCAGGCTAGTTACTCAAAATTAAATTCATTTATTAATGCTGGCCATTTTTTGATTGTGAACCATGATGTTTTGGGGAAGTATCCAATGTGTTGATTTTAATTGGCCTAATTATTTGAGATTTAATTATATCACTCGTGCAAAACCGTCTCTCCTTTATATTTCTGAGAAGGAGGACAGAATGATGCAAAATTTGAGTGGCTGTAATAGTGGATCAGTTTTACTGACATTTGAAGTACTGCTTAATAATTGTAAGAATATTATAGTTATAGGCATTCTGCAATAGTCCAGTCTGAGGTGTTACAGAAACATCAACTTCTATCTTTCATTATTTAATGTACTAGGCTTTTTTTCTGTTTTCATGTTTGTTTGTTTGGGATTACCTTCGCTGATGGGCACTGAAGTCCCAAAACCAGAAATAAAGCATTTTCAGTGTTTTAGGTATATTACATTTTCTAGCTTGCACTATCCAATGGTTTTAAGAACTTATACCAATAAGTAGATCAATAAGCAAACCTGCAAATGCTGCATTAAAAATATTCTTATTTATTCTATCCTGATTAATTATTCAGTTCTTTTTTTACAGTCCCACAGCAAACCATGCCTTCTTTTTGCATGCATTACAAGTTGTTCACCATTTATACTTCCATTAGTTTGATACTCCCTGCAACTTGCTTTCCCTGCTTTTCATAATAGGATGAAATAGGAAAGTTTAAATGGTCCAATACTTTTGTATAGTATCTTACCCCCTTAAAAATGGAAAACTGTATTTGCTTTTGTAGCTAGAATACTGAATTTATCATATATCTTTACAAATATTAATTGAAAAGGTATACTTGAAAGAAACTTATTGTGATCATTGTTTACCAGCACTACCCTTGACAATGTAAAAATAGATTACTATATTAAAAAGATCAAAACTAGCTATGGGTTAGACTGGTTTTTACAATACAGAAATCACAAAGTAAATAAAAAATTTAAAAGTTTAGTTATTGCATTAGTATGGTATCTGAAATATAAAAATCTGCAACACAGGCTATCACAAGAAGTGGTTTATGATGGAAGCTCACAGAATAATTCAATTTACAATCAATTAATTTTACAAATAAAGGACTTTGACTTTATGTATAAAAATCCTTATCCAGCTCATTCACAAATCTGGGCTTTTAATTTCAGGTATTTTGCTTAGATTAGGGAATCCTTATTTTTATCCGAAGTGAGAAATTTATCACGTTACTAAATTTTTCCACCAAAAGGAGACTTCTAATGTTTTAGAAGTCTATTTGATGATGAATGATGAAATCTACCTGGTGATGGATGAGAAGTGGACCTCACGTACAAGACACACCTATGGCCACTCTTGTCCACTCATTCCCTTATCATCCCAGCCTCCTCCATAAACCTCCTCTGCATCAGCCCTAAATCTGCTGAGTTAGCTGGAGAGTCCCAGTTCCTGCTGAATTACTAGAGGTGGTGGGTACCCACATCTTCAGCTGCATCAAGCAACAAGACAATCCCTCCTGCTACTGGCTTATTCGGAGACAAGTGTCCTTGTGTCCTGTCTTCTGTGGTAAAGCATGAGCGCAGTACTGGTGTGTTGTGCTCTGAAGACCTCGCAACTAAAAGTCCCTGCTGGACTCTAGACAAAGACAAGGTAGTGCTTCTAAAGGTCACTGAAACTACTGGGACCAGTGTCCATGATGCAGGCAAGTTTAAACTTCTATGTTAGGATTTGATGATGCTAAAACTGGCATCAAAGAGGAAGAGAGAGTAACAGTTTGTTGAGAACACAGCAATAGTGTCAGGATAAAAAAGGAGCTGGTTTGGAAGAAGGCATGGAGCTAGACCTAAGTAAGGCCCAGGTGCTTGCCAGTGCTGTCAAGTGTGCTAGTTTGAGTCCCTCTCTTCAAAATAAGTTATTTCTACAGGGAGAGTCTGAAACAGTTAAAAAGTCGATTTTCCCTTTTAATGATGTTTCCTCTCACTATTCCTACAGCAGATATGACTGTAGTTTCCCAGTACCTACTGTCACATAGCACACATGAGTGAGGTGTGCCTGAGAACGCTTTGCTGTCAGCCCAACTTGTGACCCTTCCACATACTGCTGGAAGCAACAGCCTTTTGATAGTTACAGGCTGACAGACCCTCTGACAAATGGTTCTTATTCCCTAATATTAGGGTTAAACAGAGTGTTCTCTGGAGGGGCACTGCAATGCCTACCTAGAAGGTTCACACATTTTTGCCACACGGCCTGATACACGGTGAGTGTGATGCACTGTGAATGTGGCAGTACAGGCAAGCCAGGATGAACACATGAAAGTGAATTAACAGCATCAGTATGATTAAAAATTTTCATCCTCGTAGGATTTTGTAGCACAAATGTGTCTCAGAACATTCTGGAAGAACAAACCTCCAACTTGCCTTCACAAGTCCTACAAGCTGAACAGCATGATCAGAAACATCTTACTGCAGAACTGGCTCTAAGGTATTGCAACTGCAAGTTGTATGCACTAATTTTCTGGGTTCAAGATGAAGAAACTAACTAAAAATACCCAAGAAACTTTGTGTTTACACCAGATCTCAAAAGTCCAAAGACTAAGCAGCACTTGTTAAAAGTACTGTATGGTGTAGGAACTCCTACTTCTCATATCCCATTTGCTCAAACTCTAATTAATTACTTTAATAATCCAACTGAAAGCTTTGCTTTTGATTATTCAAAAATTTTATATCTGATTTTGAGTGATAATCAGAAAAAACTGCTAACGTTCGCTAAACTATTGTAAGCAGTGCCAGACATACCTTAGTTTTTTTTCCTCTTTCTGAATCCTGCTTCAGGGAGAAGTTAGGTCATGAGAATTTTGGCAAGATCTTCAAAAATAATAACACTTAAATCATTTTCTCTGAAATACAGGTTTTTCATCAAGAGTGTTATTTTCATAAGAAATCTAATACAGAGCAATTCCGAGAACTAGCTGTATTATATATGCTGTATTACATTTCATCTAAACCTTAACGTGACTAAGATGTATTCACTCCTCAAGTTCAAGTATAGAAATATGAATAGGAAATATAGATACAACTGGCACTTAATGTGGTGTTAAGGATCATTTTGATCCTGTAATAAATAAACCCATTATTATTTTACTTTAAAATCACTGAGCTTTCTAAGTTGAATGAATTTAAATGTCTTTTTTTAAATTGTAGCATAAGTATTAATATAATCTTTTCATATATGCAACCAAAATACACAGAAACCAAACAAAAATATTCCGTCATGGAAGATATTAATACAATCAGCTGATTCAAAACAAGAGCAGAAATGTTCAGCATCTCAGCTTACTTTTGTATATGATATTAATGTATAGGTAATTTAAATAAACTGAACAGCAAATGTGTCAAGATGGATGTGAAGGACAACACAGGGAAACTACAACTGCCGTTGGTACCAAGTCTGAAACACTGATGACAACAGCATACTGTTGGCAGGAAAAGCAAGAAAATGTTTAATTTTTGGTATATATCTTCTTGAAACCCATGCTGAAAACTCACACTGATGCTAAGCATAAATAAGACTCTGCTAGTCAGTTGATACAGCTCTGAGATGAATGTACGAGTAAGTTCATATGAAAGTCAAACATCTCTCCAAATCAGTATTGCTTAATTCATCACATCCAGCGATGCCAATTAAGAGACTGTAAATAAACAGGAACAGATGACATTGGGGCCATTGTGTTTAGCGGTGACCAGTCCCTGATGCACCAAAAGCACAATACTAAGAGAAAAATAATGTAAAAGCCAACTGTCTATTTTTGTCACTTTCTCATACCCTCCTTTTTCCAGAAATTTTGTTAAGTTAAGCGCAGGATTCTGGTTGCTTTCCCATAAAGGCATGGATATGTATAATGCACCAAAAAGATAACTGCTTATTACCAACTTACTAGCTACCATCTTGGAATTCTTCTAATTCACAGTATTTCATGCTTTCTCAAGCTTACTACAAACAAACAAGAAACTAACAACAGAGAGAAACACGCAAGATCATGTATTAAGTTTTATCACATTTTACCGAGTATTTTTGACGCAACTATATTGTCCTCTTTAGCAGAACACCTATAGAATTGTTTCTTTCTTTCCTGAGGACGAAGAAGAAATATTTAGTACTACTTTTTCAAGTTCATGAATTTGGGAGATGATGGGAATTAGGGAATTTAAATTCAGGTGGTTTTTTTTTTCCTCTGAAAAGACAAATGATGGACAAATTTATTTCCAGTCACATTCACCACATGCTTCATTTCTGGTCATTTGCTAGCTTCATAGACATACTGTAGTCAGTACTGCAACAACATCAGCAAATTTACATTTCTAAACACTTCAGCTTGCAATTTAACAATTTTTTTCTAAGCCATTAGCTAGTCACAAAATCATGCTTCATTATTTTTTAACTACCACAAATCAGAGAAAGAAATGTTAAGAGGAACTACAATGGTTAACCTTCTCATTTTTTTCAAGACAGAACAAAAAAAACTACTCACCACTCTGAACAACAAAAAAAAGAAATAAGAAAATTTAAATAAGCTGTTATTCTTTTTACAGAGCCTTTGAACACTCAGCTGTACACAAAAGACCCATAACCCCTAGACTGAGCAGCTATGGTTTACTTAAAATGAATTGAAGATCTTGCCCCAAAGGGTAGATTCATCACAGTGATAGAAGCAAGCCATTTGAAAGATCTGGACCACAAGACCTAATTAATTCTTGGTGTAGTTCCACTGATATATTTTTGTTTAAAATGTTTCATTTCTGCTCTGTAATAGGAAGGCATTCATGTGACAGCAGTTGTCTGAGAAGTGTAACTGTAAAAGGTTATAATGCTATTTCTTGTAACTTATCAGTTTTCCTCAAATTGGAGCTCCTCAGAGTTTGATCTGGACTCTGGCATTGTATTTCTTTTCACTCCATCTAACACATTATTATGAGTGATGAAAAATATATAATGTCATATGATAATAATTCTATGAATAGCCAAGTTATGTATCTGTTACCAGAAGAAAAAAATTACATTTAATCTCATTTTCAGGGGAAAAAATGTTGTTTTGCTCAGTTTACATCAGTACACCTGTTCACCTAGTGAGAAGCAGACCTGTTGACAAGGATGGCACACTCTGGGGCTCCATCCATTCTTCTTTCCCCAAGAAATAATCCTACCCCCAAAACAAACCCACCGTAAGCAAAGCTTCCCTGTATCTTTAGGAAGATTAGTTTGTGTTACTGTATCCCAGTGCCCAATCTGGGGATTTCATCTATTAGCTGAAATAGTGAAATTCTATTACAGAACTGAAAACCAGGTATCAGGTTGGAAGTATACTGTTAAGAGTAACAGAAATTATTTTTAAGTAAACCTTTTCTATCAATGAATAAAAGGGTTTAAAATTCTTGTCAAAAGACAGCATTTCAGTCCTGTCTCTTGGCTGCTTCTTGGATGACTTAGAACACAATTTTCAGACAAATGTTTCTCTAAAGTATGGTTATAAAGAAAAGCTATTTTAAAATGAATATTGGCCACTGGAAATTACTAAAATCACTATTGCACTTAGGTATCAACAGAATGTTCACTTTAAAAAAAAAGTGCAAAATTATTTAAGTATGCAAATAAGGAATCAAATTTCTGTCCATTCTTTTTCATAATGGAACAGAACTGTACTTAAAAGCTGAGTATCTGGCTTGTCCTGTTTCTTTATGAAGATGCAAAATAATTGTTTTCAGATAATTTTCTAGTAATCTTTCATTTCAGCTTAATTCCAAGCCCTGTGCTATTTAGTAATGTGTACCTACGTACAGAATCGAAACACCAAGGGTTAGGCAGCTGAGTTACGTTATGCTTTTGATAAAATGCAACAGTACTGTCGGATTCATCAGTAATAACCACGCTGCTGACAAGTTAAAGGCACTTGAGGACACAAAACATTGCTGTTGCAGCTTGGAGCCGAGTTGCAGTGATATTTCAATGAAATGACTTCTTTCCAGAAGTGACACTTACACCCCTCCTCCAGATTCCCTGGAGACCAAGACTGCTTCGGTCTGCTAGCTTAACAACCACAAAATACTCAATGCGCTATTTTTTTCCAAGCTGCACCTCCAGATCACATCTTTGTTGAATAACTGACATCACAGACCATAGGTTTAACCCACTGCCTTCCTCATCAGGAGGAATCTGAATGAAGGTTTGCAAAGATGCTTCTCCTAAAAAGGAGAAAAACGATTCAAATTGTTTAACTTACGTGATCATGACATATTATGAGTATCCGAATGAATTTCTACATCAGTCATCAGATCAAAGCATTGCTTTTACGTTTAAAATCGCTGAAATACAGAACTGCATCTATTGTCTTTTCTCAGAATTTTCTCAACAGCTGATGAGGTCATAATAATAGGACTGCAAAAAAGAGGAATATTGCTATAAGATTTTTAATATATACAGTCAAATATGGCTAGCTCCTGAAATAATTATTCCAAATAATTTTAAATGGTGACTGATGATATGACATCCTCTCCAATCAGGTCAAAAATAGGTACCTAAAGCTAATTTTTAGAAATACAGTGCTTAGTCCACCTATGAGTTTCAGTAACCGACAATCACTGTGCTTAAGTCAAGACACACTGCACAAAGTGGGCTGACCACTGCTAGCCTCCCTGCTCCAAACATGCTCCATTTTGTTCTGTTGATGTTCTACAAAAAATTCAGTTGGTACAATTGTACTAGTTGGTTTAGTATGACAAGACTATCTTATAATCTAACTTTCTTTAGTAATTAGGATGGTTGGCACAAAATCTTTTAATCTTTTAATTAACCTAACTGTTAAACCCATTTTGTTTTCCAAAGATTTAAAGATTGCCATCATGTTGTATTCCAGTTCTCATGCCACTGCACTCCACACAACAGTCAAGTTCTCTCCTATTTTAAGAATACAGTGGTTAGCAATGATAAGATTAAAGTTTATCTGCATCTCTCTATCTTTTCTAAGTTATGAAACACAATTAACAAAATACACTGTGATTTGAAAGACCAAATTTTGATTATGAAATAAAAAATAGACAAGTTTGGGGTTAGGGTTAGTCACATGGGAGTGACTCAGCAATCTTGGCAATATATGCATATCTTGAGGAAAAAAAAAGAAAAAAACAAAGAAAAAAACCCCAACACAACAGAAGAAAACTCAGTAATTCCCTCTCCATCCAAAATGGATTTTTGTCTCCATTTGTAGCTGACTGCAAAAGAAAGCATTCACACAACTCCCTGAATTTTATTTCAGAAGGAGCTGAACTGCAGAATTTACCTCATGATGAAACTGCTTGTCTGCTCAAGAAATAGTATATTTTGGGTGTTCCTGTCCAGATCTTCGTGTCATGAAATTCCTCTTTAACAACCATTACTAAAATACTAACTAGAGATGTATCTCTGTCTTTTTCAAGGCTGTGCTGTAAATGTTATTGCTCTGTCCTAAAACATGAAAATATGTGACTTAACAATACTGTAATATTGACAGCACATTTTCATAGACAAAACATACATTTAGATTTTTTGAACATTACCTCCTTGTTGACTGAGTTAGTGGCAGGTAACACAATACATACTTTAGGCTGAATTTCAGGGCTTTAAAATCAGTGGTATTTCCTGTGTATACTGGTGCTGAAAAATAAGTGCTTAATTCCATAACCAGTATATGTTCATTTTAAGACACTGAGAGACTGCAGCTAAAAAACTGCCACACATTGTTGTTGTCGTTGTTGTTATTATTATTATTATTATTATTATTCCCTTAAAGAGGTTTCTCTGTTTTCCTTAAGAGTGAAGCTGTTCCCTAAATGTCCTGAAGTTAATTCCATAAGCAGAAAAAATCATCACAAGGCTAACACTTTCAGGAAACTAACAAGCATTTGAAAATTAAAGATATATGCTGGAATATCTCAATTTCCATATAACACTGAATAAAGCCTTTAGGAATACTTCCCTACCATCCTAACTAGACCAGTGAGGCTCATCTCCTCAGGCACCCTCTACAGCCACCACAAAGAGAAAGCCGCTCCAAGACGTCCTCTGGAGGAGCGTGTCTTTTCCCATCATCTACCAAGGATGCGTAGGGAGACCAGCCTTACCAAAACTGAGATTCACTTTTGTGAAAACTCCCTATATGTTCAAGAATTTTTAGCTTAACTGAAGTGTTGCATGCAACGTACAGTGCACAGCATTTATAACAAAATACAGTCCAACAGACAGGACTTTTCAAACATGCCTGTAACTTGGGTTTTCAGCAACAGCTAGAATGTTTACCTCTTAATATTCACATCTGAGAAAAACATTGCCAATTTGAAGAAAGCTAGCCTGTACAGTATCTAATTTTTCTCATGTTGTCTGAGTATCTATCTTTGGATAAATGCAACTTGTTGAGCACAGAGTTAACACCTCTAAGTGCTAAAACAGAATTACGCACTGTGCTTATGAAGACCTAACATTTTCATGCCGGTGACTATTTGCTATGAAGTAGTTATCTTGGGTAGCCGACTAATAACAGGAGCCCAACCTGCTACTCCATGGGGTACAAGAATTCAAGGAAGAGGCAGTCATCCGCACTCAAGGGACAGCAGAGGACTCAGTCCTCCAAGGACCTGCCTGTGTAAAGCTTTTTAGATGTTCTTCTAAATGCTTCAGTATCTGAAATACACTGCCTGTGTCTCAAACACTTTCTGTCTGGAATGGTAGTCTGATGCACATGTCTGAGACTTTTTAAAATTTAGGATATGGGTAAAAAACAAACAAACAAACAAAAAAACCTCAAACCAAAAGGACTAATAAATGGCACTTGAAACCCAGCAGTTCTGCCACCCCACCAAAGAAGCCAGGCAGAACAGCAGTGTCCCTAAAGTTAAACACAAATGGATTACTGAAGATAAAAAAACCTAAACTCTCCCCTTCCTTTGGGAATTACATACAGTGCATCATGCAAGACAACAAAATCTGTGAGTGCCCAGCATGCACCCATGGCTTGCTAAGGACTTGAGCTGAGAACAAACAGCCTTGCCAGGAAAAGCCCCAGCTTCAGCCACAATTAAACTTGCTGGGTCCCCAAGTCACACTGCAAAGCAGATAAAACCCAGGTGGTTGTCTCAGGTTACTTCTCCTCAGGGAACCAATTATTTTATACCCCATGGTGTGAAAATCCATGGTGGTGATAATGAGAACCTGAATCTTTTAGGGTTAACTAGCTAGTACAGCTCTTAAACAGACCTTTAAAATCTTAAGATTTTGCCTATTCTAATATTATTTATGTTTTTAAGTAGTGCCCGCACAGACACTGGCATGGCCCTTCCTCCATGCTGCCAGCAAGCCCTGAACGTGGGGAGCCCAGTCAAGGCACCTCCCTTCCTGGAGGGATGCTGATTCACACACACCTTCCACTTGAAAAATGCCAGTATTGGTAGTGTGTTTTCAAATACATATGTTAATACAGGGAATAAGAGACAAAATCCATCTGATTTAAGACTGATTGCAAAAACTTCTACTTCACCATGTAATTCTCTGCTGCACCCATGAAGGAAAAAAAAAAAAAAAAATCAGCCTAAATCAGGAACATGGTATGAAAAAATTCCCTTCACAAACTGACAGAATTATGTCAGCAGCTGGAAACAGTCAGGCACCTGTCATCAACAATGGTACTGTCCAACCGTGCCTGTAATAAACATTTACACATGCACAGATTGAACATAGATAGACTTTAAATATGAGTTATAGGTATAGATATTTTCACTGAAGAGGCACATACTACAGGGAAGGAATCCTTATAAAGTAAAGCATGTATAAAAAAAAAATATTTATATAAATAAATTATGTCACATAATATCAATCCAAAAGAAAAGCAAGCACCTTTTCCCAAGCTCCCTGACAAAGCGCATGGGTGCAAACCTAACTGTCATAGTCACCTTCACTTCAGCACAGTTTCCAAGCTGACCTAAAAGACCAGAGATAAATGTTAGTGCTTACTGGTTGCCATAATCCATACTTCACTATACATAAAATGCTGGCTTCTTCCTCTCAGGTAACACTGAGAGGCTGGCAGGAAGGTAAGCAGAGATAGATCCAGTTTAGCACTGCTCACTGAAGAAAATTATCTGAAGTGGAGGACAGCACCTGGACACCTTAACACCTCCTAGTCCAAAATGCTATTAGAAGTTACTTTAAACTCAGGTGAAACCACAGCAGTCTAAGAACTATGTAATATACAGGCTGGTAACAAGAGAAAACAAGAACTAAAAAAAATTAAAGCTTACTCCCCCACCTAAACTATCAGAAAAAATTAACAAATTAATAAAATTGAAGCCTTCTCAGACAGGTTGGGTAACTACAGAGAGCTGTCTGGTTGCAAGTGCTATGCTACCATGGGATAATATAAGCTACAAATTGCTGAAGAAAACTATTACTCTGGCAGTGCCCTCTACTACCAGGTAAAGAGCCTGTATTATGTTGGGAAAGTTGGTAGTGACGATACAAACTTTTGATGGGAAATTATACAGCTCTCGCTATCTGCTGATAAGATTCACACCACTAAGTAGTAGTAGGAAGCTGACATTCTTCTTCCTTCAATCCTAAATGGGGGAAGTTTTGACAAGGCCTACTTGTACAAGACAGCTGCTGAGCTACCGCAACTCTGTTCACATCTGCGCGGTGTTTAGTTAACAGAACGAGGGAAATGCAGCATTTATTGGTATTTCCTCTGAGCAACAGCCAAGGCACAGAACCTTAAAGCTCATCTATCCCATCGTCTCTTCTTCTTCAATTCCACTTCTAAGTCTTCTAATCCCTAGAAACAACTCTAGGCTTTTCACTTTCCGGGGACTTCACTCCATCTCACAAAAATAACCAAGTTTCTGCTGGCAGAGGGTTCCACGGGAGGGGTATCCATGTTTAGTACTAAAGCTGACAAAACTGAGGTAGTGTCAGGTAACAGTTGATAATTAAGAAGTACTTCATTCAACTGCTTAATCTACCCCAGTAGCCTCAACACACCAAGTCCCGATGAAAGGAAAAGGATGCAGATTTCTGGGATGGTTATGTTGGTTCTTTTGCAAATTACTTCATCAAGGCTTAAACCTCCTTACCTGTATGCTTGATGTCCTTCTCATTCCCAAGTTCATGTGAAATGAACAGCTACCACATTTGATTTTCCTTGTGAGCACCACTACCCCCAATGACGCAGTGCAACACTGTGGCTTTGCTTCATGAAAGTGACTTTCCATGGTCTGTTTTCTAGAAAAGAGTCTGTTTTCTCATTCCTTGTGATTATTACTTACATTTCTATTTTGATAATAAAAATAATATATAACAGAGGCTGCTCTCCTTACTAAGCACTCAATTTGCTACCTCTTTAAAATGGGTAATGACCACCACCTTCTCAAAACTGCCTATATTGTACAGCAAATGCTTAACACAGTTTGTAAGCAACAAATACTGCTCTGTTACAAGTGTTTCTCTCACTCCTGCTGTCCTATTAGCCCCTTCATATCAGCACTGAGGTATGAATAATGCACACCAAATACAGTCAGAACAGATGAGCTGGACGAAGAAAATAATAGGGTTTTTTTGATAACTTGGTAAGAAGAAAGTTCAAGAGACACTAGATAATAAAGTTTCAAGTACCAGGAATATATAATTCCTACTCGGGTATGTTTCATTTGCAACCTAATTAAAATGTTACCATTCCAGCCTTGATATCCAAGAGAAAGGTGCAGAGTTTTTTAACAGAAGGATAACCAAAAGTTTATTTTTTCCCTTAGTGGTCCCATCTTGGTGTTATTCCTGTACAGACTTGTGTTTGTGGCATATTGTATACTGATGTATACATAGCAAGATTCACATTTAGCGCAACTATTTCAGGTCAGTGAATGTCTAGCTATAGCTAGACTGAATGAAACAACTTGTAATTTCCAGAGTGAAAAGCAGTCAAAAACACAGTAGTAACTATGTGAAAAGGTGACAAAAATATGGGCTTAAATATATACAATATATAGTATAGAAGCTTGGACAAAATGTTTAACTTCTCAGGCTGAGGTAACTTTATCACAATTTTTATCAGCCACAGTAATGAACTTATACAGCCTTCCAATTATTTTTTAAAGTCCTCCTTCATGCACAGAACAGCGTGCGTGACAATGATATATGCACACTTGATAAGGCACCATAAAAAACAAGCTTCCATTTTATTACTTGACTCGGTGTAACCATTGTTAAATCCTTCTCATCCTCAACAACCCTCAACCCTATCAGTGCCTATTCCTGTGATATTTGTCAGGCACTCTAGCTCTGAGTGTATGTTTTTTTTCTGAGAAAAGAGAGGTTTTAAAATAAAAAACCAAGTGGTTTTGCCACAAGTACCAACACAAAATTACAAGAAGCAAGGGTAGATCTCTCTGCATTTTCAAATCTAAGTTGTGCCATAGCTGGCACATGAAGAAAAAGACGTGTCTGCCTGCAGGAAGCCTTTGTAAGTATTCAAAACCCCAAATTTGGGGTGCTCTGCATCTGTCATAGATGCTACTCAGATCCACGTGCGAGGAATGAACAGTGATGCCCCCTGCACCCACCAGCAGCTGCAGAAAACACACCTGGAGTCTGCAAGGAGGTTTATTTTGGGTGGCCTCTGGAGGTCAAAGGAGGAGAGTAGAAGATGGCAAGGCAGTCTAGGACTCACAGTGGGGAAAGTAAAGGTAAACAGTCTTTTTAGGGCAGTTCTGAGTCACCTCCATCCTTGCAATGGAAGAAAAACAAAATTGCAATGCAGGGCAGAAAGTTCAAAATACGCCTGCGAAGGGTATTTTAAAACTGCCTGTTGGTCTCAAAACTGTCCTGTAACCAACACTTCCCTTCAGAGATGAAAATGTTTTGCACAGGCAACCCTCCCCCCCAGCACTTTTTAGGCTGTTGCTTTTGGCTGAGGCTACTGTTACAACAGGAAATAAAAATTATATTACTCAGGAAGGAAGCTAATGAGTTTCCCCTCCCCCAAATGTCATTAGACACTTCCTGAATAAAGGAGAAGCACATTAATATAAAGAATGGTGGTACGTAAGTAACCAGAAGCTGAGCCTGCTGTATGATTAAAGCTACGCACAGTTTCTGGATGGAGAAGGAATACCATGTAGCTGCTGTAAAGCACCACCACCATTACGCTGCTTTATAATGTCTGTGCCAAAGTGTTTTGTCCACTCTGTTTTTAAATGACTCAAAAGCAGTGATGCTTTCATCACTTCCTCTGGGAGAATATGCCAGGCGATAAAACAACTCCTTGTAAGGAGCGTTTTCCACGCACTTACTTAGAAGGTACTCTATTCATTTTATTGTTTTTAATTTAGGGCCACTTAATAAAACCCCAAATCTGGGCTTTTATTGTTTGGTTTGGTTTGTAGATTTTGGAAGTTCTTTAGACTGAGGGATTTCCCAGTTAGGGAAATATCCAAAGCCTGAAAAATACACAAAATACAAACCACCAAATTTTTGAGGCTCAGTGACTGACCTTGCTGTGTTACTAGCATTCAGCATTACTGAGCTTTTTCAGTAACCTTTTCAGTGAATAGAATATAAGCATTTTTGCATCACTCTATGATAAAGAAACTGTATAAAGACTTAAGTCAAAATCATCAAATTTTCCATGTAGTTAATCTGTATAATGTATTTTGCACTGTAGTTACTTTAATTCATTCTTGGCATGGTGATTTTATTTTATAATCTATTTACTGTAAATAATTTAGGGGGTGATTCTGAAAAAATGTAAGCAAGTACCATCTGAAGTGAGTACAATATGAAAGACTGAAGTTTTGCACCTGTTTAAAATCTTCACAGAAGCAAACCTTCCCTGTAGAGAAGTACCCTTTCATTAATGGTTTGATCACAAACACATAAAATATTTCAGTTTATAGCTATTCATCATGAGATGGGCTTTTCTGACAACCTCAGCGTGACTATCAGTGAAAGCTACAGTGTATTTCCAGGATAAATGCCCATGTGCTGTATGGCATTTCCTATCATCTACAATGACCTCTTGGTCCTTTCTTCTCCTCCTTCCTCTCCAACGTTTTCAAGACAGTACCTGCAAACTCCACTTTTTCTGCTTTGGCATATTCTCTTCTCACTTTAATTTTCTCTTCAACTTGTTTCCTTGCCTCCTTTCCATTCCTCTCAACTCCTCAATCCACTACTCCTTTCGCCTTTTCTCATTTAGTTTAGTTGCAGAGACTCAATATGATGCTAAAAAAATTAAACCAGATTTTCAAGTTTAACTCTTTCTGGCAAAAACGGATAGGGAATGAAAGTGCCCCTACTGGAATACTGTCTGGGCCACATGCCCAGCAGCACATAGTCCTCATCAGAGAAAAAGATAAAGTTAATGAGGAGAGAGCAACTGCTTGCCATAGCTTCTCCCAGTATTTGCATTCTGCAACTTCTGTATTTAAACACTGTCTCAGAATTATTCTACATGCCATTTAGTTAGTTTTAATTTCAAACAACACCTGAAATGTAGAAAACAAAATAATTAAGAGCTTAACTTACATAATTTTAATTTTACCCATCCTTTTCCTAGTGTTACAATACATGCATTATTTTATTGTACTTATAATATAAAATAGGGCCATTTCATAATCACACTAAGACATTTTAGAGTGTGTCTCACGCTGAGATCTTAACATTTCAGTAGCTGAGACACTTGGCTTTTTTGTCTTCCAAGGAAATTAAGACAGCAATCCACCAACATGACACCGTGCCTGTTGAGTCTCAAGATTTAATTACAGGATCTTATTTTTTGAAGAGGAGTCCCTATGCCATGTTTAAAAGAACAAAAATGTGTCATTTAATCCATATTGATTAAATTCCTTTGCTACACATTGCAGATAAACATTGTGTTAGTGATGCTAACATACAATACTTAGAAGGCAAAAAAAAAGAAAATCTTCCTTCCCAATTTGTTCACCCATTCAAGAAGTACAGCTATTATTTACAGTCGAAACTAGCAGCCTTTGGCTACAAGAACTGAACAACAAAACTAGTTTAAATTATTGAAGAGAATCTCTCCGTGAAGTAGGACAAGCTGGACTGAGGCCAACGCTACTAGTCAGTTTTAACCAGGTTTTGTTCACAGTGACCCTACCTAAGACCAGAATGCCTTCAGACACTGCAGTGTGGACAGAAACAATCAAAAAATCCCAGCAAAACAAAAAGTACATACATGCATAAAACCTTTCATGTCTCTCGCTCTACAGAAAGTAAATGTTAGTGAACAGTTGAATTTCAGCACTTCTTAATTCCTCAAAAAAAGCAGAGTAACTCTGCAAGGAATTAACACTAGATTAACCAAAAATTGTATTTTTTTCCCATAACTGATTGCTTTATGTTTTCAGCACTCAAAACATGTACTCTAACTTTGAGTAGGAATGTATCTGGTTGAGAGTGTTTTTTCACACTCCTCACAAAGCTTGTCATTAATCACCAGCCAAACATCTAACAGTTTGCAGCTTCTTACATAACAGAGCCTCTACATCTGTGGTTTCTGATACCAGCATATTTTCCTAATATGAGCATAAACTGTAAATACACATAACGTTTTCCCACAATTTTTCTTATCAGTTGTAGCTAAGCAACACAAAATCTAAACCTCACACAAACCCCTAAATCGTTACCCCACTATTCCACAACCATTTTTTCTTCATTTAAAAGCCAATAAACATTACATTAAAACAGAAACATACTAAACTATTCATTTTTTTCCTGTCTTTTTTTTTTTTTTCTTTTTTTCTGGTTAACATGTTGCAAAGCCAGCAAAACGGACGAAAGATCATCCCAAGACTAGAAAGGTGTTTAAGCAGCACAGGCATTTTAAAACTACTGCATCCTTCGGGGGACAGCCCTCTAGTTTCCCTGCAGGTGATGCTCTGAGCCTGCTAGCCCCAGGCCAAAACACCATGCACTTAGTTCTCTGCTACAGAGAGCAAACAGAAACTACGGGGCTCAAACATAAACTCTGCATCTCTAGATACAGATAAATTATAAGCATTTTAAGGATGACAATCAAAGATATCTAGAAAACGTCTGACTGGTTTTTTTCATCCCTTAAAAGAATGGACTTCCTAATAATAAAGTAATGAAGCAGTAAATACTCTCGCACCCTTATACTGTAATTTATTTCATGTGCCCTGTTCTGCTTTTTGTTGAGAAAATTGCTCAAGTATGCTAAAAAAATCAGAACTGCTTCAAAATCCATTTGAATTCCGTAAGATTTTTCATTTTTGGCCTATTATACTGACACTATCACTTAATATCCATATGAAGAGCAAGTTTCTTTTCACCTGGAGATCTACAAAGTGCTGGGCAGAGAAATCTGTTTATCTTTAAGGTATTCAACATCTTTGAAATTAAGATGCGAATATTCAAAGAATGCCTCCCACACCAAGCCTAAAGATAGTAATGTTTCATTCCCATTGTATATTTTGAACTCCAGAGCTGGCAGTTTTGGATTTCTGAATTTCTGAGTGCACTGGTTTTACCTCAGAACATAGAAAAGACTGCACAATGATTTCATCAAAGCTCAGAAAATATTTTTAACCCTTATTTAAAATTATGTTCAGTTTGCCTTCATACTTCTTACTCCATCTCGGGGGAGATCCAACTCTTCCATAGCACTTCAGCTCTTTTGTAAGGCATAAACAGGTCATTTATGTAGCACTAAATCAGTTGCAGATTCATATGATACAGCAAAAACCTTCTGAACTGGTTTTCTAGAACTAAGCCATCTAACAGTCCTGAAAAATTGACTCAAAATGAGCTTAGCCATTGCAGATAAGACTTGAAATAATAGAACGCAAACAGAAAATCCTAATAGTTTAAAACTAATATAGGGAATTTTGACAGGCTTGGTTTGAAGCTAAGTCCATCACAATACTATGAGGCAGTGGCACATAACAGTAATGACTATTGTAGCTTTATAGAAACGGCTATTACAACAGTGGCTACCCAAGATTTAAAGAAAACCAACAGCAACAAAACCAGCAAAAAAAGCACTCTCCTTGATATTACCAAAGTGAAAATAAAGCCCTTCTTGACTTGTATTTTCAAAAACAGTAAACCAAGCTTCCCTGAGAATCACCTTGTAATTATATGGTTTCTAACCGCTACAACCTTACACATCCATTATGTATTTAAATAAATAATAGTTTCTTTGGTGTAGTAATAACAATGAAGGGTATCTTAATATAAATCAGAAGTCTGTACTTGTAAAAAAAAAAAATCTAGACCAAGCAGGATATAACTTCTCTGGGGACTGAGGAGGCCTTGTGTGTAAACTGTCAACTCCTTCCTCTTCCCTCTGCAGCAGGAAAGGAAGCATTAAGGGTGGGACATCTCTTACATGTCTTATAAAAAAATCCTAGGGATCACATATAGGGCAGAAAAAACACCTATATCGCAGACAGAAATAAATGCATTTTTTTCATCAGGGAGGAAAAGAAAAGACCCATAATTACCATATTGCTAGCTGACACAGGAGGAGAGAGGTGGAGTAAATGCACAAACCATGTAAATACAAATACGTATGGCTGGACTTTTTGTACTGGCTGGTAACAAAGGGGGGAAAAAAAAACCCTTCAGATAAAGTTCTTTCTAAGAATGGAGCAAGCCAAAACCTTCTCAGCATTTGAGGGAAGAGAATGCACTTACAGCCATCCACAGTGCTTAGATCTGTGCCAGCTAAATCTCACTTAATAGGATTTCAGTAAATTTCATTCAAAATTGTTATATTGGAAAAGGAACTTCTTACTCTAAAATTATTTAATTTATGACTCACAAGTCACTTAGTTACTGAGGTCACAAGTTCTATGAAGACAAAACTGACACCAGAGAACAATCAATCCTCAGTCAAAGTTATTTATTTTCACTGAAGTCAGTGAAAGAGCTTAAGAGGTAATTTTAGAAAGGTCCAAGGAGGGATTCTACATTGTCTCAGAAAAACATTTTCAGTTCAGCAGGTTCATATCTTGGTGTAACTTTTCTTGTACTTTTAACGGATGTTAATCTGTCTGTGACAGAATTTCACAGGCCCCTAAGCAGTAGTTCATGCCTGTGGTGGTTTCGTAGAAAGTTCAGAGAGATTTCCTTTCACAACAGGCTTCCTGGGTTTCAAGAGAGCTTTAAAGATTGTATTTGTTTCAAAGACATTTGCTTGAAGGCTTTGTTCATGGAAAGTATGAAATTACTGTGCCATTTACCTGTACACCATAAAAGGTACCTTCAGTTGGACAGGCTGACACCTGTGGCCATTCCTAGCTTTGAGCACCCGCAACCCTTAAGGGTTCTCTCCGCAGAATCAATGAGGACATGAAGGTCTTTGGGAGCATTAAAAGACACTGCACATCCCAAAGTGGCTTCTCCAGACTTTTGTTCAAGAAACTTGGATGTAGTCGCATTTGAGAGGATTAGGGATAATCTTCAAGGATTATAATGAAAAGACAGAAAGACGAAGCAGGATTTTACCAAAACCTGGCTCTGGTTGATCACCACAACAGATACCCTTTTCTTCTGGGAGAAGCAGTCAGCTAATGTGCAATTCAACTGAGAGCCACAGAATAATAAATGAACACATTGCTACTCAGCCTACTTTAGTGGAGGCAGTCAGTGCTGCTCTTTTACTTCGACAAAAACAAATTAGGATGAAACATGCATACAGGGCAGATAATTCACAGGGCAAAGTATCTCAAGGCAATTGTCACTATATCAAAAAGAGGGCAGAAAGAACTAGCAAAGGAGAATATGGCCAGTGCACAACGTAATCCCATAAACCTCTACAACACTCTTAAAGAAGTTAGTTTCTTACTAAGTCTAGTCCAACCCCTTTACTTACAGCAGAACTGACTACAGCAGGACTGGGTCCAGCCAGGTTTTGACTGTCTCCAAGAATGCAGGCTCCACAGTCTTTCTCTGGGAAGTGTCTACCACCACAGTAAAACCATTTTTTGTGATGTCTAAATGGATTTTCCTGTAGTTCAACTTGTGCCCGTGTGTATTAACTCATCTCAATTAGCAAGATCTTGTATTAATTTGTGCTCAATATTCAAGTTACAACAGACATACACTAAAATGAATTAAGCACTGTAAAATTACTCCAGCTAGTTTAAAAGGGTATCTCCAATTCACTACATGGTACCCCTTAAAAAAAAAATTAAACAGCTATCATCTTATGCATAAGAGCAAAAACGTGGTCAAAGAAACAGTACTTAAAAGAGTTTCCTTAGGTAATAGGTAAAATGCAAGCAGAGTTTTGAAAAGAGATTATTTTTCACCAGACTTTAAATAGAAAAGTATAAAAAAGATTCAGGAGTGGAAAGTATACTTGTTGGCCTTGCAAAGACATTTCAGGGCTGGTTGTCCAGCTCAGAAGTCTGAGTCCAAGCTCAAAACCAGAGCTGCAGCTGTTTGTTTGATAAGATTATTTTTATGCTGCTTCCTAAAGAGTCTGTTATTTTAGTATTTCTTTTTCAAAAGAATTCACCGAAGCTCCACTCACTTCAAACTTCGAGGACTACCAAAGTGACCAGGGCTCAAAAATTAAGAAGATGGATATTCCAATGACCAGGAAGGACCTGACCTTTCATCAGACAAACTGCAGAATTCAGTTTTTTTCCTGTACATGTTTGCTTAAAGCAGCAAGAAAGCAGCATAGCATGCGTTTCAAGTAGCCTATCATTGTTGAAGCCATGCCTTACATCAATACTCAGCACTCAGGCATGATACATGCACAGCTGCACAGCCACCACAGCTCTATTATTACATGGCAGAAGGGAAAAGGATTGAGTAAATCTCTAGAAAATACTATACAAGTAGTCAAAATTTTTCAATGATCACAGATATTATTCATTAACTTATACCAAACACAGCAATTCTAATTAGACTGATATAATCATGAAGTGACCAGGGCTAGTTAGGTAAAACTAGCCTGGTTTACGTCAACCCGTCTGCCACTTCTTAGCTGGAGGAGTAATTAATGTAACCCAGAAACACCTTATCCACTGCTAAGGTGTGCCTATTGCCATGGATGTAAATTATTAGCAAGTGTTCATTGTGGTATTACTTCCAAAAAGAAAAAAAAAAAAAAGTTCGAAAAAGTTCACTGAAGAAGGAAACTAGCTTGAGTTGAAAAATCAAATAAATAATACTAAAACATCCATTCTACCAATAATAAACTAAAACATACCATTCTATCAATTCTACCAAGCAAAGTTCCAATTCAGCAATGTTATGATGTGTGATGAGGATCTAAACATGGAAGAAAGAAACCAGCTGGTGAATAAAAATATTTTTCTAGAAAAGTATTGTAGAGGTATGAAGTTTACATAATCTTGAAAGTAAGATGAAGTAGAAAGGTCTTAGTCAATTTCAAAGAGAGAAAGGAAGGAAGAACTCCCTAGAGGTATAAAATACGAAGGAAAGACAAAGAAAAGCATAAGCATGCCTAAGATTATTCATCAGCAGCAGTGTCTTTTCTTCATAATTAAGCTTTAGTAGTTTAATTTAAAGACATGTTTAAGTCCTTAACTGAACAGGTATGAATACGAAGTTGTGCAAAGCAAGCCCTAAAAACAGAATTACAAAATATTATATTATTTGCAGATTATTTAAAAAATGAGCTTTCAATTATCACCTACTACCTTTATTCCTCAAAGCCAGCAGAAGCATCTGAAAACACCCGACTCCGTGATAAATAACTAAAATGAGGGACTAATCTGATGCTAAAACATTAGCTATAACAGACATCTCACAGCTTAGCTGCTGCGCCATATGGGAAGAAGTACAAAAACTAGTGACAGAATCTATTAACTCTAAAAGGTACTTTTTTCACTTGAACAAGCATTGTTTAAAAGCATGTCTGCAATTCACATCTTCTGCTATCAAATTAAAAAAAAAAAGTGAAATCATACAACCCTTGACAACATCTGAAGAGTCTTCACAATACTAAGGAATACCCAAGGAAAAAATTGTTTTTTACACTAAGGAATCTTGTGCCACGATGCTCTGCAAAGTCATTCTTGTATATGTGGTGCACATTTTCTGTAGTCATAGAAATTACGAATCTGTAATAAAACTAAACTAGATAGAAGTCTTCTGAAATATGGCAAAGCAGCTCTTCACCTCTAAACCGATATATAAAATTATTATCCTACTTCTATCAAATGAGGTCACTTGCATCATTGTATTTAATCTATTTTACAGTTATACAAGAGAAGACTTAATTTCATCATCTTTCTATACATGTATAGAAATCTCATTAACAACAATGAGAATTTCATATCAACAGGGAGAAATATATCCAGTCACAGGGACTTAGGAGAATTTCTCATGTTACCTTTTTTTTTTTTTCCTGCAATATCTGCATATGCTCCCTCTGAAAGGATACGGAAACAATTTGCAGGTCTCAGTAGTTGAACAAAGATTAAAAATAAATATGGGTCATTAGGATTTTTGGAATTAAAAGCCCAGGCTCACACTGTGGTTTAAAGCAACTGCAGTACCCAAAGCTGCTTGATCTTAGTTGTTGTATTGAAAAGATTGATAAGAGGAGCACAGAATTGGAAAAAGAAAAATTATCAATTTGACTCCAAGCTAAACAATAATCAAAGCAAAAGAAGTGCCAATACTTAATCAATCCCTTTTAAGATTGGACCCTTCCAATTTACATGTCTACTGCAGCCAGATTAAATGGAGGCCATAAGGCAAACAATTTTAGATTTTCTGGGATTAAACCTTCTGATGCAAGATAAGCATTTTCCTTATATTGGCCATACTAATGGCTAAAACCAAAGACTATTATGGTGATGATTCTAATCAACAGAATCCTCACAGAGATGCTACATCTCTCATCAAGCAACATCCTCCAGGATAAGTTACAAGACTCACAAATTCTCATTCTTCAGCACAGGTAAGATTCTTAAAAGAGCTTAAAAGAAAGGCACCATTTCACACACACAAATCAAATCTGCATGGTTATTTGTTGAACTCAACATTTTTCACAGTATGGTTATTTTACGAAATCATAATATAAACACAGATTTTGAGCATTCTAATAAGGCATAATATCTTGTTTGAGCATGAGTTTCTATGAAACTCACATAATTCGGTTTTGCAATTGCTCTTATATAAAATTTTTAAGAAATCAAAACATTTCTACTTCTACTTAGGTATTTGCAACAATCATGTACCCTGTAAGGTTACCAGGTGAGTGCAGCCAGAAAGGGTTAACATTTATTTTGGCATTCATATGTGGTTGCATTCTTTTATTAACCAAAACCAAAGACTGATGCAATCACTGCTGAATAAAATGCAGCTTCTGCCCATCATTTCTAGACTCAAAAATACAAAGGAAAATGTTGTCATGGAAACCAGTCTATCCCAAAGGTATAGTGCACTTTGCTAGATCCAAATTATACTAGTATCCAGACTTCCCCTAATAGTAGAGACAACTTAAATTCTTTGCAACATCACACATCATGCTGAGCATGGCCGCAATTTAACACAACTAAGAACAGCCTGGATTTTAAACAAATTACTAAGTAATGTTAAGAAATGTATCTAAATTATGAGTTTTGGTAATGCATGAAGCTATAAAATCTTCAAGCAAATATGAAGATGAATGCTAAATCACAAAAGACAAGCACCAAGTAATTGAAGATTACAAAATGTTTTTGGAGAAGAATCTGAGTGTTCATGCTAGCCTTTGGCTAATTTTCCAGCACTTTCAAATGGATACATGATTCCAATCCATCTCTGCACCTAAATGCTGTGTATTTACACATTTGCTGTGCTAAATTCCAAATTTTTAAATAAAAAGAATAATAAAGCTGAAGAGCTTTAATAGTGATATTTCTATTGGGAAACTTCTCTATGTGAAGATGTCTGCTGCAATTCTATGTTAAAGACTGCATTTTGTTAAAACTTCATCGCATAAGCACAAAATTTGACATCATCATCCCGGTGCTTCCAGTTAAATGTAAAACAGGATGTAAGTAAGAGCAACGTGAAGGGGAAGTGTAAGAGTAATCACATGAACTGCATTTGGCCATGAACACAGCCTGATCACTAACTACAGATCTATAAATTGATGCTAGTACATGGGTCAGATACCTCGTGCTGTCTTTCCACACTGGCCTTACTCAATCCTTCCAACAAGTCAGCTTCTCAGCCCCCTCTGAGTAGAGCTCCTTGGATGAGACAGCAGAGCTCCCAGCCGCTGAGCCCCTGCGGCAGGGGTACACCAGAATGTCACACTTAGTGGACAGGAGGGTGTCTGGTCTGCAATACCAGTGTTTGTTTATACTCGTGCACACGCTCCCCTACAGAAACACCCTAAATAAGATTAAAATTGTATGTATTTTCATAGGGATATCATGAATACTGCGGTGTTTTAAACCTAAAATTTTCTCATATCTGAATACTGGAATTGTTTTGACGGTATATGTGGAATTAGTTGCTTTGCCCGGTATCACAAAATGAGTCAGTAAGCAAACCTATGAATCTAGTTCAGAAACATACGGTTTGCTTATCTGATCATAAGATAAAGATCCCTCCGGATACTGCAATCACAAAAATAATCTGGCCTTCCAATGCTATTTCTCTAACGCCTGAAATGAACCATCTTTGTATTCACCACAGGTTCTACTTGGTAAAGAACTCAATGCTCTTGCAATGTCCTTAGGGTCCTTCAAACACCACTGAAGGCGAGTGAATTCAAAATGGCAAAAGATAGCTCAAATTATGCAGTTTTAAGTAAAAAATGAGGTTTTTCTTTGTAGTTTAAGAAACACTGTGCTAAAGTCTGGTATTTGAGATGAGGGTGATGATTACATCAACCCAGAACAATATAATCCACAATCTGCAAGTGCAGTCTCAGTGGGAGGGTATTACCTGTCAACTGAAATAACTACGCCCAAATTCTCATTAATATTTTTCCAGAAAGAGCAACTCCTGGACACCACATGACATCCTACTTCAGATGTAATTCTTGCTCAGATATCTGACACTAAATGCACCACTGTAGTACATAAAGAAAAAAAGTCAAAAAGCATTCTGGATCCAGGTGAATCACGGCTAAGCAGAAAAACAGGCTAATGAAAAGTAATTCCAACTTTGACTACTGAATAGATAAAAAGAAGCTTCTCAAAGATTTTAATTACAGACTGTCTCAAGAATATTCATGCACCAATGCATTTATTAAGAACTAGGTGAAAAAGGAAAATGTCTGCCTATTTGATTTCCAACTCAAGGAAATGCAATCTCAGAAAATATTCCTCTGAAGGACCAGTACTTTCAGCCTCCCCAAAGGAGGACAAGAGCTATAAAAACTGCTGCCAACCAACCAAAAAGGCAAAATAAGAGAGTCATAAGATGACTCTAAGGTCCCAGTTTCAACTCCTTCCAACTTGCCAATGACCCTGTTAGCTAACGACACCAGGAGGCTCAAATTGTACACTTGGACTTGGTGAACTTCTGCATGGCATGACCCAATGTAAAAACCTTGCACAAAAGCAGTTAAAAAAACAATAGGAAGTTTACAACAGAACTTTTTGCTGGCAGAGGAGCACTGGTGATGGGACTGGGGAGCCTTGCCAGTTTCTGAAGTGCTGAGGGTAAGTAAAGCAGAGAGCTTTGCAGAGCAATAGATATGTTTGCCTCTGTCCTCTGCTGCATTACTCTTCTTGCACAACTTCTCCTCTACCATGCTCTCTGTACACTTCCCATCCCTCTATTTCCCATGTTCTTGCTCCCTGTGTCTTGATCTCTTTGCTGCTTCTCTGATGGCTGTCCTTCAGGCTACCACACGCACAGTCCCAAGCTGTCCGTAGTCAGCACTCCTTCTCCACTGCCCTCCCAAGGCTGGCTGGCAAGAAGTTCTCTCCCATCTCCCAAATTTATCATTTTTCCTCAGGCTTGCTCCTCACAGGACTCACTATGCAGCTTCCAAGGGGTCATCCAGCTGATGAGGAGCCACTAATTTATCTTGAATTTGTATAAATTATACTAGCGCAGAAGCATTTTTTTCCCCCAAGTTAAGCTGAAAGTGTATGTGAAGATGAATCAAGAGAGTCTACTGGAGATGGAAAAAGTAAAGCCTTTAATCACACATAATGCAGTTAAATCTAGGACTGTCTGAAGAAGAACCACAACATGATGCACTGGAAATGTGTTTACTGGAGGGTCTTCCTCCTGGCATTTCTGGGAGGAATCCATTAATCATGCCAACACATGTCTGTCTTGGCAACTCTATGAAAAAGACAGAAGTTTGTTTCTTAAATACTTATTAATAATTGTGAAATATACGGACAGACAACCCTGGAAATAGTATTTTTTTATTCAATAGATATATATTCATATATTTCAATGTAACTTGTTTTGATGATCTGTGCTGTATCAGGAGCTTTTGACAATGGTTCAAACACCTCTTGCCAAAACTGATGGATAGGGAGAAATCAACCTGATGTTCACAGTTCAGTTTCCACAGTCACACAGAATTTTACCTTTCTTAGAAAAGTAAAGTTATGAGGTAGTACAATTCTGAAGAACATCCAAGCTCCCTCCTAGGACATTAATATTTTACTCTGCTTCTCCATGACAGTTTAGGCAATTAGTGCCAAAAGTGAGACAGTGGATTTGCTACACTGCTATCTACTTACCCAGAAATGAATAATCAAAAGATGGCAATGAAGCTGATAATCTGGGGACTAACTGAATGTCCATTTCAAACTTTAAAATGCCATATCTGCCTAGCAATTCAAGCCTGTGATTTTTTTAAAGTACATTCCTTTCAAAATCATCTTGAAGTGCCCTAACAGCATCAGGCTGTCTATGATTTTGACAGGTCACCGCTTCTGAACTTCAGTTTCTGGTAGCTCAGTCTCAAGGTCAACAAAGGCTGGCAATGAGGTGAAGGTGGTGAATTCTACCACGGACAATGCATCCAAGGAACTAAGCTATACTGACAAGCGAGAAGAGCACATCATCTTACACACTGACAATTTGGATACTCAAAAAACCCCTCTAAATTAGGTGTCAAGCTTAAAACTTGTGTCAGATCATGATAACTACTCTAAGGCAATAAAAAAAATAACGATTTATGGAATGTGTTCACTAGACACAGTCTATGAAAATTTTTAAAAATAATTGTAATTATCAAAATTAATAACCATAATGGTGGTTTTCTGTTCCACAATTTCCCCCCTTTCTACAGACTTTCAAGAAACCCCAAATGATGCTGTAAATGTAATGGCATGCTTTGTGGGCACGCTTTAACTTTTTCTTTGAATAACATTTTAGATGCTCAATGGGAACATGAACAGAAATGTAATTTTAAATACATTTAAAGATGAAAACCTGACATGGTCTACTGTCAGTAGCTGACTTCTGTGAGACTAATAAAAATTTTAAACTGTAGGATATATCATACCCTAGTAACCTACATATCCTATTTACAAGTCTTGTTCAGAATGTTTCAAAGGTAACAAAATAAAACTCTGACTCTTCATACAGTCTGCAGTTTCACAAGCCTGTCTTGGAACAACTTGAAACTGGAGAAAATTTTATTCTAGATTTCTACAGTCTGTAAAGTTCACTCATGGGAATTTCCATCCTAGGACTTGAGATACACTCATTCATACTACAACTAATGAAAAATTATTTATTTGTTATTGCTAATCATCCACGATGGATGTTCTCTGGGCTATATTTAAACAAATTACATTCTTCAACACCACCAACCCCTCCAAATCCTTCATCTGCTTCTATTTAGTGGCTATTAAAATATCTTAGATAACTCACACTTCAATGTTCTTAGCATTGTGGAAAACACTGTTCCAACTCAGGACTTCCCAGTAGTTACAAATGACTATAACCTTTTGTAAATGAAGAGATAGATAATCTCATTTATTTTTTCTGAATTTAGGCAGCCACAATCTGAGGCATACAAAACTGTGAATCATGTATGGAAAATCTATTCCTTCTTGAGCACAATCGCTGTGCAGAACTCGTTACATGGAGTAGAGTCTACGACTTGCTGATATTTAAGCTGCTACATGCGCATTACTGGCCTAGCCATAATATGTTCCTGGGGAATACAATAGTCTACCAATCTTATATTACTGCCAAAACAAAATCAATGTCATTGTTTGCTCAACAATATTCAATACTCGTCTTTGACAACTCTATTCCAAACATTACAAAGTAACACCTGTACAGAGTTAATACTGACAAATTTTTCAGAGTGACTGAAAAATTGTGCCATTTCCCCATAAATACAGTGAAAGCTGTGAATAATAAAGAATTAGTGTGAGAAAAGCAGCAAATTATCTGGAGCAAAGGGAGTATTGATGGCAATTAGTCTGCCACTACCCTTACTTTTATTTAAATGGTTGAAACTTCTTGTCTCGTATTTATTTTTCTGTCTTCTGCATTTGATTCCATCTATATTTTCAACTTTCTTCTTAGCTTGTTTTTGTTCCAGGTTAACTGTATTTCCAGACCACATTATGCCTATCAAACTGCAATACTATAGATAGTCCTTTCAGTATCTTGCAAAAGTCAAACAGGAAATTTTAATGCCTCACTGATAAATACTACCTGCCTGCACACAACACCATATTTCCTTAAGCTGCTGATAGAACTTAAAAATAGGCAGTATTACAAATTAACACATGGGCAATTCAGTGCCACCTGAAATAAGGCACAATTAAAGTTCAGAAATTCACAGAATCACAGAATAGTTGAGGTTGGAAGGGACATCTGGACATCACTCAGTCACGGGATCACAGCAGGGTCATCTAGAGCAGGCTGCTCATATCCTTGTCCACATGGGTTTTGAGTATCTGCATGTGTGACCTCTACATCCCCTCTGGGCAATCTTTTTGACCTTAACACCCTTACAAGTGAGGTACTTACTACGTTTACAAGGAATCTCCTGTATTTCAATTTTTGCTCTTTGCCTCCTGTTCTTTCAGTACGCACCACTAAGAAGAGGCTTCTTTACTCCCATCACATATTTATACACACAGACAAGGTCCCCTTAAACCTTCTTTTCTCCATGCTGAACAGACCCAGCTCTCCCCTCTACTCCTCCTTTGTACAAAAGATGCTCCAAGCTCTTAATCATCTTTGTACCCCACTGCTCAACTCACTCCAGTAATTGCTTTTCTTTTACTGTGAAATCCAGAACTGGACACAGCACCCTAGATGTGTCCCACCAGGGCTGAGAGAAGGATAACCTTCCTCAGCCCCTGGGTGCTGTTGGCTGCCTTCACTGCAAGGGCACACTGCTGACTTATGGTCAGCCTGGTGTCCACCAAGATCCCCAGGTCCTTTCTGCAAAGCTGCCTCACAGGCAACTGGTCCCCAGCCTGTACTGGTCCCTGAGGTTATTTCTCTTCAACCATCAGGACTTTGCATTTCCCTTTGTTGATCTTCACAAGGTTCCTGTGGGCCCATTTCTCCAACCTATCAAAGTTCCTTTGAAAGGCAACATAACTTCCTGGTCTACCAACCAATCCTCCTGCTTTCGTGTACCTACTCACTTGCTCGGGGTTCACTCTACTCCATCATCAGATGATTAATGAAGATGCACACACAACTCCATCAACTTCCCAGAAATGGGAGGTGAGGCTGATTGGCCTGTAGTTTCCTGGATCCACCTGACTGTTCTTCCCAAAGACAGGAGGAGATATTTTCTTTCTTCTAGTCCTCAGAAACCTACCCTGATCACCATGGCCTCTCAAAGATAATCAAGAGTGGTTTGCAATGACATTGGCCAGCTCACTCTGTACTTGCAGGTGCATCCCATCAGGTCACAGAGACTTCTGTATGTCTAATTTATCTAATGTTCCCTAACTGCATCCTCCATCATCAAGGATAAGTCTTTGTTGCTTCAGTCCTTCCCATGGGTGTCAGAAGCTTGAGACTCCTGAAGGCAAGTCATACCAATAAAGACCAAGGTCAAGAAGGCATTAAGTACCTTGGCCATTTCCATGTCCTTTGTCACCAAAGCCCTGTTCAGTTCAGCAGTAGGACCACCTTCTCAGGACTTCCTTTAGCTGCTGATACACCTGCATAAGCGTTTGCTGTTGCCCTTCATTGCCTCCCTAGCTTTCATTTCAGCACTCTAAATGAAGTATTTCACTTGAAAACAGTCATATCACATTTGCTCGTCCACAATTTGGAAGAAACTAAGATCGAACTCCTACCTCCCCCTGCATACAGCAGACATATCTGGTGAATTACCTACCACCTTAATCGGTACTTTTCTTAGAAATAAGCTGAGGGCAGAGGGACGCTCTTGCAGCAAATACCCCATGCGCTTGCACTACCTCAGAAGCTCTAGAATCCCTGAAGAGGACTGAGAAAGCAATCACAAAACTAATCATTATTTGCACTGGAGAACAAAGGTAGTGGAGATCCGGACTTTCCCCTGGCTCTTGGTCTGCCAGAGGAAGAGGCAGAAGATCTATTTAAACTTCTTGTTTTGTATCTGTTCTTACGATGTCACTCTGAGCTTTTTCTAATTCAAAAAGTTAATTATTCTAGTCATTATTCCAAACTACTTTAAGCATTCCTGGCCTTCAGGTGACTTGCCCCCAAGTACAGTTATGACAAGGTCGTAGCTTCTGCTGATTCTGGGCCTCATCACAAGATATTCCAGGTCACCTAGAGAGGGCTTTGGTATTATTGCACAGAGCTGAGATGTTCCCTTACAATCTGGATGTCTCAGTGCCAAAGTATGTTATTAATACCTTGTTTCCCATGTCTGGGAAAGCAGGGGGTCGGAGGGAGAGAAAGTACAAGGGATCCATGAAGATCACAAAGGATGGCAGCCTACTTTCTGTTTCACAGCAAGGCTGCTAGCTTACGAATGGCAGGCCATTTTTGACAATTTCTTTAAACTTCAGCTGAAATTATTTAGACTGCAACCATTGCATCTTTTTTTTGGCTCTCGTCTATTTCAACATCACTAAAATATACCAGCAGTATCTTAAAATTTTCTGATCATCTGTGGTTTCCAGGGACCAGGCAGATGTGCTTCATACTGCCCTCATGAATCTCTTCTGCGTGTTAAAACCTCCATCCATGAGAACTGTAGCATCTTCAGAATTTTTACATCTTTGAAGTCCAAGAGAAAGCATTTTTATCAGTGTTGCACAATCTTACATATTTACTGTCTTCAGGCTTTATCTATTTGAAGCAGAATTCAAATTGTTCAAATATTCGGTGGCTTACCGAATTTCAGAATGTGTCACAGCCAACTGAACAGAACAAGAGACTGAATTATGGGGTGGGACATCTAGACTAACAATAATTGTCAGGTGTGAATAATTCATAGAGCATTAATCACCTTCCTAGCATATTGCTACTGCTAGCATCCAGAAAAGGTTCACTTTGAATAATCTGAAACAGTAGAAAACGTTGGTGCTGCAGACTTGTAAACTGTTCAGGTTTGTAGTAAAAGCAAAGATTTCTGTGGGACAGGCAGAGCACTGGACTGTACAGAACAGCACTGCAAGAATGCAAGTTAAAACAGGATGGATTTGGGAAGCACAGATGAGAAGTATACCTGTGATAAAATGGAAAAGTGAGACCAGTCGAGAGACCAAAAAGAGGGACCAAGAGACACATTTCTTAAATGTAAGCTGCAGAAGATTTTCTTTTCAGTCTCATGCAAGAGGCATTTATGAGCTAGGCCAGCAGAGCTAGTAGGCACAAACAACAAAATTTAGGGAAGACATTAAGTTAAATTCATTCATGCTACTCCTAGAAAGCTTCTTTTTTTTGACTGTGACAATGGCTAAAAATATGCGAAAGCACTTTATACCATTAAGTTAAAACTGCATTTTACACAAGTATTGAAATTAAATCTTCTTGTCCCTTCATCCAACAAAGAAAAGAACAAAATTTAAAACAAAATCTAGCATCTAAAGCTCTTCTTATCTAGTGCTTTGTGGTTTTTTTCCCACACTGGTAGAGCAACAGCTGTTTCTGAATATTTTCAAACACAAGAGGTTTTCTTTTAATGCTGCTGTACAACATGGCCAAAATTTAAAGTGACAAAAAATTAAAGCTTGTTATTGTCATAATAATGGCAGTGTAGCATGTTTCAATGGTTCTTAGAGACTTGTCTTCTGGAGTTAAAATCAATTACACCTGTGCTGTCTATTGCTGAATTATTCCAAAATTACAACCTCTGCTGAGGTTCAAAAAAATCCCGAGTTGATTCATGTGTAAACTCTGTATTTTTAAATGAAGGACATATCTAAGAGATAAAGTATGATGAAAATAACGTAAAGAACCGTGCAAAATAATAGAACATGTAACATGACATATTTTTCAGCACACAATGCTATACCAATTTACCAATTCTCTTTACAACTGCTGTTTTCAGGATTAGGTTTATTTCTGAAATAAATGATTACTTAGAAGATTTATAATTCTGTTTCAAGATAAATATGGTAGGAATAATTCCCTTCAAGAATGGCTACAAGATTGCATGAGCAAGCAGGACACTGCTGATATTTTTTACCACTTCGGGCTTGATGTTCTGATACACAAGATGATTTCATATCAAACTCAGAAAATACCTTTTTTTTTGATGTGGCCTCGGAGTGAACCTAATTAGTCTGATTTCGCCAGACAGACAGCAGAGCAAGGGAATCAAGAAGGATCTAATACATTCAGCATAGAAGCAGATACATCTGACTTGCTCACACAAGCAGTATTCAGATGGTGTTGCTGCTGTTCCCTCTAAATTTCCATAGATTTAAACTGGAGGAAAAATTCTCCAGCTTTGCTTTTAACTAAATGTAAGATTCTGAAAATACACCTACTTCCAAGGACTCTAAAAAATCCTACTACTCCAAATTCGGTAAAACAGCTCTATTTTACAGGAGTACAAGAGAAAGCTTTATGGTTACAATACTACAGATCCACAACATGCTGATTTTTTTTTTGCTAAAATGTGCTACCTAAGCAGATGGAACATCACTGCTTTTTTTAAACCATGAACCTTTAATGAAAGCAGGGCATCCCAGTACTTCTGTCACCTTTTGCTGAAGTTCAGATTTCTACAAATAGCCATTCTGAGTTGCTGAAATAATTCAGTTTTTTAATAATAGCATTATTTTACATTTTTCACATCAAAAAAGTTGAACCTAAGAATCATAACTGTAGAACGCAAGTAAGGAACATCATAACTAAAATGGAGTAAATTTAGAGAGCTAGTTGTTATAAACAGATGACAGCAGGAAGTACTAATGCGAATATTTGCAGCTTTCAGCAAAAGCAGAGTGTGCTGCAGGCACCACCACCGCTGACCGGCTGGCTATCTGATGGCATCGTGGGTGGCACCCAGGCATGCACCCTGTACTCTTTGGGGTGGGATGCCCTTTCTGAAAACTCTTGAGTTTTCCACGCTCTGTGAATCTCAGTCCCAAATTCAGCCACAAAAAAAGCAGAAAAATTACGTTCAAGGTCATTCCGTTTTTGGTTTTGGGTTGGGTTTTTTTTTTTTTTTTCATTCCCCAACTGGTATTTGAATAAAATATCAAACTTACTGACTAGCAATCATAGGGGAGGGACAATTTCAGACTACAAAGTATAACTAACCCATTCAAGTACTTCAAGTTTTTCATGAAACTAATAGAAGGCTTCAACTCCACTGATTCCATCCAAGGTATAGTAAGTTGAATTTAAAATCCCATTTCACTGGAAAGAGCTAGGTTAAAACACCTATTAAGATTTACAGCTACAAACTAAATAATTGACAAATACGATTTCTTAAGGAAACTGTTGAACCAAAGTATCTTACTTCCATTTATAAAACCTAAAGAAACAAAATTAGTGGTTATTGTGTGCAGAAAAAAACATATTTGAACTATGTAGAAGTTGTATAAGTTAGAAACAAAAATTATCCAGAAAAAACAAGTGCACACAAAAATCTCCAATGGTTATGCTCCCAAGAAGCTTTAATACTCTGTAATGATTCCTCTTGTCTACCATATGTTAATTTTGGCAGCCGTTCCTCGACAACTATTGTCAGTGCAGCTGATCTGACACTGGGATCTCACTAGCCATTACACCTCCCACAATCTGCAAGCATTAAGTGGAATTTTCTTTTTATCATCTTCAAAGGCACGTTTATGGTTTTTTAGTCTTTAAATCATTAAATGAAAGGAACTGATTAAATGACTTCAACATAAAAATTTATCAGAAAGAAAGAGCTTCAAAACCCTATCTTACCAGATTTGTTTAAGGACTTTATTACACAGGAATAGGACTGTAAGAAATCAGTACAAAATCCTTGCAAATTCTGGCTTCATGGAAAGTAAGTGAAAGTTTTGATGTCAGCCTGGCCAAAACTTCATCTCCTGATTTTTTGCAAAAATCTACCTTGAGTGAAAATCTTGTAGGTAGACATTATAAAACAGATTAGAGTTCAATATAAATATGTAGATGGACAGATGTCAGAATCTGCAAATGTTACCATTTTAGTAAAACTAAGAAATAAATGAATTACTTATGGCACCTTTATTTTGTTTGTATATGTAAATATTTGGCAAAACTGAATTGAAACTGAAATTCACAATAATAAACCTTTTTCTGGCAACAGATCTAAATACATAGATTAGTAAAGACATACTATTCAGGTTCCCCTAGCATATGAAATTAATTATTTTACTAATAAAATAAACAACTCATGCTTGAAGTATATAATTTACTGAGATACTAAGGAGCCAGTCTCTGTTATAGCTGACTTTTCAAGGAGGATGTGAGCAATTTTATAGAAAGAAAAATTCACAGTCTAACAGGAGTTTCAGTGCAATCAGCTGTCAGATGCCCTTCTTTGTATCATTGTCACACAGGCCAGTGATGCCTCCCTCCCCCAATCAGAAGAGTAGCAGTAAGCCACCATGATTTAGTGAACCTGTAGAGACAAAGCCCCAAGCACTGCCTCTGTCAGAATTATCTCCTCTTCACAAAACCTTTCTTTCAGCTTTGGAAAATACTAAATATTTTCTCTACTCACAGAATTTTAAGTTATAACTCAATAAGTCATTTTGCAAATACCTAAAAAAAAAAGTTAAATAATCGTCAAAACTCTTCCTACCCAATCTTTCCTGTGAACTAAGGAGGTCGAGCCCCTGTTAGCTCAATTAAGAGATGACCTATGCAAACTCTTTACCGAACACTTGAAAACACAGGGAAATTGGAAGCCAAGAGATGCAGCACAGAAGTAGGAAGTGACATATTATTTACCACTACTAAAAGCACTGTCTGCATATGAGGAAACATAAACAGGAAAATCAGCAGAACAATTTGCATTGTGGTTTACAGTGCACATGTACACGAACACAGTCTAGAGCTCATCTCTGTGAATACACAGGCTCATAATGCATTTATGGACACCACGTTGCAGTAGGAGCATACCAATAAAATTTGGTAATTGCATGAAGTTGAAAGGTCTCAGTAGTGAAGAAAAGGATCAGAGTGTCACTGGTGAAGAAACAGATGGATAGGATGACCCTCAAAGGGATTAAATCTAACAAGTGTAAAGTAGAAGATTAATAGCACACCTATAAATTAATAGTATCTATTTTTTAAAAAAATCGAAGTTATTAATCTATAGCAAGATGAATATATATTAATAAAGAATGATTATGATATCATGAAAGCAAACATAAATCCGAAATTTTAAGTAATTTTGGTAAGCATAGGAAAACACTGGTCTGCAAGATCCTGCCTGGGACACTGTGACAACTCTGACCATTCAGTCTAAATAAAATTAATTTGATCTGTAACAGAATTAGAGAAACACTAGTATGACAACTGCAACAGTGGGAAAAGCTTTGACCCTTAAGTGGTGGTGGAGATCTAATCAGGCTTCTATGGCCATTTGTTAACCATGACTATTTTCATGATGTACAACCAATTTATGTACTGGTGGAACCAATTTAAGGTGGAGCATTTTCAGATGGAGTATGTTCTTTTTACTTTGACATCTTTTGAAGCAAAACATCTGTATAAAATTAAACAAAAATTAACATGACATTCTTCCACATGTAGCCTTTTTTCTGGTTTTGGGGGAAGGAGAGGGTGTTGACAATAGATTGACACAAACCATATTATAAAATCATCAGTTAGAATGAAAAGAAATAAAATCATGCTAATAGAAAGGTTTGTTCCAGCTCCCATATTTGGGGGGTAAAGTGTAAAATGACCAATTCTATCTCCTTCATATATAAAATGCTGGAAAAAATGTTACAGGTGCTCATGTCTGTGTTCATATAGTACACTATTTTGTAACAGTCTTGTGCAATATGGTCATAGGTTCTTATGACCAAAATAACTCCAAATAAATTCCTAGCAAACAGAACTGTAAATATTGTTCTACTTCTTTTGACTTTGATCATGCTACACCAAGTTACCCTGGATGAAAAGCTGCCCCAAAACATTAATGTCAAATCCTGGTTCCAGTAGTGCAGAACAGGGAAAAAGAAACGAAAGACTGAGACAAACAAGGTAAAGTCTTTTTTGAATATAAACCCAAGCAGTTTTTCTTGCAAGTTAGTTCTCAAATTAGATTGTTTCCTTCAATGCTTATATGTAATGCTAATAATTTATATTCTTTAATATTTAAGACCAGTAAGAAATTTCAAATGCCTTTATAGGTAGTAATATCCACTTCCCCCATCTTACAGGAGCACAAAAAAGACACAGCAAGTTTGAGGAAAAAAGTTCACAGGGCAGAACAACAACAAGACAAGGTGGAGACAGGGAATCCCCGAAGTCCCAGCCCCAATCCAACCCTTTTTATCATACTATCTTTTGTAAAACTGTAAATTGAGTTCACAATGCAAGTATGTTTAGATGAAGAATTAGAACATTCCCAATCTCCTGGGTTCATTATTGAAGCAGGTGTTATTACAGCTTTGTATTTACATAACACATATAAATCTTCTCCTACTTAATTTTGAACAATTGTGATCTAATAAACATGTACAGTCACATATATATTGTTCAAATCTGTAGCTGCGTACATTCAGTTGATAAAGGCACACAACATGTTAATTGCATTAAGGCACGCAGAGAGGCATGGATCATACGATCTGTCCACTGCCCTGGCAAACAGCCCACGAAGGACAAATGTGCAAAAGCTGGCTGATGCCTCCTGAAGTAGCATGCAATGAAATACAAACCACACTGAGTGACCAAACACACTTGAAACTTAACTACAGCAAAAATACTTGCTTATTGTCATGACCCAGTGTAACTGCAGCAGACCTGTACATAGCAGAGCTTATTATTTTTTTCCCAGAAAATCTCTGCTCAGTTGCAAGGACCCAAGAGAACAAATGGTACTTGAAGAAAATGGGGAGGGGGAAGGAAAATCATGTTCAACAATAGACAAGCATTTATCTTGACGTCACATTTCATCCACAATGCTAAAGAGATGGCAGCAGGTCATTTTATCGTGGCCACTTGTGTACAGGTCAGTGGAAGGTATTTTAGAACAAACGGTTTTCTAGGCATGTAATAACTGTATAGAAAAGTGAAAAATTCAATTTC